>NC_071582.1:12450138-13066978 GCF_024509145.1 Vidua macroura
AGTGTGTTTTTGAAAGGTGTAGAGTTAGCTGGAGCGCAACAGTTTGTACTGATTTGAGCAGAAAATGAATCTTTGTCTAAAGAGTAAGAGAAAACTGGTAGTTCTGTAACCTAGCTAGCCCTGAGCCACAGAGGATTTGAAGCCTTGTAAAAATCAATCTCTAATTAGTACAGGAATTTTGGTTGGAATATGATCTGAATGCATACCCATATTGGAATTTCTTGTTCAGTATTTTGAGGCTTCCTTTTTCAGTAGCAGAGGTTTTCTTTTACCCTCTGTGTATCACTGTAACTAAACAGTTCTTAAGCTCTTGTCAGTAATGTACTGGTTCTTTAAAAATATGTTAATTTAATGCAGCCTAATTTAATAGAAAAGGATGGGATATTTTCACACAAAGATTTCAACTGCTAGCACTTAAAAATAGCTTTAAAGGCCTGTCTTTTTAAAATGTGACCTTTATCTTCCCAATCTTAAGGGAAAAGGAGGTTGGAAAAGCAGAGCTGAGTTCTGCAGCTATGATAAATACACATTTATCAAGTGCAGTCTGCCTACATGCTGGGTTGTGGAAGTCCATGGCATCATATTTCTGGTGAATAGAGCCCTTAGTTAGGGCTCTATCCCACAGAAAATATTTGAGGTTTTTCAGTCTATACAACCCTAAAAGATGCAGTTTTCAGCTTTGCAGGAGGCCTACCAGTGCAAAGGGAAAGTGGCCTGCTGTGAAAATGGGAAGCCAATTCAAGCACTGTCAGCTCATGTCTGGAGTGACAAAGTCGAGCTCTCTCAGCAGAACTGTCACCAAGACACTGTCACCTCTTCCCCTTGGAAGATGCTTGGATCTCCCAGGGCTCCTGTGCCAGGTTGACCAGGTAAAGTTCCTAATGTGGGCAGGGACAGTGAAGGAAGGACTCTGTGGTTATAAAAATGGAAAGAAACCCAAATAGACAAGAGTATTCTGAAAGATGAGAAGGAATCTGTGGGAAAGGAAAATGAAAACTGGAAAGTGAGGCTGGAGAAAATGAACAGAAATGCTATGGAAAGTAGATAGAGAGGAGGGAGGAGACTGGAGTGTATGGAATGAGCAGTACACCCCACATGAGAAATAACAAACCAAGGACTTGGAAGTTGCTGAAGGAAAAAATCTGAAAGTTTCTGTTTCAGCTTTGACTGGGGGGAGACCTCAAGCTCTATCTCCT
Organism: Vidua macroura; assembly: GCF_024509145.1. Classification (NCBI taxonomy): domain Eukaryota; kingdom Metazoa; phylum Chordata; class Aves; order Passeriformes; family Viduidae; genus Vidua; species Vidua macroura. The sequence continues at coordinate 12,451,335 of NC_071582.1, forward strand.
TTGAATACTGCAGAGCACACACACTTTTTCTGATTATGTGCCATGGGTAACCTTTTTTCCTCTTTGTGGACTGGCAGCTATGGAGATACATTTAAAAACAGATCAAAACTTTAGGAAATGTGGCTGCTTTTTAATTTCTTTTTAGGTCTAAATCTGCTTCCATAGCACATTGGTAGAATAAACTCTCCAATGTAGACATAAAAATGTCATTGAGGGATGAAAATAATTTTTCAAGCTGAAAAATGAGTTATCTGGTAAGAAAAGTATTTTCAAAAAAGTTCAAATAAATGTAATTAGTAGTGTGCTGTGGTATGATGAGGGGAAGATTGAAGTGGGTTTAGTACACTCACGAGTGTGTTACCAGAAATGCAGCAGCACTGCAAAAATTATTTAATGTGAACAGAGCCTTAAAAAGTATTATAACCATCTGATGTATCATTATGAGTGTCACCAAGAATTAGAGGCCTGAGTAATGCCGGTCTTCTGCCCTTTATCATATTGCTTGCTGCTAATTTAGCTGTGTTTCAAAAAAGAGGACAGAGAGAGAATAGGATTTTGCAGGAGCTGGTCTATGGAAGTGCTCTTTGAGATGCTCTACCTCTTTTGTGCTTACAGGTGTACAGACATTTAGGTTTGGGTGACTTGGCAGGACTTTAATTTTCTCTTTCCCCAAACTGCAATCCAGAAGTCACTTATTTTAATTTGTTACATGGGCAGCACTGTTAGAGTGAGTTAAAAGGTGAGTTTATGGTTGAGGAAGATTGTACAGTAGTGTGTATGGCTGAGTGACTTTACTAACTGAACTGCTCAGGCTAAAGACGTTTGCCTGTGTGTCTGCACAGCCCTGAGCAGAATGAGCTCTGGCACTGGGCTGGGTTCCTTGGGCTCTATCACAGAATAAATAATGCAGCAGTAATGAATAATAGTGAGTAAGGCAGTAGTATTGGTTGGCTTCCCTGGGAGATCCTAACTCCTCTTCTGTGGACATATATTCTGGAATTTCTTCAGCATCAGCCAAGAAATTTACCTGAAGGAGGTTTTTCAGTTCTTTACAGCAATAAGGCTTAGATCCTCCTGAGGCTACAGACACACAAGTGTTCCTAAGAGCTGGCTTTGGAAGTTATCAATGCTGTCTAAATTACCACTAAACAGGTTAGAAATCTGAGCCTACATTTTTAAATCAGTGCAAAGCATTTTCTGTACTTTTTGTGTTTGCATTCTCTAAGACCTTTGGGGTCATCTGCTGTCCCAGATGGAGGGAGGCACTTCACTTGCGAGAGGAGCAGTATCTTTTATTGATACAGGGAATCAACAAAGTTCAATGGTAAATGTGACAGTGGTTTAACAAGATTTGATGGCAAGGTACACTTGATGACTTAGTTCATAGAGAACAGCATAAATCAGGCGTGTCAGGGAGAGCCTCCCATTGAGTCATGAGGTGCAGCCTCCTCCTATGCAGAGGTGTCCAGGTGCAGCTGGATGCAGTCTCAGGCACAGGCTTGGTCAATGGTTCATGTCTCAAGGATTACGTGTGCACAGCCCATCTAAGGTACAATGTTAGTGAAGCTTAGCAGGCTCATAGCCACTCTGAGGATCTGTTGCAGGAAGCAATCTCAGCCTGGAGGAGGAACCTTGGGTGAGTCCCTGCTCAAGGGGAGAGCCTGGCATGCAGCTGCCACCATGCAGGAGAGCCCGATGGGCCCTGGGCTGGCCACTCTTTATAGAGTAAGATAACTCACTTAAAGTCATATTTACATCCTAGCAAAACCTATGGGTTGCTGCTTCAGAGAGCCTATTGCTACTGAGTTGCCATTCATTTCCCAAAAGTACAAGCTAGGGCGGGTGCAGCTGTAAGGACACTCTCTGGTGGTTATTGTGAAGTGGGGAGAGAGAGAATGCCCCACCACATCTGCTACACATTATTGCTTTTAGCTTCATCAATTATAAAAGTACATGTTAAATTAAGCCCCAAAGCTATTTGCCTTTGCATTTTAGCATAAGACTTTATTCAGTTTAGCCTTGAAAAATCAATTAGAAAAGGCAACACAACAAGCAGGAGTTTGAAATGCAATTTCTGCTGATTAAGACACAGCCACATGGCTAAGCCTATCCCACCTGCAGATAAAGTTGTGTATTACTTAATGTGAATCTCTCTGACTGCTGTTTTCCTAAGTTTTTCTCTCACATACCATTAAACAAACTGAAGGAGCTTGAGAAGCTAACAGCTATTGCATTTGTGACAGGCTACTGAAAGTGTCTTGGCCTGCATGGGAATGGCCATACTATGCCATACCTGCAAGCCACTGCACTCATCTTCCCAGAGCCTGGTCAGTGTGGGCAGAGGGAGGGAGAGGAACTGCTCTTGGGCTGCTGTAGGTAAAGTGCACCTTCCCCTAGAGCCAGGCTGCTGTTGATGGGGCCACTGGTAAATGAAGTGTTGAACACAAATACTGGTGCAAAATGATACGCAACACATTCTTGTTTACATGGTGAGAATTGTGCATTTAATCCTCTGGTTTTGTTTCCTCCCGTTTCATCTGTGGTATTGTCAGTTAGCCCACAGTTTCTTTCTAGTGCGTCTTCTTTGCTTGTGTTCTTGTACCTTCAAAGTCACAACTGCAGTATCCAGAATTTGTTGGGTTTTTTGTTTGGTTGGTTTTTTATACATTAATATACTGCTCAAAGAACTTGAGTGGGAACATGGGTACTTTGCAGAACATTTCCTTGGTTTTTATATAATCTTTTTCCAGGCCTGATGCTATTTTGGTTCTGCCATTTTGGCCTCTGAGCTGGGCATAACTGCAGGAGCTCATTGGTCTAAATTTCCAAGATTGCCTATTGATAAAAAAAAACAAAACAAAACTGTTTGCTATAAGTAATATACTCTAGTACCCTGAAACTGGTGTTTTTTTATTGAGAAACCGCTTGTTAGCAGTTCTGACATCCTTTAGCACTTTGTTTGCTACATGCGATATTGAGACATTACTGTTCTTTTAGGCACTTGTGCAATCATATGCAAATAGTTTGTTTATTTCTGTTCATTCACCATTTCTAACATGTCAGTTGCTGAGTATATTGCCTTTCCTCTGGGGGAAGGGGGATGTCAGGATACATTTCTATCCAGCACTTGTGGCAGTGAACAAAATGAGGCTTCTCAGAAACAGCCCAAGTCTGCAGTGGTAAACAGAAACAGCCCAAGTCTGCTGTGTCTAAGGGAGTCTTGTTTGCTTTTCTACCTGTACATTCATTTTGTCTTGGAAAGCTCCTTTAGCAGTTCCCTCCTAAATATTGCTTGTTCCACACCGCATTCAGATGAACGAGCCCATTCAATCAGTGGAGGAAGAACATTGCTAAGTGCTGCTCCAGAGGAAATGAGGCAGGGGGTGGCTCTTGGACATGTGTGTGTTTGCCACAGAAATTTATACAAACGTTAGGTAAAAAATTGAAAATGTTTCTTACTAGGGAGGGTGCCCTCTTCAGCTGCTGCTGTAGTTTTTGTTCTTTGAATGGCAAGGTGTAAAGGCAGGGGGGTGCTTTTTTCATTCTGTAAAGCTTCTAGTACTTTTTATAATTTGCCTTATAAAACCATTCTGGTGTTTACTGAAGGGGCAAAACTTAGAAGAAATGTGTTTTGAACATGGGTATTGATGTAAAATATTAATGAGTGGTTTCTTTAAAAAAAAAAGTTTTGTGTGCAAGTCTTCATGTTTTAACTGCAGGTCATCTGCTTACATGTACACTGTGAGAGGGTTTGAGATGGTGGTTGGACCTGTAATTTTGATTTAAGTCAGTGAATATTCAAAAAAGTCAGGACTTATGTCTTTGTGTACAAAAGATGCCCTGCTTATCAAAGATGCATGTACTGTGTGCTGAGTCAGAGCCATACAAAGTAAAATGTTTGATTTTGGGGCCCATAAGGAAACAAAGAGCAAATAAAGATAGTGTCTTTTATGGTCCCCTTTAACAAAAGAGGCAACCCAGCCTCAGGGTTACATAATTATTAAGTTTTCACTAGCATGACATAATAGTAAACAAGGCTCCTTGGTGTGCTGAGGCCACTTCAGCAGCTCCTACCCTCATCCTAAACATGAGCAAATTGCAGATGGTTGGGTGATTCCTCAGCTGAATCGCAGAGAATTTTCTTTTAACAGGCCCCAGAAAATGGCACAGAGATTGCTATTAAAGGAATAACTTTCTCCTGTTAATGCTGTCTCTACACTGACCAAGGATGGGAGTTAAACATCTCCAGGATTTTATGCCAACCAGGAAGAATTTCACTTTTGCTGGCTCAAACTACTTGATGTGTTTTTGTGCTTTGAAAACCTGAAAGCTTTGATATGGTACATACTGTGAACTGATGCCAAGCTGTGACTAAACAATCTCATTAAAAACGCAAGGTAACTGAAGCAAATATTTCCTTTGAAGAGACAGTATCAGTTAAGTACTCATTTCCTCTTTAAAGCCTGACATTAAAGGGGCAAAGACAGGTGGGCTAGTAAGAACAAGATAAAGCTTGTTGTGTTAGTTTACCAGCTAATTTGGCAAAAAAGCAGAGTCATGTTTCATGTAGTTTTAAGAGCTTGTATCACTTGCATTTGTTGTCTGAGGGATCAACTGTCTAAATATCTAGTGTAATTGTGAAATGCTTTTGTGTGCACTTGTAACTTGATATATTTACATATTTTCCACAAGCTGTCGTATCACTAAGATAAGATCTTGCCTACCTATAATCTACCCATAATCTCTGATGCTAATTCTGAGCCTCTGCATAGGCTTCTTTAACCACAGCAAGCCCAAACCAAATGCAGGAATGTTTGCCACGGCACTGCTGGAACTCACTGTAACCTGGTCAGTGGTAGCTCCATACTGAGCTCTTCCACAGGCTGTACCAACTGAGATCCAAAGCACCCAACTTACACGAGTCCATAGTGCATTTCCAAAATAATTAAATCATGCATTTTTTGTTAAAGCAGTGTACAGGGTGACGTAATCTTTCTTAGCATTATGTTCTGGTTGGTGGATTACCCCAAGAGGAGGGTGTTCCTTGAACACTGAAATAGAACAGCCTGTGTTCTTGGGTGGTTTTGTCTGTTTTCTGTAAGGATCTGGACTTGTGATACCTGCTGCCAGCTATCCCACTCACATTTGGGCAGGGGGCACCTCCTCTGCAGGGCAGTGAGTGTCCAGCCCTGACATTGCACAGCAATGCAGTAAGTAGGTGCAGGACACCAGTGCAGCTGATGTGACTGTATTTTTGTGGTAAAGTGAGCAAAATTACTTGCCATCCAGGCACAGAATATCATTGGCATGAGCATGTTTGGTGATCACCTGTAGTCCTGTTACTCACTGTTTTATAGTTTCTTCCTTAAGTCTTTTTAAGAGACAGAAAGCAAGAATCTTCTTTGTTTGCTTAACCAAGGCACTAAACACTACCATGTAGAAGCCAGGAAACCAAACTCCTGTGGCAGAACTATCATTGTTTTATTTTATGTATCAGAGCATCTCACAGCCATTTTGCCCACAGATGTGACAAGAATATAATTGCAGTAAGTGATAAAGATGTGTACATCAGTAGAAAAGCTAAAGCCCGGGCCTGGAGGGATTCCTGTTAGTTTCAACAGGCATTGGATAAGGCCCTAAGAAAACACATAAGACGTTTTACAGAAGAGACTAAGCTTTTTGGCACACTGCTTGCCTTCCAAACTCTACCATTTCTCTTTCCATTCTCTAAAAATATATAGCTATTGTGATTCTGAAATACAAATGTGTGCTGTCAGAGTCTGTATCCCAGACTGAGCAGCGCATACCAAGATACGGGGGCAGATTAGCTCTGTTGACACAAAGTATTTTGCATCTCTTTGTAAAACACAGAAGAAGTCCATTGCTGATCTATAAACTTCATAAACTGGATGTATAGACTCCTGGCTGCTCTTGTGGGACTTCCAGCACCCAGTTGTGAGTCATAACATTGAAGTCTGGAAGGAAAGAACATCTTGTAAATTGTTTCAGAATTGTCTTTCACCTCCTATTCTAATGGGCTCCCAAGCTTTTCTCTGGGTCAAGATGCATTTAATTATAAAAGATGGGAACATGAGGGATTACAAGACATCCGTGACTTTTTCCATGAGAAAATAATAATAATAAACTTTCAGTAATTTAAGGATAAGTTCAAACTTCCCTCTGGAGACTTGTACATGCATTTGCAAATGCGAGAGTTCTGATGTCTGCTAAGAAAAAAAATAAATATCTCACAACAGGAAAGGATTTGTTTGGAAGAATCTCTCCTCCACAGCTGAGACTTTTAATCACTGTCTGCACTAGAGAAGCTTTATGCTGTGTTCCCAGCCTTGCAAACACCCTCTCGTGCCCGCAGTCAGTGGGGAGGGAGCAGTGAGGTGCACACATTTCCTCTGGCTGCTCTCATGCCAGGCTGGAAGGGTCTGGATCTGTCCCCAGTAGAGCCCAATGGGAGCTTTCCATTTTCCTTATGAAGGATTCCTGGTAAAGCAGTGGAGAAGAAACATCAGGGCTGTAAAACCACATACCAGATCTCCTGGCTTTGAATCACAAGAGGTGCATTAGTGCCTCCCAGGGTGTGTGGAAGAGGGAGCCTGGCGAGGTGCAAGAGGAACCTTTGGTAGTTATGTCAGAAGGTTGTACAGGTAACTGCTCAGCTGATGACTGTATTCTTCTAGTATCAGCTTTTAAGAACACATTCCTGGACTATGAAATGTTTTAAGATCTCTTCCTTCCCCACCCTCATTTTCTGCCATTTTCCTGGGCTGGGGCAGAAAGCAGCTTTGTCTGGCTCCTACACCCTGCCTTGCTGCTTCCTCTCACTGACAGCTCCTGCCCCTCGCCCTCCCCTGCACCTGCACCCTCAGCCCTGGGCAGGTGCCTGTCCTCCTGCAGAGACTTTCCAGGGAGCAGTAGGACCATGGTGAGGATGACTGGGGCAGCCTGCCCCAGTGCCCACCGAGCTCTGACAGCACAGAGCCCTCCCCACGCTCCAGCAGGGGCAGCAGGGCTAGGAGCCAGCGCTGCATCTGGCTGCCACGTGTGCCCGGGGGCTGTGTCAGCTGAAAACCCAGAAGGACACCCAGAAGGAACTGAGAGAGACAGAAATATTTCAATTTGTGCAAAAGGTGTGAGCACTTCCCAGGAAAGCTCTGTCCTGTCCCTGGTGGACAGGCAAGTGGGTATTTAAGGTGCTGACATTGTCATCTGCTTTATTTTTTTTTCCCATCAACTTTCTGAATATTCTCTCTGGGCATAAGTGGCCCTTTAATGGAATTGTTTTTTCCTGTATCTCATCACAAGTCCTGCACATTTATCCTCGTGTTTGGAAAAAATTCTAAATATTCACATGAGCTTAAGCATAATTTATTTTCTTTTGTAGCTTAATAAAACCTTGGGTTTCATTCCATCTAGCTATCTTCAGGGATTTACAAAAGGCCAGTGGGGCTGAAATGCAGGACTGAACTAAGAGATAAAGGCAAACAAACAACTGTACAAATACCTGGAACTTGCTCAGAATTCAGTGATGCAGCTCCAGTGCTGCTTTTTTAAAAAAGATGGTAAATTATTAATGCTTCTAGGAGGAAATAAATACAGTAGTGTTTCTGCAATGTCTGGCTTGCTCTAAAATGTAATGTATTTCTGCAGCCTTCTTCCCTAGTCCTGTTGAGCCCGAGTTGTTCCACCAGAGCCGTGCCGAGTTACATGTGTGCCCCCAGGACACAGCTCTGACACAGGGGTTGGCAGTTTCCTTGTTTTGCTGGAATGTCACTGGTGTGGGGCACTGGTTCTTTCAGGAGAAACAATTCTGTAGGCAGCCATCCCTCCTTGGCAGTGGAGGGTGTGTGTCTCTTACCTGGTGAAGATTTACAACAAAACAAATGCATTTCCTCCTGTCCCAGCCTGGACATGGGCAAGTGTGGATGGAGTGTGTGTTCTGTTCACTGGGGCCTCAAAAGACACTGATTTTATGCTGGCAATGACAGACTTTGGACTCATAGAAGCCATTTTTTTTTTTTTTTTTTTTTTTCCCTTTGAGACCACCAGCTTCTCTTCATGTGGATCGCAGATGTTTATTTGGCGTAGTGAAAAAATGATGCAGAAGGAAGAGTTTCTTAAAAGTTATTGTCATTCTACAATATCTTGGTTCCCATATCTCATGCCAAAAAAAAAAAAAAGCCTAAAACTTTAGGTTGATTTCCAACATTTACATAACAGACATCTAAAAATATTTTCTAAAGGGTTCTATGTCAGTAACCCAATAAAATTCACAGTTCTGTAGAAATACGATGGCAATGATTATTTCAGACTGCTACTGTTTTCTTTTTTATTTTTTCAAATGTGTGAGGGTTGTGACTGTACCATAACTTCTGCACTTCTTTTGGAAGGTAATTGGCAGGAAAAGGGAATTTGCTATTTTGTCCTTTCTGGCCTGAGTGAATGATGATGAAATGAAAATGAATGTATTTAAGTTCCTGAAGAATCAGACACATTTCCTAAGCAATATAAGTAATTTAAAAGGAGTATAATATTAGGGGACATTTTCAATTTTAAAGACTGACATTTATAAGGAAGTGAGGCACCAAGACTAGAAATATTTTAATATTCTACTTGCATTTATTTCAGTATAATTTTGCCCTGAAAACTTTGTTGCTATATCAGATATTTTGCTAAATACAAACAAACATTAGTAAGTGGTTGTGAGTTATGAAAGGTGCTACTAATTTAAATCCATACCATGCAGTACAAGCTGCATGAGCCCAGAGGGGGTGCATTTGTGTGCCCCCCTCTTTGTGCTGTAGGAGATTTTCCACTCTATCAGCCCTTAGAATCATTTTAGGTACTTGGGAAAAATGTATTTTGTTTAAAATATTCCTTATATCAGGCGAAGATGATTAAACCCAAATTTATTTAGTTTTAAAATGATCAATCACCTTTTTAGTAAATGAGTGATACTGCATTCCTCAAACTGGAGACATGCTTGGATTTCTCTTAAAGCAGATAAATCAGTGAGTGCAGTAAAAATATTGGAGTAGTTAATTATGTTTTGCATTTTAAAAGTCTTTACTGAGACATTTACTATAAACATGGCAAATGACATGTATTCACTTTAAAAGTCCTTCCATTGTGTTTATCAAATAGCTGTTACAGTACTTTCAATGCTTTATTGAGTTGGAAAAAATCTGAAGCTGCTTTGTGTATTTTCCCTCAAGGTTAAAGGTTTGAATCATGGGATAATGTGTGATATCTCTAGGGCTCCTTGAAACAGTTCAAGAACACGCACAAAGGACTGTGGTTTGTGCTATATTTGCACAGAATTTAACATCATGTTCCTTTGGCTTAAAAACAAAGATGAAGATACTGGGAAAATATCCCCTCCTTTAACACCATGATACACATTTTCACAGAAAAACCTATAACTCTTTTGTGGGGTGCACAAAAGTCGTGCACTATTTTTCTCTGTTGTGATTTTTCTTTTAGAACTACCCTATCAATGAGAAAAGCAGTGCACTTTGAAAAGCAAATGTTCCCTTTTTCAATTAGAATTTAATTTTTAAACAAGTTTATGGTTTGCTTTTGGTATGGCAAATTACAATTTGAATTCAAAATCTCTCACACATTTAAAAAGTAATTGTTAAATATTTTGTTGACCTAGGAGAAAAGCTGTCAAAAATTAAAACCATTAGTGTGTATTTGTAAAATGTATTTGTCTTGCTTTTTCAGCTGACATTTCCCAAGAAATGCTAGTGAGCTCTTGGCTGAGAGTTGTATTCTCTCTGATTAAGAGGATTTCTTGTTAGCTGCTGGGCAGAGGCTATAGGAGCCAGCCTGTGTTTCCACTAGGAAGAGAGTCCAACTTGTGCTCTCTGCTTTACAATGGCATTTGACTGTCTGCACAAGGCTGGCTGCAGCTGCAGGGTGACCATGATTTACTCTGCAGCCACTTCCAGTCATTCCAGGTCAGACAGGACACAGCACACAGGTGTTTCTGCTCATCCTTTTTATGGGCAGCTGTAATCCCTGTAAAACCCCCCCAAAGTTAGATTTGTAAGAAAAGACCTTTTTTTGAGTTCTAGGACCATGTAATTAGCTGAGGGAAATCGTCACTGTTCTTGTGTCCCCTCCTTGTTTCCTCTGTTTATGCTTACTTCAACATTTGCTGTCAGTGCATTTATGCTTTCTGAGTTATTGTCTCTGAATGTCCTCTGTATGTATAAATGTACCAGTCCTAGAGTTCTTGGGTGCTCCTGTATCCAGATACCTCCTGGTTTTTAAAGTATTTCTCCTCTGCACCACCCACAGAGCTATTGCTCAGGCGTGCAGGGAATAAACAACTTCACTGGGGTCACACAAAATCTCTGTGGTAGACCAGGAACTTGAACCCTGCCTTCCTCAGCTGCCTGTCAACTCTTTTTCTTACTTTTTTTGTGCTCACTTTTCTCACCATGAAAATCAAACATGCTCTACTTCATGCTTGCTCAGTCATGTGTCACATACAGACCTGAGGTCTGTTCTGTATCCCTGGTGTCCATGGGACACTTTTTTATGACTGTCAACACTTTGGAAGCCGAAGGGGCAGCAGGGCTAGGACAGTCAGGCTCTGCCCAGGGCCTGGCTGCCCTCACCTCCTCCAGGTGCTTTGAGCCCGTGGTGTGATGTTAGCAGTGCCCACGTTCCCGTCTGGCTGGGAGGCAGGATGTGTTTCAGCTCGGGTAGCAGGTTGTCTCTGTATTTGCCATCTCTGTGAAGTTTGTCCAGAAGCCAGGGGCTGACAGTCTGTCAAGTGAGCAGTGAAGGGGTGGAGGTTCCTCTTTCATTTTTCAGCATTCAACCTCTGGACATGTGTGAGGCTGTTTCTATCTATTCTCTCCTGTGCACAAACAGTGTGCTATTTTACGACTAGAAAAAAAAGCAGTTTTGGACATCTGTGTTCCCAATGTATACAATTCAATATCTATTTATCTTTTACTTGAGTAAAAGTCAAAGTGCTGATTTTGATCACTGTTATATTTTCAGAAAGTTGTCTCTGAGTGTACTCTCAGACTCTTTATTGTGCATGTGCAACACCTTGGTAGTCCTTACTGATCCCACGTTTTGTAGCCTTACTCAAACACTGCCTGAGTTGCTTTCTGGATATAATCAAAGGGTTTGTAAAAGCTTAATACTGCTGCAGTCTCTTCACTCTTTTAGAGGTGTGTTTGAAGATGGCACATTACATCCTATTCATGCATTGCAGCAAGTTCTTCGGACAGCTGTGTCATGCTTATTACCTTACACATTTTATGTTGCTGTGCATCATCTTTGTTGGTTCTGTTTGGCAGGAAGTTGGTCCTATGGTTTTAGTCTCAGCTTTGTCTGTGTTCCTGTTGGACCTGTCTTTTCAGCAGTTTACATGAGTTTTAAAAGGGGACAACAATACTTTAGATGCTTTGCCAAAATCAATACTACTTCTGGAATGAAATAAAATGCAAAACAAAAAGGCCATATACATCTTTGAAGGCAAAAAAAAAGAAGTTAACCTTCCTTAGTGAGCTGTCATCACTGCACTGACTGTGCTAGAACAAGTGCAGGTTTTAGACCAGTGAAGCACACAGCTTGCCTTTTATTAACTTCTTCAGCTTCAGTTTTCAACTGTGCCTTCAGAAAAAAGGAAGACTTACAAATGAAATCATAGTCATAGGTTGCTGAAGAAAGACAATAGAGTGAACTTCCAGAATAAGTATCATTCTTTGTGACTGATTAATCTTGCTCAAGTAATTTTCCATTGTTTTGGCTTTATGTGGTCACTGCATAAAAAAGAGCATAAAATGAGTTAACAATGCCAAGTGAAAAAAATACTTTAGTGTTAGAAATCAAAAATAGGGGACTACTTTTACACTGAAGCTATTAAAGTATATTCTTTCTTTCCCCTGTGATGTGAGCACCTTTTCAAGGGTAGCAGCACTTTACGAAGGGGAACTGTCGTGTAAGTCCATCTAGAGCTCTGCCATTTCCACCTGAGCAAAAAAATAAAAGTACAGTGATGGTGACTAATATATGAGATGTGCATCTCTGATTTGCTTACAGTTAAGTAAAATCTCCCCCACACACAATTTCTTCCAGTAACTGTGTGACTACATTAATGACTGCCTTTATGGAGTAGCTTCTATTTTTAATTTTGAGCTGCTTCTGTGTTCTAATGTAAAACTTGAACTCCCAGTTGGATTCAATACACTTATCTTCAAGAAACTCCTACAGCATTGTGTTTATTTGTTCCAACCTTTTCTTCCCTGTGAAGAAATGCAGAAATTATGCTCAGGATGGGATTCTTTTGTTGAAAAGGTTAGAAATGAATGTAGGTAGAGACAAAATCAAGCCATGAAAAAATACTTTAGGGGACAATCTGAGTATTGTTGGTTAATGAGTAAAGAGCAAAGAAAAAAAAAGGTCTCACATAAACTGGCTGAAGAGAAGTGAAAAGCTACTCTGGAGGGAAGGGTAGAAAGCTGAGAAAATAATAGTGGGGGCAATGGTATGGGAGGAGCTGGAGGGGAGCAAAGATGTAGGTGGTGTGAAAAACATCTACAGTACTGACAGTATTGTAAGTGAGGAAGAGGCTTCTTTAGTTTGCAGCAGTAACAGGAAACTACTGGAGAAATTCAGAGATTTTAGCTGCTCAATTTAGGGTGGAGTGAAAAGTCTAGAGGTTGGGAAGCTGGACAAATAAAAGCTGAACAGTCAAGATGGTGAACCAGTAACAAAGAGTTTTAGCAGTAAGGAAAAGTGCACAACTTGAAACTGCTGGAGAGGAGAAATACCGGATATATGTAGAGAGTGAATTTATTGTCTAGTTTTGAAAATTGTTTGTAAGACTGATATGGTAAACAACTGTAAGTTTTGCTTTTAGCTTCAAGGCAAAGATTGTTAAGCAGAGTCCTCCTGCCTTAAATAGTCAAAACAAGTTTTTTTATATTTTAATCAACACTGTCATTTTTAGATGAAATCCAGCAAAGGTTCAGAAAGTAGAGTAATACTTGTATCAAAGGAGATCTGTCTCTGTTGTTTGCTTCATGGTATGGGTTGTTGCACAGGTCAAAAGTACGTGGCATGTATAGCCCTAGATTGATTTGCAAATGGTCAGCCTGGAAACTTGGCAGTGTTGTAGATTGTTTCATTAAAACCAAGTACAGAAACCAGCTCGTTTTCTTTCTCCCATTGGCCAGAGGAGCTGGGACGTTTCCTGAAGGTGAAACAGTTGAGCTTGGAGGGAGGAAAGAGGCAAACTGCTGGTGAATGTCACAACCTGGAAGCAATAGAGAAAACCAGGGGGTGGGGGGGAAGTGCGTGTTGCAATAACAGCCAGTTGCAACATCTCAGAAAATGCTTACACAGATGACTTTAGAAAGGAGGGAGATGTCATGGTTCAAATGGCAGTACATGCACTACTATTCCCAGAAAAAGCAGAGGGAGCTATATGAAAAAAAAAAAAAAATCAGATAAATATAATTTGAAAGGTATCTTGGGTTCAGTAACCTTACATAGCCCAGACAAAGAGTTTCTTCTGAATTCTGCATTGCTGAGAAGGACAGGCTCCTTGGAGTCCATAAGAAGGCACTGTCAACAGGGCCTACTGCAACGTTTCCACGGCTGGCTGAAATGCAAAGACTCAACTTCCCAAGGCTATTTTTGGGATTCCAGAATACCATGGGTGTGTGACATGCTCTCCTGAAGCACTGAGCACCTCAGAGCCCTCACTGGCTTCAGTTGCTTAAACAACAGCTATGAAGCACAGAGTATCCAAACCTTTAAAGTACAATAAACAGGGAAAATGTTTGACTTGTGTTTTTTCCTCCAACTATGAGACTGTTTCCCAGAACTCACAAATATTTTTAGTTAAGTTCAATACAATTTAAGAAAACCTATTACTTCTCATCTTAATACTGCTTTTTGGACTCTGGCTGGGTGTAATGTTGTATTGGAGATGAAAAGAAAGATACTTTATTTTCTTTTTTTTTTAGTTTATGCCTCCATTTTATTTCTATGCATATTTCTGTAAATTGATTTTTTCCCCCTTATTATTGTTGTTCCTTTGGTGGAAAGTTAGTGAGAATCCAAAGCTTTTGGGAGAGTGGATGGATAAATTAGGGTGATATCTAAATTCGTAGATACTGAGAATTAGGCATGGTGCTTAAACCCAAAGGTCTCTGTCTCCATCTGTTGGAATGAGAAGGGCATAACCCCAATGGCTGCTTGTTTGGGCCCATCACATGGAAACTGTAATTTTATTTTATTGTCTTCTTGCACTCTGTTCAGTCTAACCAACCTTTGCAACAGCAGTGGCTTGATGGTCTGCTCTGCCATGGAGGCTGAAGTTTGTCTTCACTGGAAAATAACAATTGTGGCAAGACCTCTTAAGGTGCTCAAACATAGACTCTGCCTCCTTAAAGACAGGCTAAAGTACTTAGAAATACTGGGGTATAAATTACTTAGGATCCAGTACCAATCAGAGTGATCACTGTCTGACTCCAGTAAGGAACAGACCTGGGCCTTGGGAATAGGAGGAGTTTCTATCCTACTTCACCCAAACAACACACTGTACGTTACTACCAGGGGATTGAGTGTGGAGAGGGCTGTGCAGCCTCCCCAGGAGCTCTCCTCAGAAGCTGATTGTTCAGAATCTTCCCCCTCAGAGAGATTTCCCTCCTAACCCTAGAGCACATTCTCTGGAGAGTTGTCTACCTCTGCCTATCCTGGTGTGTCAGGAAGCATGTCATGGACACTACAGGACTTAGCAGGGATTGGGCAACCTTGCCATTTGGACAAAAATGTGGTTTTAAATGTTAAAATAATATGTGATTGGTATTCTTCTGCTCCTATGACAAAGGGAAAATACTGCCTATAAGTGTTGGGGTGAGCTCTTTTCTTCCATTGGTACTGATACAGTTACACCCACGTGAAAGGCAGAAAAAGTGAGAGAAGCTCATTCAGTTTTTAGATATCGTTATATTACATCATGGTATTCAAAATGGTCCAGCAGTAAGAAAAATTTTAGTAAATGCCTGAAAGCAAATGTTGAAACTACATAGTCTTTAAGGTCCCTCAAACCATTCTCTGATTATTCGTTGAGGTATTAAAGAACAAGCTTTGACAGGTTCCTGAAATGCACGTGAGCAGCAGCTAGGATTTTCAGCAATACTCATCTGATGAATTCTCTTGGATGCTTTAAGAAGTTATGAGTCACCTCTCTGTCTTTGTGTGCTTAAACACCCATAAAGATTATCCCTGTATTTGTTCACTAAGAAAATCTCAGCCTTGTAAAGATTTGATTGGGAAGCTACCTTGATATCAACGGTGTAGTTCATCTCAGATCTAGGAATTTCAGTTTAGTAAGCTAGGCACATCTTTCATTACCTTTTTCTCAGTGTTTCTCCTCTGTGAGAGGAGGCAGCAGATGTTCTGTGGCTCCTTGCTGGCCAAGTGGTCATTCCTGAAGCTTAAGGAGAAAGGAGTGTTGCTGTGATGCCAGTGCCTTATCTTGGACTTGCTGACTGGTGGGGAAGAGTTTGTCCTTTGAAATGGTAAAAGTTTTCAGTACTGTCTGAAACAATTACACAGCACTTTCCATTTCTTTGTTGTATAAGGTGTGTCATCCTATCTCAGACTGAGTTTTAGAGTTCATCCAGGAGAATTTAGCTGGAAACTCACTTATTTTGGCTTTTAATGAACTTAAGAGTACATTTGACTTTGGAAAGGGTAGTGTTTCCTTCAATGGGTGTTTGGAATGTCCTGGTTTAATAGGGTTTTAATGTCGTGCTCATTAGGTTAATTAACCCACTCAAAGCATGTCCCTTCTATGGGAGGCTTTTTTTTTTTTCTGTTGGTAAATACAGTCTAAGCTATCAGACTTACTATCAGGTTTTTCAAGAATAGCACACCTAACTTAAATACAATGTTTTCAAAAAAATCATCACACAGACTTCAATAAAGCCATCCCATCATTATCTGACACACTGAACAGTCAGATGCAAGACTGCCAATAGCAGCTCTGAGATGGCAGGTTTAAAACAGATGACACTTTTTCATGCATTGCAGGCAGCTGGACTGGTTGACGCTGCCCCAGCTCTCCTTCAGAACAGAGAATTTTTGTTCTGGGCTGGTGATATTTTTATTCCTCATATAGATTACAAAACAAAACAAAGCAATTGTTGCTTAGCTACCCCTCTGGAGTGATGGTCTCTCACCATTTTGCAACTCTCTAAGCTCAATGTTGCATTTTCTGCTTCTTAAAATCTATTTTTACTGGTTGGTGTTTTATACAGACACTTCTAGAACATTTTCATCTACTGGAGTGGGATGGCTGCGTATTGCTGTCTTAAAACTACAGAAAGGAACCTAGCAGGAGAGTCTGGGAAAGGTCCCACCACCAGGATTCGCACAGCAGCACAAAAATGAGTTTGCTGTAGGTTCAGAGATACTAATTCTGATGAAATCGCCCACTTGAGGTGAAAGGGTCTATATTTCTTTGCCATTACCACATGGCTCTGTGTTAAGAATAGATTCATTTTGGATGAGGATAAATGCCAGAAAGCAAAATATCTGACTCCCATCTTCTTCAAGACTTCCTGAGTGAGAATCTGTAAATCGGCATTTTGGAATCATGATACTAATTACTGCAGCAAAATGCAGCAAGCTCGATTGTTCATGCAGTCAGAAACAAATCTGAAAAAAATCTCTAAATTATTTATTTTGAAGGAAGCAAGACATGCCTAATGCTCATAGCTGTACCTTTACCCTTTTGACGCAGCACTGAGGCATAAGGGAAGTGGCATGAGGCATAAGGGCTTAATGAAGAGAAAAATGTGGGTAAATACTGTGGATTCTTTTTGCACCAAAAGGAGGGAAGTATTTGGCCAAGCAGCTTTAGATTTTGGTTATTTTTCCTAGAGAAAGAGTTCTCCAGGGCTTCTGCCTGCAGAATCAGTCTGAGACTATGTGTGTGCTTTGGTCACTGAGCTGTCTCTCTTTGCCTTCTGCCTTTCCCCCTCCATGGCATCCCAAGCAGCAGCCAGCCATGCTTGTAGAAAGAGCCTGGTCTTAAATACAGCCCATTTCCCCTGCTAGTCAACAAATCTTGGCAAACTGCTGCCAACCCTGACAATGCTTAATTTACAGCCTTTAGCCACAATGCCACTTTCTGGCATTGTGAGAGAAATCAGAGTCTGTTCCCATAAAGCTTGTTACTTGACAGCATTTATGTTGCATGACTAATATGGCAATGGCAGCAATTTGCAATTAGCTGTGTGTCTCTCCTTGCCTCCCTGCCACGTGCCCCGGAGCGTACGTGTCTGTCTAAGCCTGACCTGCTTCTCTTTACAGTTTTCTTTCTCTGTAATGTATTTTTTTGAGCTCACAGAGGGAAATGTGTGACTTGGGTAACTAAACAGTTGAATGAAAGCTGTAGACTTTATATTGTCAGTTTATATCTGGCTGTGCTGCACAGTCTCTGTCCTCTCCAGGCTTGTTGATGTGTGACAGCCAGCGTGCCCAGCAGCTCTCAGGTTAGCTCTGCTGGTTACCCACCCCCACCCTGCTGGGCTTCTGCTGGGAGCCATGGTAGAGAGGGCCACAGCCAAATACCTGAACACACGAGGTGAAGAAACAACACTTTCATCCGTGGAGCTGGCCCCTCCTGGGGAGGGCTGGGGCATTTTGGCAGGCTGTGCTGGGGACCTGGTGCGGCCAAACACTGTTTTGCACTTGGCAGAAAAAGCCAAGCTCTAGTCTGGACACGTGTGGGTACCCTGCTCCCTGCCAGTGTATGCAAGGTACCTGTCTGGTGGCTGCAGGGTGTCGTCACCAGCTCCCAGGAGGTGTGAAATTACTGGAACCTCTCTGAACCCGATGTAATCTGTACATAATTGGGTTGATTCCCTTTGACTCTGCATTCTCACATCCAAAAAGACCTGGTGAGGCTGGATGATCCAGCAGCTCTGTCTGGAAGGGACAGCTGAGTGGGTTCCAGGAGCAAGGGACCCCAAGCCATGCTGGAGGGAGAGGGACAGTGGTGGGTGAGCTGCTGCCTCCAATTCCTGCTTGCCCCTGGCAGGAGCAGCACCAGCTTGTCTCCCTTCCCCCAGCTGCAGCCAAGATTTCAGTGAATCAAAGCTATAGAGTAGAGTTGAGTCAGAGCCAAGGAAAGGCTCTGGCTCAAATCCACCAGCTAAAAATGAGCAAAGCTTTTGAGCCTGACTGGAATCTCTCAAAAACAAACAAACAAACAAAAATCCTTCCCCAAATCCTCGTTGTCTTTTTATTTGATTTTAGGAAAATCATTCATTGCATTTTCATCTATTTCCTAGATTTTTATCTTCTTTTTCTTCATGCCGGATTATATAAACCACTCCCTGTACAGATGTATATTTTAGATTTTTTCAGTCAGTGGTGGAAAGTGTTCCTTTTTGTGGTGTTTTCATTGAGACAATCAGGGGCAAAGTTCTTGTGGCAGTGCCAGGTCTAATACCACAGGAAGAGCTGTGTCCGCTGGAAACACCACAAAGTACAGAATCCGCAGTATTTTCTAAAAACACAAAAAGGTTTTGAAAGCATGTCAAATACTGCAAAGTCAGCTCAGATTATTATTTTGTCTCAAGTTGTTTATTGGTCTTTGTTTTGTGTTTTTTAAAGGGGTGCTGGGGACCATGACTTACCTTAAATCTAATTTTGCCAGTGCCGTTCCAGTTTTAAGTGCTGCTGTAAAGTAATGGAAATGCCATGATTGCATCATTTGCAGTCCTTTAGAGATACACAGTTCAGTCAACAGCCAAGGAGCTGCTCTGCCTGGAGGTTTTATTGACACTGTGTCTGGTTTTGCAGTCTTTATACTGCAGCGGCATTCAGAAATGCAGCTGTAGCCCTGATTTCTGCAGACTTATCTCTCTGAATGAATCCTACTGAGATAAAGTGTGCTACTTGTGCTCAAGTGCTCCCATGAGCAAGGGTCCCAATCTGTAAAAAAACATATCATGAGTAAATAACGTTATAGAGAGGAAGGTGAGGAGTAAATCTCTGCCACTGAAGGCAGTCTATCCAGTCATTGTCATAGAATGGCTGTGTTTTTAATTTTCTGCCTCTGCTTTGACAAGTAGCTTAGGGAACACTAATTTGATCTTTTTATTCATCAGGGCTGTTCAAGACCAGAAACACTAACTTCTAAACTAAACTATTGAATAAATGATTTCTTCCTAAAAGTCTGTAATCACAAGAAGATATTTAAAAATGAAGACTCTAGAATAGGCAAGCAAGTGTTGAATGCTGAGGGTTGGAAATAAGTCCTTATGTTTATGGAACAGCTTTCTTTTGCAGGAAGAACAGCCAGCTCCATGTATTAGTGAGTAAGACAGTGACAATGAGTTGATAGTGGTTGTTGAGCAGAGGATAACAGATGGCCCCTGGGGTGAGTGTGCTCCGGGTCCCAGCTGACGCTGTGAGCAGCACAGCACTGCACAAGTGGCTTGTGAATGGTGCAAAGCCAGGGCTCTGCATCTTCTCCTGGGACAATTCTTGTTATTGCTGTGTGAGCCCTGTACACTTCAACACTCAGCTTGGGGAGGGAACTTCAGCTACTTAGTGTTAGATATCGACTTAAAAGTTTCTACTGCTTTCACCTGTGCTACGTTTTACTGTTGCTTAATTATTTTGCATGTTAGCTTTGTCTTTTTTACCTGTGCTTCAGGTTTTGTGTGCAGGAACAGACTATTGGAGCTGGTCTGTGTGCTAAAAGTCTCCTTTTGTAGCATGGAACAGTTCTTTTTCCAAGGTCTAATACTGTGTTTTAAGGATCTGTTGTTCTCATTGATTAAAAAATGAAAAAGGAGGACGATTTTACACAGTTTATTGTACACCACTTCAAAGACCTTATCTGCCTGAGGGAGAGAGAACTTGGTAGCATTGTGGAAAAAGCCACAGTCAGTGTATAAACCATGGAAATCAGAAGACTCTCAGAGAAATCGGAGTGAAGCTCCCTGGCTGGGGTATTTGTGCAGAGATGTAATCCATTTTCTCTTTGTCTTTACTGTGTCAGCGTGGTCCACTCAGGAATTCACAGTGCCAGTGGCTCTCTGGAGCTTTTGATGGATCCCTGACTCTCCCCAAGAATTATCCCATGTGAATGTGAAGTCACATCTGTGCCGTGGGGCACTGTCCTCTGGTGGGAATTGAAACAGAAATCAGCATACTTTTGAGGGCTCTTGCCATGATGTTGGCTGTTCCTGGGATCCAAGGTGGCTGAGGTCCTGAACTTCAGATGAGCTCAGCCATGCTGTACATTGAATGGCAGCTGCAGCAAAGTGGGGCAGGGCTGCTCGTATCAACCATATCTGCCACTTTTATGCTTATTGGGCCTTGAGGGAAGAGTCTTTCTGTCTCTTTGGTATCATGTTAAAATTCTGTTTAGCTGCCATGTATTTCCTTGATCCTTTCTTTCCCATAATCACCAATTAGCAAGATGTGTGTGTACACGCAGATTCTTCCTTTCTAATTAGCTGATTCCTAATGCCCCATGGATTCACTGCCATAAATGAGTTTTATGTAACCTCTCACCCTCGTGTGCCTCCTCTGTCCACGTGACACAGCACAGTCAGCTCCAGACAAAAGCACCCAGACAGTTGTGTTTCTAAAAATGCCCTTATTACAGGTTTAAAGTTGACACACGTCAGCCATGAGCAAAGGCCTCATCTTTTCCCAGCCTGCAGTAAATGTGATGCTCCTCATTCAGGACAGCTCAGTCCACCCCTCTGGGAGTCTGGGAAAACAGGCCTTGCAGGGAGCCCCAGAGGTCAGCAAAACAGGCACTGTCAGACAAATTAAATATGATCAGAAGTTGCTGAATCTCTATGGTTTAGTAACAAATCATGCATAGTAGTCAGCAGGAATACAAGTATGTGGTATAAATGAGGCATTTTGTGTCCAATTATCCTCAGGTCCTTTAGCTATTTAGTTATTTATTGCTTTATAGAATTTTCTAAATAAATCCACACAAATGAGGCAGAGGTACTAAATCAAAATTAAGCCAGCACACAGCCATGTACAGGAGTAACAGACACCCCAGCAGGCCACCTCTCATCTTAGTCTGCATGTTGTTTATATGCTACATGCCATTTTCTGCCAAAGTAAAGATTCCTATCATCATGGTGGCTTTCTTTGATGTCCAGCAGGGCAGATGCCTTGTACACATGGAGGAAACTGAAAAAGTCTTTGTTCTGCCCTATCCAAAGGTCATGTTTCCCAGAGGGAGACTCTTCAGAGCCAAATCTTTCAGGATTTTAGTGCTGTCTGGGAATAAGTAAAAAATAGTTTTCCGCAAATCAAACCTGCATCTTGATAATGAGTTGTGGAGTATTCATGAAGGAAGATTTCAGTTTTGATCTTCAAGAGGGCCCAAATATGGTAGTCTTCTATAGATTATAGGCATCACACTCCCCTGCAGCTACTGACATAGAGGGTGTAAGTGTTGAACTGGTCTGTGCATACAACTAACCCAGCAGTGGGGCTGCTGCCAGAGATGGAGGCTTTGTGTGCTGTCAGGGACAGGGATTAGGAGCTGCAGTGCAGCCGTGCTGCAGGGGTGACAGTCCCTGACATGTCTGCCAGCATCACCAGCTGCAGGTCAGGGAGAGCAGGCTCTGCTGAAAAGGGAGGGAAATCCCAACTTAATCTGCTTGTGGTAGATCCTCTTTTCTGGGCTCTGCCCAGAGTAGCAACAATTCCCTGTGAAGGAAAACAGGTGACTGAGGGTGATCCCTGGCTGTAGTGATGAAGCTGAGAAGCAAAGGCATTCAGAATGTTAAAATAGTGAAATGTAACGGATCTATAGAACAGCTGCTTCCTTGCTGGGTGCACTGCCTGGTGGGGACTTGGGTGGCACAGGCTGTGCTGGCCATAGGACAGGCTTGTAGCTCTCTGCCACTGACTACTGAGACTGTTACTGGTCTGGCTGGGACCTCCATCCATCTCTGGTTAATGGAAACAAGAGGACAAGTGGATGCTTAAAAGGGGAATAGGACTGAAAGGGGGAGATAAGGCAGTGAGAGTGAGGCAGGGAAAAAACATAAGAGGAAAAACCACTGAAACTTGAGGTAGGGAGGAGAGAAAAGGCGGACAATGAGGAAAAAGAGAAACAAAAGTATGGCAAACAGTGAACAGGAGTGCTTGCTTCCTCAGCTGCCCTGACCCTGCTGAGCCAGCTCTCCTGAAGCATCTCCACCTCCCCATGAACTGTCCTGCCCCAGGGCACAGTGCCCAACTGTTCCCTGTTCTACAGCAGAGCCTGACCCTCATCTACCTTGTGGAGGGCAAGATGTGCAGGAGTGGGGAAAACAGCTCCAGGTCTGCCTGCACCTGCTGCATTCTAAAGGATTGATCCTTCATGGCATCAGTGCCTTCTATTCCATACTCAGGTCTCCTTAGGAAGACAAAAAGTCATCTCCTTCAAGGGAAGTTTAGGTTTGTGTCTGTTGTTTCCTAGTGCCATCAGTTCAAGCTCAGCTGATACGGGCAGAGGGAGGGGAAGGGGACATCCGTGCCAGCAGATGCACTGTTTCACACTGAGCACCACTGGTTGTGCTAAGACAAGGTGAGAAAGGGTTCAAAGACCATTCTCAGTACGGTAAATATGGTTTGCATCACTGAAGGATTTTGCAAGTCATTCCAAGGTCCATGGGCATTTGACCTCCTGCCTCAAAGTAGTGTCAGACTCCTCCTGTTGTTCCCCTGGCCTGGCAACATGGACTTTGCTTTGGTTGGGACTGGGTTAGAAAGGAACCATCCAAAACTCCCCCCTACCCCCAGCTGTTTGTGATTCATTACTTATTGCTCTTCCTGTTCTTGGCAGACCTAAACTGTGGATCTTACTGCCTAGTTTCGGAGCTGGCCCCTGTGTCTTGTGACTGTCTCCTTCCTGTTCTGCTTGTCTCTCTCTCTCTCTTTTTTTCTTTTTTTCTTTTTTCTTTTTTTTTTTTTTTCCTGGAAATTTACAGCCATATGCACCAGGATAACTGCAGTTGCTGGTGGGAAAGGTGTATATTGCTGTGTGCATGCACTCACACGGACTGCTGTGTGCCAATTAAACATACCAATGTGTTAAGAAAAATGTCTTTCAAATTAAAATTCAGTAGCAAACTCCCCCTTAATTACTACTCATTAAAAAGAATGTAACAGTCAGTTAAAAGCTTTGCCAAACAATAACAATAATCTTGTAAAACCCCATCATGGTGTTCAAGCAATACTTTGCCAAAGATCATTAATTGGGTATGTGTGAATTTTTATGTTCTTCTCTAATTTAGTTTTCAGCCTTTAACTGGAAAACCTGTTTTATCTGCTGAAGGGACATGCCATGTGGATGACATGCTGCTTGAGGCTGGGAAGAAATAGGAAGAAATATTTCTCTGATGCAGTAGGACAGGAGAGACAGAGGCTAACCAGGCAGACTGATTTTCAGGGAAGTCACTCAACTGCAGCACTACCTGTGCTCGTGCCGGAAAGCAGCTTTGCTTCTCTGCCAGATGGGAAGTTATGACCCGGTGAAAGGAGCTGGTAGGCAATCATTTTTCAAAGAACAAAAGAGTGAGTAACTGGGAAATGTTGAGGTGGATTGAAGGGCTAAGGGAAGGTGTTCCCATCTGTGCAGCTGGAGACACTCATCTGTCCAGAAGGGTGCAGAAGTTGCTGAGGTTCTAGCGGAGTGGGTCCAGTGCTGCTCAGCTGTGGGTCTGAAAGGGGTCCCCAGAGACACTGTGGCAGTTGACATGTCCCATGGTGATGAATGCTGCTTCTGGGCTTCCTTCAGCTTCAGTCTTGAAACATCTGCAGCCAGAAAATGAGGATGAGGAATAGAAAGTCTCCTCTCTTGATTGGCCATGGCCTAAGTGATGCGAATGCCATGGGGATCCCCCTTTAACCCTGACTGACAAGTGAAGGAGAGTGTTTCTACTGCTTATAGTACTGACATCTTTGTTCTACAGTAAAATGAGCCATTGGTAGTTTTGTGCCATGAGCAAATGTAAGCCTTTGATGTGGTTGTGTTTGATAAAGTTAATATGAAAATATCACTGTACTTACAAAAAAAGGCTTAGTATTGATGAATGTTTTTGCCAAATAGTCTGAACTGCTTTGTGGTCCAGATACTGAACCATGTGGGAAAAAACCTCTCAAGATTTCTAAAAGTGCACAGAGAGGTTTTGTAACTATACCTTTTGAACACCTTAAATATCCACATCCTTGAATAGACTTTTATGAACAAAAAGCTGCTGAGGTTTTCACACTAGAAGTCCTTGAAAGTCAGTTTCTTTCCTGCTTCACTGCCAAGGTCCAGCCCAACTTTTTCAACAGCTGATAAAATTGCAAATGCCTGAAATGGGATGGAGAGCAGCAGTGCTTCGTGCAGCTGATGCATTCACAGTGGGACAATGTAACAAAGAGGTAACAAGCAGATTACTATATATGATCTCAGGTGAGAGTAAATTACTGCAATTTTCAAAACTAAGTGTTGATGGAAGAGCTTTTAAACCTGCAGTTAGGCAGTTTGAATTAAATGTTAAGAGGAAATAAGAGAAGACTTTCATGTGGCATTAACTCCAAGGGTGGATGATGTGGTTTTAAAGAAGGACTTAAAGATTAATGGGTTTTGGTTTTTTTAAAGCTAGAAATACTCTACATGGATGCTGAGTTATCCAGTTCTTCCTGAGCATACTGACTGCACCAAGGGTTGTCTGTGCTTTAGTTTTGAAATGTCATTTGGGTGCCTTTCAATTAATTTGGAGCTGACTTTGAACTGGGCTTTACAGAACTCATAAACAAAAACAAATAAGGCTTCTCGTTCTGAGGACTGAGAATCTAAATTACTTGCTTTTTTAAAGGTAATTAAGAAAACTTTTGTCTGTGGTCATTGTAGTATTAAGGAAAATTAGCTGAGTTGAACAGATGTAAAATAAGGCAACCTCTGCTGTGTAAAGGGAACTTGAGGTCTCTGAATTTTGCTTTACTTTGCCAGAGCAGATCTAACAGTCTCAGTGTGAGTGGAGCTGCCAAATTGAGACTCACACTGCCTGGGCAGGTAAGAAAATAAACAGTGAATTTGTAGCCCTTTTAAGTGTCAGCTGTAGGAGTGCCACCTGAGGCACTCCTATAGAAGACTTCCATTCTCAAAATGGAAAGCACCCGGAACTGGAAGTAATTTCTCAAGTTTTGTCTGAATGTTTGACTCAGTCCCATTCCCCCTTCAGTACCTGTGGGAATTCTGTATGGAGCAGGAATGAATAGAACACTTACAGTATGCTATAAATGTACTTCTTGAAGGGAGTTCAGCTTTCCTTTATACTGTGAGTCCTGTCTCTGGACCACTTTTCCTCCCAGCTGTCTGAAAAACCTTCTTTCTTCCATTTTTCTTTAGAATTCAGGCAACTCTCTTGTAGTTTCCAGGGGTATCTACCTGTTGAGGTGATGATGGAAAAGAAGGATTTTAGCCCAGGCCAGAAGACTACACAAACATCATCATGATACATGATGACACAAACTGTGCTGGAAGATGCACTCGATCATGTGGCTGTGCAGCTGCCTGCACCTCCTCTCTGGGATGAGTGAGCTCTGTGTGCTGCTGAGCAGTTGCTTTTCTTCAAAACCCTAAAATCACATGCTGACTAGTGAGATAACTGTTCAGTCAGGGCATGGTTGTAATTATGTTTAATGTATTAAAGGCGTAAAGAGCCAGAGTCAGTAATTTTTATGACCTGTGTAATGACAACCATAAAACCAGGAGATTTGATTCCCCAGTCGCTTTTTGTGCTCTTGTGCTTTGGAGTTGGGGATGGAAGACTTAAAAGTTAAATTTCAAATGGAACACATTTGGGGTTTTGATATAGTGACTTACTCTGTTTCTGCTTAATGCATTTTCTTGGATTTAAAATCTTTTTTCATGGCACTTGTTCACTATTTCTCTGGCCACTGCAGAAGTGGATTAAGCACACAACAAGCAGAGAGAGGTAAAAGGGCTTTGAACAGAGGCTTTTGGCCTTTTTTGTGTTCTGGGGACATACAGTTACTGGAGTAGAAGGATGACCTGGGTCATGAAGGTCAGTTCTCTGCTATTATGGGTAGCCACAGCATTAAATGTCTTTCATAAATGCATCCTGTACTGTCACAAAGCTAATTCCTTTTCAGCCTTTCCCTATTTCTATTAAAAAGTTGTTCTTTCTGAGGGTTTCTAATCCTTCTTATTTCAAGCCTAAACTTATTTACAGTGAGTTGATACCTGCTTGGGCTTATTTTCTGCTCTGAAAGCTTGCCAGTGTTGCTGACAGCAGCGTGCCAGAGCCAGTGAACTATGGTTGTCTCCAGTGTGTGGAAAGCACTGCTTTCCACTCTGGCAGTGCTTTTCCCCCTGTGTTACACCCCATCCACCTGTCCCCATGGTTCCCTCTGTGTCACGTACTTGATCTGGAAGGTGTTGCCCATCGCTGTGTTTTGGTGATCCAGCCAAACAGCATCCCAGGGCTGTTGGACACACTGGTGATAGAAATAAACACAAACAGAGGAGCTGACGGGACCTCAAAGCTGAAAAGGCACTTTACTGCTGCAACAGCAGTAGTAAAGGTTGTTAGAAGGAGCAAATCCAGCAAAGGGGACTTGATTTAGATCTCCTCATCTAAGACTGTGATCCTTAGGCCACTTGGTCCTGCTGTACCTCAGCTGATCCTCCTGGGCTGCCACATAGTACACATAGCACACGACTGACAAAAACTGCCTCCTGGACCAGCTGGGAGACACCAGGACATCTCAAATGGGGCAAAACCCCTGTGTTCAGATGAAAATTGCTGTGGATATTAAAAGTTCTCTTTCTAGGCACTTTTGTTAGTGTATCAGCATTGTGATACACTAACAGCACTTAATTACAAGTACAAAGACTAACAGTGAATATATTTTGAGACTTGTAGTAAAGGGAAAACCAGGGAGAGCAGGTTAAAAACTAAACCAAGCTGAACAGAACTTGCCTACATGCCCTTTATACAAAAGCCTCTCTCCATGCTTTCCCTAAAGTATTTAGCAGATCACCATTAATAATTTTTCTCTGTACGTGTTGTCTGTTGTGAAGTTTTGATTGTGGAGGTTTTGCATCTCATGCAGTGAGGCTGTTCATATAAAAAAAGGACACTAGTATAAGCAAGAATTGAGGGCTCTGTCTTGTAGACTGCAGGGTCATTAGGCTAGAGGCCAAATTTCTGATGTTTGCATGTAATATCAATGCTTAATTAATATGTTACAACAATGATGAATACTCATAATCATCTCATTAAAGTCTTTCTCCTTGTATTCCATTCCCTATTAGATTTTAATAAAAAAGTTTTCTTTAGATACTGTTTTCTTTAGACACAGTTTGTCAGTTACCAGTGTGTGATAAAATACTGTCAGAGCATTAATGTGTTGCAGGTTTTATGCCTCACCTTCTCCCCTCGAGGTGAACCATTGTTTAGCTGAGCAGCTTTCACGTCTACAGACTCCACTGATTTATTTCATGCAAGCCCTTTGTAGCTGTGCTGTTACTATGGCAATAAGAAAACATAAACAGAATAAATGAGTAATGGTGATAAGGAATTGTTAGCTGGCAACAGAGATGATACATTTTGACCCTTTGTGAGATTTCTTTGTTGTCTGAGGACAAACAACAAAGGAAAGGGATGGATTTCATCTGTCACAGGGACAGTATCCAGGTAGAGAATATGCTGAATTGAGAAGGTGCGCATTAACTCCAGGACAGCCTTAGACCTTTGGTACCTATGACAAAACTCTGGGGCCGAAAAAGATGTTCAGAAATGTTGGAATGGAGGCACAGAATTATTTGCTTTTATTCTGTCCTGGAATGTGAGCTATTCTGGCTTTTGGGGATGAGTAGAATGCACCTCATTCAAAAGACAGAAGCAGCAGTATGTTTTATTATGGTGAAATAATAATTTGACAGAAGTCAATAAATTTGATGGTATTTAATAAAATTTAACAGAGGTTTGCTACAGGTCAGTAAATTTGATGGCAAGGTTCACCTTGTTAATTACTGTGTAGAAGAAACATAAAAAGGAAAATTGGATTAGAATCTGGTTAGTATGATTCACACAGAGACCACAGACCTTCCTGTTGAGTCACGAGGTTCAGAGTGGACCCCATTGCTTTCTGAACTCCTTATGGACCCTAGGTGCAACTGGGACAATCTTAGTCTGAGACTTGGACAAAGATATAAGTCTAATGAAATGATCTCTATTAAGTTTATGCTAATTAATATTGAGTAGCTACATAGATTAATAATGTTTCCTTAGAATTAATTCAGTGTGCTGCCAGTCACTTACTGAGGGGATCTCTCTGCCTTGGGCAGGGAGGCTGTCTTAGGTAAGGAATCTGAAGCCTGGAGAGGCATCCCTGCTCAAGGGGAGACTCATGGGTGCTGCAGTTCAGCTGCAGCTGAGGGAGAGCTCAAATCTGGCTGATCTGAGGGTAATATTTATAGAGTGAAGTAGTTGGCTGTTAGTCAATACTATAGAAAAGATACATTATTTTGGTTTAGCTCTGATATCTTGTTCTGTGCTTGGGTTAACTTGCATTTTTGGGCTTTGAGAAAACCTTTCAAAATATATTTCTGAGGCATTTTCATTCCCCTGTGTGTGAGCCAGGATTCCCAGCCCCCAGGCTCACAAAGGGTCTGGGGCTTGCTGCACCTCCGTTAGCATGAACCAAAGTACAGCCTGTGGTCAGTGCTGTCACATTGCCCCGCAACTCTGCTTCTGTAGGAATTACTTGGCATCTGGAAAGTGTTGGTTGGATGGAACTCTTCACATTTTTTCACCTCCTGGGAGATGGCAGCTCTCAGCAGCTCCTCCCCACTCAGCAGGAGGAAGGGCAGTGCCACTGAATCTGCTGGAGGAGGATTGGATGTGACCAGGGGCTTCTCGGATCTCACGCATCCCCAGGGACCCTGCTGAGCAAGGGCTTTGCAACGCAGGCTTTGCCCCAGGTTTGCACAGTCCTGACCCAATGAACTGCAACCTGCTGGTCTGGGGGCACTCCAGAAAATGTAATTGCTAAGTCATGTGTGGAGTCAGTAAGGAAAAAATAAGAGTTCTCTCACCCAAGGACTGGAAGTTCAAAGCACAAATGTTCAAAGCACAGCCCCTGTAAGGCTCTCTGGAGCCTGCTGCAGTGACAGCTGCTGATGCTTTCCTGCATCCCTCAAGTAGATTCTTTGCTGGCTGCTTGTTCATATCTGTTGGAAATGCTGCAGGGTGTGTAGAGTTGTGTGTTAAGGATTTCTGCTGCAGTTGCACTCAGAATGAATCTTCCAAGTTAGTTTCAAGTTCAGATCAGGTTTGCCAATTTTTTTGTTTTGCCCAGACTTTCAAGGAGTAAGGTGTTGCACAGCAGAAGCTAAAGTACTAAAAACTCACCATCCATGTTAAAATTGATTTGAAATCTAGGGATTAGTAATTGCAAAAGCAGTAAAATAATGACTAGTGACTTTGTAGCTTTTCAGTGTAAATAGATGACAAGATGGATGCTGAGCCTGTGTGTTGCCATTGTTGCCTTTCTTATTTTTAAGGAATGTTAATTTTAATATCATCTGTTAGGAAGTCTTGAGCTTTATAGCACACTTAGAAAGCTGTTGGCCATGGAACATAGTTGCAGCTGTGAAAAGTGCAACTTCCAAAATAATAATCAAAAGGGTCAGGTGCTCACCTGGGGGCATCTTTGCTACTACCACTACTCATATTCATTAATGTAATATTCTGATGCCCCTTAATTAGACCTCTTTGAATGATGGTAACAGCAATAAACTGTTGGTGCACTAAAAGCAGTTTTGCCTCAGAAGACTGAGATGGAGCTGAAGTTAACAAGAAATGCAAGGTTCAAGACCAGAAGTACCGGAGGTGTTTTTCCTAGCATGAAAGTTGAAAAATCTAGGTATATGTTAGCCTGATTTTTATGGTTGGCATATGCAATATAAGGCATAATATTGCAATGCAAAAAATGAATATATTGTTTGTAGACACTCAAAACCTATTTATATGGTATAAAACATAGTTTTCTGTTGGGACAGCTCAGAGACAGGACTGTGAGAGCTGTGGCTGTGTAGACCAGGATTACATTTACCTTTTTGTTTCTGAAGCATCTGTTGAAACAGGCCCACTGTAACTCTCAGGGAAGCTGTGCTGAGGAGCAGTACATGTCTCACATCTCCTGAGCAGGGCCAATACTGAGTGCTCGCCACAAAGATTCCCCTTGGAGAAACAAAGACCTTGTTCATTGCCTTCTTTGATGATTGCCTTCATTGCCAATGATAGCACCTTCCAAAAACTGGGATAGATGAAAGTGGGAAGCTTTGGAGGTATACAATAATGATAGTTTCCTGGTAATTTGCAATAGCTGTTTAATGCATAGAGAGTCAGAGAACAAAGAAATGGAATATAGATTTATCTGTATCAAATAGATTTACAGATATAAATGTATGTATAGATTTATTTCCTATTCTCCTGAGAATACTTATTCCATCCTCCTTGGCTTAGTTGCAGGAAAGTCAATGTATTGCTTTTGAGCTATTAAGTTAAAACCACAGCTTCCTAGCAAACAGAAATTGCTCTCTTTTCAACATGGTTCATAGCTAACCTGGTCCTGTACAGTACCTGCACACAGCTTGTAAAAGCTGCACTTGATAACAGGCATGATTTCATATTGAAGCAGTGTTGTATTCTCTGACCATCCCCTTCGAACAAGCCAAGATAAAAGAAACATTTTTTCCATTTTAAGCAGTTATTAGGCATTATGCAACTATTTCCTTTATATTTTCTAGTTTGCCAGAACCTCATCGAGCTTAAGTGTGGTAAGTGTGGCTAGTCTGTTTTTTTCCAATAAGATTTTCTCTATCTGTTTATAAATCTACAAAGACTTAATTTATGAGTTTGTATGCTCTGGGGGTGTCAATAAGCACTAACTGAGATTTGTATTTTGTTCTGAGATATCTGTGAGAAGTGTAATTATACAGTTACATCCTGCTAGGATTTCTAGTGTGTTTACTAGAGTACATAGTTAATCCCAGCTCTTGTAATAAACAGTGGAATTCTCTCTTTGGGGACTGACAAAATCAGTCCAAGTGCAATCCTAAGAGTAAGATGTAATTCTTACAATGTCTAGGTTGTCTGATTGAACTGAATGTCTGTTATAAACTTGTGTGCAACACCAAGCTGTGTTTCAGCAAGAACTTAAGCACAAGCTTAACTTAAAATTCTCTTGGTTGTAATAAGATACATTTGTGTGCTGGACATGCAGAACCTTGGTTTTCAACAAAACAAATTCCATGGAAGTCAGTGCCTATGCACTCCCTAGACATTTCCTATAGACTGGGATTCAGCTGGTTAGGATTGTCAGATACAGCCTCTGTGTGCTTGCATCCCTCTGCAGTCCCTCCCACAAGTTCTGCTCAAACAATTTTGGACTATTGCTCAGCAGTTGTAGCTTATGCAGCTACCATAACAGGGTTTACATCCTTTATGTGTGGCTTTTAAAATGTTTTTAAATGCTTTGACTTAAAGGAAAATGACAAGTCCTTTACCTTTATGAACTAACCAACCTTCAAATCTGAGGAGGGAATAATTAGTTTTTCAGAACAGTATGCTTCAAATTACATAAAAGAATGATCTCCAGTACATAAAAGAACACAGTGTCTGCCATGGACCTATAGTCACCCAAAGTAAAGGAATAAAAAGAGCATATTTGTGAAATATCGGTTCTTCTGTAATATTCTAAGGAATTGCTATTTTTACTAGGTCACACTCTTAGGATTTTTTTCATCAGCCCATCTTGAAAGCTTCCAGTTACTGTGTTGTGAGGCTATTTCTTGAGAGTTAATGATTTGGCTCAAATCAAATGCCCTAGACCTTGTCTCCTTCTTAAATTTACATTTTTTATTCATTTGATATAGTTTTTGATATGTAGAACGATTGCTTTTTACTGGAAAGTAATTTTCATTGTTTTCAAGGAGAAGAAATGCTTCATTCAAAATTATATATGGTGACATTAAGGGCTTTTATAAATCAAAGATGTTAAAGAGCATCTTAACTCTGTTTTTTACACATTAACTTCAATTTTCACATACACTAATTTCCCTTGTTACGTAAGTGTGGGTATTCTGCTGAAGCTCAAGGGACAGATCCTCCCAAATCCCACTCCACTACCAGCAGGTAGCCAGTTTTTTGAGCTCTCCTGTCTCCTAAGCTCCTTTGGATTTGAAACACAGGCTCCTGCATTCTTCCAGGAGTTAGAGGTGATGGGAATTTCCAGGTTTTTTGTTCTGGCATCTTTACTGTGTGACTGTGACATGTAGAGGTTCATTATCCTCTTTTGCTCCCATTCATGTACACAGAGCTGAACTTCATAACACCAGGAAGTAGCCATAGTCCCATCAACCAGAGGACTCATGGCAAAAAAAAAAAACAACTCAAGCTTTTTACCTTAAAAGGTACCAGTGTACCTTAAAAACATCAATTTGTCTGCACCTGCATGTTTTCTTTTTTCTGCTCTTCAGCTGGGTAGGTAAGTGGGGATCCTTGAAGTTTTTGTGCATCAAGGAATTGGGTCCTGCAAATAACTGTGTTCAGGACACTGCTTCTGGCAGTGTTCAGGCAGAGAGAAGTCACTGCTGAAAATCAGTTTTAGAACAAGAATTACCTTATCAAGGATCAAATAAGAAATTTCCTGAATCCATAAATCAAATAATGATGATTTTGTGTGTGATCTGTTACCTATATCAGCATGATTACTTTATTTGTGGCCCTTTTTAAAGAAGCTTAGGTTCACTGTTCATTTGTAATTTTCCTTCCTAAGTTCAGTTGTTGTGTTTCTCTTACAGTTTGGAGTCTTTTTCCCCAGAGCAGACAGGTTTCTTTATCCCCACCTTTAAATGG
Organism: Vidua macroura; assembly: GCF_024509145.1. Taxonomy (NCBI): domain Eukaryota; kingdom Metazoa; phylum Chordata; class Aves; order Passeriformes; family Viduidae; genus Vidua; species Vidua macroura. The sequence goes on from NC_071582.1 coordinate 12,484,319, forward strand.
CATAATGTCATGATCTTGCAAGTCATTCAGTGTGCTCATGTAGCCTGAAACACAGGTTTTTTTGTTCCAACTCTTCTGCATGTTGAAGAATATTTAAGTATACATTCCTAGTGTATGACCTCTTTGGCTGTATGGTGATTATTAATATTACAGAAGCAGCTAAGAGGAAATTACATCAGTAGATAAGATGAACTGTGCAATAGCAGAAGCTTTATTCACACTGAATACACTATTCATTTGCACAGACAGATCATTTCTCAATTCAAAGAGGAATATTCTAATTTAAGTCTAACTTCAGCCATATGTCAAAATCTCTACAGAAACAAAGCTTACCACTGTGCAGTGATCCTGTAAGAAACACATTGCCCTTTGTGGATGGGCACATGGTAGGTGCATCAAACTCTTGGAGCTCTTGTTTTTCCTGACAAGAACTCCTCTTATATCAGAACATATTTCAGTTTAGTCAATTTGCTAATTTAATGTAAAGTGACCTGAAATAGAGGAAGGAAATACCATAGTTAGTGGTCGTCAGGTTCACTCCCCTCTAAACTCAGGCTGGGTTTTTATTACTAATTTAATCTTATTAAAAGGTGCTTTTACATTACACTGAAGAAGAAAAATTTCAAAATGCACCTCCATGAAATAAAACCATGTGTAGAAATTCAATTGAACATGGGGGATGATGACAGATCCCACGCACAGAGAGTTAAAAGGAGTTCTCTGCTTAGGTGCACAGGACAAAGCAGGAAACAGCGGCCTGGCTGCTGAATCAATCTTAGCAGTATGGCATTGTAGAGATAACTGGAAAACATTTTGTGTTTTGTGGCATACCTGCTAGTCTGGGGCCTCAGACCATGGAAAGGGGGAGGGAATTTCTGTAGAAATTGCTGTCCTTTATGACAGATCCTATAGAGGAGAGTTAGTAACTAACCCTGTCTGCAGAATGCTCAGCACAGCCACCCACCCTTCCTATGCTGTGCTTGCTTCTGTGCTTGCACACAATGGAATTCCATGGTTTCATTTTGTTTTCAACCACATGCTGCCTGCCTTTGGTCACCTCTGTTGGTATAAAGCAGAACCTAACAATGGAAGGCCCTAAATAAGCGGGCCATGTGGTTGCCAGGCTTGGACAATCATGTATCTCCACTGGGGTCGTGTCACAGCACCATCATCACTGTTTCTGCAGGTCAGAGCAAGGTCTTTTTTCCCTAGCCACAAGTCTTAGTGCAGTGAAACATTGGAAATTGAGTTAGAGCAAAATAATGATTTCATCTTGAAGCCATGTGGGGTTTGCAGAAAACCTGTTTTCTGACAGGACTGACTTCTTGACATTGTTGGCACACCCAGGTGAATATCATTCTCTGATAAACACTTTGGAGTTCCTCCAGCTTGATTTGCTTATTCTTGAAAGTTTTTGCTAGTGATGTATATACTTCTAATTTCACCTTGTAAGCAAAGATAGAAGAAGATTGGGAATGATTAGCTTCAAAGGGCCGTTTGTTTTCTAAGCTCTGAATTCTTACATTCAAACCAAGGCATCAGGAAAGAATGACAGAACTGGTGCAAACTCACACTCTGCTGAAAGAACAAATTAATTGAAGCCAGGAAGATTCTGATGTAGGTAGAGTGATGAGTGAAAAGCAGTTTTGTTTTGATATAGACCTACTGGGTTTTATTGGCATTTGTTGCTCTTTAGGTGCATGTATTTATTTATTTTTGCCTGGTTGTTTGTTAGCCTGTAGCTACTTGCCAGGATTTAGGAAGAACAAAGTTTGCTCACATCACTGGCTATATTGCTGATAGATTTGGCCCAGTGTGTTTGCCTTGCCATTTGACTGCAGCGTTGACATTGTTATTGGTGTGTCTTCCTCCCCATGATTATGTAGTGCATTTTCTGTCTCCAAAGAGTGGAGAAATTGGCAAGGAGAGCCGAGACGTATCTGTCTCTTTCCTGTTGTTCTCTCTCTCTGTTACTGAGAGTAGGGCAGTCTTGTGGACATCTCTAAATTTAGCTGCTATATTTTGTCTTAGGAGTCAGTTCTGCTTAGATTTTGGCTAGAGGGGATACCTGGATGAGATGAGAGTCCTGGGTACCTACTGAATTGTATCCCCCTGGGAATTTCCCTGTGTATTTTCTGTAAGATCCCCAAGTGTTTCCAGGTTATAAAGCCCCAGCTAAGTCCTGGTCTGACCTGTTTGTCAACAGTTTAAGAACTAGTTCAGAATAGGACTTAATTTCTCTACATACCTTTGAAAGGGATAGTACAAGTGGCAAAATTACATGCCTTGGTGGTCTCTCTACATGTAGATGTGTAGGCAAGAGAGCTTTTCCAGGGATTACCATCTTTCTCGACACAGTTGATTGGAATTCATTAGTGAAGCTCCATGTTTGTAGTCACTAGTCAAATATTGCTTCTTGCAGTTAGGAGATTGGACAGAGATGGGCAGAATGGCATTCTGTTGGAGCAAAAATGTCCTTCCTTACATTTCCTTCCTGCCTGATGTAATCTGGCTTTTAACAACCTTTGTTCTGTGCCTACCTGAGGGGTTAATTTTTCGGATCACATTTGACATTTGCCCATCGCTGGAAAACATGAGATCAGAGTCCACAAAGCAAACACCGAAATCCAAAAAGATGTCATACCTACTGTGTGGTTCCACTAGCAAAGTGTTTCTTCCATAGCAAAGTATTTAAACAAGTTTATAGGTTTTATGACTATATATCCATTGTATATACAAGACTGATGGTAGTATGATCATCATGAAGTAGCAACTGCATTACTGGTACTGCCTTCCATACTTTCACTGAAGTTTATCCTTTCTACTCCAATCAACTTTTCGTGTGTTCTAAAATAATGAGAATATTTGCAAAATATGTATAATACCAATAATATGAATACTTAAAAACTATGTTTTCAAGATCTGAAAGGTAAGGACTTGGAGTCAGATATTAAGCAGACAAAACTGGTGTAGTTCCTAGATTTCTAAGGAGCAGCTTCAACTTGCATCAGCCAAAGATCTCTCCCTATTTCATTGAAATGGTAATTTTCATGCAAAACACACCAGACATCACAGGATTCCAGTAGTTCCGGCCCATTTGTCTGCTGCTGCTAGGAAGTTGTTTACTCTTTTGTATCACTCTCTGCTGACGTCTGCTCACTGAACAATGTCATCAAATTTCCTGTTTTTTGGCTTGTGGAAAGCAGCTCCCCCACCTTATGCTCAGGCTTTGCTGCGTGGAGATCTGTGGAGCCGGATGCACCCAGCAGACAGGATGTAGGGTTAAATGCAGCAGAACTAAATAAATAAAGTAGGTGTTCAGTTGTGAACTAGAGCTGCTTGCTTGCCAGGGGGATAAAGCTGACAGTTCAAACATTGAGCAGTGATAAAATACTTGTTTCAGGTTGTGGGGGTTTTTAATGGCTTTTGGATCTTTTTCCATGAGTTTGTTAGCAGCTTCCTGAAGCAGCCTGAAATAGTTTATAATATGGTGCTGTGTGATGTGTGTGTGAAAACACCTCTGTCAGGTATTCACAGCATGCTGGTGCTGCCAGAGGGGCTGCCAGCAATGTGTTCATCAGTAACTCCTCTGCTGCCAGAGCAGCCGTCTGGTGCTGAGCCCAGGGGTGCTGACACTGTGCCAGGGGACTGATCCCCTTACATTTTTGGTTTTCTTGTCTTCTGGCCACTGCCACAGGGTCATTAACTTCCACTTGGGCAAGCACCAGCGATAAGCACAGCAGACCTTTGTTCAACATATCTTCCAGACAAAGTTTGGGGTGCTTTCATTGGTAACACCAACATTGTCATATTGGCCTCCTGTCATCCACAGCAAGAGGGAGCACCTATTGTCAGAAAACCCACCCAACCTTTGTGAAATAGGGCATGCTGTGTCCTTTACCTGAGTCTTGTGCTCCCCTCTCTTCTGTAGGTCTGTCATGCTTCAAGTGGTTCTGTCTTGGAATTCTATTTTTCCTCTCTCCAAAGAGCATTTGATCACTTCATGAAAACAATTCTTGTAAGGATTCTCCTAAGGTTCTTTATTAAAACAAAACAACACCCCCCTCAAAGAAAGAAAAGAAAACAAAACAAAAAAAAAAAAAAAAAAAAAAAAAAAATCACCCCCCCACCCCCCAAATACCAGAAAAATAAAAATCCCACATCTCACAACATAGAACATTTGGAGTCAACCTGCAGAGTACTGAAAAAATGCAGGAGTATCTGATGACAGACAGAACTACAGGGTATGTTGGAGTGATTTATAGGAACTATCCCACCACTGGGGGCATTGAGTTTATCTTTATTTTTTAAAGGTTTTTATTAAGGTAGAGCCAGAACATTTTGCTTGCTGCCTTTCTCTGCTAAATTCAGTTTTGTTGCTCTGTCTCACTCATGCTTGCAGTAACTGGAAATAGTCTGAGTGTGTGAAGTACTGAGTGTGGAGCATGTGGGCTGTCACCTCATTGAAATACTGAGTTCTTGTCATCATTTCTGACATCTTCATGCTTGGATCTCTGCAGAGACAAAAATGCTGTTTGCCTCAGAGTATATAAGAGGGTTCCCTTGCAACACCAAGTTCATGTAGCATCCTGCATCCATAATGGGGCCCATAGTCAGTATGTAGAGAAATGGACTGGATGCAGTACCCAGCCTTGGTTACCTGTGTGAATCTGCCTTACATCTCCAGCTGTGGGCTTGCATTTTGAATGGGCTTGTCTCAACAAAATCATTCCAATGCCTAAACATGAACATTTTCCAAGACAGGCTGCCAGGGTGGATAAGATGTGGTTGAGTTGCACAGTCAGTTAAACCCTTGCGATGCAAGCCTTGCACAGTACACAAATGAAAATAAAGAAGTTGATCTAGTCCCTGGTACAGACCTGCCCATAGTGCAGGACCCACATCAGTCACCTTCCAATTTGGAACAAGCACTGTCTGCTATGGGGGGCTCAGGAAAGAAGCAGGTAAGGAGATGGCTGCAGACAATGAGTTCAGTGCCTAGGCAAAGGTAACACTTCATCCAAACATTTGGCAAGGGTTTCTGTCTCTTTGTTTCTCCTCTGCCCTCTTCCTCTCTATGTATTCCCTGTTTCCTCCTCTCCAAGTTTTCTGAGGTTCATCCTGTATCCTTGTGCCTTCCCATCAGATAACAGTGGTGGGGTTTGATTCTTTTGACCTCTGCCCCCCTCCCCCCATTCCTATTCTACTGGCAGAACCGTCCCCTTAAATTTCTCCTGTGCTCTTTTCCATTCCCCATCACTGCTTCTGCCAAGTTTGAACCTCTAATGGTGTTACATCCAACAAAAATAACCTTCAGGGTTACATTTCCTCTGTGGCAAAGGTGGACAGAGCTCCCCATTGCCTGTGTGGACTGCAAGGCTGGATAGACCGCTGCATTTCTGGGGAGGGGGCACCGGGGGCTGTGCCCCCAATGCCTCTGCAGAGCTGTCTGCACATGGGCTCTGCCAGCATGGGGGGCCCAGCAAGCCTAAGACAGTCTGTTCCTTATCCTGCAGTGGAAAAGGAGAGCTCAACAAATTGTGTCACCAGGGCATCCTAGTACTGAGCTTCCTCTTGGGGCCCTTGACAGGGAAGCCAAAGGGCTCAAAAGCTGAGCCTCTGCCTCCTGTTCCTGGTTAAATTTATTCATAACTTGCCCTTATGGAGATTTATAAGTACAGGTGCAAGCTAAAACTCCTGAAAAGATGTCATTCATTTTATTTCTAACAAATTAATTCCAGATGTTTGCCTCTAACTCTCAGAGTGCTGATATGATCAGCTTGGGGCTCCAGTTGTTCAGTCTTGTGTTAGATGACAGAGTGAAATGAATGCTCACCATTGCCAGTGGTTTGCAGTCAAAGGGACACAAGTTTTTCTAACAGGATGAAACTGAGAGAGTTCCAGATGAGACTGGTAGGGTTGAATTGAGAAAACAACTGGCTGGCACTGCAATGAAGGAACAGTAGTAACTAGATTTAAAAGAAAATGAAAATAATCTTGTATGACAGAAAAAGTGGAAAATAATGGAACATTTCAGAAAGTATGCTATCATGTACTGCAAAAATTAGGTCTATACTTATCGTAAGGTGTTTCTTGCGGCAGACTCTGAAAAGCTTCTTATGTGGGAAACATTGATTTGCACAGTGCTGCTTGCAAAGGCTGTAGCTTAATTCTCAGTCAAACTTGGGGGAAGAAGTGTTTTTCTTTGACTCGCGGAGCCAAGAGATTATTCTTACTCTAGAAGAAAGTAGCAAGGCAGTCCAATGGTAGACCTGGTAATTCTATATGCCCTATGTGCCATGCAGATTAGAAAAAAATAGAATGAGCTAAAAATACAGAGCAGCAGAATTGCATAGCACAATCATCAGTTAAGCTATTAACTTGTCATAAACACTGTAAAATTCTGTCTTAAAACTTGGTCTTTCTTGGAAGTAGAAATGTAATATGTGCAATGGGAGTTGTGGCACCCATGGCTTTATATTTACAGTATCAGAAAAATATTTCACCCAACATGGGCGTGTTTCTCTTGTAAAAAATTTCAATTAGTCTTAAATGTTGTAAGCACCATTCATTTATGGTACAAGCAGGCCATGCTTCACTTCCTTCCTGAAGAGCATGTGGGTAGCAAGTGTTATTTAAGAGTAAAGAAGGGCATGAGCCTGGAATACCACACACGGTTGGTTGGCAATGGATTTGTTGGATTTGTCTGACAAAGGAACTCCCAGGTGATCAATTACTCAGCATTCAGGACCAGCTGGGCAGAGAGGGAAGGACGCAGAGAGTCATGATGGACCTTGGTTTGTACAAGTGCCCTCTTTAGCTTTCTGTGGAGCTCAGAAAAGAAGATGTGCAAGGACACAGAATCCCAGCAGCAAATGCCCCAGATAACCTCTTCCACTCGCAGGAAATTGTCACAAAACCACTGCAAATCTTGCTTGCTTCAGCTGGAAAGTATTTCTGGGTACAACCTCATACTGTGGCCTACAAATTTTGTTACTCTATTTTGGTGGGGAACATACTGTGAGTAACTTCTGTCTAATGGAGTAGTGGTTTGGTGCCACCTCTAATGTGTTCCTGCTGTTTCACATAAGGGGTGTTTTTTTGGTTGGAATATATTTGAAGGTTCTTGGTGAAATTAGATTATGAAATATAACTGGATTAAATTATGTGTCTCACGGTATATTCTGAAGTCATCCAGAGTTCTGAAGTCATCCAGAGTATTGGTTCAAATTAAGCAGTGAAGAAAATAATTAGAACTGTGGTGTTCCATGGTAGGTGCTCAGACTGTACGTGGTAGTGGCTCAGATAGTTAGTCAAAATATATTCCTGCTGCAACCTATTAGTAAAATTATAAAGTTCAACACTGAGCAGCACACCATTTGTTTTGTCTTTAGAGGATGAGGACAAAAGAAATGCAGAAAAAGCTGCTAACCCCACAAATATGAATGTGGTAAGAACATTTGTCTTGGCTTAAAGGAACATGCAAACAAGTCAAATGAAATTTCCCAGGATTGAGAAAAGCTTCCATAATCAAGGACACTGTTCTCTCCTGCATCTATAGTAAATAATTACAGCCTTATGCTCAAAGTTCATAGAGGAAGAAAAGGAAACCAGGTGATATATCTGAGTAATAAACTTTTCAGGAGTCAGATATATGTAATTCTTCAGTGAATGTATAGGTTTACTTTTATTTTTTAATTCTCAAAGTGACCTATAGTTTTACTGGAGTTTTATTGGAACTGTTAATAAAGTGAGTCTGGTTTTTCATTTCTGTTGCTTACATATGAGACATTAGACTTTATACTAAAAAAATACTTATCTTTGATATCTAATTTATTTGTAATGGGTTATATTTACTGATTCACACAGGCTATCTTTCCCATTAAACTGGTTTATAGAAATGCAGTATAATTTTTATGCAAAGCAATACTTTTGTTTTATTCTAGTTCTATGAATTTACAGCTACGTTTTGTGTCCTAGAAGTCTGGCTGAGCTCAGAGTCAGCCCATGAAACTGCACTAAATTGCATATTTCATTAACAGAATTTTTCTGTTTGCTTTGGACGTTCTTCCTAGTATTTCGTAGCTTGGGGGAAAAGGCAAAAGAAAATAAATGAGTACAGTTGGTTTTTTACTCAGCTTTGCTGGAGAGACAGAGGAGTTTCTCTTCTGCCTGTTGCAGGCAGGTCTGAGAAACTCTAAGTCCCCACAATTTGGTCATGCAGATACAGTGTCCATCCTCCCCCAGGGAGGACACTGAGGCTTGCAAATTAACATTTCCTGCTAAAATTTCTGGTAAAAACTCCCAGCCAGAGCTATCAGCAGTCTAGATCACTGTCTGGGAAGAAGCACTTGGTGCAGGGGAGGAAGAAGGAAATGGTGACTGTGAACTTACTAATGGTGTCGCCAGACAGGACTTTAATGTCTGTTTTCTCTTGTTTGTCCTTTGGCATAAAGCTTTCACACTCTCAATAGAAGGCCCAGGGTCGCTGCATCCTCTCCTTAGAAAAACCAGCAGAGTGAGAAAAATATTCTGGATAGTTGCAAAACAGATTAGACAGGCTTGTTTAATGCCAGAATTCGGATCTCGAGGGAGACTGATTTTGGATAGAGGCCAACCTTCCTTGTAGCTATTTATGGAGGTTTTGCATAGGTGGACACTATTTACTTATTTAATGTGTAAGTGGAGCCTCTCTCTTTCATAGTGCTTCTTCTTTTAGTTCATCATTGTTATCCAAGTGGAATAAGGAATAAGAATCACTGCCTAACTGAAAGGTGCCGTGTGGAGCTTTGCTCCGTGGGACAGAAGAGCCACCTGTGCACAGCTCCAGCACTGGTTCCTATTGTAAAACATTTGTGCCACTCTCAGTTGAAATATCAGACCTTTTTTGATGAGACAGATAAATTTAGGTGTCAATGAAATTGTGCAGAAGCTGATAGGCACCTGCTGATCCTAATACTTGAGAAGTTGTTTTTGCTGCTCTAGTTTTTTGCAGTCCTTGCAGGGAGGAGCAGAGAATCTGCTTGTTTCAGAGGCAGCACATGGTGCTGCTATTTGGACATGCTCTGTGGAAGGGCCCACTCAAGGGTCTGAGGACTGGGAACCTGAGTCTGATAAAGCTTCTGAGAAAAAAATTCTGACACCCACTCTCATTATAGGCAAGACAAGCACTGTTCTCTAATGTCTCTTGAAATGACACATGAAAAATCTACATCTGCTTGACCAAGTGCACCTTTCAACCACTGCTGGCTGGGAGCTTATAAGCCTTCATGGTTTATACAGCACTTATGCTAGGCAGTTTGCAGGTGAACATGTGTTTACATTAAAGATTTACTCAGTGTTTCTGCATCTTCTCTTCTTACCCCCCCACCAAGTTACAAATCTTTGCAAATCTTTCAAACTTTGAGACTGCAGCAGCTTTCCGTAACAAAGCTTCACTGATGCCATGCAACTTGTGAAAGTATTTGATGCAAGTATCTCCAGATGTTATCTCTCTTTCCTGGAAATGTCAAGGTTAAATAATTCATATGAAGCTATTCAACATCTACTGATTATTATCTGGGTAATTATGGCCTGTGTACTCAATTTGAGAAATGCTAGCATGGTACCTGGAGAGAGTATATTTGGACAGTAGGGCAGGATTTCATCTTAAGTGGATATTTGATACCCAGCTGGATTTGTTTCCCTGTTAAGGACTACAATGTCAGAGTACTTTATGGGCTTCCTTGATGATGGGTTGTTTATAAAAGAGCTGCCTTCTGGGAGACTCCTGTTCTGAGGCCTTGCCTGCCACAGCTTTAATCCTGTGAAACTTTACTAGGAGTTGGTAACATATTGATTGCTTATGTGTTTCTATGGAGAAAATCATGCTGCTGGTGCAAAATAGTAATTTATTTTGTACCAGCAGCATCTCCTTTGGCATATCCAGCAGTTCTTTTGTAAAGGAAATGATACTCGTAGGCAGAAGATGCAGAGATTGCTTTGTATCAAAGATAATAGTATAATTACACAGATTCTTTCATTTAAATGAAATAAAATGGAGTGTGCCTACCACAAATCCAGATAGAGTGAAATTATATTTACAGGACTACTAGAATGAAAAAGTGCTTTGTTGCAATAAATTCTACTTAATTGCAGTTCTGATCATAATGAAAATCCCACTTCATTAAAGACATGCAGAGTTAGGGGGATTGGCATAACTGTAAAATGGTTCTACTCTACTTAAGGAAAAAAAACGTGATCCCATCCCAGGCGTGTGATATTTAACGAGCCCTGTGGGCTGGCAGAAGCACTGTGTGTTTCTGAACCAGAGTCAGGCAGAAAACCAGTGTCAGGTTTCAAACTACCCTGTAGGTCCTCAGGAATGAAGAGGCATCTGTATTAGGGGAAGCCAGTCACTCATCCCCTCTGCCAGTGGAGTTCCTAGTGGTCAAAAGAAAGGGATGCCCAAGACTCTTAAATTTTTTGTCTGTTTTCCTCCTTATCATAAAACCTGAAGTTAGTCTGTTGCATTGGTTATAGCTGTGAACAAGCAAAATTAATGCTAAACCTTAGAAAAAAAGAATACGCTGCTGTGAATTTCCTCAAGTTTTTAAAAAAAGATATCTTGAATATGCCTGCAGTCCCAAGTCTTCATTTGTTGGAGACAAAGTTCCCTATTTAGAAAAGGTTTGACTGCCAAGAACTCCTCTTGGTTTTCTCAAGTGTCAGTTGACAGTTCTACTCAGTCTGAGAAACATGTACTCAATAGAAAAAATGCACTCATGTTTATTATCAGTATTGAGCATTTCTCCTTTGCTCTACTGGCTGCTGTCCCACTGATTTTGCATTCATTCTACCTGCAAAATCCCATCTCAGATCTTTGTTGTTACTCAGAGCAGTTCCCAGGCAGGGTACTGGACAGAGCACGGGTGAGTTTGTGCATCCTGAAGTTGGGCAGAGCACACCCCTTGAACCCTAAAGAATTCTAGTGATGTCCAGCAGGTTCACAGACACCTGAGTGAGCTGTATGAAGATGTTGTGTGTGGCAGATGGCTGGGAGAATAGGGAAGGAGGAGGAGAAGGAGGCAGCTTCATACTGTCACATCCAGTCTTGGAGGACTAAACTGGCACATCCAGGATGGCCACTTCTGCAGAGGCTGGAGAGCTGTGAGATAAAGACAACAGATGGCAGCAGGTAGAAAAAAGTACTATGGTCAGTAAAGCCTGAACTGTGTCAGCACACAAAATGTGTTACTAATGACAATAAAAAACAAGTTTATTCCTTAACAGATGGAGGTTTAGGACAAAACAGAGATCTTCTAGGAAGCCTAACAGATCCACTGACTGAATTATGCTATTTTTGGGCTGTACTCTCTTGCTTTGCTTGGTCTGTTTGTGACAATTGCAGTGTTGGTAGATCAAGCCATGAAAAGTTGTCTGGCATAAAGTAGCTGGAAAACTTCCTGGTAGACTGGAACTTCCTTTTAGTCAGATGAGTCTGTTCAAATCCAGATGGTTCGAAGAAAACTGTCACTGAAATTCATATTCATAAGGAAAAAATGAAAACTGATAATGGAGTTCTGTTGTATTCTGATGCATCTGTAATCATCTCTAAAATAAAACTAGTACGTGGTATCCACCAGAAAAAAGAGAACTAGCTGATAGATAGGAAACAGATTAGCACTTACTGCTGTACTTCAGGATCTTGCAGAATCACAAGACAGCAAGCAGTTTTAATAATATTAAACAATAGAACTACTGTGCCATATTTAAGTCTCCCAGAGTGCTGTGCAGTTCAACTGTTAAAATGCAGGCAGGAAGAATTTCCCTCAGGGCCAGAAGAATGTTGTATTTGTACTAAAGTGTCTGCTCAAGCTGGGGGGATGGAAAGTCAGCCGCAGCCTGCCTGTAAAATGAATACACCTGAGGCGACAGCAGACGAGTGAGAAGTTCCTTTCCCATTTGACAAAGATGTTGGTAAAGCCAAAGGCTGCATTTATTTGTTTGGAGTTATGTGAATCCTGATATATTTAATGCTCTGATTTTGAACACGTCTTGGCTGATGACCTGCAAGACTTACAGACCAATTTCTTCTCTCTTGACTTGGCCAGCCTTTGCATCTGGGTAAAAGTTACTGCTGCCAGCAGATGAGAGAGGTTAGCACACTGCAACTTTTATAGCAATGCTGGTGTACGAGGAGCGAGTTGGTCCCCAGAGCTCAGTTACAGCTCTCCCAGCCAGTGGAATAACCAAACTTGTGTCAGCTGAGGGGAAGAGGAGAGAGGAAACAAGTTCTGGGAGTTGCTAGGCACGTGGTTTTTATGTGGCTGCCATTAAAGCATTTTGTGAGATATAGTATGGCTGCTCCTGATTGCAGAGGGGAGAACAGAGGAGTCTCAGAGTTGCTGGAGTACAAGGGAAGAGCTGCTGAAACTCAGCAAGTTGCAATATCCACCCAGATGTGCTGTTCAGCTGCCCATGAGGTGCCATCTCACGGAGGCAGTCACAGCCCTTACTTGCATGTAAGCCCAGAGTACAAGGGATGCCTGACTTTGCAGGACATGTGCTCTGGAGTGCAGGGTATTGTATCTGACCCTTGAATTTTCTCAGAAACAAATAAAACATAGAATTAGGTGCTAGTGCCTTAAAGATGACCTCTTTCTTTTTTTTCATCTGAAGCAATTCAGTTTCTGCATGTTGCACATTCTGTTCCTGTTTGAACAGCTGAAAATGTTCATGCTACTTTTTTTTTTTTTTTTTTTTTTTTCATTGATAAAGGCATCCATTTCTGCAACCTATGTATAGAAAACCATTATTATAGGGTTTAAAAAATTCTTCTAAAGTACAGGCCAGATCATTTAAGCTGCTGGTTTTCTCTTAGTGCAGGATATAACTACAGATGCTCCACAGCATGCCCTCACCACACAGAAATACTTGACTGTAGTTTAGTGAGCAGCCCAGGGGTTCAATATGGGGAGACGTCACAGGCTCCGGACAAAGTTCTGTGAATATTTGCCCTGAATGGAGAAGTTCTTGCCAGCACTTCCTGTCAGAAAGTGGGACCTTAATGAAGACCCCAGTGAGCCATATCAAATCTTAAGATTATGAAGACTTAGGGCACTTTAAATTCTGTGCTGGTTGGTCAGAATAGGGTTTGGCAAAATGACAGCCATGAGGCACAGACCAACCTTAAGGTTATTCACACTTCTTGTTATGGATTCACTTATTTTCCTCTTCTAAAGAGACAAATAGATGAAATTTCAAGCCCAGTGTACTTGTGTATAAAATGCAGGTCTGAAACGGGTCTTTGAATCAGGTAGATGTTGCAGTAAATATAACTTGCTGGATTTGATATGAGGACTGGTTTCCATTCAACTTTGTTCTCAATGGACAGAAAAGTCAGTGTGGATTAATGAGTAAATGGCTCTTTTTCTGACTTGGCTGATGTATTGCATCCCTTTTTGCTGTGTGATTCATTGACAGTGAGGACTCTTATGTAAGTATGTAGTGTGAGATTTGCAGAGTTGTTTTGCAGGAGTTGTATCTGCTTAGCTTAGAAACCTACAGTACTGCTGTGATTACCAAGATGTGATATAACTTGTTTGAATTATCACCAACACAATTTTGAATTTCAGAAATAAGTGGATGTTTCCCAGGTATCAGCCTCGTGGTCCCAGTATTACCAGTGCCTGCTGCTGTAAGTTGGCCAGCAAGCAGGGGCACTGGACACCCTGCCCAGGGATGCCAGGGCTCAGGACAAGGGGGACTGGAGTTGTCTCTCTCCCTCAGTGCCTCAGTTCCTTTGAATGTCAAAATGAAACCAGCAACCTCCCTTTTCAAGGTTGGAGATCTGTTCCATAGGCATGAGTGATAATGACATTCATTTTATCATTTCAATACCATATTGGGTCCTAAAAACGTCCCCCAGTGTGTCAGCCTGTTCTGTGTAAAAGTTCAGACCTTTACCAGTGGCAGGGACGTCTGGCTGGCTTTTTCTCCTGTCATTGTACAACGTGACCACAGTGGGCCACTTGTCTGGGCCAGAGGCCATGGAGGCCTTACCAAGTGCAGATGATAATCCAAGTCACTTTGGGACAGCATCGTTAATTATTCCCAGCCAAACAGAATGATTCACTTTGCATGTGCAACACTTGCAGTTTGATATCCAAAGTTTCCTGTAAAGCATAAGGGGAGAAGTTATAAACAGTAGAAAGTGGGAGTTGTTGATTATGTCTGAAGTGTGCAAGAAGGCAGCAAGTGTGATTTCCCAACAGCATTGCTGCAGTTCTGTTCTAACTTGGCTTCATTCATTGCACTGAGAGAAAGCAGTGGGCAACCAGGCCCAAAACACAAACAAACAAACATACATGATAGTGGTTGGCAAGTGTGGCAAGCTGAACAGAAGCCAAAAATCAGCTGTGCCAGGCAGAACCCTGGTGGAGCTTGGATAGTCCTTGGGTTCAGCGCTGTGTGCCGGCACTCCTGTAAAGCAGCCCAGTCCCACCAGGGTGTAAATTTCCTGGGAGGCTCCCTCAGGACCTGGGTTAACACAAAAATTGCCCCCTGGCTGAGTAATGGAAGCGTTACTGGATTTTGGGAGGAGGAAAGGTGTTGCCAGTTCATTGGAAATAAGAAAGTGGGTCCTGTGGCTGGTTGCATGCCCAGAGAGAAGGGCCAGTGTCCTGATGTGAGGGCTCTGGCAACTCATTAGACTCAATAAAGCTTTTCTTCTCACAAAAACTGCAAGCTGTCAAAATTGTGTGTTGCTAATAATGTGAATTGGAGGCCAGAGTTAGGCTTTCAAGAACTCATTTATGTAAACCAGGTTCAAAAACAGGTACTAAAACTTAAGATACAGATTAAGAAAACAGAGAGTGTATTACCCATCACTTTCTGCTATATTGTTACATGGCAGCATAGATAATTTTTCTAGGAATCAATTTAAACCAGGAAATAGATAAAAGAAAAATTATACCAGAAGCAAACATTGAGTGATCTGCAGGCCTTGTGATACAGATATAAATCTGTATTCGTTTGTTGAGAGAGATGCATCAGTGAGAACATGATTTAGATTAAGCTAAATGTGAGATTTTATCAAAGCACTGAGTCAGGATGCTACATTATGAGTTCAGAGTCTCTGACATTTGTCTACATCTTTCACAAAGCAGAAATAGGAAAAAAATATCAAGGACTGGCATAACTGGTTTCATCCAGGTTGAAGAGCAGTTTTGGTAAATTTTAATCACCTTTCAGAAGTCATGTCTTTGTATTTCAGCAAAGAATAAACTGACTCTGTACAGCATAGGGTCTTTGAAAGCCAAGTTTACCTTTGTCCTTGAGTCTGTTGAGCAAAGGCAGAAACCTTGGACACTTCGTTCTCTCTTATTCTCTATTCAAACTGTTGTGGCCTCCAAACAAGAAAAGAAAGAGCTGCACAGGGCCAGACTCCCACTTCATTCACACTGAAGTAAATCCAGTATATTTTCGTTGTATTTGAATTGCTCTGGATTTCACTGGATTTGCTAACCAGGTCAGAATTCAGTCTGTGGACTATAAAATTAAATTTATGCTCTGAACAGCTGTGCCCGTTAGGAAGATCTGCTTGGACAGCATTTTATGTTACTTGCACTGATGCTGAGTTGGTAACAAAAGAGTGCTGTCAAAGTGAGCAAGGAAGACATGAACAGTGATGTTCAGTGCCTAGCAGAAAGCACATGGAAAATAGGAAGCTGAGTCTTAAGTCCTCTACATAGGTTCATTTCATTGGAGAAAGAAATAGATAAATGAACATGGATTGAATTGGTGTTCATATACTTCAGAAAGTGATGAATGTTATGATAAGCAAAGAAAAATGTGAATTGTGAAAACTTGATTCTGAACATGGAGACTTTCCTGCCCAGAAGTATGAGCTGCAACAAGTCACAACGCCTCTCTGTTGAGAAAGAGGAACCATGCTGGTATGACCTGGCTGGACAAGATCCTGTGCCTTGTCATGCCAGTTTGTAGGAGGTTCTTTATTTTCCAGCTTTCAGCATCCAGGAAGATTTGGCTAAGGTTTCTGAGAAAGTATATTATTATGCAAAATTCAAATTTTTGCAGCAAGTAGAACCTGACTCAATAAAAGTTTAGGGGATGGTATAAATCTGTCAGTTCATTTGAGGCTTTGTTTTCTGGGGTGATAAATCTATGCCTAAAACGGTAGGTTAGGAGAAAGTATATTTTTCCTTTGTAAAATGAATCTCTGTTTTTCTTAGAATTACAAAATTTAGGTTTATGTTGACAGTTCTGTGGCTTCCAGCATATCTTGATAATGAAAACTGTTAATTCTTACTGTGATGAGTCAACTCATGCAGATTCATATCATGTACTTAGTATATGTAGAAAATATAAGTATGTATTTTAAAATCAGATAAAATATTTTGATGATATCTTAAAATATTGATGTGAGGAAAATTATTAATTTTGCTGGCTGTATTCCATTAGGACCAGCAGTGAAGTTATGCGTCTAATCACTGTAGTTACTTGTCATATATTACAATGAGTCGGATTCTGACTGTCTCCCCACTGAATGCAGATGTTGCCCTCCAGCAGCAGCTTCTATCTGCAATCCATTCAGCAAAAGTACATGGCACCTCTTTGTTCAAGTGAGCTGCAGGAAAAAGCAGCTGTGCTCACCTGGCAGAGGCGAGAGGAGCAGCAGGAGCAGAAGTGCTGCCAGCTGCCCCTTGGGGAGAGGTACTGTCAGGAGGCCAGGGCTGTGCATGGAATGGTCAGAGTAGTCACTCCTGTCACCAGCACAGCTCCAGCTGTGGCAGAAAGGAAGGGATGGAGCACTGCGGATGTCAGGGGAGCATTCCTGCTGCCCCGGGCGCCAGCAGCTCCCCAGCAGCCCCTCCCATGGGTGGGCAGTGCTGCAGCAGCCGAGTGTTGCCTTGTGCTGCACAAGGCTCTGCTTTAAAACATCCCACAAAAACTTCAACAAAGAGGTCTCTTAAGAAAATCAGCCTCCAGAAGGAATTTGCACCTCCATAGCAGGAGTACTGCATGAAAGTTAATAGCCAAAGGATTTTTCCGGAGCTGATTCTGCCCAAAATTTTAGGTGTTCTCCCCTCTTAAATGGGTAATGGTAAGAGATATTTTGGAGAATACCAGGATGCACCACTTCTAGCAAATTGGAGACCCATGGGCTGCATAGATCTGCCCCTGTCACCAGCCAGGCAATTTATCACCAAAGGGAGCATGTGAATCAAGCTGGCTTTATGTCCACCCTTTATTCCTTTCTGCATTTATTCATTGAACAAGTGCATCTGAAGTTTTTCTAGCAGTAGAAAGAAAGAAAAAACAATCCAGCAGTGATGAACAGACTATTCCTCTAGATTCTGCTCTGGTAAAACATGAAGAATGACTCATAGATAGAAGTACTTTACCAGGTTACATCGGGTCAACGCTGACTTTGTTGTACTTTAATCAGATCCATCACAGTTGTGTAGGTCTGTGTTTTTAAAGCTTATTTCACTTGTTTTTATTTACCCAACATTCACTTTTCTCAGGGCATTGGAAACATGGACTATTTCTATCAGCAATTTCAATGTTTGCAATGCAGCTGCTACAACACAGAGATAATTTCTGGCGAGTGTTGAGCTGCTCACAGCAGTCAGTGGATGACCTTCCCTGTTGACAGCTGTCAATCACTTACAGCTTTATGCTATTGCCTTGGGATGAATCCCACTTTGTGCCAGAGGCAGGGCTGGTTCCACATGACAAAAAATAGAGTGTTCAAATAAGAAAGGCAAATCTGGGGGGAAATAAGTGCTACCAGCAGTAGTTCAGGGGTCTGAGAATGTAAAATGGCTGCAGTTGCTGTGTGTGCGTTTGAGGAGCCGCAGTCACACAGGCTGCACTTACGGACTTTGCGTCAGCAGCTCTTTGGCAACAGACCCAGCTCTATCACAGTCAATTCCAGGAACCCACAACCAGTTCTACCTCTGTCTTCTCAGACACTCTTCCCAATCTGTGCCTGCCTGGAAGGCTGTCACATGTCTAAGTCGTGTTTGGCAATCTGAAAATGTACTTGAGATTTTCAACTAGGAAAGAAATTACAAGGAAGAAGTAGAAGAAGGTGTGAGTGAATAAAGATGTGCTTGTGCAGTTACTATACGTGTGAGCTTTGGCTGCATTTAGTTTTGTTATAACTTTGCAGCGTTATAGGTATTTTAAAAGCTCATTTAGTTCAGCAATAGTTGAGAGTTTCTGCTAATCCTTGCTGAAGCCTTGATTTCTGACACAATACTTAATCGGCATGTTACTTCTCAGTGCTACCTGCAGCACAGAAACTTTAAATGATTAATCAAGTTGTTTGAGCAGATTTCAACAGGATTAAGAATTAACTGGAGTTCACCAAAATTTTCCAGCTGAGATGTAGACCAAGACTTTGATTCTACTCAGGACAGCAAGTTAATGTGTAACAAGACAGGTTATCTCATCTGGTCACTTCTTGTGACTTAGGCATAAATGATGCATAGACAGGTATTTTCATTGCAGCAATAGCCACAGATTTCTGGCAGAAAAGTGTTTTTCAGGCTCAGTCCTTTAAATACTTCAATGACTATTCATTCACAAACTTCTTAAAAGAAAGGAGCATCTGAAAAGCAGAAACTGGCAATACTGTATTTATCTAATTTAAAATTCCCCTTGGGCTGGGACTGATAGTCCAAGGGTACACTGGCATGGAAGGTGGGGTTCTGCATCCCCCCAGATGCCAGTGAGGTTCAGCTCTGCATCTGAACCTTCCAGCTCAGGCCATTGCCTGGTGACACGGAACACTCACTGTTTTATGCTGTCAGGTAGAGTGTACAAAAAGTCCAAGGTTTGATTTGAAGTACAGAGAAGTAACTGTAAAAAGGTATCTTTTAGGTATCTTTACCTCAAGTGACATGCTCTCTCCATGTCCTTCAGACATTTCTGCTGATATTACTGATTCAGGATGAATAGTTACTACTGTTGGTGCTGCAAGACCATTAACAGTGGTGCAAAGAGGATTCTCCCCTGTTATGTTTATCAGCAGAAGTCTTTGCTGTTTTGTAGTGCAGATTTTGAATAATTGGATGATGTACCACAAGGGAGAGTAAAGCAGCTTGAGTTTTCCAACTGAAGAGAGATTTTTGGTTTAAGATCAGAAAAAAGAAATGACTGGAATGTATTTAAACTAAGCCCATCTGACCACAATGACTGAATAAATCTGAAACCCCTCCTTGTCATTTTAACATCAACTCTTAAAGGCCCACTTAAGCAAGACAGGCAAACACTGGATCCTGGCATGCTTTTGTAGGCACTGTGTTGCCATTTTTCCTTGACTCATGTTTGTTGCTTATTTAATGTTGCAGCGATGACTTCCAAGTTGATAAATAAATAAAATCACAAATTACATACTCTTAGGGCTGAGCAATGGAGCATTAAGGTCATAGAAAGAGTGGGGCATGCAGTTCTAAAAGATTTTGCTGTGGGATGTGCTGATGATTCTTTGAAACTACTTACTGGAAAAATTATAGGTTACAAAGCAATAAATCTAATCTTCAAGTGGGTTTTAATTTTGAAAAAGAACAATGTAAAAATGCCACCTTTGTGCTCAACAGCCCTTTTCTTTTAACGATTCAGTTCAGAGATGTCTTACGTTTACCGCATTGCCGAAGATTATTTTCTTCTGGTTTCTTAATTCCAGTTACTTTTGAAGTCTGTGTGACTCCAGGGACCAATGGTTGGACTTTGTTTCCCATCTTGAATGGGGAACACTGTTATTCCTACTTTTTAGCTTTTATTTCTGGGACAAGAGGTAAAAAATATTTAAGTACATTGAAAGTGCTGATGCATGCCTGATGGGAATTCTCAAAGAACCAAACCTGTGTAATCCTATTAGAGTGTCCCTCTGTATTTATGTGTTTAACTCCTTTAGAAATAGTCTCATACCAGTTGAAGAGTTAGTCATGTTGAGGTTTGATTAATGATATAAAAGAGAAGCAGCTGTGACAAACAGCACTTGTGGTCATTGCCCTCCTTCCCACGGAAGGACAAGCGAGGGGGAAGGATCCTGGCTAGTTACACAGAATCGCTAGGTTGGAAGTGACCTTCGAGATCAAGTCCAAAGAATATAAAAACAATCCAGGAGGACAGTTGTCCTGAGGACAAGCTGTCTTCCCACTAAAGAACTGATGCAAAGAAGGCGTTAAGCACTTCCGCCTTCTCCTCACCTGCAGGTACCGAGTTCCCTCATGGATCCAGTAGAGAACAAAGGTTGGTCTTACCCTTCCCTTTACCATTAATATATTTGTAAAAACATTTTTTATTATCCTTTACAAAAGTTGCCAAATTAGGTTTGAACTGAGCCTATTTTTTTTCCTACATGCCCTGGCAACCCCTTTAAATACATCTTGAAAGACCTGACCCTCCTTCCAAAGATGATACATCCTCTTTTTATTCCTAAGTTCTTTCAAAACATTGCCCATCCAGGCTCCACTAGTCTATTTCCCTTTCCAACCAGGCTAGGAAATAGACTCCACCAATCTATTTCCCTTTCACTTTCCCTGATACTTCTTAGTCTTTCTACTTCCTCCCTAAGCTTGGCCACCAGCAAAAGGAGATGGTTCACCTGCTCACACCGCAGGCAGGCTTCTTCTGGAAGCCCCAGTGCCACTGAAAAGCTCAAACACTCCGCACAGGAAGGGGTCTGGACAGACACTTCCTTTCTGGAGGGTTCCTTTTGGCTACATACACTTGTACTAACTGCGGCTTTTGATCATGCAAAAACCATTGCTAACCAAAAAACGCAAAACCAACCAACCAAATCACAACAAACAACAAACTAAAAACCCCACTGGCAGGAGGAAACCCTTAGCCCTGCCTGCAGAACTGCCGTGCTGCGCTGCCATTTGCCCACTCCAGGTCGCCGCGCTCCCCTTTTTAATCACCCGCCCTGCACTTGAGTGGCCAACGAGTTCCTGCATCCTGAGCTGTGGGACCTGAGCAGGAGAACGTGGGAATCACTGACGTGGCAAAAGCATGGTGTATGACAGCATTTTTGCAGGGTTTTTCAAACAAAGCTGCCTGCTGAATCCCAACACATTCCTGGGTTCGGGAGCCTTCCCTGGAGGGGTTGGGTGGGCAGCAGGGAATGCAGCAAAATGCTCTTGGAGAAATGAAATCAGTGTGTTTCTGTAGCACCCTTGGGCACCTGTTACATGTGAAATTTGGGCACCTGTTGCATTTGAAATTCTAAGTGAAGAATGATGTATTTTTGCATTTCTTCTGGAGCTTTAATGCTTTCTTGGACTTTAAAAGAAGCAGTTTTTAAACACTTCCATGTTTTGCAGAACAGCTGGAGTGATACAGAGGATACAGAAAAATAACAATCTGTCTCCCAGATTTTCATTACTAATCTGTTACATTTAAAATAACACTAAAAAATTACTTGAAGACTAGTTTGTTGTTTCTAACTGTTAATGCAGCTTAGCATATAAATTTACAAAACCAGAATAAGACCCTCGTGAAGATGCAGCCTCATAATGATGGCAGTATATCTCCCAGACAATGGTAGATAACAAAGATAACTTTTCTTCTTCCTTAGGTATTATTCATTAAAAAGTTCCCTTCTTATTTCTTCTAGGCACCAGTAACAGATGTGCAGTTTGGCCCTATGAGACTTCATCAAGATCAGCTTCAGGTAACACAGCAGTTCAAATGGAAGTCTTGATTTCTAAAATATCACAGATGTTAGCTTAAAATTTATGACTGGAATTTTTTGGATTATAGAGATCTTCACAGAGAATTTTCCTCAAGAGATAATGTGCACATAACAGATTTTCATCATGACATTTTTCTCTATGCGATATCCTAAAAACCCTGCTTGTTTTCTCCAACCATCTCTCAGCTCATAAAAATAGAGCTATCTATTTTTTTTTGCTATCAGTTTCCTTGTAATCAATTTAGTTTGTGCCTCACTTTGTATTTTACTGGTAGTAAAATTCTTAATCAAAATCTCATCAAACTGATAACAAGCCAACCAAACTTGCAGTATCATTACAAAATATATGAAGTGAGCTTTGCAAAATATACTTTTTTATTATTCTTTACTGACTGACAATAATTAATCCTCTTTTATCCCTTTATTAATAAATGGTTTATGCCATTTGTCCCCTTACGTTGCCTGGGATGGACATGAGGTTTAGAGATACATGACTCCTTTGGACTTCCTTTGGAAATTCTCCCATAACCCAAGGCATGCTGAGCCATTAATCATCCAAGATGTTCCTCTGTCAGTAATTGCAAAACTCCTCAGTAGAGGCAATGTGGACCTAATAATTTGAAAATGGCTGTCTTAAGAACTGCAGTTTAACATCTTCTTCTTGAGCCATTGTCAGAACAGTAATATCAAAAATCAGATCTTAGAACATCCTCATCCAGCTGTTCCCCAAAATCAGAATAGTCCTTGAGTATTTCTGCCACCTGTATTGTTCTTAATGATTGTATCACTTTTGTCCAGTCGCAGACCACTCTGAAATGCAACTGATTTATCCTGGTAAAATAGCTGGCAGGTATGAAGGAAGGAGAAGGTAGGCAACATCATATTCTTGCCAGAGTCAATCATACAGCTCAGATCTCCTGACTTTCTGTGCTATTGTTGAAACCCATTCTTCCCCTCTCAAGGAGTGTTATAGATTAATTTCACTAAATACAGCCCAAACTATGACATGTTTTTTGCAAACAGTTTTGCAGGTTGCTATAAAAGGAACCTGAACTGAATGTGTGCAAAATCCTTCATTCTTACAAAAATATGCAGTACATGGAAATGTTAAGATTTACTGGTAGACATTTCACCAGCCTGGTCCAAAGTGTAACAGCACTGGAGTTCCTAAAATCACACAGAAGATAAACAGCAGTGGGATGTGATGTGAGTTACACATGCTTCACTTTGCCTGACCAAAACATTTCTGAGTGTTGTTTGATTCAACTACTGAAAGATTGGTGTCTTGGGACAATAGACTGAATGCTGGCTTAGTTACCCAGCTCTCCCAAAAGGCTGCATGTGCTGAGCCATCCCCACAATCAGCACAGATCTATAGTCTGCCATGCTGTATTCCTTCAGGCAAGAGAAGTTTTCTTCTGCAAACATTGTCCTGATGCAAAGCACAATCACATCAGTGAGTCTTCCTTAGCAGACTTTGTTCATCCTCTTTGCTGTATTAAATCCTAGAACAGGAAATACATTTTAAAGGAATTGGGCCTTATCGTACTTTTAGTCTATAGGCTTTGTGTTGATTTTAAAAAGACTTAGAGATTAGTTACTGGCAATTGCAAGGCAAGTTAGGACAGAGCAATAGTGGCTCACAGGTCTGACCTCCAGTTCTGGATTTCAGCTATGATAATCTCCTTCTGTCATAGAAATCCCATGGCAGGCTTTGTGTAGGAGTCACATGGGGTCGTACATACAGTGGTGCTGCTTATGATTTTAGTCTGGCATGAGTTCCTTTTGACCAACCTGTCCAGAATTTCCAGAAATCCCACAGAGTGGGAAGCATCCAGTCCTTTGGGGAATTAGGATTAGATGGAAAGAAAAGCAGACTTTTTGTCATGCTGTTGAAGCAGCATTAAATACTGATTCATACGAGACGAATTATGGGGTTTTGTTGTTGTTGTTGTTGTTGTGGTTTTTATATTTTTTCCCCTTTTCTGGAATATGATCCTGGCAAGAAAAATAAACCCCAAGAAAAAGGCTGCATGTGAGACGGTTTCGGAGAAGTGGATTTACTGTTGGTTCATGTACGCTCTCTGAAACACAGGCATCTTGTCTCAGCTGATTGCCTAAGCTCTCTCTGTAGACAACGACAAGAGAGACAGTTCCAAAACTTGTTCTTCCCATGTGGATATGCCATGGCTCTGGCAGACTGTTTCACCCACTTGAAACACCTCTGTGTACAGACAAATATAAAAAAAACAGTGATCTGTAGAAAGCAGTTCTCTTAAAAACAACTGATTAAGCCTCAAAAGGGGCTTTGAAAAACATGTTAAGAACAGGGCAAAGTCGCAGAATCTACTGTAAGATTTGCTTGTGATGACCCACTGCCTGTCTCCACCTCAGGTACTTTTAGTGTTTGCTGAGGAGGACGAGCAGAGTAACGGGTTCCGCTGGGCGTGTGACAAGGCTGGATTTCGGTGTAATCTTGCCAGGACACCTCAGTCTGCACTAGAATGTTTTCTAGATAAGCACCATGACATTATCATCATTGACCATAGACATTCCAGATACTTTGATGCAGAAGCATTATGCAGGTAAGCACCGTTTCAGTGTAATTAATGCTTAACAACATAGTGAACACAGCATCAAAGTTTTTTTGCTTTTATATGATGTTTTTATAAACTCCATAGAGCATTGATTTTTTTGGTTTTAGACAGGTGTGCACTGGCAGCATCAAATACTGTTACTTCAGTGCTTTACATCTGATAGCAGCAGCATTTTTGGTTGTGTCCTAGGGTCTCTGAAGCTCCACCTGGCTTGGAGCTACAGTGTGCAACTTTGTTGCCATAGTGAACTTTTTTTTGTTTGTTTGTTTGTTTTTTTTTTTTTTTTTTTTTTTTTGTTTTTGTTTTTGTTTTTGTTTTCTTTTGTTTTTTGGTGGTTTTTTTTCAAATACCTGGTTCCTTATTTTCACACTAAATTAACTGCAAAGATAGCATGTGTCACCAAGCACCTTTATTAATTCATTCCCTTCATTGATGTTCTAATTTTTTTGGAATGTCACTTCCTGTTGAATAACTCCCAGTGCTAACAGGCAATGTTTGGTGTGCACGTTTCCGTATCTACAACATTTGAAAATATGTTATGAAGAGCAAAATTGCAAACAGACTCCAAAAATAATTTTAGAAACTGCTGTGAAGAACGAAAAAAGGAGGAAAAGATTTTTCTTTGTGAGGCTCTCCACAGAGCCTGGACAGGCAGCGGTGCCTTGCTCCAGAGCCTTCGCAGTGAAGTCGCCCTTGGGGACGTGTCTAGACTGAACAAGGCTGTGGGGAGGGGTGCCAGGGTCAGTGTGTGCCCTGAGGGACTCTGCTGGGGCAAAGGCTCTTCTTGCTGAACTGAGGCAAGCAGATAAGATCTTTGTCAGGCCAAGACTAGGTAGCAGTGCTGTTCCCCGTGTTCCATTTTTACCAATCTGCCCCAGAATTCAGTAAAATGCACCTTAAATGAGTGAGGCCAAGTTCTTTAAACAAGTCTATTATATGCTGTTTCAGAGAGGATATTTTTTGCTATTCCTCCACTGAGAGTACTTGAGTTGTAGATTAATCTATATTTGTGGAGTCTCAGATATAATTTATTCTTCTTTCTTAGCAGCAGGCTTGGGATTTGACTTTTGTTTTGTTGTTAAATGGTTTGAAAGAGATATTTTAAGAAAAGTGCTGTCTGAAGGTTCTGTAAAGTCATGTTTTCTGAAATGTGAACTTAAAAAGCATTTAAATGGTTTGCTTTTTATTTAAAGGTCTATCAGAACAACGAAAGCCTCAGAAAATACAGTCATTATTTGTGTGGTACAAAGGTAAATACTCATATCTTTCCTTTCACCTGTGATCAAAACTGTGAATCTTACCATTGTAAAAGTTAACCTGAAAAACCATTAACATCAAAAAAACTGAATTAGAAGTTCCTACTGTGCTAATAATAATGTACTGTACCAGAGTTTTTACTATACTTGACCATAGGATTGGGATAGAAATTGTTTTTTTAATTTCTGGGGTTTTTACTCAAGAATCTCACTTTGAGTTTTGTATTGGGTTCCTCCTCTCACTCCCCTGCCATCACTGCAGGCTTTAAGAGTATGTTTCAAACAACTTCTGCAACATCTTGTACAAAACTGTCTTGCAGATCTGTGTTTTGAACCTTTCTTAATCTGCCTTTCAATATGATTAATCTCAGCGAAAACCAGAGATCTGCTGAGTGTGAAAAGCGATATAGAACAATTTGATCAGTACAAAGTGTCATCTGACCACAGCAGTTTTAAAAGCAAAAGAGATTATGACATCTCAGTAAAGTACTACATATGCTATTTCCTTCCCCCTCCTTTGAAAAAATTACTTATAAAATAATGTAAAAGGAACAAAATAAAGAAATTCTCTGTATTTAATGAAATGAAATAATAGGAAGATAATTTCCTCCAAGTATAATTTGGGAATGGCCATTTCTCAGAGCACATTAGTTCTGAAAACCAGTTCTGAGGTGTTGAAATTTACCATTAAAAATACACTACCATCTCTACCAAAAGAAAAGACCCTAAATAAACATTTCAAGGTCCATAACTTCCTGCATAAATAAAAGGTATTGTGCCATCTGCTAAACATGACCAGCTTCAATCTGCTTATTGACAGACACTTCACATAATGGCCTTTCTTCCTGAGTCCATACATTCATGTATGTTGAAGGGTCTTTTAACAGTTAGTATAGCCAGATTATTCAGATACTACATTTGGAAATGTGTCCCAAATGTGACTTACTAGAAGGCAGTGGGTAGGCAGCACTAGAAAATCTGTCTTCATTCACGCATCTTGAGTTGCCCATCTAAGATTTGGTACATGCAGATAACAAGTAATTTCCTAAAACTTTGGCTGTGCAGACTTTCAGGTGCATTTCTGACTAATGCCAGCATAAACAACAAGGATCCAGTACAGAAGAAGTCCAATGATCTAGCTCATTAATTGGTTTCCTTGAAGCATTAGAGGGTTTTTTTTTTTTTATGTAAGCAGCTCATTACATGCGTGAAGGAAAATAAAATATCCATGCCAAAGATGAAACCTTAGAAAAAATACAAAAAGTATGTTTTGTTCCTATATCCTGTTAGGATCTAGAAGTATTAGCCTCAGTGTGACATCTGGGATACAAGTAGATGAACGCATTGTGAAATTTGGTCTGAGTTAATTACAACATCTCTGATTTATCCTCTTTGTTTCAAAGGCACACTGATCGTGAGGAGTCATCAATATTGCCCCTGATCTCTGCTGGCTTCACAAGGGTATGTGCTATACTCGGCTGCCTTGTTCTGACATTTCAAAATTGTCATGCAAGAAGCTCTCCAGAAGTTTGGCTGTCAGTCACCATTTGTGTCAGTGATCCAACCTTGTAGATCTTTTTCGTGCTGCTCATTCTTCTGTGTCCCAATTCTGAACGTTGACATTACACTCTTGGGGATGTAAGAAGTGGGACTGAGACTTCTCCACTTCATACATTTATTTCAGATTAAATACATGATCCTTTCCTTGAAAAGTTGACATTGACAAATTGATTAGTGGCAGAGTCAGAGAGCAGCTTGCAGTGAACAACAGAATGTGCTGTGGGAAATGTCTTCTATCAAATGCCAATTCCCATTGTAAACAGGCTTCACACACTGTCAAGTGCTATTAGCTATTGTTTGGAGGCACCTGAGAAGTATTGCATTGAATCTGTTCCTTGGCAACTGTTCCAGCTGAGCAGAAAAAGTGCTAATTAGTGCATCAGTTAAGTGGGTACCTTATTGCCTTCAGCTGACAGTAGAACAAGGCTGGGCCTGATTTACAGCACAATTCCAAATATTTGGTTGCATGCTCACCAGATTTTTACTATTCCATCACATTCCATTTGCACCCATCTGCTTATTTCTAGAATGGTCCTGATCCAGGAAATGCTACAGCCTGAAGATAATGGCATTTATATGAACAGAGTCATTCCAGAGGGCACATAAGTAATTCAACACAGGTTCTGAATTATTTATGGATCAGAGCCTTGGAGATGGGGCTAATGGCAGAGCATAGAAAATTTTGTTTAGGAACTTTGATTGTGGTGGTTTACCTGTGATAATCAATCGTCCTGCCCAAAATATCCATGTCTGTGGGAGTTTAGTGTGAACAAAGATTTAACATTCAGGCTCATACCTGGTAAATATGAAATGGTTTTTAAAAAGTGAAAGATACTGAGATCATTGCTATAAAAACCCCAAGGTCAATAAAGGTATATTTCACAGGAAACCTTATTTTCATCTATATAGACAATTTGGGATATTAGCAATTGGAAACTCATAATAATTTCAAATTTAAACTACTTGAGACCCAACATTTTTTTCACTGCTATTTTAAATAAGTAGCATGAAAGCTAAAAGTAGATTTTTTGAAATACATTGATCCTGCTGACAATCACAGAGAATAAACAGGTTGGTTGAACCTCATTGCCATGAGGATCTGTCATCTTTTCAAAATGCAGTAACTTGAAAAGTTTTGCTGGTACCAAAAAATAATTTTCTCTCATTGCTCATATCCCAGCATGTTCATTTTTGGCATATCTACTCCTTTTCTGGTTCTTTAGCAAGCAAAAGAAGTCAGAGCTTCAAATCCTTGCAGACAGGAAAGTGTATTAATGAAATATTTCTAACCTTTTATTTGCAGAGATATGTAGAAAATTCTAGTAGAATGGCCTGTTACAATGAGTTGATTCAGCTGGAATTTGGACAGGTGCAGGCACAATTCAAACTAAGGTAATTTTACCAAAACCATTATCAACAGAGAATTTTCAATTTTGCCAGATCCTTAATAGAGTATTTACTTAATCTGCAGTAGTTAATTATAGAATATCAGTTACCTGAAGAAAATACATTATTTGTTTGACTACAACATTATTCAGTATGGAGTTGTAATACTTTATTATCGTATATAAGAAGAATTAAATGGATAAAAATTTTTGGATGCCTTTCTCTTTTTTCTCCAGGGCATGTAATTCATTATTTACAGCATTAGAGAAAAGTCAAGAAGCCATTGAGATCACAAGTGAAGACCATGTAATACAGGTTTGTTCCAGCCATAAGTACAGAAAATTCCTCTGTGTTTTATTTCTTCTATGATTACACTTACTTTTCTTACAGCACAAGAATCTAATCTAACTTAATGGATCTAAAAGATTGAAGTGAGTTTAGCTGTCGAGTAGAATTTTCTCCATTTGAAGTGTCTGGCATAAATCAAATAAATTCTAAGGGGATTGTTGTTTCTGAATGAATAAGAATTTACTCTCTTGTTTCTAATTTTTTGTATTGATTCCTTATCTCTATTATTCATTCATTCTCTATATCAAGAATGAATGCAGCCACTGGCTTATATGAATTCTTTTCCAAAAAAAAATTGTGTTAATTTGATGCTCTTTAAAATCTAATGGATGTTCTATTCAAATAATTGTACTTTTTTTTTCTAAAATATGATACTGTTTGATGTATCAGAATTTTTGGGCCAACTGTTTATGAATGCAATCCTCTCTTAAAAATTTCTTTAAAACAGGGAAAAGAAATTGTGCTTAGTTTTGCAGTTCTGAAAACCATCATCTTTTTAAAGGAGTTAGTTGTATCCCTAGCTATGAAGCAGTGATGAGTGATTTTATTATCAGTAAAGTGCTTGAGTCTCAGCCTCTGGGAATTATAACATGCATACAAATTGTACTTTCTTGATCCAAATCTTGACAATGGCAACTTCATTGAAGGATGTGCCTTCTTCATTCCTTTTACAAAAATAACAGAACACATCCTGAAGTTGTTTTAAATACACTTTTTTCAAACCAAACTTTGTCCCTCTGCTGACAGCCCCAGAGTATGAGAAGTGACACTTGCAGGAGTCCTGGAGCTCCAGCAGGCACAGCTTTTTGCACAGGGAAGGGGAGGGAGGGTTCCTTTGGGAAGGAGCTTTTAGTGGAGAACCATTAGAAGTAGAGTGGCACCTTTTCCTTTCTCTCATGTGAAAACATTGTAAGTTTTGAAGGCATTCAGATGCTGCTTTGCCAGGACTGTGCTTGTAACTCAGCAGTGAGAGGCCATGAAGGGGTGGGCTGTTGGTGCCAGTCTTCAGCTTTATTGGGCAAGGGCCAAAAACTGCAGTGAAATGCAACATTCACTTCAGGGAGAAGCCTGCTTTATTAAATCCCACTGCTTCCACTCTGCTTGGCTGGGCTTTGCCTGGACAGGGTCATAGTGATGGCTGGCCTTTACAGAATAAGATTATGAATTTGCTAATAGATATGGATAATAGTCCTGTGGTATTCCAACATCCAGTTTGTGATTTTAGGAACACTGAGGTAAGTTTGGGTACTGACAGAGCCAGTTTTTCAGGAATTTATGTTGTCTGTCTAAACTCTGTGGATATGTGATACTCAGCTGTTTGTATAATTTCCCTCTCTTTGCTGACATGCACACACTCTGCACAACTATTCTAGCATGGAAATTCCTGGTTTGCTTCACAAAGAAAAAAATGTGAGCATCTCTCTCAGGAGTAGTGCATGCAGGCATTTATTTCAGGCTGGGAAAGAGATCTCCTGGTTAAGCAAGCAAAACAAGGGATTCTCTTATGCTTTAAGTATGCTGTTGAATGGGTATTTGTTTGTTTTTTTATCTCACAGTACGTCAATCCTGCTTTTGAAACAATGATGGGCTATCAAATAGGTGAACTAATAGAAAAGGAATTAACAGAAGTGCCTATAAATGAAAAAAAAGCTGATTTCCTAGATACTATTAATTCCTGCATAAAGATAGGAAAGGTGAGTAACGGCATTGTATCACTTTTATTTGCTACCTGTAAAAGTTATTGTAGTTCAGCTGTGAAACACATTGTGACTTGCAGCTTCACAGACACAGAGCATTTGCAACTTAAAAGGACAGGAAGTAAACAATTTTTTCATTTTTGAGGGCTTCTTTCTCTTTTCTTGCTTGGTAGAGTTACTTTTTTTACAAAAATAAGCGACTTACGGCGTTTCTTTATAATTTATGCTCTTCATAGCAAATGGTGTGGGAGTGCTGAAGAAAAATGAGATGGATGCACATGTTATCTGGTGCTATGTAAATGAGAAAAGTACCATATTGAAGAATTTCACCATGAAATGTGGAAGCTGATTTGCAAGTTCAGAATGTAAAAATACCAAGGAGACATTTGCAATATCACTTGAAAGTGATAGGCAGTGTCAGCTGCCAGCTGCCAATCTGTTTAATTCCCTAATGGCCTGGGAGCTGTCTAATGGATTTCCATTAGAAAGGTTCATTGCTCAGAGATGGGCTGGTGTCTGGTGTCGTTGAACATGACATAGTGCCTTGCAG
The DNA here is from genome assembly GCF_024509145.1 of Vidua macroura. Taxonomy (NCBI): domain Eukaryota; kingdom Metazoa; phylum Chordata; class Aves; order Passeriformes; family Viduidae; genus Vidua; species Vidua macroura. Next base: position 12,515,428 of record NC_071582.1, read on the forward strand.
GGAGAAGATCATGGAGGTTGCACAGAGAGATTTGGGAAGGGCTGTGTTTGATGATGCTCCATGGCCCAGGCTCACGGGGACTGTCCGTGCGAAGCAGCACAGCATTGGCACAGAGCAGGGAGATGCCAGAGGGCATCAGGGCACTCTGCATCTGGGCAGGGATGCAAAAGCACAACTGCAAAGTTGTGGTGAGTCATGCTCTGGGGTCAGGGTGCTGACACGGCACTCGGTGGCTCCCATGTGCATTTCGGGGAGATTGTGTCGCTCATTTCACGTGTGCTGGCCTGTTGGAACAGATCCCAGCAACAGACAGTAGTTTGGATTATGGTGCTTCACACTTCTGTTGCCTGACTGAAGTTATTTAAGTAAATGTGTGCAATATAAAACTGATGTTAGCAGGGAGTATTTATTAAGTTATAATTCAGATGCATTAGATGTGTCAGGCTTTAAATCCACACCATCAATTCTCAAGATATAAAGTGATAAAATTTTTTAATATTTTAGTGAGCTGATAAAAATTTCATTAATAATGGAAATATATTTTACTCTATGAATGATAGAAATCTAAATCTAATTAATCTTCTTCCTTATACTAATTTTACTCCTGACTGTGTGGCTTTAACAGTGAGGGCTAATGAAATACTGCCTACTCAAACGTGTCTGTCTGGAACAGCTTAAGCTGGTTTAGGTGGATATATTCTGTTTGCAGGTGTTCTGTGTTTCCCTCTGGAACATTTTATAATATGTAATCTATGCAACCTTATATTTATATGTTAATATAAAAATGAATTGCCAATTAAATTATTACAGGAATCATTTGCAAGTAGAGGTTAACTGTGAGAAACAACCTTTGAAATACTTGAAATTTTGAAATAATTTGTGTCAAGATATTACAGCATTTTCAGAGGTGCCTGAGTTACCTGGATCATTCTGACGTGGTCTGTGTGTAGTTTTCAGACTTGTGATTTCTTTATATTCTAAATTTAGAAGACTGCTTCTCACTACAATAGGCCGTATTTTGGCTACTGTAGGTTACAGCATATCAAAAAAAGGAAACTATCTGCTGCTGTGATAATCTGTCAACAGGTTTGACTTTTGAACAAATAGGGTACTATACTAACATAGTAGTAGAAATAATAGAAAGCAAGTTTTTCTGATCTTTGGAAAAATCTAAGCTGCATGAAATTTATCTTGTCTCTAAATGGAATTTAGGAAGATGGACTCTTGCAGCACTTCACCTCTTGTGCTGACAAGCATAGTGCTGTTAGCAAGTTCAGTATAATCAAACAGAAGTTCATAGGTGTTGTAATCAAAAATTGGAAATTGCAAGGTACATCGGGATTCTTGGTCAGGATGTTGTTTCTCTTAGCAAAAACCATATCTCTGGAAGTCAACTTTTCCTTACTACAGCTGTCTGTAATTTGCCAGAAGCAAATTTTATTATTGAAATGTACATCCATCCATACTTGAGGAGTTAAAAAAGTTGTGCTTTTCTTCATTCTTCTGTTTCATGATTCAAATTGCACCCATTAAGATGAAATGTGCAATTCTGAGTAGAAATCTTGCTGCCTCTGATCTCTGCAGTTTGCTCTTAGTTTTGCTTTTTCTGCAGTGAGACGAACACCTACTGATAAAGCAGACAAGCCATGCAATTCCTCTCACCCTTTGGGAAGTGTTTGCAAGTTCTTTGCAGAGGGGGTGGGAGAGCAATCACACTCTCTGATAAAGATCTATGGCAGCACCTTCCTAGCTCAGCCTTCAGTTCTGTGAGATTGTGTTCGTGATGTTGTGTGTTTATTTTGGTTTGCTCTGTTTTCTGCAAGCAGCTTGCTGAACTTTGCTGTCCAGTGCAGGAAGCCCCAGTGTAAAAGTAAGGCTGAGCTGGGGGTTCCTTACTGTGCCTCTGAGAGTTCTCAGTGGATAGATGTGTGCCTTGGCCTTCTTCATGGAGTTTGGAACCTCAGCAGTGGTGTGCTCTGTAAGGAGTGGCACTGTGGGGTTTGCTCTGTGTGCTGTTTGCTCAGGTTTGATCCCAGCACCCCCCGCAGCAGGAGCTGGTCATGGTGCTCGTGTGGCTCCAGTGCAGACATAACCATGGGCTTGACTGACAGTACTTCTTGGGAATAGCTCTTCTCTGCTGGATTGCTGACAGAGGCTCTGGGAGAGAGCATATGGTGTTCTTAAAATACGTTTAAGTGACATCCCTGGGAGAACTTCACCTACCAGCAGGAGTTTGGCTTGGACCTCCTGCTTCTCAGAATTGCGCTGACCTTTTCCCTCACATATTTCCTGCCACAGTTTCACAGGTTTTAGAAATTCACAAGTTAAAAAATCGATCTGTTGACTAAGAAGAACACATTAGTGAATAACCTGCCTTGAAAAGGATAGGCTTTCAATGAGGGAATTATCCCATCTGTAGTTTATGACTTCACCCCTTTGTGCACATCCTGGGTTTATTACCTGGGTTAGAGATCAATTACTCATCTCTACCTCATCCTGGTTGTCAGGAAACTATTGATGTGCATACTTTTAATTATGAGAGCATTGAATTTTGTGGTGCTTGCTTTATCTTCATTTGTATTCCTCAAGCAGCTCACAGAAGACATTATGCTCACTACACAGTTTGTTATTCACAGTTCTCTTCTCTGACAGATCCTCAGAAAAGCCTTTCATATTTTTTTCTGTACAGCCTGTCACCATGCAGTTCTCTGTGGGCTGGAGTCTTTATTTGCTGGCTCCATCCACATAAATGTAAAACTATTCTCTCTGTACCTGTGTTCTGGCTGGCTTGACTGTGAAATCTGTCAGTCTCACATAAATAAATACATATTGTGTGCCTCATGAGGGTATTTTCACATACATAAGATCTGATCTACAGTTTGTTGAGCTCAACTGAAATACAGCAATTGGCCTGAGCAGTTTGTGTTAAGTGCACGTGCAAGATGGATTTAATTATTCATTAATTACTTGGTATTTAGTAAATGCCCAGCTCAAAATATGCATCTGTTAAAAAAGACCACCAACAGCTATTCTAGGGGTGGAAACACATGGGCAATCCTAAAACCAGAGTGCTTTTAGAGGGGAGGCAGAATCCAGGAGCTATTCTACTGGGCTCTCTTCTGCTTTAAAAGAAATAAAATAAATCTCTGCTGCATTTGATAGTAAACTGACAGTATGGAAAGTAAATGTGCTGGGATACCAAAGCACTTTTAGTCACAGATACATTTCATGTTACCCAGATACATTTCATATTATAAGACATCCCAGCCATGCAGGAGAGGTGGTGTATCCAGCAGGGAAGGTGAGGGTGGTGTAACAGATTTGCAGTCACCTTCCTGTCCTGGGTCCCTGGGGAACCCACACCTGCTGCCCCAAGAGAGGGGACTCTGCTCCAGGCAGAGGCTGGTCTGAGCTCCTGCTCTCACAGGGCTCTTTGCCAGCTCTCCCCAAAATGACCTGCAACACCACTGAGGCAGGATGGGGAAGAGAATGCAGCTAATTCCCACAGCTCCTGAGTTCTAGCTGTTGCCATCAGAGTGTTCCCAGGCTGCTCCTCTGGAAGTTATCCATGCATTGGCAGCAATACAATGACCTACAGGTTACTTGCAGGGGAGAAATTTGAGGGTTTCAGCACAGTTTAACCAGTCCTACCTGGTTTTGTATTGTGAGACAGCTTTCAGTGAAAGAAGGTATGAAGCTACAGCTTCTCTTCATGCTTTATCTGAACTTCCTTCCACTTGAATTATTTTTTCAGGAATGGCAAGGAATGTACTATGCGAAAAAGAAAAATGGAGATAGCATACAACAAAATGTGAAGATACTACCTGTCATTGGACAGGGAGGGTAAGTGTGAAAGCTAAAGTCATGATTTGTGTCTGAATGAAGGCTCAGTTTAAAGTTCAGTTGCCTTCAGCAGATATTGGATTATCCTGCTGCTGAGTATAATGGAAGCTTATGCAAGGACGGGTGCCTCAGACCTCTGTGCTTAATTCCCTGGGGCAAAATCAACTTTCTATGTTGTGTGCAGGGAAAGTGAAACTGTAATTCTCCTCCAAAAGGAGCCAAAGATGCAGATGTGCTCACTTGTGACTCTGACTCTTCTAATTCTCCCTGAAGTGCAAGTGCACCCTCTGGTCTTTCTGTGCTTTGTGTTTGTGCCACCAGGACCTACATCCTGTTTCACTGAGCACCTGCACTGTGTCCTTCCATGCTCACTTCTCTGTGCTCCTTTCAAGGCTCTTGCCAAGGGTTGTTATGGGATGAGGTCACTGTGTGCTTTGATCATGGGCAAGATTCAAGCATGTCTAGATTTTTATGCCACTTCCACTTGGTCCCCAAATCGAGCCTTTGGAGCACCCAAGTATCAGCACTGAATTAGAGCTGAGGTTTGGATGGGAATTAACACGCTGTTTTTTTGCCTGCAGAAAGATTAGACACTATGTGTCAATTAGTAGACTGTGCAATGACAACAATAAGGTAAGTGAAAATAGTGCAATGCTCACTTCAGTTTGAGCCTAAGTGTAACAAAATAATGGCAGAGTTCTGACTAACTGGATTTCTCATACTGAATTGTAGGTGGAGAAGACATGTGAATGTATTCAGGCTGAATCTCAGACAGGTACGACATGTCTCTTCTTTCTCAAGAACTGCAGAACATACTTTGGGAGAGAATAAAGGCCACTGTTAGTGATTTGACTGAAAGCACAGTTTCACAGAACAGTCCTATTTACCTAGCGATAAGCTGGGAATCCAACTCAAAAGGCAGGAAAGTAAATACAAGCTCCCTCTCTACCTGCCTCACTTACTTTAGAGGTGACATAAAGCAGCCCACCTTTGAAAACGCTGTCACAGGGCCCCAAGTTGGTGTCATGGTATTGCTGGATTCAGTGCCACAGTTCAGTTGTAGGTGGTGGATCCCTGTGACAGAAATGTCATCGTGTTGCTGTGGCTGCTCTGCAGCACGTGGCACCCGTGTCTGCATTGCTTTGAGCTGCATTGTGGGGAGCTTGCACATGAGTAGAAATGAGGATGACCAACACTGTCATTCACCCTCATCCCACATATCAGCACTTCAGTTCGGGCATCCTTGGCATCCCTAGCATGCTGTTGTTAACTGTAGTCTTAGGCTGAATCTTGGAGTCCCTAAGGAACTTGGGACACACTGCCCCGCTTGCTGGCATGTGCTCTGCTGTGGCCCACCAGTGCCTGGTGGCAGTAGTTACTTGAGTGAGCTCAGGTGTGCTGCACAAGTTGTGTTCACAACTGCAATTGTGTCACAGTGGCAAGAGAGGAGCTTTTCTCTCCGCGCTGTTTCCTTCTGCACAAACATTTAGGCATGTTCTGCCTGAGAACTTGACTGGGTTCAGGACAGTGGAATACGGCAAGAGCTTTAAAAGGTACTTTGATCAGCTCTCATCTGCTGAAGCATTGAGGTCAATGTCACTCAGCTGCTGCCAGGCTTTTCTGAGCTTCAGTTCCTTTAACATGCATCTAAGGCAAAACTTTGTGTCATTATGCAATATCATTTTCTTCACAGATACTCAGACATGCAGACACAAAGACATGAGGAAAGGATCCCTGGATGTCAGATCCACAACATCACGTGGGAGCGATGGTATGTGAAACAACTCATCGTGTTGGGTCTGGCGGAGTTCGAGTTGTCGTGCAAACCCAACACACAAATTGTTATATTTCTTACCTCTTCCCTTGATAGAGATATGAAGATATTTTTTTCTTAATTTTGTTTTCTTTCACTGTGTTGTATTTTGCTCTGTTAGATCACCCCAAACTTGATAGATGAGTCCCATACTCAAAACTGTTGCTGACACTTACATGCTTTTGTTAAATCATCCCTCATCACAGTCTAGGCAGCATACACTAGTGAAGCATGTCTGTGGCAGTGAGAATACAGTCATGTTGCAGTATAGCAAAAATAGCATTGACTCTTCTTCCTAAGAACTGCTCAGCACAATAAGTAACAGAGATGTCTGCATTTTATAGGTAGCACAATATCCAGAAAAATCTCATCTTGACCTTTTCTTTGCAGAACCAAAATTGCTAACCAATATAAAACATTTGTTTTTAAATTTCCAATGTAATAGGCCAAAACCTCTGCTGGTTTTATTTGGCATAGGTACCCACTTCAAAAGAGCTTCAGTGATTTACCTCAGCTTGGAAGCTGACTCATTATGACTTGTCATATTGCATCAGGCAGCAAGAGTAGATACATCCTGTAATAGTCTAAATTCAATGGTTACCTACCTGTGCCTGCCAGTTTATACACACATATCTGTCTAGTCTTTTAACTGAGTTTGTAATTGAATATTTAAAATAATAAAGCAAAGCCATGATTTTGCCAGGCTGTTACAGGCACTTATCTCTAATCAGGGACATCAGTGGTTCAGCCAGCATCTCTTTGCAGTTGTGCATTCTGCAGTAGATTGCCTCTGAAAGGCACAGCAGGGTAAGCAGTGCAGAAAAGGCCTCAGGAGTTCCTGGCTGATCCTCCAGCCCAGCCTTGTCTCTGCAATCGAGGCACAAATTCTGCTCTGTTTTGCACACAGGCAGCTCCCAGCGGCGCCGCTCCTCCATGGCCAGGGTCCATTCCATGACGATTGAGGCTCCCATCACCAAGGTAATGTCACAGCAGTGCTGTGCTGCAGCACTGGGGCATGAGGCTCCAGGACAGCACCAGCCTCTGGTGCAGCTCCTTCCCCTGTTCCACCCCCCCACTGCTGTAGCTTCAAAAAGGCAGATACTCTGAGCAAAGATCTCCCAAACCTGCTTGGTAGAGTGTCATCCATGGAGTCAGCCATCACATTACCCTTTTTAAGAAGGAGAGACTGGAGTTCCTCCTTCTTACTTATGCATTGTCAACTGCATTCTGAAACCATTCAAGGATTTGTCAAAAAAACAGCTCTTTAACAAATTGTGAGAGGCAAGTGGGAGAAAGTTACATTAAATCCATTCGGAGACATTCTGAGGCTGTGCCTTGGAGGGGAAAATCATTAATAAGATTGCTGTCCTTAAAGCCACTATCTTATTCCCAGAGTCAGTAGCAAACGTCAGCATTTCAGTAACATCCCTTTCATTTTGTTTTTCCCCCATGCAGATTAAAATTTTATGTCTTGTTATTTTCCTAAGTTTCCCATAGTAATTAACGAGTGTCTCTGTTTTTTACAAATCACTTCTAAGTTCACAATATGTCTGATGCTACATTAGGTAATAAACATCATCAATGCTGCACAAGAGAGCAGTCCCATGCCAGTTGCAGAAGCTTTAGACCGGGCTTTGGAGATTTTAAGAACCACTGAATTGTACTCTCCACAACTGGGGACAAAAGATGAGGATCCACATACAAGTGACCTTGTTGGAGGGTTAATGACAGTAAGTACTTACTGCCACAAGCAGCTCTTGATTAATGTTTGCTGCCTGATTTTCCCAGTTACTTGATCTTTATCATCTGCCGTGTGCTCTGCCTCTATCTACAGTGCTAAATTTTCAGGAAAAACTGCACATGTCTTTTTGTGGACTTTCTCCCCCTACTTGAATAATGTAGCTCTGAAAAAGAAGAAAATTGACCAGCCCCTTTAAAACATTAGTTTAGCGAAAAATGGAAAGTAAAAACAAATTTGTTTTCAATGTGATTTGTTTGAGTAAGGTATAGGTGGGAGAGGAAGAAAGAAAGAGAACCAGATATTTTATTTATTAATGAGGTTTAGAATGATGTGGGTTTGGGGGGCTTTTCAGTCTATCAAAATAATGTTTTCAAAAGAATGCAAAATACATTCTTGCTGTTTCTTGGATTACATTTGTACCTATAGCATAGTACCCAAAATTGAACAAAGGGCACACAGTGAAGCACGAACTGAACCCAAACCTTCAGAGCCTGGAGTCTGACCCTCCTGATGTTAACGAGATGAGTTTAGATGAATGTTACCTGTGCCCTAAGGATATGTGCTCTCATTAGTCTGAAGGTTGCATATGAAAGGCTACGTCAGGAAAAAAATTACAGTGTGTTGGATGCAAAAAGGCTCACAAAATGTGAGCTTTTCAGAGATGTCTCTGGGCTATTATAATTTCATGTTTGAACTATAATGACACCTTTGCAGTATCTATCAGAATCTTCAAATAGTTTGTGTATTTTTACCTTTTAAAATACCACAGCGAATATCTAATCAGGGGAAACATGTGGGAGACTCCAAGAATTCCAGGAGAAGACCTGAATGGTTAATGCTGGGTTGTATTTACTGACTGAGTAGACAAAATTTATTATTACCTTAACTACAAAAATATAGAAAGAATATTGATACATGTAATCATTAGTCTTGAAGTGAATCTTGTCTCCTGCTGAATACATAAGAGTCCATGAACTCGACTGGTTTCCCCTTTTTGTGGATTGTTGATTCTTACCTGCATCTGTATTCTGATTGTATTTGGTCCACAAACATGAAGATAACAATATTGCAAAATATAAAATCTTTACTAAAAATAAACCCAAGACTTTTTAATGGAGCAATAAGAAAAGCTTAGAAAATTAATTTCAGAGCATATGGCATGGTATGAGCTTTAAAGCTATTGGAGAGAAACATTTTTCCATCAAAGGGTCTGCTGAAAACAGAATTATATAGTTCCATTTGCGTTCAGAAGTTACATCTGAGAAGGAAACAAGTAATATGTTATTGGATTTGAACTCTCAAGCAGGAAGGGCATTTGGAGTTCAAAGATAGATTTACCAGATACAATTACACCTGCTATTTCAACTCTTAAAAACTAATCTTTGATGCTAAATGATAGGCAGCATCTGGTGACCTAAATATTTGTGTCATAGCAGTTCTATTGAATAGCCACTGTTGTACTTGCTTTCCTTTTAAATGACAAAACTCCAGACTCATTTACTTACAAATGTGAAAATAAGAATTAGATATAACAGCTCTTTTAAGAGCAGATATTCCATGTTCAGATACAGGATCCACATTTACTTCAGCTATAATTGGTGTGAATAACATTTTTAATAAGATGAATTTGGAAGTATTTTTTTTAAACACTGGTTTTTTACATCATGGGCTAAACATGAGCTAACAGCTGTAACCTCAAAAGAGCAAGCAGGATTTGGGCCACAGCATTTAGAATTATAAAATGAAAAGTAAATATTAAATACATAATTCTGTTAGTTTTAATCCATCATCTCAGTGTTCACATCTAGGCATCATGCCAGAATTAAGCCTAGGAGGCACTGAACTGAAGAATAAACATGTGCACATTCTGTGCGCTAGAAAAGAAGCCTCAGAGTAATTTGTTCCTGAGATTCTCATGAGATTCTTATGCTGCTGAGGTGACTGGATCTGCCAATACCAGGGCAGGAGAGCAGGGGAATGTCTCCATCCACTCCCTCCCACCGCCCACATTTGCTTGTTGCTGGAAGTGTGTGGACACACAGTGTCTGCTTTAAGGCACAGACCCACAGCTGGTGGTGCATGTTGGCCAGACAAAGACAGATGTGAGGCTGCAATTCTAGACCTTCATCTGCACCTGAGAAACCTGAGTTTCTACCTACCTGAGTCCATATTGTATCCCCTAGCCTGCAGTTCCTCATCTGTTACGAGCTATGTGTAAACCAGGCTAATCTGAACAGTACAAACAAATAAGGAGAGGCAGCTCTGATGACTGTGACAGGCTACAGTCAGGCTTCTCTGAAGTTGTGCTACTACTTGGTGTCATCATCTCCTAGACCTATTGTGCAATACCCTCCATTTAACTTGCAACTTTCATTTAACAGGATGGTTTACGAAGATTATCAGGGAACGAATACATATTGTCAGCAAAACGTAAGTTTTAATTTGGCAGCTACTGAGATACTAAAACATGTTCAGAAATTTAAGAAGCGGGGGAAATAGGATTAGATGTTCTTTTTTATGAGCATTTTTTTTTGTTTGTGGTGTTTTTTGGTTTTTTTTTTTTTTTTTTTGGCAGGGGGGATTTATCTATAAGCATTTTTCTGCAGCATTACTGAGCCAGGTGTTACTACAGAAGAGAAAGCATGGTCATTCAGTAAAACTGTATCTCACTATTAAATATACTACTTAATATACTGTTAATAAATACATATAGTAATAACTGTGTTCCCCAAAAGAAACTCATCAGGTTGCTGGCAGTCTGAGCTCTCCAATCTCCCTCAATGACATACCCCCACGGATAACACAGGCAATGGAAAATGAGGAACAGTGGGATTTTGATATCTTTGAACTTGAGGCTGCCACCCATAAAAGGTCAGTAAATGCAAGAGCTCATAAACTGAAGTTGCTGAAAAGTGACTTAAATGTCATCCTCTAATCAGATCCTTAAGTTCTCTACCTGTGCTTTTACAGCTGAATTAATTTTATTTTCAATGTCAGATGTTTGAAATTTTCTCATTGTCATTTCTAGTTGTGTATGCATCTTAAATAGCTTCTGTTTCATCATGCACTATTTCCTGTAAATTCCCAGTGGATATAAGTGAAGATTATATATCTTTGGTATGGTATAATGACAATACAGCATAGTTTTTAAAGTCTTCCTTTATTCAGTAATATAAAAGTTATACAAATCAAATTTTTTTCTTGTGGGGATTCAAATTCCTATTATGGCAAACTACATATAGAGTCAACATGCTGATCTTGATTTGATCAGTTGATACAGATCAAGTTTTATTTTCTTTCCATTTGATTTGGAATGTTTTCTTCCTGAACAGTTCCAAAACAGGTTTTCAGCTGAATTCCCATTACCTTTCTCTGGGATTAGAGGAAGGTCTTTATTCTTGGCACATTACATTTTATGTGTAAGTTTAACTGAAGAACATTTGCTGGTAAAAACCAGGGCATACCAGTTTCCATCATAGAAGTTTTCAAAAGCAGATCAGCAGTTTTAATAGACTGTATTTCATTAGTAGCAAAGGCTCCCCCTAAGACTGTAAATTGTTCTTTCTGTTTAAATCCTTGGTTTTATTTTCTCATGCTTATGAAAAGTTCGCCTTTTGGGTCTAGTTTCATGTATCATGATTTTTCTTAGGTAAAAGTTTTTGTGAGACACTAATTTGAAGGCCAGATCCTGCAATGAATTGACTATCTTAAACCCTTTGTCAAAATCCCAGATCTGTAAAAGCTTTGAAAGTTATTCAAAACCAAAGTGTAAGAAAGATGTCGGGCACTTAGTTAACAAATATGCACTTCATTATTAGACTGTGGTTTTATAAGCCAAAAAGGTGCAAAACCCCCCAGGGTTTTGTTCTTCTTTAAAATTATTTTATTTTAAATTAATATATTTACATCCACTTGCTTTAGGTTTTCTTTCTTTGCTGCATTTTGATTTCTAATGAAGTAATGGAGATAAGTAATTAAAAAGAAAAATATAAAAATACAGTTAGTCTGTGTGATTTACAACATTTAATGGGTACATTGCAGTAACTAAATTAATTATCCCAGCCAACATGCATGAGATCACCAGGTAGGTTTCTCTGTTCTTACTGATCTGGGGGGACCACAGAGGGACAAAGGAGGTACTTTGTTGCCTGTACTCTTATTAAAGGTAGTATAATTATGATTGCTTCCTACTGTGTTTAAATAACAGTAGTTCATTTGTTAAGATAAGTAAAGTGATTTTCAATGACTCACAAGTATGAATATGTTACTAGTATTGCCTGAAGTCCAAGCAGACATATGGTAATAAAGCCAGGATAATTAATTAGATTTTAGTGCATTACAGTTCCCTGACACAGAAACCTGGAGACACCTTTGTCTGACACTGAGGGGAATTAAGGGGGATTTGACTTTATGTATATTATAATTCCAGTATATGACACAGTAATTCTGTAACAAATCCTTATACATCATTACATATGTCATTAGCTAAAAATGCTGTGTGGATTCATACTGTTTATGCTATATAATATTCTTTCAGCTGCATTCATTTTAAAACTTGCTGTTTATTTTTCTCCACAGGCCTTTGGTTTATCTGGGTCTCAAAATATTTGCTCGCTTTGGAATCTGTGAATTCCTGAACTGTTCAGAATCCACTCTGAGGTCATGGTTACAAGTTATTGAGGCTAACTACCATTCCTCCAACTCCTACCATAATTCTACTCATTCAGCAGATGTACTACACGCTACTGCTTACTTCTTGTCTAAAGAAAGAGTAAAGGTGAGTCCACATTTATGAGAAACAGTTTAGGTGGGAAATGCAGATGCAATCAAAGAAGGATTTCTCAGAAACAGATTCAAAAGCCAAATGTCTGCCTAGTGCCAACCAGTTTGGTAACTCTGAGGTCAAAGAACTGGGCTGCTTTATATGAATTCTAGGATCTCTCTTACAGTATATGTAGAAGGATGGATACTAACATTACAGAATTGAACAGTTCTTGATGGAAGAATAAGAAAACCTTCCTTTCAAGTAAAATTTCTTATATAGTTAAACCTTCTCAGATAGGTGAGCTAATGACATAATTACTTTTGTGATGGTACATGCCAAATACAGATTTAATGTGATAAATTACTATCTCTTATGCCTGTGATGGTCATTTTGCAAAAGACTCCCAGGACAATATAGGCCATAAAGTAGGCTATATCACCCCTGGAGAAGATGCCCTGAGGCTTATAGAGACTGCATTGGAGGAGAAAAAAATTGGAAAAAAAAATTATTTGTCAGTACTGTAACACCCACTGGGGTATTAAAGCCACTGACAACCAGAATAAATCAGAGCGACTTTTGCTCTCACATGCCCAGACTGGAGAAGAGGAATAAAGCAGTGCTTGATGTGTGTGCAACAGAGTGGTGGGACATATTTCTGAGTCTCAGTCTTGGGTAGAAGTTTTGAACTGGCCTGCCTAAGGGTAGGACCAATGATGGGCACCTAGCTGAGAAATTTGTGACTGTAAACAAGCTTCTGACATCTCATTAAACTGTAGTAATTCCGTTAACTTGGAGCTGCAGCTCATTAATGTGCTCTCCAGAGGCTGATTTACAAATACCAAATGCCAAGTGGGGATAGAACGTCACTGGATTTTTTTCAGCCCCTGATTTGCCAGAGGTTTAGCTGGTCTTCCCAAGAATATCTATGAAAAACAAACAAGATCTGGATCCATTTCAGTGCCACAAAAGCATGACTGCCTCCTCTTTTTCCAGAAGGTTATTGCCATTCCTCCATAGGCATAGGAAGAGAAAAAACTGTTGCAGCAACAGAAGGAACAGAATAAAAGTTCAGAATTCTCTCTTAATCTTTTCAAAGTTATAGCCCAGCTTTGTGTTGAACAGAGTTCAACTTAATCTAAACACAGAAAGCCCAATTCTGCCACTGAAATTCATGCTGAGAATATTTTTTTTGGTAGCTTGAACTTAGTTCAACTTGCCTAGGAAAATTTTCTGGCTCTGAAATTGAAGCCATATTCTCAGAATAGTTTTCACTTCTGTGCCATGGGAGTTAAGAGAACAGAATTAGAATCCTTGACTTGACGTTGGGTGTAAAAGTACTGTAAATCCCTGTGAAATGAGTCAGGTAGACTGCTGTGGTCCTCCAGGTCAGGCATTCTCATGTTTCTGGCCATTTCCCATCTGCACAGGTCTTTCTCAGCCAGACTGAACGCTGCTCAGTGTGTCCCTCTGAGGAAATCCCTCTCTCTGAACTGCATACCACAAAAACAGAATCCCACGAGCAGCAGCTGAAAGAAAGAAGGAAGAAGCTAACACACAGCAGAGAGTATTTCAGACAGTGCTATCTATGAACTAGAGCAGAAAGAATTACTTGCCTTCTCTTGACAGTCCTTATGATATCCCTGCTCCTACAAAGTCAAATCACTGCATAATTTCAGGAGGTGTGAAGAAGGGAAGGGTTTGTCATTTTACCTACCAAGTACTATTCTGAATGGTGGTAGAGGGCCCATAGAGAATTTGGACCTCAAATTAAAGCAAATTGGAATGAAAATTATCTGTCCTGCTCCCAGATTCAAGTGGGAATATTTCTGCTCTTGTGTCTCTTTCATTTTATTAAAATTTTTAATATAATTACTTTGTATCTGTGGTCCTTCACAAATGCCAGTATAAACACAGCACAAAGGCTGGTTTCAAGATGTATACAAAATATTTCTGACATGCTTAGTTCTTGTTCCCCTTCATGCTATTAATAAAGTATTAACACTTAAGTTTAAAATCTTAAGAGTCAAATAAGTTTGTATTTCATGACATGGTAGATAAAAATAGGCATAAAGTAATGTCCATTGCAATTAGGCATAAAGCTTGGAGTGCAGCATGCTACCAGAATCAGAATGTGACACAGAAAATACAGAACATGTGTCATGTAATTTATCCATGGATACAAAACATCAGATATTCTCCAAAGAATATGCATTAGCTGTAACCCAGGACAGTGTTATTAAAGAACTGGATGTATGGATAGCATTCCTTTCAAACTGTAAACCTAGCTAGCACATAAGTGGAACATGATTAGGACACATTAAATTGCCAAAGGAAATTAAGGGGTCGTAATAGAATAATTTTTAGCAGTATTGGTCTTTTTTCCAAGCCAAATACCTTAACTCCAAGTGAAGGTGGTTTCAATGTTGCTAGAAAACAGAAACTAATTTATTAATTTACATTTGTTTAATTTGATGTGCTGTGACAAAGGTGTGGTTAAGGCAAAATTTAAGAGGTACAAAATGGCCAAAAAAGTCACGCAATGTTCAATGAAGCTTATAATGAATTTTCCATTGCTCTGTGTAGAACATCTGACCCTTACTGATCTCCAGAGTTTTGGCTTTTATTCCTCAGTGACTTGGCTTAATCTTGTGGACAGAACAGGGTTTCTAATGAGTGTGCCAGGAAAACTAAGCACCCTTCTATTTTCAGCAAACTCTGGATCCAATTGATGAGGTTGCCGCGCTCATTGCTGCCACAGTCCATGATGTGGATCACCCAGGAAGAACCAATTCGTTCCTGTGCAATGCTGGCAGCGAGCTCGCAATTCTCTACAACGACACGGCCGTGCTGGAGAGCCACCACGCTGCCCTGGCTTTCCAGCTCACCACCCGGGATGGCAAATGCAATATATTTAAAAACATGGAGAGGTAAGCTAAACCCCCTGGGTCCTTGTCTGCTCACCAACATCTCTCACTTCCTTCTGTGTAACATAAGGCAAACTAGCATCCTAGAGGAGGGCAGTGCCTGGTGGATAACTGTCCATGGCCCTTGTGAAATTTGCTTCTAAAACAGTAGAATGCTTCTGTCTCTCCTGCAAAGACTTCTGAGTAATTCCCCACTGTCAGTTTCTTCTGTCCATAAAAAGGCAGGCCCTATCTAAGGAATTTAGTGTAAATCTTAACTGAGCAAATCTAGAAGAGTTGTTTTGTGTCATTGAATGTAGAGAACAAGCTATGGCTGGATGGGTAGAGAACAAGGAGAGAAAGAGCCACAGAGCCATGTGAAGGATAATGAAGGACCTGTTGCTCTGGCAGCCTCAGAGAAGCATTTAGGGCATGGATGTGACCATTGCCTTGGTTCTCTCAAGATACAACAGAAAAATATTGCTGAAAACTTGACTGGAGAGTGAGCCACAGCTGAGTGTCTGTGCTAAAAGCCTTGGGAACATGCAGGTGTGGCATATCCTAGCAGCCTCCTAAGCAGCTGGTGCCTCTGCTTCTGCCCAGCTCTGGTACTGTTTCTCCTAGAGATCCAGTCATGCCTGGAGTACTTATGTCTCTACACACCAAAGGTACTCCTACATCTAACAGAGATGCAGCTGCCCAAGCCTTTATTACTGTTCTTTCTTCCCCTAGCACCTCTCTCAAACAGGAATGGTCTGTTGCAATTTTGTTAGACTTGTTTTAGCAACCAGCCCTTTGTGACCCAGCCAGCATTCTTAATTGTTTCCTTCTTTAAACAGGAATGAGTATCGAACCCTTCGCCAAGTCATTATTGACATGGTCTTAGCAACAGAAATGACAAAGCACTTTGAACATGTCAACAAGTTTGTCAACAGCATTAACAAACCCTTGGCAGCACTAGAAGAAAATGGGGTAAGCAACACTTCAAGTCCTCCTTAAAATGCCTAGGCAGGGACTGGGAACTCTTGGCAGTGGGAAATTCCCACATGGTGTTCTGAGAAAGTTTATCAGAAATGTGGAGAAAGAGAGGCTGGAGATATATCTTTCACCTCTGGGTTTGAATCCCCTTCTGCTTAACATGGTTGTCACTCACTTTGAGGGTGAGTGGGACTCACTTGGATCCTCTTAATATCACAGTGCTGTGATGTTGTACTTGGAACAGGACCCTGGGCTTTATGTTTTCATGTAAAAACGCCATTTTGATTAACCCAGTCGCTCCCATGGAAGAAGTGGTGAGACTGGGCATTGTTGTTGGCCATTTCTGCAAAGGAGGCAAGGTTTGCTTCAAAGCAGAGGCTGAATTACATTGCTCTCAAGAGGACATGCTGGGGGTGCAGCATAAGGGCAGGTCTGTGGGCTGGCATGTGGTGCATTCTCTGGGAATAAGGGCCCTCAGCCTCCAGTGCTGCCTGGCAGCATTCATGGGGTTTCTGTCTGCTTTCTTTTTTAATCTTTAAAATAGATTATGGTGACATTATGTATCATATAATCAATAGCCATCTGGAACCCCATGGACACAAAGAAATTGCCTGTTAAGAACTCTTTCTGAAAAACCACACTAGTTTCAATAACAACTTCAACCAGCAGTTTTGTTGCCAGTAAGAGCAGTGTATAATTTTGTTGGAATGATTTTTGCAAAGAGAAGCCTTGCAGAAATGGTTATGATAAAGCTTGCATCGGTGGCAACGTCATGTAGGAGCCGTAATGGTTTTCTGTATTTTCTTACCATGTTTTTTTAGAAAGCCACATTTATGACTGTTGTGTGTAATGGGGGAAGGCAGTCTTTTTATTATCTGAGAGTGGGAGACAAACAGGTCTTATTCCTTCACCCATGAGAAGCAGACTGGAGCTTAACTGGAGAATTGTACCTTTGTCCACAGGAGCATAGGCTAGAATTAGCTTTGTTCATGGCACCTGGCGATGCTAATGGGAACTCTGTGAATGTGAAGCCAAAGTTCCAATAGGACACGGGGTGTACTGAATAAATTAGAAGAAAGGATGTTAAGTTCCCTGCATGAGCATAGCAGCATCAGTGCAGGAGGAGAACAAGGGAGCTGCTGCTGCTCGGTGCAGTGCACTGCACTGGCCCCGTGGAGTGTGTAACTCTGTAGGGCTCCTGGTCTTGCTGAAGAGCCCTGCACTGGCCGGGCTTGGTGTGCAGAGCCCCTCCTCCCAGCCCCAAGGGTTGGGATGCAGCAGTTGTTTGAGCAGCAGCATCCATCCAAAGAGCCAAACTCCTCTTCTTTCCTATACAGAGAGCTGAACAGCTGGTGCTGCTGAAGAACAGGGCTCAGACCTGTACAATCAGAGAGTAAAAACACAAACAGGGACATAGAAAAATGAAAAAAAAGTTTAGTTCAACCCTTAAGCCCCAGAGACTGCAGGGAAATTATCTGCCCCACAAGGCATTTGTGATTCACAGCAAATTGTGCCCAAGGATGGGAAGTAAGACAAAGAATATATAATTTCTATTGAAAACAAGAAGCAAAATGTTTCCCTTCTTTCATCTGGGAGTTTCAGTTTGGCAAGTTCCTATTAAAAAGCCTGTAATGTGTGAGTGGATAAAGCAAATTATTTATTGTGCTGAGGAGAACAACACTGTCAGCCCCTCTTTCAAGTCTGCTGTCCCTCTGGCTGCAGCAGCAGTGTATGTTTTCTGGCCTGCTTTCCAGTCATGGTGGTGACTCAGTGGAGTGTGTGCAGGCTGAGCTGCCAACCGCCTGTTCCAAATGGGACAGTTCCACCTCTTTTTTTTTAAATTATTTTTATACAAATTTGTTCAAAGAGCCATGCTGAGAAGCTGCTCTGTTTGTTTCCTTTCTGCTTTTGTTTCATAAACTGAAAAAAATCCTTTCCAGCTCCAGCATCCTTTATCCTCCCATTTCCCCTCATGATGTCACCTAAGCTATGACAGGAAGCCAACATCTGACATGCAGAGACACCTCTGCACTCTGAGCAGGATGCTGGGACTGAGCACAGTTAACACATTTTATTCCCAAGACATCTGCATCTAGCAAGTAGAACTGTGCCTTTGGTTTGAACAGATCTCGGAGGTGAACATCCTTTCTTGTTCCCTGGTGGTTTACCTGCTAGGATATTCTCTACTATTCATAACTGAACAATCTCTGATTTTCCATACCTAATTTCCATACTTGTATTTCTGGAGCTTCCATCACTTTATGTTGGCTTTCTCATATATAATTTGTCCATGCATTTGGAGGTATACACATCTCACCTTTTTTATTCTGTTTTCCCTTCCACATACCTAGAAATGAGAGAAAAGAATTGGTTTAGACATCTCATTTTGGTGAGACCTGTGGAGCTGGTATTTCTGAGCCATTTCTAGAATATCAAATTTTTTTTATTACTGTCAGTTTCTTCCTTTAGGAAGAACTGTCTTCCCCACAAGAATTTTCTTCTGAAAAATGTCATGGTTATTCTGACCTAATAAAAGGTCAGAATGTTTCTACTGCTTTGTTTGAATGTTTCTTTCTGCTTTCTCCCTCTTTACAAAAAACTGCAGGAACTGGTAGCACATTATTATTATCATTATTGTTAGTTACTTCTTCCCTGCTCTGACTGTAGAGCAAGACCTTGTTAGGTGCCAAAAAAGTTGTGTATGTTCCTTGCTTCAAAGAGTTTCTATTCTGAGTAGACAGCAGTGTAAACTCCTGTACCTATCCATCCTTAAAGAGTCCAGCAACAAGGGAAGGGAATAAGGAACATGCCTGGGAAGCAATGTAGGATCTGACTCTGAATAGTAGCAGTGCTGTCAGAATGATTGATACACTGATGGGGTTTGTGTGCCAAGAGTGGCTCTGCATCTCGGGTCAGTCCCTCTTTTCAAACCAACTATTCCACTCTTAATGTGCAAGTCCATTAATCCTTGGGTTTCAGCAGAGAGTTACATTTTTCTGCCTACACAGTCCTCATCATTACGTGTGTAGTGATGAATGTATCCTCTCCACAATTTTGAGAAGGCAGATAAGGAATAGACGGATTAGATGACTTGCCCAAAGATGCCAAAGAAATCTGTCAAAAAGCCAGTGACTAAATCCAGAAACTGGAGTTCAGTGCTAGCTCAGAGCTGTGGCTGACTTTCATAATCCACCTATAAATTCAGTTAGACATCAAATCTGGTAGCCAGTAGCGGGACTGATCCCTGTAGGATGTGCTGAAAGCATTCTCAAAGCACAAAAGCTTTTGAGTTAGTGCATGGAGACCTTGCTAATGGATTGTTTTTAATTCTTAAATGTTACAGAATAATGGTGATGGAGAGTCAATCAAAACTGTTCTCAGGTCTCCTGAAAACCGTATCCTTATCAAGCGCATGTTGATAAAGTGTGCTGACATTTCCAATCCATGCAGACCCAGAGAACAGTGTATAGAATGGGCCGGCCGCATCTCTGAGGAGTACTTTGCACAGGTAAGGCACCTAAAGCAGGCTGCTGAAACTGCAGGTCAGCATCTCTTTAAAAGGGAGGGGAAGGGTGCCAGTGTCACAGAGTATCTCAGGCTGCATTATGTAATGTGAGAAACAACAACCTTTTTATTTTAAATGATAGGTATTACTCATACTGGTTCACAACTAGATGCCTTCAGAGAGATGAAAGTTGACAACTTCTATTGTGCAATTTCTGAAAAAATTAAGCTTTCAAGTTGTTCAGTTTGGAACTCAGCTTTTTGAGCCTTGTCTTTAAATGCACTCCCATCACATAACATAGAGCAAGGATGCCTTCTGTACCAAATGCTGGCTTTGCCTTGGGAATAGGATCATCAGGTTCTAGTGTTTGGATGGGAGCAGCACTCCAAGAAATGCTGTAATCCCTTAGCACACTGTGCTGAGGAAAGGTTTTAGGAAGATGTAGAAAAGGAGAGGACAGTCATTACAGATGATAGACCAAACACTGCAGTTGGAACTTGGTGCCCCAAGCAAGGGACAAGGGAGTACAAAAGATACTTTGCCATGTCTGAGTGGGACAGATCACTGCTTCCATCAGAGACTGAAAATGCCTGAGCAGCTCTTAAGTCCAAAGAAGTCATAACTTGGTAATGTGTGCAGTTACTTAGGGTCAGCTTGTGTGCAGATACAGAAGGGAAATATATCCCTTTGTGGGAAACACTGGAAGGCACTATTTGTCTGCTGTTTTGCCGAAACTAGGTGCTTAAGATTAAGTTGCTGCTGCTTCAGATTTCTAGTCAGTGCCAAACAATCTGCTGCTAAAAGAAGCCCATTAACAGAATGTGTCTTAGATGAATAATCACTAATGTTTTTTGCAGACTGACGAAGAAAGGAGGCAAGGTTTACCTGTTGTGATGCCAGTTTTTGACAGAAATACTTGCAGCATCCCCAAATCCCAATTATCATTCATTGATTACTTCATTATTGATATGTTTGATGCCTGGGATGGTAAGCAAAACTCTGCTGTTTCCTGATGTGAGCAATTTGTGAAAATTTGAAGCTACTGTGATACTAAATTTATTTTTTATGGCTCCTAAATAAAGGGAGAGAAAAGGGAAGATTCCTGCAGTTCAAGTAAGATTAATAACTTCATTATTGCTTTTAAGTATGGCTACAAGCAATTCTAATGGCTTGTCTATAATATACTAGATTCTGGCAGTCTTTAACTTTTTAAACTTGCTTCTCTGTAAACAGAGAACAGAACACACTCTCTTTGATAGCTCTTTGAGCACAGTCATTTTGTCCATGTTAATATTGGTTATTCTTCATGGCAAATTTCTACTGTCTGGAAACTGCTTGGGGGAGCAACTGTTTCCTTCCAAGTGCTGCCTCCATGGTAAAAGTGGTCAGAAATGTGACTCTCCTGAATGCCAGATCATGACATGTGACTGAGGTTTGATGGGGTAGGATAATTACAACCATAACTAGCTATGCCCCCCCTGGAAAACTGTGATCCTTTGCTGGGACTTGCAGTATCAGTATTAAGTAGATTTACAGAGAAGTTCTCAGTGGCCTGAGCACATGAGTGCTGAGAGCTATATAGTCAAAACTATTTCAAGCATCAGTATGACAGATTTAAGCTTTTCTACTCAACACAGTTGCCCAAACATTTCAAGTGATACTTAAGCAGACAGAATCTGTGACTGTTTCAGTTCTGCAAACTCAATGCTTTCTGCCCTTCATTCCCTAGCATTTGCCGACCTGCCAAATCTGATGGAGCATCTGAATAATAACATTAAATACTGGAAAGGACTGGATGGAAGGAACCTGCGAGTCCTTCGACCACCACCAGAATAGCAGTTAGACCATGGTGTGTCATTCACTAGCCAGATGCATATTTATTCAAGCTCACTTTTATCTGTGTGAATTCAGATTTGTTTTGGTCTCTTCAGTATTACAGTAAAGCTAGCCCATGCACTTGGGGAACTTTCACGTTCAAGAGAACACGAGGTCAGCAGTTGACTTCCACAAAGTACCATGTGTGGACTCGGATGAAATAAGCCCACCAAGTGGAATTACACTGGATTGCTGCAGTACTTGTACTGAAGAGGGTTTATTATAACATACTTCTGTGATATCTTCATACCAGCACATGAAGCTGGAAGACCTTGAAGAGAATCCTTATGAAAAGGACATTCACTAGAAGTTTATCTATTAATAGAGACTCACAGCTTTTATAAGAAAGCTACATGCTTTTTATAAGCACTTCAGACAGTTATGTAGAACAATCAGACATTTAAAATGCAACTGTCTATGAAAGAATTTTTTGATCTATGAAAAATAGATGTACTGTATTTTTTCACATCACAGAAGGTGCAATCATTCACTTCTGAGCACTACTGAAAGTGAGTTCTCCTTAAGAAATTTAGTAGCAAATGTAAAAAATAACACAAGAATTTTGAGGTTGATCGTTAGCATCTATGATTAAAATGTTATGTTTTATTTATTTTGTTAGATGTTCAATATTTTCTATGAATTTATAAATACTTAAAAGCCAAAGCCAACTTTAGATGCATTATAAATTTACATGATTCATACTCATTAATATACATTTAATTGATGTACAGACCTTTTATTTTCATAATGCAAATACAAAATACTATACAATGATACATTTTTATTGCACTGTAAGGATAGATGTGTATGTTTAAATATTGTCTGATTTATGTTAATTAAAATAAGTTTTATTAAAAAGGTCTCACTTGAGAATAGTAGAATAAACAAGAACTGTATACTGTCTGAGCACCAGAACTGCAGCAGTTCTCCCACAAACCAGTGAAGACCACCTGATCTTCTCTTGGCTACAAAAATAATAATGTATTGGAACTCTGTTATCTCCCATGACATTTTATGACTGAATTCCCTGTTAAAGTCTGCCTTATTTTATATAGTATTTCTACAAAGCATTCCACAGCATATATGAAGAGGTGATACTAAGGTGATTCAACATTTTATAGCCAATGTATTTTCCTCTGCCATAAAGGAAAAAGAACATAAAACCACCAACACAAACCTTCAACTCAAGAAGTTTGTAAAGGCTGTGTACCTTCACAATTTGAATGAAACCTTCATAGCAACTACCAGAAAATAATAAAATGTATATTTTAAGAAGTGTCAAGTCCTACCCATTTCATTTGAAATGTATACGCACTTTGTAGTTTGCAGACTAACAAACACATGAATTTTTTTTAAAAATAACTACGATACTTTTTGTCGGGGGAAGGGAAAAGTTGAGGAGGTTGAACAGCATAAGGGTGATGAAAGGTGTAGCTGGCAAGCCCCTGTGTTTGTGGCCTGCCCTTGGCAAGCCCATCAGACCCTTGTGCACCCTTGGACAAGTCTCTTCACAGCTCCGCGCAGTGTCGCGCTGCGTTCCACTGGAGGACTCGAGCAGTATCCTGTCAGCCTCTCCAGTCAACAGAAAGGCATCCAGAGGCACTGAAAGGGCTGCTGACTGTCATTACTGCAGAGGCAATTGAGTTCAGAGACATTTTGAACCATTCCTGAAGAAGCAGAAGCTGGGGAGAGGTGGATGATGGAGCAGTTCAGGGACTGCAGTAGCAGCCTTAAGGTAAGAAAGGAAGAAGTGACCTCTCCAGGTGTTACCTGCTTCTGTGTTTCTCCTTCCTCTCCAAGCCAGTGAGACTGATGGGATACCACCATTTGTTCCTGTTAGTGTCATGACTTTCTGCCCTTACCCTGCTTGTGTGGTCTCTTTACCTACTCAGAATTCAGTTATATGCTGTTGGGGCAGGGAATTCCCTTTTCATAATTCCATTTTAGTTCATTGTTGTGTGCATGTTGCCTAAGCCAGGGGGCTCAGATCCTGTGAGGGGTGCCCAGACTGTGCCACTGTCTCACTGACATTAGGACAGAAGCTTCTCTGGTCAGTCTAACAGAGGGTCTACAATCAAAGCTGAAGGAGCAGATACATATTTTCACTGAAGGCTCAATAAAACAAGTATCCTGTTTTCACAGGAAACTTGCAAGGAGAGAGAGAGTTGGCTGACAGTTTTCCTGGCAATATCACATTGTATTTCCCTACACTGCATCTATTGTAACCAGCTGTAATTTGCTACCTAGTATTAATCTCTTCTGTTCCTTGCAGGCTCCTGTGTCTCCATTAGGGGAAAACTGAATCACACATCAGTGTCTCTTCTGCTTATCTGCTGCAGTGAGGATGGGAGAGGACGTGTGGACATGAGCATGTGGGCTCAGAGACTTATCTGCAGGTAAAAATCATGGAATCATTTAGACTGGAAAAGACCTTTAAGATTATGGAGTCTGCCTGTTCCTCCAGCACTGCCAAATCCACCACTAAACCACATCCCCAAGTCCCACATCTACACATCTTTTGCACATGTTTTAAATCCCTTCAGAGATGGTGACTCCACCACTGCCCTGGGCAGCCTGTTCCAGTGCTTGACAACCCTTCAAATAAAAAAAAAAAAAATCCTAATATCCAATCTAAACTTCCCCTGGTGCAACTTGAGGCCATTTCCTCTTGTCCTATCACTTGTTTCTTGGGAGGAGAGACTGACTCCCACCTGCCTACAGTGTCCTTTCAGGCAGTGATAAGGTCTCCTCTGAGCCTCCTTTTCTCCAGGCTGAACACCCCCGGCTCCCTCAGCCACTCCTTACAGCACTTGTGCTCCAGACCCTTCCCCAGCTCTGTTTCCCTTCTCTGGACACGCTCCAGCCCCTCAGTGACCCTCCTGAACTGAGAAGCCCAGAACTGGACACAGCACTGGAGGTGTGGCCGCACCAGCGCTGAGTGCAGGGGGATGGCCACTGCCCCGGCCCTGCTGGCCACACGGCTCCTGACACAGGCCCGGTGCCACCGGCATTCCTGGCACTCGCTGGTCACGTTCAGCTGCTGCTGACCAGCACCCCGGGCCCTTTTCTGCTGGGCACTGTCCAGCCCCAGCCTGTAAAGCTGTGTGGGGTTGTTGTGACCCAAGGGCAGCACCCGGCCCTTGGCCTTGTTGAACCTTACACCACTGGCATCACTCCATGGATCCAGCCTGTCCAGGTCCCTCTGCAGAGCCTTCCTACCCTGCCGCAGAGCAACACTCCCATCCAACTTGGTGTCATTTGCAAACTGACTGAGGGTGCACTTGATCCCCTCATCCAGATCCTCAATAAAGATATTAAACTGCCCAGAAAAAATATTTCTTCATAAGCATAGTTAATATTCTGGGTTATATTAAAACATGGTTAAAAGCAGTTAATTTCATCTGTATAAAAATGCCTGATGCATCATCATTGAAAATATGTGATCAATATGATTAATTCCCTGAAATTTACACTGCATCTTTATTTCCATTACTTGGACTGTAGAACTGTGCTAATCAACCCTCTCTGTAAGCCAGATTTATGTCCATACCAGTGTACAATAATTTCACTTAACATAAAACACTGATTTTCAGCCACTGCAGCTATGCTCACTCTCCTGTCCATCTAAATTTGCTGAGGACAGATTATAATTAAAATCTGGAATCCTGATGCCTGATCTTTACTTTCTTCCCACTGAGCTTCTCTTTCCAAGCCACACCTCTGAAGCCTTCTGTGCACCGTGAGGCTGTGCCTGTTCTGTGGGGGTGATTCTGTGGTGCCCATGCAGCGTGAAGGGCCTTGCTGTGGAGCAGTAATAGCTCTAACCTGATATTCACTGCTCCAGGATGCAGATGTCTTTGGATCCCGTTGCAAATGCTTCAGCCATTCCAGATCCCCTTCCTTTATTCTCCAAGATTACACAGCAACATCACATGCCCTGTGCTCTGAACCCTTCCCAGCTTTTTGAACTGTCACTCAGTGATGGAACTTCCTGGGGACAGAAGTGGCTTTACTGATGGTCCTTCACCATGGAAGGGAGAACACTGGAATAAACTGAGTGTGATTGAAGTGTTCCCAATTTCAGTTAGGCTGGCAGTCTTATAAAGTGTCTGCACTTTTCATTTGTTCTTGCTTTAATGCTAATACAAGAGTAAATTCCAGTGCAGACACGATGAAGGAGAGGTTCTTTATGCACCTCCAGGGCTTTAGTAAAAAGCTTTGTGTTTTAAAACTTAATAAGGTTCAACAATTCAGCATTAAATGACAGAATGAATAGCTCTATTTTCCATGCTGCATATTTTCTATCAGGTAATCCTGCTTCTAAACCTGGGTATCACTGTAGATGCTTCCAAGTGAATCTGAATTATTATGATCTTGTAAAAAAAATGTTGGCTTCTCAGCAAATTGTCCTAGATGAACATCTTTTTCCCTTGTACAAAATTTGGAGTAGTAATTGCTTATTCTGACAAAAGGATAAACCAGATAGGTGGTATGCACAGCTACCTTATCACAGGTCTGAAGATGGTTTTCATACTGCAGTTTACCCAATGGCTATATAAATAATTTAATACATAAATTAAAAATCACCTGAAATGGAATGAATGCCTTGGTTTTTGTTGCAGTGCCTTTTCATCTGGGTGTTTCTGCTTGTCTCAGTAGAGGAGTCATTGATAAAACATTTAAGAAAATGTGTCTTTAACATGAAGGAATTGAGCAATGGCAAATGCATTCCTGCATAAAAGAGAAGAAAGGATTATAGATACCTAATAATCACTTGCTGGGTGCTGAGAAACAGCACAGGCAAACAGCCCTTCAGTGAGACCAGAAGGGTTTGAGTCATGACTCTGCAAGGAGTGCTTTGAAATGAAGTCTCAGAGCTATTCACAAGCTTCAAAACAAATAATCTCTCTGCTCATGTGTGACATCATGCCTCCAAGGTACAGGGGTCCCAGGGGTGCTGTTAACTCATAGCAGGATGGAGTGCAGTTTGTCCTGACATGATGTTTACATGCAGAAAACAAGCTTTCAAATTGCTGCCATGTCCCTGTGCAGCCTGTGCTGCTGGTTCAGAACAAAGGGAATGTCCAGGTGTTTCAGTTGTTTTTTGCTGAAACTTTGGCTCTGTGAGCAAAGGGCTGTGGCTTAACTCCACTGAATACTTTCTCTTGATGCCTGCTTTGAATTTTATTTGGGCAAAGTGTCTCATGTTTCCCTTTTTTCCACTTGTTTAACTCTTTAAGACTCTTCTCCAACACTTCCCATGCAAACCTCAGTGGGCTCAGCTCTGCAAACCCTGTGAAGCAATGGCAGTTGCCTCTTTAGCAGGCAAGGCAACTGAGTTAGGAAAGGCCAGGGAACCCAGAGCCACTAAGCAAAGTAGCTTTGAGGCTTCTAAAGATCTTTGAAGTCCTGGATCTTCAAGCTCTGCCTGTGGTTTAACAGTAAGTGTTAGGCCAGGAAACAGTCTTCTGGTCTTCTCATGTTCCACTTTCCCCCCTCTCTTCCAGCTTCTCTGCTTCCATTTTTCTTCTTAGCTCATTTGCTAGAAGTCTTTGCTTTAACTTCCACTGGCTGAACATCTCCCTCAAACACACAGCCATAACACTGGGACTAAACCCTGCCTTTCAAACTGACTCTTGCTGCTTACTTACTACAGTTTTTACCACAAGAAAATCTTTTTCTTTCTGACTCAAAATGAGCCTGGAGAAATATCTTATAATGGCTGAAAGCCTTACATTGGTATCCACAGGCAGAAGGAGAATACAAACACAGTTAACTGAAATAGCTTGTGAGCACTGCAGTGCTGCTGGGGCAGTGGGAATATGTGTGCAAGGTCTTTGGTACTGTACTCCCACATGCAAAGTGAAGTCAGGAGTGTTCCCAGGCACCTCTGCCTTATGTTAGCAAGCACAAGCAGCTGGGGACACTTGTTGAAATTTGAATCTGCCTTTTCTTGGTTTGCTTGCTCCCCCCGTCGAGTGGCAAGAGTCATTGCTAGAGCTAAAACTCATCTTAGTTCAGCCCATGGTACTTAGCAGAAGTCACTTCATCCTTTTATTACACAGGTAGTGAAACAGTGCACCAATGCATACAATTTTCAAAAGGAAGTGAGAAAAGTGATTCCTCTTTGAAACAAAAGGAGGAATTTAGCCAGTGTGTAATTATTCAAGTGAGAAGTTGGTCTTGTCTGTATTTAATATTTCAGAGTGGTATTTGATGTAAATCCTTCCCCAGAGTTCATTACATTAGCTCTTAGCTCAACCTGAGCATGCTGAGTGCCAAGTTCAGCATGCAGCATGTTTTATCACCAAGGAGAATGACGTCAACCTGGTGATCCTGCAGCTCCCCAGCTCGGGGGAGGAGGTATGGCTTTGTCTTCAGCCTAAAGATGAAATTAAATATGTTTTGATAAGATTTTCTTGGTATTTGCAGTGTAAAATGTGTGAGGAATATTGCTTTTTACCTCCAGAAAGAACTGTCCCTTTTTGCCTAAAAAAAAAAACCCTCAAAAGTTACTTTGCTTGTAATATTATTCTACACAGAAAATGAATTTTTTCCTTTACTGATCCCTAAGCTTTACAAGCAGACCCACAGAGCCCTTTCAGAGGTGGGTGAAATGAGCTGCAGGGAAGCACAGGGGCTTGTGGGCATCCACGCCACAGCAAACCTTGGCCTAGTCCTGGGGCAATCTGGCTGCTGCTGAGGGCTCTGGTGAGGATCCTGCCAAAAAATGGGAAGAGAAATGTAGAAAGCAGGTGTTTTCATAAAGGTTTGTCTCTGGTGTTTTTCAGAGATACTGGTCAGAGCTCCTGAGATGCCAGAGCTTCGTCCTCCCACCCCACTGTGCGCCAGGCTTGGTGAGACTCCCGGGAGAGCCGAATGCCATCGGCGGGCACGGAGTCGCAGCACTGTCCCCACGCTGGCTGGTGCCGGCTGTTTCACACTCTGCTTACTGTAAGTAAGGCAGACTGCAAGGACACAGCACGAATGTGAGCACTCAGGAACAGGCGAGACACCCGGCCACCCCTCTGGGACTGGGCTGGGAACAGAGTGTGTAACATCAGACATGGCTTTTGGGGTTAATGAGGGAGAAAGCCTGCCATTGCTGGTATACAGACAGTTTTCAGGACATTGTGAGAGCAGAGTGAAGTACTCCTCACCTGACAACCAAACCCTAAAAGCGAGCGGCCTCTCCCAGCCCCTCAAAATGCATGCTGGCAGACTCAGTGCCAGTGTGCTGTCCCCTGTTATGACAGATCTCTGACAAGGCAAGGTCAGAAGGCACAAAGTTTTAGCTGCTCTATCATGCCAGGAGCAAAAAAAAAAAAAAGCAAAACACCAACCTATCCTCCAACCAAAACCACATCCCCAACAACAACAAAACAACCCAAAGCCTTGTTTTAAAATAAGCTGTTCTAAATAAACAAGTGTTCTTTGAACCACAGCAGAGTATGTAGGTAACAATGTTTGTTAAGTAAATATCAGTGACATGTTTAAGTCTGGCTCAGTAGGTATTAGCAAAGTGATATTTGTGTTGCTTTTGTTGTAACAAGAATGAATTGTGTTTGTAGAAGGTGGTCTGAAAAGAGGGACTTTGGATTTGGGGTTTTATTTCTTCCATCTGCCTACCAGAAGCCCCACTTTGGGACTTAAAAATCCTTCCCAATGCATTGAATTTGGTGAAGTTATATTTACTTCCATTGGCTTAGCTCTGTTCATAATCTGCCTCATGAGTATTACTTCTTACCCATGGATCCACTTCTTAGATAATTTTATCTTTCTGAAGGAAATCTGTTCTAAGTCTGGTTGCAAATATATGGTCACATTATTATAGCGTGTACCTGAAATGCCACAGTACTGTGGCTGAGCAAAGTTCAGACCTACTTCCACCTTTTCTGATCAGATGCACCCTGAGCTTAGATTTTCTTCTTGTGCTGCAAGCAGAGAGAGCCAGAGAGCCCCACACAGGCCTGCTCTCACTGCTGTGCTACTGTGCTCACCCAGTCATGAGATATTTGCCATGTGCAAAACTCCACACAGGGACTGAGACAGTATGGCCCAAAAGCCAATGGCTGCTTTTCCATTTGCAGCAAAACAAAACAAAACCAAACCAAAACTACAAAAAACACCACCAACAAAAAAAAACCCACCAAACAAAACCAAACCACCATCCGTTTCTAATTTAAGCAGCCATTTATATAGGTGTTTCTATTTTTGTCTATTCTTTGACCTTTTGGTTGATATGAACTCTGTGATCAGATAGAGTTTAGATATGAACTCTAAGTTTAGTGCACAAAGAAATGTAAAGCAAGAGAACCGTTTGTAATAATGATGATGCTGAATTTGAAATTCTCCACCAGAAACAAAGGATTTTTTTCTATTGGACAGGCTGTGAGGAAGTCGAACTGATTCTTAAGTGTCCTTTCCTGTATGTCAATATAAGCCATCACTTTGGGCATGCTTAGAATTTTTTGGCTTAATAAATCCTCAGTGTAAACTACATGCTTCCATGTTTAGGAGGCAAAATGTTTACTTCATCAAGCATTTTGTTACACAGATGATGAAATGTATCTGACTCTGACTGCACAGGCACAATATATAGTACTATTACAGCAGCCTGGCTGCAGCTTTCACCTCAGCACGGGGGTACAAGGCAGGAGGTGTTGGGGTGGCCCCAGGCATCACCTGATGATTTGCTTTCCAATATCAGAGAGGGAATGTAAAGGAATTTTGTTTAGAGATTGAAGGAATACTTAAGCATATTCAACTGGCTGCAAAATACCCCCAAGGCAAGGGAGTTAACATGCTACTTTTGGCCCAGCCCAGCCTGGATGAGGGCGCCGTGCAGGTGATTTGGGAGCTGTGGAACAACCCACCTCAGGGGTGAGAAATAGCAGCTTTGTCCGGCCCCAGTCCTGCTGGTGGAGACCCAGGAGCCGCTGAGAGCTGGTGGCTGCCCCTCAGCCTTGCCAGGGCTGTGCTAGCAGCGGGTGTTACTGTCGTGCTCCAGTCTGCAGGATAGAGTACATATTATGGGAAGGAATGGAGGTGGACAAGCACAGCAGGTGCTGCACGGGATAGTGGCTGCTGGAGGCAACACTTCAGCTGTGTGTGGATGGAGCCATCACTGGGGAAGCCGCTCCATGGCCCAGCCGAGGGCAGGTAGGGCTCAAGTGGGTGCCGAGCGTGGTGAGCTCGGCTTGGTCCGTAACATCTCGGGAAAAGGCTGCATTAAATGAGGCCAGGGCTGCGGGAATAGAGCGCCCACCCCAGGGGGGAACCCCGAGCGATCCCTCCCCGTCTGAGGCGCCGTCCCGGCACAGGAAGGGAGGAGGGAAGGCAAGCACGCAGGCAGCGCCCGCCCTCTCCCCGCCCTCTGTCGGGGCACCGACCGAGCCGCTCCCGCCGCGGGAAATGGCGGCGCCACGAGGGGAGGTGGGGGAGCTCATGGCGGCGGGGCCCCGGCCCCGCTCCTCCCGCGGCGGGCTGAGGTGCCCCGAGGCGGCCGGCCGGCAGCAGGAGAGCGGCGGAGCTCGGGCACGGCCTCCCGCGTTCGCTCCCACACGGAAAGGCCCCGTGGCCGTGCGGCCGGAGCGGCTCCCGTGCCGTGGCGCCGAGGCCCGGCCTGCTCGGGGCTCCGCCCGTGAGCGCCGTGTCCCCTGAGGGAGCTGCCGCCGTGATGCGCGTCCCGCGGGGAGCCCCGGGCCGTGGCCGGCGCGGGGCCCGTGAAGGGGCGCTCCCGCCCGCAGCCCTGCGCCCAGGTAAGCGCTGCCCGCCGGGCCCGCTGCCGCCCCGGAGGGGCTGCTCGTGGTGGTGGTTTTGTGAGGTAGCCCGGGACCCACTACTGCAGCTTTTCTGGGGCTGTTTAAGCCACGAATTTGGGTCTGGATTTTATATAGCTCCAGGTGTGGGATGAACACCCTTTTGGCAGAGGGCTCAGCCCCTTACAGCCATTTTGTAAAGTAGTTTAGGTCTCAGTATCGCTTCCATCAGAGCAAGTAAAGCTTGAAAAATAATCGTGTTTGGAAAAGGGTTTAGTGAGGTGGGCTAGGACATCTGAGTCCCAGTATATAGTGGCAACTGAGCACACCACCATAAACACGATGGAGAGAAAATTGAATAAAAAGGCAGTGTTGTGTTTTGGACTGGCCCAGGACTGCAGTAGAGTCTGAAGAGGAAGCAAAGCCTCACCTTTGTACGGTCCCTGGTTGCTTTGCTGTGTGCTGCTAAAGAGTGATATTGGTTACTGTTGGGAAACAGAGGTGGGCAGTAAAAAGATTAAACTGAGTTTGAAGTCAGGAATAGGAAATTGCCTTCCTGGCTGAGTTGTTAGGCTCTGCTGTCTACTTTAGGAGGACTCAGACTGTTCTGAGACTTTTCAGGAGTTTCTTGTGGTGATTCATCTGGAGGACTAAGAAAGTGGAGCCAGTGGCACTATATTGACTCCACTGATACTATCCTCCTAAATTAAATGGTGAGAGAACAAGGCCTGCCTGCGAGATAAAAGTCAGGACCTACTTGATCTACCTACAATGTTTTAATGGCAGTGAGAGAGAGCAAGTTAAAAGTCATGTGTTTCAGTAGTAAAAGGTTGGGTGTGTTTGTTTTAAATATATATTAAATGTATTTCGGGGCTATTGTGTTGTCTCTTGTAGTTGTGCTTTTGACCTGTCTCCCCTGTCCAATTGCTCACAGGCCCTTTGTTCCCGGCTCCAGCGCTGGGTGAGGAGGGACACTGGACATGCCTTGGATTACGGTAACTAGTTTGAAAACTCTTTTCAGCCTCAGAAACCTGCGTGAGAGCAGCGTGGTCTTCTGAAAGGGCTTCACGTGATGCCCTCCAGTGGCAGCAACGTGAATTTGAAATCCCAGAGAATTGGAAAAAAGGCAAAAAGGGGTTTAGGCAGCCCTGGCAAAGTCCCCAGTTAGCTGCTGGGGGTTAGCTAGCTGGTTGGGGGTGTCCTGTCCTTTGGCAGTTCCTGATGCTGCAAGTTCTGCAGGGATGCATGGGTCACTGGTGCCCATGAGGACTGCCTGTGGGCTTCAGCTGGCCAAAACCAGAGCTTTAGGCATGAGTTTCTGTCCTTTGCAGAGGATGGAGTTTGCTGTGTACCAGTGAATGCCCATAAGGAAAAGCAACAGGAAGAAAAAGACCCAACAGGTACCAGGAAAAATACAGCTTGCAGCACATTATGTTAGAGACAAGGACAACTCATTTTTAACTGACTGTTGCCCTACCATGTGATGTAGTTCAGCCAGAGTGCCTGTATACAGGCCAGAGGTAAGAACTCATTTTACCTCATCTGGGATACCTTTCAATGCAGAGAAATAGATCTCATATCAACACAGTTGTCCAAGTTGAGTGCTATACCCTGAGTTCCAATAAACTGAATACACCTGATGAATAAACTGAACACAGAGACATGCAGGGTTGGTGTAAACTTACAGCTTAGTAGACCTCTGAGTGGAAGTGGTGGCCTCCCTGTAAAGGATTTATATAGAGATTGTTCAGAGCAACAGCTGGTTCTAAGAAACACATGTTGTCAAGTTTCCTTTGCTGTATAAATATTTAAGTGATGGGGTTTGGATTCTTAAGGGAGGAAAAGCTTGGGCTAGTGCCAACAGGTCAAGCTTTTATTAAACAGAAACATACAAACTCATTTCCCTTACTGTTTTTAACCTAGAAGCCAATTATTGCATATTTGTTCTTTCTTTCAGATAGTTCTGTCACTGCCTTAGCAGTCCTGTGCCATGGCTGGTAATGACCATGGGGCCATTCTCCTGACCAGACTGCTCTGTACTCAGCCACTGGCAGCATTACAACGGAGCTGTTTGGTACCTGTGGAGTCCTACTGCAAGGGTGTCTGAGCACCTTGCATTTGGCTCAGAAGATCTGCCCTTGCAACAGTCCAGCAAGAGGGTTGTGAAGTCCTGGGGACTTGGCAGTTCAGTTCACAATTGGAAAGTATTTTGCCAGGTTACAGCTGTGGTTTAAACACTTGAGGTGAAAGCTGGTGAAGGGGAGTGGAATCATGGGTTCACCAGCAGCCTTTGTGCATTAGAGGCTCTGTTGGGAGGTTCAGATGTCCTCATACCTCTGCTCTGATATCTGTGTTACGCTCTTTCAGGTATCTACTTGAAAATAAGAATGGGGCTCTCAGGGGGTAAAACATGTTCCAGTGGTTAGAAGTTGAACCCAGAGTCAAGGAGTACATTTTTAAACAAAGAATGATGCTTTCTCACCACTTCCATCCCCTGCAGAGGAGCTGTACCCTACAGCTGCTGTTCCCTGGGATGGCCGTGCCAGCATCAGCAGGGCACACATGGCCACAAGCTGCTTTGCTCACTTGCAGACAAAGCAACTGAGTCTCTGGCCCGCTTACAGGAGGACTGACAAAGTGACCATAACAACCTTTTCTGTCCTGAAAATATCTTAATTCCTGGTAGGTTAAGAAATGATGCTGTGCTGGTATAGCTCAGTGTTGCTAAACCCATCTTCTTAGGCTTTTGAAACAGATATCCAAGAGCAGCTGGTACTAATCACTGCTGTAGCGACATACTCAGCTCCCATTTTTGTGGTTTCTAAAGGCCTGGTTTTGCAAGACTTTTTTAAAGCTCTTTGAGAAAGAACAGACAAGCTTTTGACACACAGTTCTATGTAAAATCTCTAGTTTTGCCAACGGCATTTATTTGTAGAGACCCTGCATATTATAGAGGCCACTGCTTGTTCCTGGCGATTCCCTAGAATGGAAACTTAAAACCAATGATTTTTGTAATGAATGTGCAATAAATCTGTGGAAAAGCTTCTCTGTTAATGACTCTTGATTGAGTTCAGGTAGTTTTGACATACATGGATGAGGCTGTTCAGAGCTGGCCAAGCCTGCTTGACAGGCAGGGCTTGTCTTGATTGGTGTCTGGAAATGAAACCCAAACAAGGATGTCTGAACTGTGTGCTGGGCCAGAATCCTTCCAGCCTCACTGGACACCCACAGCTTCAAGGGCACAGCATGGAGTGGAATTCCTCAGTGCTGAGGGGAAGAACAGATCTGTGAGTGTGGAGGGAGGGTACACCCCAGTGGAGGTGAGCATAGCTAAAAAGAAGCAGCTAAAAGTGTTTTTCTATAATGACATCAAGCACTGCAAAAAGCCTGCCTTTTTTTCCCTGGGTGAACGAATGAGAAGCATTCTGTAAAAATGGCTTATATTTGAGACTGGAGTACAGGCTTGGGTATTCCAGAAAGCCTCACTGGGTACGTAGGTACAAACATTTCACACACAGGGGAGGTGTATTTGACTATCTTGTGTCACAGACTTCACGTAGCAAGAAGAACACTTGATTAGGAGATCAGCTTCATGGCTGGAGTGTTTTCAGCTCCAGCAGCTGTAGAGTGATTATGCCTTTTGCTATTTCTATTTTTCTTTGAGTTTTTAGCTCTTGAGTAGACTCAGGAGTAGAATTAATGATGGCTTTGGAACTGGGGAGTTCCCTAGGCTTCAGGTGGGTGTTGGGGAAACCTGTGATCCAGGTGCCACTGCTGTGTGGTGACAGTGTCACTTCTGAGAAGGAAGGTGTCCGTTTCTAGTGAGAATTCTGGGATGCTGATGGATCTTGTGACCACAGTGGCTTTTTGCTAAGATCCTTCCCAAGAGGATGTAAACTCCTAAGGGCTCAGGCTTGGCAGCTGGACTGGGTCGTGGTCACTTTGCTCTTACTAGGGGGAAACAGCTGGTTTAAAGGGAGTATGATGGTGCAGTTAATGCTGAAAGAGGGCATTGCTCAGGGCAGATTACACATGGGTGTGGTAGCTGCAGAACACAGGTTATGGCAGGGCAGTCCATGGGGGTGTTGTAATTCCAGTATGTATCCTCAAGATACCAGGTGTTTCCAGTGCAAAGCAGGGGTGGACATAATGCTGGAAGCGTGAGTTGAATGTGTGAAGGTGCTGGGCAATATCTGCATTGAAAAATGCCAGTCTGCAGTTCTCATAGTCCAGCAGAATGCCAATCCTTCTGGGGGGAATAGTAATTCTGATGTCAGGTGTCATCCCACTGTGCAGGAATTCGTACTTGTGCCTGCAGGCAAGAAAAATAAAAGAGCTGAAGGCACCCTGGCTGCTCTCAAAGGGAAACACTTTGTGCACACAGGTGCCCAAAGTGAGACTCATGAGAGTCAAAGGCAGTGATGTTAATGTGCCATGTCCAGGGGAGAGCCTGCAGTGCAGCTGAGGCAAAAGGGGAGCTAGCATTTCTGCAGGCAGGTGTGACGTACTTCCATAGGTAGGACAGAGATCAAAACCAGTTGGGTACAGTATAGCTGGGTTTAGCCAGATACATAGTTTCTGGATTATATAGATGTAACCTCTTGAAGTTTTGGTAATGTTTACAGCTAAATTCTGCAACTCTGATTTTATTCAGATTTGTTTCTTCAATTTCTTGTTGCAGTGGGACAATGTCTCATTTCAATGAGACAATGTACCACAGAGAGACCCTTCAGCTTGATTCACTAGCACCCTCTCAGAGTCACCCTCTCAGAAATGGGTGCTTTGAAGATGCAAATCTGCCAAAACTCGAGTTCTGAAGCAAGGAAGTTGGGCAAAATAACCCATGCCAAATGCTTTTGAAACACTCTAAAAAAGCAGGAAGATTTGCTTAAGCAGTATCCTTTCAACACCAGTTTACAGGGGCAGAGGTGGAATGTCGGAGGTCCCAGTGCCTGGTCTGAGCTGATACAAAATGTCTGGCTTCTCTGCTGCTCTGCCTGTAGGTGTAAGAGTTGTTCCTGTCGGAGACCTGCAGCCTCCACAGCCCTTACCTTGAGGGTGTGATGATGTGCCTCATGCACCAGGATGAGTTGTTTGCTCCCAGGTGACCATGTCTTGGAGTGTTCTCAAAAGCCACACCAATTCTGTACTCTGTATCTTCCTCAACTTCCACCTCCCAGTAATGCTTTCCTGGAAATGGGATCAGACTGCCCAGGATCGCAATACATCTGTGGGAGACAGACAGGAATATGTGTTTTGGCAGGGCCTCTCTATAATGCTCTTTACAGTGTTTAGATATGTTCAGGTATGTGTATGCCTGGACGTTACATAGCAATAAACAAAAGCCACTTCTGCTGTCACCTTAGCAGTGCAGTGTGGATTTTTGATTCCAGTGAAATCCCCTTGCTGAGGAGCTGACACCCAGCTTGCAGGTTTCTTTGTGACACCTGCCCTGTTTTTACTTGTGGTTAGCTTTGTATAAATAAGTGCCCTAGATTTCCAGGAAGATGGAGAATAGCATCCCATAGTGCCTGGGTTTTCTGGGAAAGTTAATGCTTGTTAGAAAAGAGAGTGCTCTAGTGAACCCCACCATAGCAGGGGGAAAAAGTAGAGATTTTGCATTTTCTTTCTGAACAGCCCAGGGTTTTGAACGTCACTCACCATTAGGAACTGAGCACTGTAACAGCATGAAGTTCCTGGGGCAGCTGGGGAGGAGGGAACCTGTCTACACTGGTTCCCTCTGTGTTTGGAGAGATTAGGAAGAATTGAACACAGTAGGAAAACTTGTAATATGCTGGGTACCTGGGCCATGAAATGTATGATAGGAACCATGCAGAAAATAACTCTTTTGAAAGTTGTGTAGTAGAGACAAAGATAATGTGCTACAGAGAGACCCTTTAGCATGATTTACTGGCACAGTCTTGAAATCAAAGGAACTGGCTGCTTTGAAGATGCAAGTCTGCAAAAACACATGTTCTAAAGCAAGAAAATTGGGCAAAATAACCCACTCCAAATGCTTCTAAAACACTCTTAGGAGAGCTTCTGAGCATTCCTACACCTCAGCTTTTTCTTAGGAAAAGTACATGGTGTATCAGCTGTCATTGTCAAGGGGGACAGCAGGTTTCAAACACACACAACTTTTATGTTTCTATGGTAGTGTCTAAAGTTGTAAGTTACAAAGGAAAAGGATGTTGCTGGCAGACACTGAGGTCTTCTGGGCAATGCTGACAGAGAGCTGCACTCATCATTTGGAGGGCCTGTTGTGTGAGGATGGGCACACACAGCACAGTAGCTGCACTTGCTTAGAGCAAGTGTACAGTTCATTGTGAGTGCATGTAAATATCTTGGGAAAAACTTAAAGGCTGCTAAAATCAGAACTCAGAGAGGCTGTGTTGCTACAGCTTGAGAAGGAAAAGGAATTATGCAAAATGGATGGATAAACATCTGTGAACAAAACATGACCATAGTAATGAGAGATGCAAAGCCACCAAGGCAAACCTGAGCTGCGCTGAAGAAGCAGTTAGGAAATACATCAGCCACCCAAACTTAGGAGACCACACAAACTTCACAAAGAAGAGAAGAGTTTGCCATGTAATTTCTTTGGGAGCTTTTTTTTCCTTTTTTTTTTTCCATTTTTTTTTTTCTGTTTTTTCAGTATCTTGGTTTGAAGGAGATTTGTGAAAGTTCATAGTGGTACCATAATCTCGACCTTTGAACGAGATAAGTGTCAGCTCTGGCTGTTTATGTGAAACATAAAAGCATTCCATAGAAGTGGGATGAAATCCCATTCAAGATTACCATGATGGCTTTAATGAAAAGGATCACCAGTCTTCCAACTCTTTTCTACCAAGCCCTCTAGTAGCACTGCACTTCCATGGAGGGAATAAATTGTAGACTTGTATTATCCTGCAATGCCTGTCCTAGTTATATGCTGTTTCTGTGGTTTTGACTGGAAATATGATTTTGCCAAGCTTAGTCTCTCACTTCAATAGCAAAGGGCCTAATTCTTTTTTTGAAAGTAATACCTGTTGGTCCAAATAGTATCAGTTATATCTTTCAGCAAGAGGAAAGTTTTCAGATCCCTCTCCTTTTCTTAGCATTTGTAATGGCACCTAAATACCTGTTCAAATATAGCTCAGTGTGCCAGACGTCTAAGTAGGCTTGTACATAATTGTGGCTGCTGTATCTGTAAACCTATTTAAGAACTTGCATTAATTTCCAATTTCCAAAGAGCAGCTGGAGAGAGAGATTTCAACTCAAAAAATTAATCAGAGCTGCTGAAAGCCCCATTAGACATTTCCTGGCATCTGTTAAAAGAACCAAAGAAACTGAAATGCCCCTGTATACCTTGTAAAGCTGTTATCATAGACAGGCAGATCACACTCTGGGTTTTCCAGTTCATCACATGAAATGGTAAATCCATCATCTAGAATTGCCAGTAAAGGATGAGCTGTGTCCTCATTAAGGTAGAAGCAGGTGCCTGCAAGAGAAAATGCCTAAGGATAACTCCAATATCGCCTTAAAACATTAGAATTGCAGCAAGGGTGTGATGAAATGTTAATTTGTATCCACAAAAAGATTCACCAATGCTCTAGAAAGAATCTGTAGCTGGCATTGAGAGGACAAGATCATATTTTAAATTTTTTTCTAATAAATGGCTGTTTTACAGCTTAACATTTTTTAGTTTCAGCCTTGTGAAAAGCAGGGGACTTAGCCTGGTTTTGAACCCTACCAGGTCTCAAAGCTGTAGGCATTGTGCAAGAAGTAGCTATTGAGAGATGAGGGGTCCTCCCTGCAATGGACTGTCTGGTTTCAAATAATCTATTTTTAATCACTGAAAAGAGAAAAGGGGCTTAAAGGACTCTCCATGGCCTCACTCATCCATATAAATGCTGGGCACAATTTGAAGAGAAAGGATCCCTTATGCTTCAGCACCTCCCTTGTCAGAGAGGTAAGACCAGCCCAGGACAGAAGTGCTTCTGCCTTTCTTCCTGCAGAGACTTTACAGAGCAGGTCTGAAACACTGTGGCCTGAGGAGCAGCCACGATTGGCACAGTTGCTGTTTGTAGTTGGTGCTTGTTTATCCACCCCAGAAAGGATCAAAGGCCATTCACAGTGTTGGAGGTGGGTCCTTGCAGCTGACAGATCAATTTGCATCAGCTGCTTGCCTAATGTAGACTCCAAGAAGATTAATCGCCCCATGGTAATCCCAAATGAAATCATTATAATCAAACTGCAAGTTACTTCATTGCAAATACAATGCAAACAATGACAGGGCAATTACAGGCATGTGCTGCTGAAAACAAACACATGCTGTGCAAACAGAATGGGCAATTTCAAATATTGAGTTTGATTTAAGCACTTGGAATACACACAAACGATGGTAACACAATGACAATTTTCCTTTCCAGGGATTTATGGATGAGCATTTCTTTTCTGTGGCGTCACTGCTGTGTGGCAGACAGGTTTTTTACTAAAACATAACTTTTTGTGGTCATCTTGCTGAATAAATACAATTTTCAAATATCTCACAAAAGGTAAGGGCAGAAGAGACACAGGTAAGGCGTGAGTGGCATGGGAGATTTGAGATGAGCAGTGTCATTGCAACAGTGATGAAGGTGAGCACTGATGTCTGCTAAATGGCTCTAGAAAGTGCTGTTTCAGCCATCATTTCCAGCAGCAGCTTCATTACATGGTAATCTCTGAAGTAAAATCACACTACAGCTTTCCTCATTGGTGTGTCAGTACTTTGCAGGCTGGCAATACGTGGGCGTTGAGTTGACACTGTCTTTTAAAATGTTTAGAAATTAGTAACTTTCAAGTGCCAAATGTAGCAGACAGCAATAATATAAATTACAGAGCTAAAGCAGTGTACTTATTGTTACAAGAAGTTTTTTGGTTTTTTTTCATTCCTAAAAGGTTACCAGGTGTGTAATTAGATGTAAGAGATTAGGACCTGGTCCAGAGACCATTGAAACCAGCAGGAATCTTTCTGTTAAGACAATAGATGCTACAATAGGCTGCTGGAGTTGTTCCAAGCTGTACAGTACCTGTGGTGTGTATCAGAATGGGTTCACTTCTTTCACTGGAGCCACCCAAGTTTTGGGCTCTGACACAGATTTGATACTTTTGTGTTGGCTGGAGGTGAATAAGGACTTCACAATTAGGGATCCCAACAATAGATCTACAAAAACAAATCCATGGAAAATGACAAGGTACAAAACAAAGGTAGGCCTTGGAAATTATTTTTCTGAGCAACAAAGAAGATGTTACACTTCAACTTGTCTTACAACCAATCAACAACATTTTACCTTGTACAGTTGTCAGTAGCAGGGTGAGAGAGAGTCTGTCACAGACTGCAGATTTTTACATTTGCTTCTGCCCTTTTCCCATACCCATAATTCTCATACTGTAATTTCTGATTAACATTTTACAACTGATTTTACTAAGAGGGTTGTTTGTAAATGTAAATTCACCAGAAGGTTATGAGTCCTTTCTTAGTCCTATCTGATGCCACACGATTGAAATGGTTTCATCTCTACAGGCCATGGGATCAATAGAAGAGTAACTCACTCAGTAATAATATCATCATTTTCTTCATCTGTCAGCTTGGACAATTCAACTGTGTAGGAATCAACAGGATTAATGTCTCTGGATTCCCAGCACACCAGTGCTGCATTTTCACAGCTTCGGATCTTCTTGTTCTTTATGGTAGGTGGTGAAGGAGCTAAAAAGCAGGGCAAAGAACAATTCTAAGCTGTTACCTGAAGATGTTTGCAAACAACATGCTTTGAAGACAAAAAAATAGAAAAATGTTGTTTACTAATACTGTGTAGGTAAAGAAACCTGCTTCCCCAATGGACAATAAACAGCAGGTAGAGTGATTAACAGTACTATTTAAAGACTTCATTTAGACTATAAAGGTCCCAAGAGAATTAAACAGAGAAGTAACATAAAGATTGATTACACAACTGTTTTCTAGCATTAGTTTTATCTTTGTCATAAAGGTGCATCTCTGCTCTGAGATGTCAAAGACATCTGGAACAAGCACTCAACAAGTCTTACACTGACTTGCTCAGTCTGATGTCAGGATTTCACACACAATGTCCTAGACTGAACTGGAGTTAAAAAGAACAGCATAACAGGTGAATCCACAAAATGCCTATAAGCCAATAAAAGGAAAGCTGGGATTCATCTGGCAGAACCAGGAAATTTGAACTTCATTCACAGTTGTCTACATGCTTGCATTTAAATCAGTTATTTTGTCTCTCTGCTTCTGTTTCTTCCACTCTAAAACAGGGACAGTTGTCATGATAGGCTCTCCAAATAAAAATAGGGAATTCCCATGCAGTCAGTAGGCTTCCATCAGAAGAAAGAAAGTGCCCAGAAAGCATTACTTGCATAAAATTCAGAGGTTATTTTGAATTTCACTATGAAAGTTACAAAGTTGTATGAATGAAATATTTTTACCTGTTACATAAACTGCTCTTTCACTTGGTGGACTGATACCAGAGGCATTTAAAGCACTGACCCAAAATTCATACTGTGTATTTGGCAACAGATCAGTAATGGTGCAGTATGTTTCTTTGACTTTTAGTGTATGCTCTGAAATGACAACAACAAAGCATTTACAGTGCCTTCACACACTTGCCCGTTCTTCCCCAAAGCTGCATCACACAGTGGAGTTGAAGTGCATTGTTTTGGGTGCTGAGTTCAGGAGAGCTCTTTGTGCTCCACACCCTCTGATCAGCTGTCAGGCATTTTCACAATGCCTTCCTCTAAAGCTGCATAAATCAGATGGGACAAGAGCTGAAGCTATTTTACTGCTCATTTCTCATTCTTCATCTTATAAAATTTGGATAGTTCCTGCTTTTCTTTCTCAACTGGTCACTGGCACTCTACTGGCTTCCACTTTTGAAGGTTCTGCAAGAACAGTATTAGCAAAGGCAGTTTTGTCACAAGGCTGGGACATTTTGGTTCTGTTGTTCTTTGTGTGCCTGTGCATCTTAAGGAGTTACAGCCTATTATTAGCACTAAGATAAGCTGTAAAATCATCTAGGGGTTTCAGCTGGAGTGCTGATAATATGATGATTTGCTCTGTAAAAATAATGTGCTTTGCCATGGATGCAGCACATGTTCTAATGCAGTGCCCACCCTCCAGAAATCCTTGTGACTCCATCCACTGTCCCCTTCCCATTCCTGCTATCCCTGCTGCTGCCATGTCCTATCTTAGCTCCTGTGATGGGTCCTGCTGCACAGCATGGCAGACCTGGCAGGGGAAGAGGGACAAAGCAGATGGTGGTGGCAGATAAGACAGTTTTGGTGGCAGACAGAGTGCACAAGGCATGCAGAGGCACTTTGGCATCATCTGGTTTTGCCAGTGGAGGGCTGAGGTGTCCCTTTGCCCCAGGCCTCCTTACCTGCTTGCCCATCACTGTGCCTCTCATTGCTCACTGGTTGGTAGCACAGCTGGTAGCACTCCACAGTGTCATCCGAGAAGAGGCCCCAGCAAACTCTCAGTGAAGTGCCAGTTGCTGCATTGGGAGCCTGGGGATTGATCACAGGGGCACAAGGAGCTGCAGAGGGAAAAACAGGTCAGTTTTTGAATGTATAATCACAGCTTGTTGTACCTCTCCTGTCACAAAGGTGTTTGCACAACGCCTTGGCACTGAATAGGGTCATATTCCTCCATTCCTCCCACATGGAGAAAAGTCAGGATCTGACTCTGTAAACAACTGCAGATAGTAATCAGGTGTGTGAGAACTAGTCTTGCTTCAAAACAAAGTCAAACCAATGAAATAAATAAACCTCAACCAAGTTATCACCAATTATGTGTGCCTGACCCCTCAACAGCAGGGGGTAATCTTCATGAGTCTTCTAGGAAATCATCCAGCAAAAGCAAGAAAGTCCCAATTTAGCAGTAATTCTGGTAATTTTATATTGAAAACACATGGGAAAAAATAAAAAAATATCTTCCAGTGTCCCTGTATATGTAGGCAAATTTAAAAAAAAAAAAAAACCTAGAAGGAAAACTAGGGAGAATTTAATTCGGCCTTTGCAGATCTCCTTTAAAAGAAGTAATGTTTGATACATCTCCTTACTTAAATGTAAATAGGTGTGAAATAATGATCAGTTAGGAAGAGTACCTGGAATAGCATTAATGGAGTTCATTAGTTGTTCAACTTCAGAGACATCTATGACCCGCTCTTCAAAATCTGGCACTGTTGAAAGCTCTAAATCCACTTCTTTCTTTAAGAATTCTTCCAGCCTGTAATTGTAAGGGGGGAAAAAATAATGTCTAATTGGAAATATCATAGTGTTGGAGGTATCTATCTATGATGCCTATTTTTAAAAGAACAGCAGATTCCAAATTACCATCTATTTCCTTAAAACACCATTTTCATAGCTGTACAAGCTCAGCCTGCTCTGCCTGCAGCTTGGAGATACGTGGCCATCAGTGCCCCAAGATGCCAAAGAGAGCTGGCTGCTGCTGGGACTGAGGGCCACCCTGGTGTGCCCTGCTCCTGCAGCGAGCTGGCTGCGCACACCGAGCAGGAGAGTGGGGTGTGCCCAGCACCTCGCTGTGGAAGCACCCTATCAGCTCCATAACCTCCATTATTTTGAATTTACACTATTAGTAATTCATGACCTCGTGGCTCTAGGAGTTGTAAATTTGAAAGAAAGGGGTACCTTTTCTCTGTGCTTTCATGAACAATAACAGTCAATTAAGAGAGTGTTTTTTGCATATGATTTAGTATGTCCTAAGACTTCTTCAAATTGCTTCAAGATTTTTCAGTATCTGTTCTGAGCTCCCACAGCT
Organism: Vidua macroura; assembly: GCF_024509145.1. NCBI lineage: Eukaryota > Metazoa > Chordata > Aves > Passeriformes > Viduidae > Vidua > Vidua macroura. The sequence goes on from NC_071582.1 coordinate 12,559,432, forward strand.
TGACTTTCTACCTCGACTATATTAATGCATAAATAAGCCCATTACAGTATATTTAGGGAGCCCAATTTTAGTCTCATTTGGATCCAGAGTGTTTCTTTCAAGAGCTTTAGCAATTCTGTTTCTCAATGAAATTAGTTCCTTATGACTAAGCTGAAAACACTGATTTATTCAGGCTCTAACTCTCCTTTCAGATTTCTTGAAATTGGATCCAAACAAGTGTTGAGTGTTAAGTTTCTTAGAGCAACATTTTCTGATGCACTTTAAAACAAAAATACTAAATATTTCAATAGCTCTAGTGGCTTAGACAACATTTGTGTGCCTGAACAAAGTCCAGAACACGCAAGCATCTCCAATAACCCATCCAATTAGCAGGAAGAAATGTGACACAAAATCCCAGACTGTGATACTACCTGTCAACCATGGTTACTGCTGCCTGTTGGAAAAAAAGGGGAGAGTGTTAGAGGTAGAAAAGTCCAGAGTCAGACTACATCATGCTGGTGGCCTGTCTTACACAAATTGCCCCAAATGCAATACTTGGAATGAAGTAATTGGCCCTCACCCAACTCTGAGAACAAAGCCAGCCCTTTCTACTGAAATGGATAGATCTTGGTTGAATTTACAGTAAGATAATGAGCAACATCAGGTAGTCATCAGTGTCTGCCTATCTAGACTGATTCCTCCCTTGGTTGTCCAAAGTGCCAACAGATCCCTCACAAATAAAACCAAAATCAGCTGGGCAAAAGAACTCATGAAATGATCTGTGCTGGAGGGAGTCTGAGCAGTGCATGTAACTGGAAGACAGGTGTACAGTCCCAGGAGAAACCTAAGCCCCTGAGAGCTCAAGACCAACATTCACTTCTTGATGAAAAATGGTTCTTAGGGGTGATGTAAAACTGTTTACAAATTAAGGAAATATTTAAAAATAAGTTTATTCCAGAGATGCAGAGGAATGGGAAAAGTCAGCTCATGTGAAGAACTTAGGCTGGAGTCATAGCAAACTGACCCACAGAAGTAGACTAGGTGGTGTTATGAGATTTGTTTGTTGTCCAGTTCAGAAATCACTGTCACTAATACAGAAATGCTCCCACCCACCTTAGTCACAGGACAGCTCAGGTGAGAGCAATCACTCATCATCAGTGAAAATTCTGAATTTTTTTCCAATTATTTTTCTACCTGCCAAAGAAAAATATCTTCTTGACACCACCTCAAGAGTGGGATTTCATCCATCACTTTGCAGGAGCTCTTGATGTATTTCAGCTGAACTTTCCTCCAAAATGAGCAAGAAAAGGAAACATCTTCCTAAGTGATTACATCAGCCTGCCTGCTGTGAGCCCAGAATAGAGCAAGAGAGCTGAGCCTGCACAAGGCAAGGAACACTAAGTGCTTCCAGAGTTTCCCCAGATAAGCATTTCAGCAAGATATCTTCTCTCTGAACCCCAGTGTGACTCACAAATTAATGAGCATCCAAACTACAGACTTCTGCTTCTGCATTTTGCCCCCATTGTGTTACTCTACTAAGTCAATGCCACCATGCCAAGCATCAGGAGCAGTGACAGCACCATGGACTGAGCATCCCAAATTCTCCTAAGCAAAAAGGCTGCTTGGGACTTCTCAGACAGGGACTACTTGCAAGCAGCAAAAAAGCACTTTGACAGTTAAAGCTCTTTACCTTCATAAATTCAACTTTGTCGTTTTCCAGGAAAAGCTCCTGGGTTTCATCTGTCAGCTCCTTGCAGGTGTCAAGATGTTTCCCACAGCTGACCAGCTGCTCATACAGAGCTTCCAGCTTCTGCCTCTTCTCTTCTCCCAGTGCTTCCAGCTGCTCCTCATACTTCTGAGCAAGCACTTGCACTGCATCATTGTAATGCACCTCAAAGTTCTGCTCCTGCCTCCCAAAATTTTCCTGCAAGGTATTTGAGGGTTTGTACCTTGGCATCAAGCCTGATCCAAAGGTCATGCAGAAGAAAATCTTACTCTGGTCTGTCTAAACTTCTCCTTATCACAGAGGTAATATGTCATGATTTAATTCACAAAATTAGGACATGGTACCAGTACACAGAAGCTGTAATTTGACTTATGTGCATTTTTAGGGGTTTACTCTGATCATTCACCCTCCCACCGAAGTACAAAAGTGTTGGATTTTGTTCCAGACATAAGAGCAACAGAAATTACAGCAGGAACAATGATGTAAAGCAACGTAAACCCAGGGAGCACTTCTAGGATATACCCTAGCCATAATCTCACAAGCATTTCCACCAACACAGTTAAGCACATCCTTCCATGAAAGAAACCATGGCAACTCAGTGGGATCCATGGATTTGTGCTGAGGGAGCTGGGTAGCTAATGCTGGTATTCTCACTCACAGCTGCAGAAAGCATTAGGAAGGAAGATTTAAGGAGCAGGCAAGTCAAGAAGCAGTCCCAACAGCTGCTCACTGTTCAGGCACCGATGTCCTCCTGTGCCACATGCAGCAGAGAAAAGACTGCAGTGCCTTGAGTTATTGCTTCAGTTTGAACTTGCTGCCAGCTGACCTCCTTCCCCTGGGGCCAAGTTGACAGCAGCAGAGTGGGAACACAACTCTTGAAGTCATCAGCTTCGTCAACAGCTGGTCCAAGGATTTGCCTGGATCTGACACTTCTGTGAATGAAGCTGAGGGAACACATGGGCTGCACTCTGGACAGACTAGTTAGATCACAGCTCTTTAGCCATTTAAAGCTAAGATTACCTGAGTAGGGGTCACTTTATTTTTGAATGCAAACTTCTGTGCAAATTATAAATGTGGTTTTACTAGCCCACTTAAAAAAAATCTTTAGGATGAGTTTTCCTGACTACTTTAGTCTAGACAAACCCCAAGATAACTCTGTGCTCTGTTACTGTAAGTACTCACCTCATTAACAACTGAAGACTATGAATGTCAGTATGACTGTCAAAACTGTTTAACCCCACTACCATAAAGTTAGCCCAAGAGAAAATGCCTTACCTCTACAGTGATGAAGATTTCCTCCAAATGGCTGGCAACATTTTCCATCTGAGCAATCTGTTCTTCCAACTTGCACATGTTTTTATGGATCTCCTCCTACAAAACACCCAGTGTGATTCTTACTATGTCTGAAGACTGTTTTAGAGGCACCACAGTACACTGTGTTACTCTCACCTTTTCACTTTCCACAGCACTGGGGAGCTGAGCAACTTCGTGATCCTTGTGTTCACCAAATAGTTTGTCGAAAGCTCGGATTGGTATCTTGCAGGTGGAACAAAAAACATCTGCTGCTTCTTCCTCCTCCTCCTCCTCCTCCTCACTGACAGCCTGACTGTTCCACTCATCTGACATGCCGCCGCTGCTTAGCCCCCCTCTGGACCATATGGTGCTCTCAGCCTCATCATCTGCTCTGGCTTTGCTCTGATTTTCACCTTGAGAAGCCTCATCAGGAAGTCTTTGTTGCTTTGGGCTTTGACTTGGATCTTTCACTGAAGAGCTGCTTTTTGATATGTTATATATGGAGTCTTGTAATCCTGCTTTTCCTGAGCGAGCTGGTGGCCATCTGCTCTCCATCTTCTCCAGATGTCCTCCAAGAAGCTCAAGCTCTTTTTCTTTATCCTCATCAAGTCCATACATCTTAGCCAACTCCGCAACCTCCTTTTCCAAGTCATAGCCAACTTCTTGTGGGCGCTGAACTTTTTCACTACTCAATGCAGATTCCCTTCTCGTATCCCCCAGAGATCTGTCTCCTCGACCAGAGAGCTCTTCAGGAAAGATATCAAACCTCTCCTTTGATCCATAAAGATCCATGTGATAAAAGATCAGACCTTCAGTCTCAGTGTCACTAGACTCTGGGGCTGGTGGGGAAGCTGAATGATGTTGTGACTGGCCACTAGTCTCATAGTTTCTCGTGCTGCCAGATCTGGATGACATTGGTATCCTCAGGGAGGCTTTTGAGATGATGAGTCTCAAGCTTGTAAAAGATAAGAAAGATCTTTAGCTACATACTTAGATACCAGTATTGAGATTTTTCTTGCTTAAAAGTATATGGATAGAATAGATTTGGCTGAGGACTGCTCAGGTCCTGGAAAGACCAAAGTCAGTAGCTTCGCTCCCTAAGTGAAGCTTCTGAAGGGAAGCCACAGGAAGCTTGTTTTCTTCTCACCCCAGTGAAAGGACAGCAGAGAGCTGTCTCTGGTGTGCAGCCTCTTTTCTGAGTACCTCATCTGTGACCCCGATCCCTGATTTCCAAACTGTGGAGCAGTCCTATCCTCACATAAACACTGTGACTGTGCTTCAGGCACAGTTAGTGCTGTTCTGTGCAATTGGAAATGGCCTGGTTGGAAGCCTGTTCACTCTTCAGCTGCTGTCAGTCATGTTTTCTGAACTGTCAGTCAGGCATAATGTAGAATGTCCTCTGTTGTGACCACTGATGCCACAGAACACACTAGTAAATGCCCCGGAAAGTCCTGTTCTGTATTTTTCAAGTTGCCATTCTTAATACTGAAACTTGAGTTGAGGTCTTGGCTTCTTTCTAAAAAATATCACAGAGGAAACATACTGCCCTTTTGGGCTTCTCATGTGCTGTGGAAAATATACATTTTAACATATAAAGCATCCAGTAACTAGAGAACAAGGCAGGCCATTGACCTGTGGACTGACCCAAACCTTGTATATTTTGTCTATTCTGTGCAAGGAGGGAGGTGTGAAAAGAGCATGTGCAGGTGGCATGCAAAGCTGTATGATAAAGCAGATGCATGTGGGATAACATTAAAAGTGCAAAGGCAATTTTAATGCTGATTCCCAAGCCCACTCTTTCAAATCAGCCTGTATTAACAGCAGTGAAATAATGCCAGTACAGAGTCAGAGCTCTCTCTGAGCTGAAACATCCTCACAGCCCTTCGCTGCTCACCAACATGAATGGAATCATAGCTGCAAAACTACTCAGATCAATTCCATCAGCAGTTTAGTACCACAAGCAAAAGACTTCATGGAAAGATTTCAGCTGAATATCAATTAATCTGTAGTTACATCTAGTCCTAGGTAAGTGAAGCATATGAAAGCTTTAAAATCACTTTCTACAGAAGAAAAAAACTCAAAAGAGTGTTATCATCAGTGTTATCAGAGCTTCTGGATAAGCTTTCACATAAGATTGCTTTCAAACTACCATTTATGGTCTTTTTAGTTCTGAGTAGTTGCTATTGCTTCAAATTTATTTCATCAATATTTTACTAATTTTCCTGAGAAATGCTTAGCTAACAGAGTCAACACTATCAGTGACTTTGTAGAAAGCAACTTCCCAATCCAGTGAAAAATACTGAGTCATTTTGCACTCTCTGGTTTTATATCCCTGGCTGAGTCCAGCTCTACAGATCTGTAAGAAAACCCACACAGAAGTTCATCGTTTGTCTTCTGGCACTGCAGACATGGGTGTGGATTCTGCAGTTAGCAATATCCTACTATAGAGAAAACCACTGAAGTTAGGCAGAAATACTATTTACTCTAAAGGCAATGAAATAAATCATGCAAATTCTAACATTTTAATCAGACAAAAGGTCTTAACACATACCAGAAAATGTTGTCTGGCTCCCGCAAAGACTTTTTTCCCCATAATTAAAACAATAAGGCTTGCTTTAGAAGTTACTACTAATTAGAAAAGTGAATTAACATTTATTTTTCCTACCAAAATGAAATTAAATAAATTAAAATTAGCATAATTAAGCTTGTCTGCAATTCTGCTGCCTAAATAAGATTTTCAGATGATTGCTCAGTGTCTGCTTGCTTTGCAGGCACAGATAAAATTACATGAAGCACGTTTAGATCCGTGACCGTCAGTTATCGTAAATACATAACAAAGAAGGTTACTACCTAAAAACTTGCCTTCTATCTTAAGACGTCATAAATTCTTCTGATAGCTCAGATGGCATCAAAGTTAACTTCTATTCCCCCTAGTAAAAATTAATTCACACGAAAGCAATTCCTTGCCACTTTCCTATAACTGCAGTTGGAAGACTTATTGCGGTAACCTTACCCTGCCTCTTTGCTCAGATAGGGGCATGCCAGCAATGAGCAATGGCACAAATATAGATGTGCCCCGGCTGTCCTTCAGCAGCGTGCTGCTTCAGTGTCACCAGGATGAATGTCATACACTGGGAACAGGCTCTGAAGTACTTCGAACAGTTACAGAGAGCCCTCACTAAAGCCAGAGTACCCTCTCACTTTGGAGGTGGTATTAATAAACACTGCAGAGTGCATTCATTGCCTCTGAGTGTGATTTCCAAGGCTGGGGCGTTAGGCAGAGTGTCCTGTGTGGGATACACAAAACGTGCAAACAACTCACATGGCTGGACATGTGTTTACAGAGTTGCACAACTTGATGGAAGTACCTGTTCTGTTCTTTGCAAACACTTACTTGTAAAGTCCTCTCTCTCAAATTAGCAGGAGCTTTTCTATGGGGCTGAGTTGGAATCATGATCATATATTAGGGGGAAAAAAAAAAGAAAATTTAGAATTTAGAAAACAAAAAATCATACCGTTGCACATGCTTATTATACTTATCCATACATCATCCCCCGTGGGTGTATGCCAGACCTCTGGAAAGCTAATTATGGTGAAGAAAGTGGAAATTGGCCCCACTAGGGAGGTTTTCACAGGAACATATCCCTGCAGTCTGTGCTCAGTAGGGGTCTACCTGATAAAAAACAGGCTGTGTGTTACCACTGATTATTGTGACTGCTGTAGCACTTGAGCTTTGTGGATCTGCTCAAACCCACAGCTGCCCAGCACACACAGGCTGCTGCTTGTGAACATGCTACTGAGCCAGCCCTGCTGGCAGTAGATTTTTAAACATGTTTGAGAATATTGTATTATATATGGCTTGAGCTCAGGGGATGCCACAAGGGACAATGTCTATTAGATCTTGACACAGCTCTGCTTTTTCCTCCTTTTCCAATTATCTTGGTGTCATTTGCTCACTTTTCTAGCAGTGCAATTGTTTGCTGTTTGGCGAGGAATCACAAGTTAATTGCCCATGTAGGCACGATCTCATTACTGCTAACAGTGCTTCTATCATCTGTGAGATTAGAGCAGAAGTGTTTTCACACAAGTGACGCAGCCCTTGCTGAAACGTTAACATTTATGCAGTCCGACAGATTTGATTAATTTTTCAAATGACAGCTTATTTTTGCTTTGTGTTAAGCTACGCTATTTTATAGGCCTTAATTTCTCAAAAAATTAGCAGTACTTTGCTGCCAAAGACTGGAATATAACATTTGGTAGATAGTGAATTGCATTCTGCCCTGGACACAGGGCCCAAATAAGAGAGCAGTGACTGCTCTTGTTCAATCACCCTGCTGCTCTTTGCTCCCCTCGGTGCCCGTGAGGCAGCATTTGGGTGCCATTTATACAAAGCATGGTGACCTCGGGGCTGAGCTGGTGTCAGGACAAGCACCCTTGGCTGTTTGCGGGCGCAGGCCCCAGGGCTCAGGTTCTGTCTCAAGGCAGTGTGGGGAAGGAGTGTGGGGTTTGCCTGGCGTTGGAGAAAGCTCCTGGACTTTTGCGAGGACCACAGGAACGATGGCCAGGAGGAAAACTGCCCCTCAGGGAGCGGCTCAAACACGGGGCTGGGTGTCACCAGCTCCCTGCTCACCACTCCTCACAGGAACAGCGGCTGATTTCACAAAGCTTTCTCCTTCCAGTACCTGAAGGAAGCACACAGAGAAGATGCAGCAAGATTATTTGCAGGAGCATGTACTGACAGGACAAGGGGGAGCAGGTTCAAACTGAGAGTAGTTTTAGGTTACACATTGGGAAGAAATTCTTTACTGTGAGGGTGGTGGGGCCCTGGCACTAGTTGCCCAGGGAAGGTGTTGCCCTATCACTGCAGGTGCTCAAGGCCAGGCTGGATGAAGCTCTGAGCAACCTGGCCTGGAGTCCGTGCCCATAGCAAAGGGGTGGCAACGCGATCTTCGGGGTCGCCTCCCAACCCAACGTCACCCATGCCATGTCATGCCATGCCGTGCCATGCCATGATCCGGTGAAAAACGGCCTTTCCCGGGGCCGCCGCTCCGGCTCTTTCACTACGGCACTGTTTGCTCTCCACACCTGCCGTGAGGGCCGCCCTGGCCCCGCCTCCGTCTCGGCCCCGCCTCCTCTGACCCCGCCCCCGACGCCGCGGTCCCGCCCCCTTCCGCTCCCGCCAATGGGCGCGGGTGCTGCCGGTGACGCGACGCGGCCCCGCCCCTCCCGGCGCTCGGTTTCTGTTTCGCTCCGGGGCCCGCGGGGCCGCCGCCGCCGCGATGGAGCCGCAGCCCGACAGCCTGGAGGGGTGGGTGGCCGTGCGCGACACCGCCTTCGCTGAGCCTCAGCCGCCGCCGCGGCTCCGCTTCCTCGTGGGGTGGAACGGCGCGGAGGGCGCGTTCGCGGTGACCTGCCACGGGCGGGCGGAGGCGGCGGAGCAGGCCCCGCAGAGCTGGGCCGGGCTCTTCTCGGCGCCGGCCCTGCGCGGCGTCCACCGGCAGCTGTCGGCCGTGTGCCCGCGCCTGGAGCCCGCCTTCCCCGAGCTGCCGCCCGCGCTGCCCGGCGCGGCCTCCGGCGGGCTCTGGGCCGTGCTGTTCCCCGGCGGCGCCGCGCCGGATGAGGCCGAGCTGCAGGAGCTGTGCCGGGCGCTGGAGCTGTACCTGGGCTGGGCCCTGGAGCTCTGCGGCGGCCGCGTGGTGCTGGACGCGCTCTTCGCCGCCGACCGCTGCTGCGACGACGAGTACTTCGAGAGCCTCCACGAGCTCCGCGGGAAGGCCCTGCGCGGCCACCTGGCCCGGGCCAAGGAGGCCCTGCGGCGGGTACGGGCCCCGGGGCCGGGCGCAGGGCGGACGGGAGCCGGGGCGCGGGGCTGGCCCCGAGGGGTGCGGCGGCTGCCGGCCACCCCTGCGGGCAGGGGAAGGGGCCCTCGGTGTAGGACTGTCTTCAGTGTTCGGCGCTGCAGCTCAGCTCATGGGTGCACCTGTCTGAGCTCCGGCTTGGCGCCCCGTGCTCGCCTGGGTGTTGCATGATAAGCCTGGCAGCCCCTGCTGCTGCGGGGCTTCATCGATCAGGGCAGACTCGCCAGACTCACGTGAGCAAGGGTGACCAAGTCACTCGTACCACCTTGCTCATGATGTTGTCCAATGTCCAGATTTGTGCTTACACAAACACTTTTTTATTGTCTGAAAGCCACAAAGTCACTTTCTGAAGTACTAAGTGTCATCGGTCTTGGAAGTGCACTTTCATTAAGTGGAGAGTAAGCCACGTCCACGTGGGCAGTCACTTTAAGGCATTGGGGCTCTTACTTAAGCTGCAGACACTCCTACAAAAACACATTGCTAAAAACATCCAGCAGTGTTGGGCAATGGGTGGAACAGTAACCGAAGAGGAGAATACAATCATGTGCTAATTTTCTAACCTCCCTGTGGAGGTCTCATGCTACATGTTTGCAGTAATGCTTTTAACTGGGGGATTCTCAGACTTTGTTTAAGACCAAACTTAGTCCTGGTCCTATACAGATAAGTGGTTTGTATTCAGAGAAATTGTGTGTAGGTTTTTGTTGTTTTTTTAAGTGTCAAATTCTGTCCTAATGATGGAAGTAATGATGATGTTAGCACTTTCTTACTTTGGTGTGTCTTAGGTTTCTTCTTGCTATAGATGTGTTCCTGGATCTTTTCTCCTTCTTGTAAGCAAGAATTCAAAGGGTTGTGTGTAGTAATAGAGTTGCAGTTAGGACATCAGAATGCTGATGAGTTACAGATACTTCAGGCTCACCAGTGTGTTGCTGCTGTTTCTTGCAGTACCTGTTTAGAGTCTTATTTTCTGTCAAAGTAACCTGAAAGGTATTTTATGAAAGTGGTCATGCTTTGGAGGAAAGTTATGACAGTTGACTTCAGCCTTCTCTTTCCTATTGCAGTATTTAACAGATGAATCAACACTACTTTTTCAGAAAGACAGTTTTTAAAAACACAGCTTTAGTTTACATGAACATGTACCTTGTTGTATACAAAAGTCAGTGTCTGTCACTGACTAACAGTTCACAGCCCAGTTAGAAATACATTCCAGCCACCACGTTCTTTTGGAAGCAGCACAAGCCTGTTCAGCTCTGTGGCACTTTGGGGCTTGGTGGTGAAGTACAGATTGGTGCCTCTGATAGTTACTCTGTGCTTTCCAGCTATGTTTTAGATGTGACTAAACACACTGTAGAGTGGGGTTGTATCTCCAGACCTAACAGGGACATAAATTCCTTATACTGTAGCCTAGACCACATTATGGAAGATTCAAGAAGTAGACATTAAACCAAACTGAAGTACCAGAGCATCCTTTTTTCATTAATGTCCTTCACTAATATTTCGCCTCTACTCACTAAGCATCCTCCAGGAGCAGCATGACCCTCCCTTCTTACTTTTAGAATAGGAATCAAAAAGTCAGCTCTTTCATTTGTATTTGGCTTCCATAGTGGGGCAAAAGCAGACTGAAATTGCTGCAGGTGGGCCCTAGGACTGTGTCTGAGCTACCACAAGCTCCTGGGGAGGCCCAAGGGGCTGTCACACTTCTGGGATTATCAGAAATGTTGCAGTTCAGATTCTCTTGTTCCCGTCTTGCCTGTGCCAGGCCTGCAGACAGGGTGGGTGGGAATGCCCTTGAGCTGACTTCCACAGATTTTCTCTGGGGAAGTTCCTCCGTACATGGGAACTCTGCTGTCTTACCCAGACTCAGCTGGCAAGAGCAAAGGTGATGGTTTAATTTCAGTGCTTTTCAGTTGCAACACAACCCAAGCTTTTTTTAATGCTTTTCTCACTACTGGTAGCACACACACCCCTCCCATCCCCTTCCCTCTTTATGGAGGTGCAGAGCACACGCTGTCCTTCCAGGAAGGTCTGAGTCTCAGTGGAACTTAGCTGTGTTCTCTCAGCCAGCTCACTCTATCCTGGCATGTAGAGCATGCCATGGTCTCTGCCAGCTGGTGTCAAAGAAAAATCATTGAAGCTTTGCTTGGTACCAGTAAACAAATGCAATTGAGGGGAAATCCCCAACTTTTTATTTTGTCATAGAAGGAAATAAATAGAGCCTAGTGTATCGAAAGGCAGTAATTCCGTGGAAGAATTATGACTTACAAAGTGCAATACCACTAGAGCTGAGGTTAGAGTAAGCTATTATAAATTATACAAATGTTCAAGGAATTTAACTGCAGGGTGTATCAGAAGTAAGTGCCAATCTATTTTTTTCTGTGCCTGAAGTCAGAAATTCTGGATCCAGAAACTCATTAGCAGGCATTTAGTAATTGTGGAAGCAATGCAACTGCTAGTTTAAGAATACCTTGCTTGTCCTTCCAGTACAGACTTCCCAAGATTCCCATTTATGTTTATAAAAAGCAGCAGCCAAGTCATCTGCACACAGTTATTAGAATGTTTCTGGAGCCATAGGCAGGATGCTCCTTGCAGGCTCCTGATGGAATGTGCAGCAATTAGTGCCTTTAACAGTGTGGTGTTGGAAGTATTTTCATCTGAGGTGGCTGCAGAATGCCTGGCACAGGCCTCCTGTGCAGTGGGAAGTCTTGGCTGTAGAAGGACAGGTCCTTCCTGCCCGAGCCTGGCAGCATTGAGCACACAGAAATGCAAAGCAGCCGTGTCTGATTTACCTTTTATCCCACTAGGTTCTGCAGCAGCATAAAAGTGCTGACACAATGGTGGCTTTGATGAAGGTTTATGAAGAAGAAGATGAAGCTTATCAGGATTTGGTCACCATGGCAACACAATTCTACCAGTATTTACTGCAGCCCTTCAGAGATATGCGAGAGCTGGCGACACTGTACAAACTGGAAATCCTGGTAAGTCTGCCTTTACAGAGTGAAGGGCCAAGCTACATAGTGGGGCATCAGCTGCTCTCAGAGCAGTTCAGGCTCAAATCATGGAACATTCCCTACTTCTGGCTCTACCTGCTTTTTTTCCCTTCGCCAAACCACCAAACATGACTGACAAATTCAGATTTAGGGCAGAGCCACTCTCAGAGGATCTGAGTCTATGATAACAGCTTCACTAGAACTGCAGCTAACTTCCCACCAGTGTCCCACTTAAAAGAAGAATATCCCCAGGCTCCACCTCCCCGGGGTTTACTCTCTGGGAGGCTGAATTTACTGCAATGTAAGTAGCCTTTGTTGTGCCACCTTCCCATGGGATTAGTTTTTTACATTGAGAATGTCATCCCCAGGAATGCTGATGCACCCGATTAACTCAGTTGTGGAGGAGACCTTCCCACTCAAAGGAGCTTTCTTTTACTGCTACAACCTGCTAGAACTGCAGATGAAAACATATCATTTATCACTGCATTCACTTTGTTTTATGTGCATCTTAAACTGGAAGCACATTCTGAAAGTTATGATACCCCTGGGATTGATTGACAGCCATTTACTATGTTGATTTTCCTTATATAGTGTGTTAAAATTCTCAAAAAGAGCAGAACAGTTTTCAAGTTTAGATTAAGGTGCTTGTATACTGAAGGTCTAAACCTGTGACAATAAAATGTTCCATGTACAGTTCTGAAAAATAAAGTGGAAATTGGAAAGAATGAAACAAAGTTTGTATTAAAAAAAAAAACTGTAAGGGATATTTGGGCTCATTTGAAATATAATTATTCTAAAAATGTATTTTAATGCTGGGCTTGTACCCATGTCTCCTTTGTGGACTTGAAAACATTCTCTAATGTTTCGTTTCTGTATCCCTATTCCTGTGTGAAAGAACTGCCAAACTGGAGAACCTGCTGGTGCAATGTGCTGTCAACACATGGGGAAAAATAGAAGAGAACATTGCACATAGAAGAGTTACTTTTAGTAACAATAAGAAACACTTGTGTTGGATGTAATTTTAAAGATGATAGCTTTAAAAATGTTTTAAGAAGTAAATTAATCCAAATGTGAGGTCAGGATTGGAGAACAAAGGTTCTGAATTAGCCTAGAGAATGAGAAATAGGAATGAGCAGTAATTCACTTTGTGACAGGTGAGGGGAAGGTCATGTTTGCCACCATTCTTGAAATGTCTTCAAGTGTAACATAGTGTGGCTGCACCTCTGTGGAAACCAGGTGGTAACTGAGAATTTTGTGTCCTTGTAGAAATCTTTGCAGTATGATAATTTGGGGCCTAGAAGAGTAGCAGCTTTGCAGAAGGATGCTGATGAATGGACTAAGCGAGCTGAGACTGCTGTGTGCTCCATTCAGGATATCACAGTGAACTACTTCAAGGAAACTGTAAAGGCTCTGGCAGGTAATCAGAATGACTTACACAAAAGGTTAACTTAAGTGACTGAGAGCTCTTCTTATCTCTGTGCAGAACCTGAGGTTCAGGTGAATGTGCAGCTTAAGAAAGAAATACTTTATTCACTTAAGATTTATATATTTTAGCCAGTTTGGTTTAAAACTTGGATTTTGCTTGCCTGAGACTTACAGCTGCAAACCTCTGCACAGAAACCATGGGTGCTTTTAATGCCTGATGTGCAAGCCTCAAGGATTTCAGCATGTGAACAGAGTATATTGCTGAGCAACTGTTAGGGTGTGTTTCCATGGTGGAATGAAGTATTTCATTTACATGCATAAGGTCACAAATTCAGCCTTGTAATTTCTAAAGCTTCAAAAATAGTTTAATAAGATTAGCATTTTTAATACTTCAGAAACACACAAGGGCTATTAGTACACTGCATTTCTCATGCTTTACTACCATGTTTTAATCTACAGCAATGCACAAACAGATGGAGCAAGATGAGGAGAGATTTGGTAAAACCACCTGGGCATCAGCTTTGCCACGACTAGAAAACCTGAAATACATGTTAGCAAAAGAAACCCTTCAGCATCTGAGGGCAAGAGAGTTGTGCCTGAAGCAGAAGAGAACTGGCATTCAGAAACTTGTAAGACCTTACAAAGCCTCCTTTTCTGTCACTGTTCTTTGAAGGGCTGATCAAAACCTACCAAAATGGTCATGAGAGTAGGCTTTTCAAGTCTTTGTCAATGAAACAATTTAGATTTTCAGCACAGTTTTACATTGTGGAAAATGTGTGTCTGCAGTTTTTTAATTGCTCCTGCATGTTTGAGGACACTCAGTGAAGCTTAACATACGTGCTTTTACAGTTCAAGTATCATCTGAGCATTTGTGATAATAATCTTTGAAATTGTTTTGTTTTAGGGAGATACAGACTAGATATTATTTTCAGAGGACACTGAAAAATTAAGATACTTATTTAATACTAATTTTTGATGCCATCTAACTGCTGCTAGAAGTACCTGATATTTATTTTCCAAGAGTAGTGTACTGTACCATATATAATTGTTTTCAGGAGCAGTATCACTTGTACAGGTTATAATAAAGTCTTTCCTGGTAAAATGAAGGTAAATTTATACTTAGGTTAATAAGGTTCTCTGGTCCTCTCAGTTTCTGCTCCAAGCCATTTCTAATGCTCTGCTGTTTTCCATACCAAAGCAGCTGCTAGTTAGACCAGGCTCCTTACAGGCATTTGTGCATCCAGACATGTTTCATGTGTGCATATTTTGTTACTAATGCTTATTATTTTCTGTTACAGATGGAGAATCTTGGTGAACAAGAAGAGAATTTAAGTGTAGTGGAGGAGCTGGAAATACAGTATTATGAAACACAGCTGGAATTATATAATGTACAGCTTGAAGTATTGAAACATGAAGAGATGCTGCTTATTGTACAGCTGGACACTATAAAGAGACAGATTAAAGGTGAGAATAAAATATTATTTAAGCACATATTCAGAACACAGAAGGGACATAGCCTGCTCTGTTTTTCAGTTAAAAAAAAAGGATATCATTGCTCGGGTCTTGCTAGTAGAAAGCATTGCTGGAAAACATTAATGCTGTGGTACCATCTGATATTTTGTCTTTAATTAGACACTTTAATTAATTAGACACTAATTTGTTAACACAAATTAAAAAAAAAGCCACACCGGTTGCTCATCTTGCTAGCAGCTGTGATATGTGCATGCCCTGGTTTAGCATGGAGTAATTTATATTGACAGTGCTTAACTGCTCTAATATCTACAAGATCTACTCACAGAAACTGGGTATTGTGAACCTGCTGAAATAGGTCCTGTAATTAATCATCATCTATTCTAATCTAACATGTAGAGATTACAAAATGCATCCTATAGTGACAAAAAGAGGTGGTTATAGCTAGAATCTTACCTGAATACCACTGTCTTCCAGTTTAAGTGTCTCTTTGTGACACAGTTATACCAAGTTGGGCACGAGTTGAGTTCTTATTTGTGCTTATGAATTCTCCGTTACCACGTACACTGTGAGGTAAACATTGCTGCCACTTGTTACATAACTGAAGCGTGGTAAATAGTAAAATAGGACACCCAGTGTTGATCAGAAGAGCCTTCTGTTTTCCAGGAAAACTCCAGTTCACGAAGGTAGGAGTTGAAGCACAGGGAAACATTTGAAAGAGGAAGCTAAATAACAAATGCTAACAGCATAAATTTATCCTGCAAAGCACCCCTGTGAGTAACGTGACATGTTTGCATATGACTGTGAAGGACCCAGCTCGGCTCTGGAGCTTTACACTTACTCATAACTAACTCACTGCCTTCAGTGGCTTTTAAAATGTCATTAGCTCTTTAAATGTTTAAATAACTGTGGCAATTTTTGGTTTTTTAAAAATGCCAAATGCCTTTTTAGAGAAACAGGATGAAGTTGTTTACTATGATACATGTGAAAATCCTGAGGAGCTCAAGGTCATTGAACAGACCATGGGACAACATTACGCTAACTTGTCAGCAATGACGATGCTGAGGCAGAAGACTAAGCAGTTGGAGACAAAGCGTGGGACTGTCTGTGCGAGGAGAGCCTACCTCAGGAACAAAAAAGTAAATGCAGTCCTGGAGATGTGCATTATCTTCAGCTGATGTCTTGACTCATGAGGGATGGACAGGAAACAATTAGGGAAGTTTGGGTGGAGCATACAAGATGATTCATGACTCAGTGCCAAGGCCTGCAAGCAGAAAGAGGGGCAATGTGATTTTAACAGCTTTATGCTCCGTGGTGTGGTGCAAGTGTCTCTGGCTTGGAAAGAGAACACAAACTTACCTGGGTGACCCAGGTGTTCTCCCATCAGCTAGACCTTACCAGAGCCCTGGGGCCAGCTGGAGCTTTGCCCTAGCAGCCTTTTCCAAAGCAGCTGCAGTACAGGAGGAAACTGACCTTCTGTGGAGGAAGCTGCAGTGATAGGACAACCTGCACACTGATACCGTACCTTTGAACAGGAGGAAGGGAAAACTTCAACAGCTGCAGTTCTCTCTCCAGCCTCTCAGTTGTGTGCAAAGGGCAGTTTTTCCTTTGTTTCCCATTCAGAGCAGAACACTAGGAAGACAAAAGTTGACTCTCATGAACCTTCTCAGTAAGAGTAGTTTACCTTACACCTGCAGTTCTGCTGGGGCAGAGAGCAGAGTTTAGGTTCAAGTCTGTCTGACCTTTTATCACTCAGTAGCCTGGACAAACTGGGAATTATATTGGAAATGCTTTGTGAGCCATCATTGTCTCTTGCTTACAACTGCTTTCTTGGCAGACACTTCCTTTGCTTCTGTTTTCATTTACTTAATTGCTGTCTATTGGTTGTATAACACTGAAGCCAAATGCCACATGACTTGCAAATGCTTGTCCAGCCATGTGGATAATCCCCCTCTGTACAGAGACAAAAAGCGACTCCCAGAGAAAATACTGAAACCTGCAGCTTCTCTGTGGCACTTGTCACTAACAGAAAGTACCCTTGCTAGGCATTCATTGTGCTTCCCATACCTTTGCTTCCCTGCCTTTTGTACTTAGGAGTTCTGGCAAATAAGGGAGAGGGGAAAATGTAGCTTTGTATTTTTGTAGTGCTTTGCTAGCTTCCTTTTTGCCTTCTTCCTCATGTCTTTGCATGAGCTTGTTTCTTCTTTTCTTTTTGTTTCCCTTTCTTCTCTTTTTTTTTTTTCTTTCTTTTTAACTAAAGTGTAAGACAGAGGGGTTGGGTCACATCTGGATTAATTTTTGCTGCAGCATGAATAAAAATATGGCTGATTAGGAGAACATTGGCTTTAGGCGTGAAGGAGTCCCACAGACTTCACCATCAGGGTCTCACATCTGACATTACTTGAGCTTAGCCATCTTTCTTGGCCTGCCAAGCGCCCAGCTGTGGTTGCTGTTTAGTGGCTGGTGCACAGGAGTTAATGGCAGAGCTGGTGCAGAGGAAGTGTGAACTGAGAGTTGCATGAATTCTGCTCTTCCAGGATCAGTGTGAAGCGAGCCACCGGCAGAGACTGCAACAGGCAGAAGAGAGCAGAAAGCGCTTCCAGCAGCATCACAGCATTCAGATAGTGAGTACCAAACAGCAGCCTTGGGGAGTCTGGCAGCTGCTGGTTTTCACACACTAAGGCTCACTTACTTGTGTTTTAATGCAGAAGAGAGACAAACAAAAAGAGGAGGAGAAAAAGAAAAAAGCTTGGATAAGCCAGGAACGTCAGAAAACGCTGGAGAGGCTGAAAGTATTCAGGGAGGCAAGTACTGTGAACTGCAGTAGTCCTTAAGTGGTGTCAAAACATGTCAGAAAGTAGCCATAGCTCACATGTGAGTGTGGTCCCAGTCAGAGACAACCGTTTGGATAGCCTAAAATAGGATTATGTATATTGAGTAAAGGGGATACAGTTTCCAGGTGTGGACTCTGTTGCAAAAAATACAGGTGCGGAAATGGCTTTGAAATAAATGCTTTATTATTCATTTAAATTTATTCGGGGTTGAATTTTCTGCTTGAATGGGTGGGTGGGACAGTTTTGTGCTCTGTGGCTTTTTATCTCATTGGGATTGATGTTTTGGCCAGTCCAATGGAGATGTGACCTCCTGCCTTATGATTTTTTTTTCAGAAGTGTCCAGCTCATGTTGTTCTGAAAACATCTCGTCCCCAGCCTCACAGTCCCAAGTTGCCACGAGGCATCCCTCAGCAGGCTGTGGTGCTGTCCCCTCCACCTGCATCGAGCACAGGGGCAGCCCCAGCAGTTCTGTCCCCTGCACCCTCATCGAGAGTAAGGACAGCTCTCGAGCAGCCACAGAGCATTCTGCTTGTAGAAGATAAGGAACCAAAAGCTTCATGTCAGAATACCCCCCCAGCAGACATCCCTGTCCAGATTTTTGTTACTGATGGTGACACAGAGGAACAAAAGCACAGTGAGGAATTGATGGTGTCTCCATGCTCAGCACCCCCTCCTCCACCCCCTCCTCCACCACCTCCTCCCTTGCCCCCTCCACCCCCACCTCCCACCCTACCTCTCCAGTTAAAACCATCAGCAACAGAGGATAAACCACTTCCCCTCAGCTCTGATAGCTCCTCAGAAAGCCCTGCACTGCACAATCAGGATGACTCATCCAGGAGGTCCATAAATAATTGCATAGGTAAGTAGGCTCACATCAACCGGTGCTTTTTAATGCATTTCCTGTATTTTTGTGGTCTCCCTCCCTCCTCTGCTTCTGGACAGGAATAGTGTGTAGTTGATCAGGAGAATGAGGCTCTTGGAAAGCTTAATCTAAGAAACTACATACAATAACACTAACCATAGCTCAGGATGTTAAATGAGTAACAATGATTTATGTTTCCTGTTTGAGACACTTCACAGGGTCCTGGTGCTCCAATCAGAAGACCAATGTGGGTAAATTTGTAGCTGTACTAAGGCTACATTTTAGTGTTTATGATGTATGTACTACAGAGCTGGTAATTGGGCTGCTTATGTTTCTAAGGTATGCACAGCTTTTGTCCATTTATGATTTGCTTGGTTTCTAAATAAAGGTTTCCTTAGGCAATTCATGCAGAATTCAACCAGGATTTGAAAGGCAGGTGAATAGCTTTGGCATATGTTCCTAGGGAAGAAATTCTGCTCTGTTACACCTTTGCTTTGCAGGTGTAATTGAAGGCTGAACTTGGCAATTGAAGGAGTAGTTTGAATGAGAATAGGGCTCAGCAGCCTCCCAAGGCTGCCCTGGTTGCATCCTGCTAACAGGTTTATTTTTGTCTCCGAGACGAGCGGATATTTTGACTATGTCAGAGAGATTGATCTAAGCTGGAAGGCAGCAATTTTTTTTGGTTGTTTTTCACAGTGGAGTTTATGCTAGAATGAAGAATGTCTTTAAATGTGGTACATTCCTTTTCCTTTTCAACTCTTCACAATACATCCAAGCAGCCTTTGTATCCTATCAGTTCAGAGGCAAACCACAGGCAGAAATATCAGGGGAAGTTCAGCGTTTTTAGTTCTTCCAAGCTGTGGGGAAGTACAAGCAGCTGAAGGGCTGAGACACAGTTGAGTTACCATGGCAAACTATTGTGCATCTTCAGTGCAGACTTCAGTGTGGGATATCCATGGGATAACTACCACAGATACTCTTAAGAAGCCTTGATTAGCAACAGGAGTTGTACTCCAGAGTAGTCTAACTACTATTGGAAAGGCCTTTCTGGTAGCTAATATTTACTACCATTCACAGCCTAACATTAATGTCTTTTTATTATTTTTGGATAAGAAAAGGTATTTTTTGTTTATTGGAGAGGTCTGATTAGTTGTTTACACCTATTTCTTGAAGAAAGCCATCATGTCAGTAGCTGTAACAGTAATTGCTAAATCACCATAGGAACTTACTGAAACAGCTTCATAAACGTGTTGGTTTTAGTTATGAGCTACTCATGTCTTTGTATGTGAAAAGCCAGGAGAGGCTTATTTTATAATTTGTTTGTCTGACTAATCTTTTACCAGGCAACCCATTTAGGTAGTAGACTTAAAGATTCTCTTACTTGTAGGCTTTGTAAGGCAATCTGGTGGATCTTTGCTTGATCCTTTTTAGTCTCTGGAGGTACCACAGGATTTAGCAGACTGTTACATTTCAAGTGGTTGATGGTAATCATATAACCTTGTGTGCACTGTGCATGGCAAAAATATTTCTAGCTGTGAGGCACAGATGGTCTGGACCTATTGCTGTCCAGGGAAACAGCCTCCCTGTCTGACAGTCTGGAGCCAGCAGCAGAGAGTCCAGCAGGAGTAAAACACAAATTAGTGTGTATCAGGAGGTCTAGTGGAAACTCTCAGTATGGTGTCCTTTGTGGTCTGAAGTTCAGAAACATACACCTGAGATCTAAATCATGTTGCAAAATAGGAATTGTTTTCTAAGTCCGTGCAGAAAAGAGCTGCCTGCATAGGGCCTGATCTGGCTCCCAGTGACTTCAGTGGTGTGCTTTAAAGCCCTTCTACTCAAATCCTTTTATTTTTCTCTTGGCTGAGCAAAAATGCAATTGACGGTCTCAACAGGCTTCTGGGCAAGCTACAAGGGATGGTGAATTGTTTATAACACAGAATGCAAGAGATTTTTTTTTTGTTCAGTGCAATTTTTTTGAAAGCCCATAAAGTTGTAATGAAAAAGAGCATTGTCCTTTGTGTATAATTTCTTCCTTAGAGCACAACTGTATATAATGATGAGAAGGCACTGGATTCTCAATTCAAGATATAAAAGCTGTAACTGCTTTTTAAAAGCAGTTCCAGAGCCTGCTGTTGTAAAGCTTGAAAGAGTCTGTGCCAGAAAAGATCATTCTTGTGCCAGAACAGACCATCCTAGTGGTAGCACAGATTAAAGAAAGAGCCCTGAACACTGGGTAGGGCTTCATACCTCTTAAGTGTGGTTGTCTCATGCTTTCTTCTGGTAGCAGTGGATTTATGTGTTGCAGGTTCCATGGATGAAGTTTTGGCTTCTCTGAAGCGCAGTGAAGTTCACCTTCGCAAAGTGGAGCAGCCAAATCCGTACGCCTCTGTGAAGGACAACATCCTCTCTGCCATAAGGCAAGGGGTTAAACTAAGGAAAGTGAATCGAGATACTGAGAGAGATGTCAGCAGAGGATCTCCTAATGAGCTAGAGAGAAGCATTAAGGCAGCCATGCAGAGAATTAAGAAAGTGTCTGCTGATTCTGAAGAAGAGGAGGACAATGATCAGAATAATGGAGAATGGGACAGCTAAGCACCCTAACAGACCTACTGACTGGAACAGAGTGTGTGCCTCATTTTGCACATTGTAGAAGACTGTCCCTGTCAAAATGAAAGAACTGTGTGATTGTGTGTGGTGTTCTCATAGTCCAAAATGTCTTGTAAAGTAAAAGATTGCTGCTGATTTTCTGTAGGAGCTACAGATTCATATTTTTGCATGATAAATCATACTCCAAATTATGCTTGCACTAATAGTTGTTCCTGGCTCAACCATGTAGTGTTTTCACCACATCTGAAGACAGCTAAAATGCTGGATTTAAACATACATTATTTAGATTGTTACTACACAGTAGGTAATGCTATCACAACAAAGTTTAAGGAGTGAAAAAATAACTGAAAATCTCTTAAAGTAGAAGCAAATCTGTGGTGACAGAGGCAGACCAGAAAATTTAACATAATTTGGAATCTTTCACTCCTCCCTCCACTGTCCAGAAAATTCTTAAACATTTTGCTTGTCTAATGCAGCTCACTGTTAAATAACTGTGTGGGTACTCCATTTATCATCAAGTTAGAAAGTGTGCACTTACGGATAGCTTGATAACACTGATTGGGAAAATCAGTTTCAAGTTTGAAATAAACACTACTGCAGTAATTACTGAAAAATTTTACTTTTTTAGCTGAAAGATTAAGTATAGAGAACTTTCAAATGTTAAATGTTTTTTATACATCTACATTTACAACGACCTGTTGACATGAAAGAAAGAGCCAAAATATTGTATACAATATTTTTCAGGATTTAGTCCTGTAATGTAGGGCTGCATTTCCCCACTGAGAACTTCAATACATGTTTATAGCTACTCTCATGAATTTAAATTACCTGATGGCCTTATAAATGGCAGGTATTTACATTGTGCCTGGAAGCTGACTATTTCAAAATTCAGCTACATTTAGAGCATTTAGAGACTCTTGCTCTTTTGGGTATATAGTGGCACAAATGATTAAAGTGGGTTTTTTTTTTTTTTTTTTTTTTTTTGTTTTTTTTTTTTTTTTTTTTGTTTTGTTTTGTTTTTTTTTTTTTTGAAGTTTATACTGACCCTTAATAAAAATATATCTTGACAGAAGAAGTAGATTCAGCGTGCTGTCATTTTAGGATACTGCTGTGAACTGAGCATTATTTATACCATGGTACCCTGGGTTTTGATAGCAAGTGGCAGCCATACAGCAACTGCACTCTCACTAATGGTATATGCAAATGCCTTTATTTTCCCAAATATTTATGAATTGTAATTTGGTAACAAAATTGAAAATACAGTGCTTTAATTCCCTGTTCCACTGTAGAGCAGCAGATCTGTTAATCAGCACAGTAAATATGTATGCAGCAGTTTTCATGTGAGAAGCAGAAGCAGCTGGGGGTGCATTTTTTTTACTGTTTAAGCACCTACTGCTGTTTGGATGTGAGAAAAAAGCCACTGTTTTTTGTCTACTGCTATGAAACCAGAAACAAAATGAACATCAGCACAGGTCAGGTGTTACTCAGCTCTCCCAAGGAGATACCCTGGAGGGGAGCTGGGCACGATGGCAGTGTGCCCACAGCACCCTGCTGCCCCCTGAGCTGGGCTGGGCAGAGCAGGGCAGAATCCACCCCAAATACTGAGCACTTCCCACAGACAAAATCATCCTGTGAAAGCAAAGATTTCTTCCCCAAGGGATACCCTGGGCAGAAGGAGTGCTCAGCCCATGGGGTGGTGCTGGGAGCTCTCCTGGCCATGCCCTTTAGTGGTGCAGTTATTTAAAGCTGGATAGAGGGTGCAGAGGCTGGGCTGCTTCCCCCTGGCTGGTACCTCCTGCCAAATGGCAGCACAGAGCCCTTTACTGATTTACTGTTGCATTCCTGGGAAGTTGCACACAGCATAAAGTATGTAGAGAATTAAGTGAGTTGCAATTTCTCCAGCAAATCTTACAGTTTCTGTGTATTGAACAGCAGGACTTTTTACTCAGGAGAGGCCATCTGAGGATCAGCACTACTGGACAGTGATTTCTCCTGCTTAAGGGTTTATTTTGTATCCATGTCTGAAGCTTTTCTGGGACTGATCTCATGTGTCCAACAGAGCTCTACATCCCAGGCTGAAAAATATCCTTGAAAATCCACTCAGAAACTGCTAAACCCACATGTTTTTTGAAGCCTGCTTTATTGCTGGACAGCCAGCAGGTCTGCTCTGTGGAAAATGGGCTGCTGCAATTTTCTGGTTGATGTAGAAGACTTCACCTCTATCAAGTAATCCTCACTGCCTGGTTCACTACCAAGATTTAATGGATCCTACTCAGCAGAGTAGCTGCTGCATCACCAATTCTCCTGGATGTCAGAAGCACGGCCAAGGTAAACACCAGAAGCACTGGCATTAGCCTAAAGAGAAGAAGGTGAGAGAGCAGTTTTCAAATACATAAGAAGCAGCTGCAAAGAGGAGGGAAGTAATTTGTTCTACGTGTTCACAGGGAGATAAGGGGCTTAAATTACAGCTGAAATGATTCAGGGTAATGGTAGGAAAACCTTTCTAACAAACAGAGGGAGCAGAGAGGTGCAGGGACAGGTTGCCTGGGAGGGTGGTTTCTGTCACTGGAAATCTTTCTAAGCAGGTCAGATAAGCACCCCGGGGTGCTGCTGGTATTGCTGACTGCTGTGGCAGGGAGAGGTTTGCAGCCCATGCCCAGCTGAGCCAGGTGAGATCAGTGTCCTGCTGCCTTGAGGCTCAGTTTGCTCTGCAGGGGAAGCCACAGCCTGTTTTCTGAAAGATGCCCAAATGCAAGGCACTCAAAAAAACCTTTCTAAGCTGCCCTCAGATTTTTCTTCTGTCTCTCTGTGACCATGACCACAGTGGGCTGTGAAGGGGAGGGTGGGTAAGAAATAACCCCAGTGTCACAGGTTGGTGGGGCACTCAAGAAAACCACCTGGAAGTGCCAAAAAGAGAGAGGCCTTAATCTGGATTTGAACTCAGGCTTCAGCAGATGCCTTCTGACCTCTGTGTTTGGTGCAGCTGCTGGTGCCATGCACTGTCAGCAAAGTGCAAGGGCTGATGGACAGAATAGGAGAAACTGGACTGATGGCTTGGATCTGTAAAAACCAGCTCTAGCAGACCAGTCCAATATTAACCTGCAAAAATGCTGGGACACCTTTTTGACATTAAATACCCTTCTCAAACTACCTCACTCTGGGCTAGTAAGTGAATCCCTTGGTGGGAATAGTCTGCCCTAATGGTCCATCTGCAGAAATAGATTATTTTAAACTGAAAAAATACAATTGTCTGGCTTTAAAGAGTTAATAATGCACAAAGTTGCTGGAAATCCCAGTCATGAGGTAAAGAGATCAATTTCTATAAATCAGTATCACTATGGTTTGTGATCTTTCTAACTATGATGAGGGCAGTCCAGACAGCAGCTGCCAGTATTTTTACAGAGGTTTAAAGCTGATGTATTCAAAAACTACTTAGTCTGACTAAAAGAACTTCTCTTTGAAACACCAGTGCTTTGATCACAGCAAGAGAAGTGTTGTGGCAGCAGCGCTGGGCACCATGGCCATAGCAGGTGATGTCAGTGCAGCCTTGGCTTTGCCACCATTTCTGTCCACATGCTGCTTTTTGGGATTTATGAAGCTTCTCCACAGCAAACCCCCCAGCTCAGTGCACAGGGCTGGCCCATAAGCTGAATGCTGACCTTTTTTTCCTGCAAAATGGTATTAAATCAAGCAAATCATATCTGAGTGTGAACATTTTGAAGTGATCCAGACTTATAGAGGCTTGAGCAAGTGTGTCACATCATGAATCTGTGGGACTGTGGGGACTGTGGAACAGATCTGAATAGAAGGGCTTGAAGTGGTGAAGGTTTTCAGGGCTGCACCTATGATCCATCCTTCAGTTGCTTCCTTCTTTTATCCCTTAAAATAAAAAGATGCACATGTACACCAGGAGAAAGAAGGACAAAGAGGATGAGTATGAAGACATTAATTACAGCTAACAAAAGGTTGGGAAATGCTTCTCTTTTCAGTCTTCCTCTGCAAAGCAGTTGGAAGATAAGAGTGTGCACCCTTTGGAGAAAATGAGACTTAAGGCTATGCATGCCCTCACTCAAAAAGCGTGGATTTAATTCCAAAAGCTGTATTTGCATCCAAGAGCACATCTGCATGCCACACTCAATAATAATGTGATATTGGTAGGAAAGAGGGACACATCATTTCAACTAAACCCATGGTGGTGATAAAAGGTGAATGGTATTGAAAGCATTTTTTAATAAATGCCACAGCAAACCTTGGCAGCAAAAACTGCTCAGAACAATATGTGAATGTATCCCTGGAGGAAACACTCAAAGCTGCTCCAGAGCATGGCATTTTTTTCCTGGCAAAAAGGTATGTGATTTTCATTCTCAGCATGTCACGCTAAGCTGAGAGCAAGAAGCAACACAATTAAATCTGCTCAGGTAACAGTGACATTAACAGCTTAGCTACTTGTGAAAATGCTTTGTAAAACAAGACATCTTTAGCAAGCCATTGCTCTTGCAGCAAGAATGAGCCACAAACCACTTAGAAAACATATTTAGCAAAACTATGTTTGTTCATTTTCCACTAGATCCCCCTCCTGCCCCAAATCCCCATTCAAGTGCCAAGGATGGGGGGACAGCATCCTTCCAGGGCGGCTGCCTGCAGGTGATCACATTCAGTGGCTGTGGCTTGGGGCCAGCCCCGAGCAAGGACCTTCTGGCAGAAAGGGGCCACGAGCAGCCCTGACCCACAGCAGCATCCAGCACTGCCCTGCCAGCACCCAAAGTGAGCAGTCTGGGGAAAGGCTGGCCAGGCTGCAGCCTGGGAGAGAACCTCCATGTCCTCCTGGAACACTGGGGCTCCCCGCACTTGGGCATCAGTTAATCACTCTCAGTGTCACAAAGACATTTGCAGCTCCCTTCTATCCCAAGGCAATAGTCTAAACATCATCCTACGGGTGTCTTGCAGAGCCTTGCAAAGGAGTTTCTCAGCCTCTGCTCCACCCCTGGTTCCCATCCTCTTCTCACCCAGAAGGAGTGGAAAGGCTGCCAGCGCCGACTCCAGCAGCGTGGTATCCATGTGTCTGGGCTCCATGGCCGTGGGCACGGCAGACACCGGGGGTGAGGAAATGAGTCTGTCCCACTCCTGGAGACATGCTAGAATCACTTATTCATCAGCAAGTGAGTCACTGCCCTTCCCACAGTCTCTTCCTGCAAGCAGAGGTGACAGCGAAATAGATCCAGTGCCTACGCTTCCCGGCCTACGGGGAGAGCTCTGTGCCATCCCCTCCTCCCTGTGCCATCCCTTCCTCCCTTTGCCATCCCATCCTCCCTGTGC
The DNA here is from genome assembly GCF_024509145.1 of Vidua macroura. NCBI lineage: Eukaryota > Metazoa > Chordata > Aves > Passeriformes > Viduidae > Vidua > Vidua macroura. Next base: position 12,585,786 of record NC_071582.1, read on the forward strand.
CATCCCCTCCGCCCGGTGCCATCCCCTCCTCCCGAGCCCACTTGGCTGGAATGGAAGTCCTGAGAAGTGTGCAGGAGTGTGCAGGCACACGGGGTGAGGAGCCAGCAGTGCATCCTTTCTGCTCTGCCAAAAGGAGCTCTTTGCCTGTGTGAGCAAGTATCTGCTGCAGAGAAAAGGGCTGCTCTTTCCCTTCTGGTTTTCAAACATCATTCCTCTATCTCTCATCCCTGTCCTAAAGCCTTTCCCCACCCACTGAAATGACTGTGCTAGTGACCATGGGACCTCCACAGCATTAGGGAGTGATTACTGAATCACTGCAATTTCTCAGGTTTCAGAGCCAGGGATTATCTTTATAAATGTACCCAACACTGCTATAGATGAACAGGATTGGAAAGATCTCTCTTCTTCAGGGAAGCCCAGCATCCTGTTTTGCAACATTCATCTTCAGGCTAATGAACAGTACAAACCTGCATCCAGAGAAAAATTAAAGCCATGGCTAATGGTAGCAACGAAATAAGTGGCAAAAGACTAAATGTAAATAGCTTTGAAAGCTGATATGTTTCAGTGTGACATGATAATGCAAAAAGGTTGCCAGTGCTGCTATTATTTATAATTCCCCAAATGTCTGAATTCCCTCCAGCCAGCATACTTTAAGCACAATCCAGGGCATATGCCACAAATCATATTCAATGATGAAAAGTCAGGAGAAAAGCAGAGCTCAATCTCTCTTGATTACAGCAGCCACAGATTTCTTTTTCATAGACTGCCAGTACTAATGAATGGAGAGGACACAAAAGGAAAACAAAAATACTCAATTCAATGTGCTTCATGTGCCAACAGATGTATCTGCTCACAAACTTGATTAATTAAATGCAAACTGTTGTCAAGAAATGTTGTTCAGAGGTTTTAAGCCCTCACTCTGAGCAGCATCCAGCCATGGATATGGAAGTATGGTCCTGGAAAGCTTCATGGGATTTAGCTCTGGGGTCCTGGGTACAACCACTGCTACACAGGAGGCAGGCATTTATGAAGAGATCCATTTTGTGGTGGAGAATAGTAGGTCTCCAAAGCTCTGCCAGAGCATGACTGACTCACTAAGATGTGTCTTGCTGCTGTGCCAGTACAACTGGAATACAGCCTCAAAAGCAGAAGCTGGGCCTCATGTCAACTCACAAAAATCTCTGATTTTCAACATGCAGTTTTCTGTCTAGAGATCATTTCACGGCAGACAGTGCTTCTGAGAAGATCTAACATTTCTGAAGTTATTTAAATATGTTCAATATTCAGGAAAATTTTTGAGACCCAAAGGGAATTTCATAACACAAAGATCTAGCTTTGAAAAATTCAGAGGCAGAGGTCAGAGTTAAGCACCACTCGGCTGCAGTGATCTGTGACATGTTCCTAGCAATGCATTATTGCAAGAGGATCGGAATGTTTGCCTTGCAAAGGTTAGCTATGCTTTTAAAATTCACCAGGTCTCAGATCTCCACAGCCTGAACAGCTCCATGGCAGTGCTGCCCGGACGTTGTTAATGACAAAGTGCAAAACTGTGTGGCAGGGTCTGGCACAGCCCTCTCAGAGCTGCCTCACGAGCCTTTGGATGGCCATTTTTAGCCTTGCTGGCTGAAATCAAACCTGGCAGTGCACCTGGCAGGGCATTTTTTTTTTCTGTTTTTGAAGGATGGTTGGACTTTGCTCCAGTGGGTTCGGTGGCTGAAGCAGGGCTGCACCACCACTGCAGGTCAGGCTGAGCTCCTGTCATCACCTGTCTTTGCTTTTTCAGCTGCTACTGACACATTTTTGTATCTAACATTAACATTTCAGTCTTCTCAGGAGAACAACCCATTATGTATTAGTCTCACTGTTGCTGCTCTTCTGCTCTGGTTGGCAATGCTGATTATGTAAAGGATATTTAGTGTTGTAAATAATTAAAATTTTATACAAGATTTTGGCTACTTTTCAGGAGTAAAAAAGAAATAAAAGAAAATGTATGCAGTGAATTTGAAAAAGTGCTCAAGTCTTCTAGGAAGTGGGGAGACAGTTAATAATATATAATTAACATATCTTCCTTTCTTCCCTTGTTGGTGCAGACATGCCTTTAGATGAAAAGCATGGGAAATTAAAAGTGTGTGGGACTGAATAATGTTGAATTTTATGTAAGTTCAACCTAGTCACCATCTACACATGTTATGGAGAGAGCAAGCCTGCTCCTGCTCAGGGATCTCATCCTGTACTACCTTTGTACTCCCCCATGGTGCCATGCTGGGCGTTTTCCTCCAAAAGGAAGGAAATTATGGCCTATCTTTCCCTATGCTGTTGAAGGAATTCAAAGTGTCCAAAAGGAGTACATATTAAAGGGTAGTTCATTCATTTAGAGTCAAACATTTGATTTAAAGTTCACCTAATGTTTCCATCAGACATCCCGAGGTGGCACAGCTCAGCTCAGCAGCCCACAGTCAGGTAAAACACTTTTTAATGTCTGACTGTAGAAGGACACAGCCCATTGAGGAGGCCCCTGAGTTTTCTGACAGGAATCCAGTCAAATATGAAAATTAAAGGTTTGCAGACAGCAGCAGCAGATATTCCTGCTGGCAGCATCACTCACCACAGGTCCCGGACCAGGCTGTTTCTTTTGGAACCCTGGTCACTATGAACAGCTGGCAAGGAGCAGCCCTTCACACAAACCAGAGACTTTCTGATACTAAAAATGTACCCTGGGCTTAATGAGGCAAATAGGATACAGAAGTGCCAGGTGTGGCTGTACCAAACAGGCACCTCTGTGCCCTGCAGAGGCACTGCCCTGTGCAGGCCCAGTGCCCACGTGGATGAGTGGGAATGTCCACTGTGGGACCACCAGCTTGCTAGGAACAGAGTGAGGCTTGCTTCTGATAATTGTAGGTGATGGGATGTACTCACAGATACTTCTGTTGTACTAACACTCATAATTATGCAAATCCAAATAGATAAATGAAGGTGTTTTTTGCTAAGAATTAGAGACTGTTGCTTGTATTGTACTGTGATGCACATAAGCTGGTTTTGTAGCTGCTGGTTTGTAGTCCCTGGTTATTCAGAGACTGCAAGAATTTGCTGTACTGCTTGTCAGAACTATTGATGGCTCTTGGTAGAAAAGCTCTGACTAAAGGTCAGGGGCAGATGAGTTTCTCGCTCACCCCAAAGCTGACATTTGCAGCCTTGTAGCCCAGAGTAACAAGGCACGATGAGCCAATAGCCACGTTATAGTCCTCAAACCCTCTTATTTCCTTTGGGGAAGCCTGGCCTGGTGCAGAGACAGAACCCCTGCTCCTGTGTGATGGACACAGCAGTGCTGAGAGCAGCATTCCTACTGTGTGTGCTGGGCTGCAGTGCTGCTCCCTCCCGGGGATGTGCTGCTGCGTGCACCGTGCCCCTGCGCTCAGCAGGGACTGGGGGAGCAGCCTCATCCCGGCTCCCACTGCCTGCCCTGTGCTGAGGCTGTCAAAACATCCCTGCTTTGACACACAGCGTCCATCCTGACTCCTAGGTGATTCCAACACCAGCTTCAGCCGCCACCAGAGGCAGTTGCATCAGTTACAGCAATCACAAGAGGGTTTTTGGTCCTGAGCATACCCCAAACAGGGCAACAAAAACGCTGCTTCCTGACAATAGGCCTCTCTCAGCACTTAGTAAATCCAAATATTTATAAATTCTACTTTTCCAGTCATACAAGTACCACTAATCCTGCATCCCCTCTGACTGGGCTAATGGAACAAAGTGAAGCAAGACAAACACTTTAAAGCTCCACCACTTGCAAAAGAGTTCTTGAAATTTCCAAGTCTGGATACCATACATATAGACCAGAATCACATTCTTCTGATCAAAGGACAGCATTCCAATGAGTTCAGACTCGCAGCCTCAAAGATATTAATTTTCTGAAGTCAATGAAGACAGTGAGACAAGAGATTTTACTTAAACTATATATTTTTACATAAAACAACTTTATGTTACAATAAAATCAGATAAAAATCACAAAGTTATATAATAAGTTCATAAAGAAAAAAAAATCAAGTTTTCATTTTATAGATATAAAACCCAGCATTTACTGCTACTAGGAGTCTAAATATTAACATTGACTGTCTATGGTCAATTTGAAAAAAGAAAAAAAAGAGGATAGTACTTCTTTACAGCAGACAAAATGAGGTAAGAGATGTTTTTACAATGATCCAACTGTAGTAAACACTTCAGTTTTCATTGAAACATATACTAAATATAATAAAACCAAATAAAAATATACAGTTAGAGCACTGTGGTGTTTTCCCACAGTTGTATATCAACAAATTGTCATTCACTAAACTTTACTTGAAACAGTAAAAACAGGGTGTATGTTTATCTTTAGTACTAAAACCTCATAATAATCTAAATATTTTGGTATAGCAGACCACACTAGTACACTCTCAGAACTTTCAACTACAAGGGATATATTCATGTTAAAAATGATGTGCTTTGTTTGTCATTCATGATGAGCTTTATAGAATATTATGTTCATGACCACTATTAGGCAATTAAATGAAAACATCTAAATGCTGCAAAATACTCTTTTACTGAGCATAGCTTCCTCATCACATACCCAGGTTAATCAAAATCCTGCAAACTTAGAAGCTTAGTTCACAAATCTTACATATCGGTCTCTTTATCTAGTATATGGCTAAAATAATTATTGCTGACCAGTGTTAAAAAAACAAACAAACCCAACCCAAACAAAAATACAATAGCAGACAGATTTTTCTCAAGTGCCTTTCTTGTATGTACCATTATTATTAGGTAACTAAATTAACTAACTTTCAAAATGTGCATATAAAATTTTTGGAGGTATAGGCACCTTCATCTGAAGACTGTATGTTCAGGCTACCTGCTTTAAAAAAAATAGAAAAAAGAAAAAAAGAAGAGCTAACATAAAACACAGTAGAAAATCAAAGGCTGGACATCCAACATCCCCCAAGGATGCAAGCAAAGCCCTCCTGGCAGGAGAGCCCTCCTTTGGGAAGCACCTTCATCACATTTATCATTCACCTCCTGACTCTATTTCACTTATCAATTACCACTGAGAATGGTATTTAAGAAGAGCAAACTTCATGTCAGGTTTACATTCCAATACAGAGCCTAAAGCCCTGCTGAGCTCCTGGGGGCACGGGACAGCACCCCTGGCCAGGCTGCGTGGGCCAGCTGGGGCTCTCTGGCTGCAGGTGTGTCTGGATTCACCTTGTGGCTCTGATTGCTTTGCCTGACACACAGGTGCTTGTTGAACACCATCCATGGAAAGAAAAATGACCTTAGGGTAGCTTTCTGTCTTACCACTGCTAAATCCTGACCACCACCAGACCCCGCCAGCCCAGCCTGGGAATCTTGCTGCCCCTCAGCCTCCCAAAAGCTGGACCTGCCCTTCTGCAAGGTCCCTGGTACTGCTGAGGCCCCATGGAACAGCTGAGGAACAGCTTTTCCTGGTTTTGACTGGAAGTGTCTGACCATAGCCAGAGCTGTGGCTGCAGTGCTCTCCCAGCTCTGTGTGGACGCTGCCCTTGCACCCTCACACCACCCCGTGTGATATGCTGAGGAATTCTGATATTTACAGGCCTGACAAGCCTGGAAGTGCCTGGACAAAGGTGGGGGGGCTGGGGGATTGGTGTGGCCATCCAGAGCTTTGGCACATCCACAGCTCATGGGCAGAGCATCTTTCACTGAAATCTCTGCTGAAACAATAGCCAAAAGAAGTTGCTGCTGCTGCTGCCTCCCTTTACACCTCTTCCCTTCAGATTTAGCACTGGGCACACATTGAGCTGAGTGAGGCATTTCACCCTGACAGGGGTTTTATCTTTGTTAATCCATAGGCTCAGGAAGACAGCACTATATTCCTTACAAACCATTGATGCTTTGAAGAATTTTGCCAAGATAACTCTTTGGAAGAGCCTAAGGAAGAGCTGAGAAACTCCCATCACAGCAAGGTGGTGACAGCAGGGAATTTTCCTTCTGTCACTTATGATGCAGCCAAAGGCAGCAAAAAATTAATAAGGAAAAGAAACTAACGTTTGGGGAAAAAATAAACAGCACAGAGAAGAGAGCAGAAGTCTGTAGACAATTTGTGCCCTGATGCCAGTGTTCCCTGTGCCCACCAACCCACTGAGCAATCACTGGACAGGGCACTGAGCCCCTGCCTGAGCAGCACAAGTGCTTTGGCTGGCACCCTTGTAAGACAATGGCAGGACAGCAGAAACCCTTCCTGCTCGCCTTAATTCAATGAGCAGCTTTAAAAAATTGTTCTCCCTAAATTGCTCACATAAAAACTAAATCAGGTGTTTGTCCAGAAAAAAAGGAATTGTCTAAATAACATTTGTTTTCTGGCCACAGATGAACCCAGTTTAAAACTGTTTTTAGAAAGTACATCTTTTAAATGCTCAGATAGAGAAAACGACAGGTTGTGTTGAATTTCTTAAAGAAAAGACAGTTTTCTTTCAATGAGCTCACTTAGTAAAGGAGACACCAATTAGGTGTAGACAGAACACTGCAAAGTACTCCATTTACTGAAAATGCACTTCTAGGCCAAACAGAACTACTTGTGAAGTTGAGTCAGAATTGGCAAAGAAAGATTCAGCCAAATAATAAAAACCCAAAAAGGTTAACCTCTTTTATTCTGAGCTGTGCAACAAAGTTCCATTTTTTCATTTTGAAATAATTTATTCCTAATATGAGACGAAGGTATTTTTCCAAAATGTGACATAACATATCTAATGGAATATTCTTTCCCCTTGAAAATAACTCTATCCATTTTTTATGTCAGTTTTGCTTTTATGCAATACAAGGTGCACCTGTTTATTTCTCATTCTGTCAAAACCCCTCAAACCCTAGCATTATTCAGCAGCTCTAACACCACCTAAAGGAGCGTGTCACCCAGAGGTCAGCAAGACACACTCTGTCCTGGTGTCACAGGAGGCCAGCACAGATTTTTCTTGCTAAAGCTCCCTGGTTGCTGATGCCACGAGGGCCAGGCAGGATGGGCAGTGTGGCAGGACCCGTGGGGGTGCAGCTGACAGAAACCCCCTGGGGAAGTGCCAAGCACATGTCCTTTGTTAAGGAAAGAGCATGTAAGTGAGGTAGGAGAGATCCTGCCATAAAAACCACTCAGAGGGAGAAACCTGTATCCAGAAAGGGAACTCATGGTCACCCAAGGTGAGGTACAGCCCCTGTAAATGTGCTGAGGCTGGGTGGAAGCGGAGTGCTGATCAAGGCATTGCTGACAGGCACAGGGAGACCAGGATTAGCCCAGCACTTGTGTAACAAGTAAAACCAAGCTCTGTAGATCCTCTCTTGGACAGGGATGAGTATTTCTTGGCCCTGGCAGTGTTTAGGGCCATCCCTAAGCAGGTGAACTCAGGGTGCCCACAGGGACAGGTGAAATTCCAGCTGTGCACAAAAGGAGGGTCAGTGCATCCACAGGATGGCGTGTGCATTTTGGTGGGGGAAGGCTGGCTGCCCTGGTGCTCCCATCAGGATAGAGGAGGCATTTCAGTGCTGGGATGAGTCTCAGAGGAGCAGCGTGAGGCTCTCAGTTTGGCACAGGGTTAGTGCTGGGCCACCAGAGAGCACTAAAGAATATGCAGTGTGTACCAGTGTGGGGACAGGGACAGGCCAGAGAGAGCAGCCGCAGCTGATGCCCAAACACTCCTGAGAGCATGCACTGCCATTCTTTTTTTTTTCTCTTGAAGAGGAAAAATCCAAGGAAAGAGACAGAAAGTTTAAGATGGTGTTTTGGGGAGTTTAAGTGATTACAGGTAGAAGCTCTCAACTTACTGCTGTTAGGAAGGAAAGAGAAAGAAGGCAATTATAACAAGCCCTTGGAGGCTTGAAGGACAGCACAGCATAAAGCTGTGTACAAGCATCCCTAACAACTCCACATCAGAGCAATAGCAGATATGTGATACGTACATCTGGGGCAAGACAGAAGAGACAGGGCAGGGATTTCTTTAAGGACACTCCATTGCTCCTCTGGTGGGCACGAAGCACCCAGAAATAACTGCCTGTGACACAGCTATGCACTAGCTTAATGTGCCACCATCAAGCTCCATCTGTTTAATCGATGCAATCCCATGGAAACACTTCTCTCGCAATTTAAGAGTGGCTTAATACATTCCTAATGAACTGGATCCAAGATAGGCCTGGCTAAAGTGGAAAACAAAGATCTGGATTAAACCAAATAATGTAATTTTTTCACAGAGTCTTTTGCATCCTTTTACCCAGCATCATGTTAAAAACAATTTATGTTAAAACAAAGAGAGAAGCCCCTAAGATTACTCAGCAGTAACAGGAAGATAGGGCAGGGTCCTTAGTGCAAAAGCAGTGAACCACTGTGAGGAGTAGGAGTAGTATTGCTTGCAGCTCTTAATTGTGTTATCTGTGGCTCCCAGCTGATGCAGAGACCAAAAAGCAGCATGGGAGGAGAGGAGAAGCAGGATGAGCTGCCTGCTAAATTATGGTGTATATCTGACTTTCTATCAAATAAAAAGACTAAAAATTGAGTCTACTTGTGCACAACCACACACTTTCTGACGTCATTTTCAATTTTGAGAAGTCTGATCTAACCCCACATTATGCAACTGTTGAATCTTCCATGCTGGCAAAGTCTAATTTTCACACGCCTACATGCTATGTACCTGATTTTTATTTTTATTTTTAAATATCAACAGCCTAAACCAAGTTTTTTTAAAAAGAGACTTAAAATGGTCATAATGGTTATGAAAGGTCCTAGCTTTACATCCATTGTTTCAAAGGAGTAAAAGCAAAAATACTCAAAGTCCATTCTAAAAAAACAGGCAATTAAGATAATGTCAAAGTAACAGATGAAATGAAAATTCAAGGGACAATGCAGATCCTATCCCCACCACGGGGATTATATATTCATCTGCAAAAAAGTATTCAATGCATGTTTCACCTACAGCCCACCTTTCTTTTAAAGGTCACTTTAATAATCAAGATGTGCCAAAAAAAGGTAAAAGCCCTGAAATTCCAAGACAAGCATGGCCATTTTATATCAGTCCCTGCTGGAAAGCACTAAAACAGTGCTTAGCCAAACTGTTGTCTGAATCAAGCAGATTACAATGTCATGCACACAAAAGTACTTTCCTGAATTAAGATCCCATGTAAACACTCTGAAAACACCTTATGGAGAAAGAAGAGAAAGAAGCTGAAGGAAGTCCTAGGGGAAAGAGCAAAGCTTGAGCTGGATTCTCCTCTCCCACCCTTTTTACATCCCTGTGTGTGATGAACTGAACTTCCTTCTCACTGAAGGCCAGGATATGATCTTGCATTTCTCAACACACTCTTAGAGCTGCTGAATAATCAGTTCAAGAATAAAAGAGCATTTCTGCCTCTTGGGTTGAGGGTTTTTTTTTGCTGCAACCTAACTTGGTGACTAATTCCTACCCTACTGCCAGAGAATGCAGAAATCCTAAGAAAGGGTTTTGATTTTCCATGGCCATTGCCCTGCCAGTCTCTTGGGCAGAAATTTGCTTCTGAGCAACACCTTCCAGTAACCTTATGATGCTTTTCAGATCCACGTCTCCTTCCTCACTGCTGCAGAAGTCAACCAACAACAATCAAGTTGCATGCAGAAGGGCATGAGTCCTGTACAAACCAGAAACATATCACTTATAAAAATAACTATCTGGTCCCCAGACTCAGGTGGGCATTTTTCAGAGATGCACAAAGTGATGGAACTACATGGGTTCAAACCTGAAGGCCAGAGAGAGGTGATGCTGCTAAGCAAGAGAAGCTGCTCTCACTGACTGGTAAGACACAAGGCTTCAAGAGCTGAAACTCATTTCTGCATTGTTGACTTTGTGCTGTATGGGTCCAGGCAAGAACATGAAACCTCAATCAGAGGTTATCTGAAATCCACTGCATTTTTTTTTGGCTGAATCGGGCCTGATTGACGTGGTCCCTAAAGATATTGGTATCTGTGAGAAGTGATTCTCCTGACTGCAGCTCATCACAGGCACATTTTACAAACTGCAGGGGCTCCAGCTAACCTCTCTGCTCCACCGGAATAAAGTCAATTCTGCTAAGAGTGCTGATAGTCCGGACAAGTAAAAGACTTCTTCTCTGTTTCTATGGTTGCAACAGCCCTTAAGAAAGATATAAATTTCCCTGCAACAACTAACTGCATATTCATTTTAAGGTAGATCTAGTTCCAGATTCCTGAGACAGAACCCTCTACCTGTTCCCAACCCCACAAAGCCAGAGCAGCAATATAGAAAATTTCTAATCTCAACAGAATTCAGTGAGCAGCATGATTGGTTTGGTAAATAAACAAACAAACAAACAAAACAAAAGAAACCCACCAAAAAAAAAAAAAAAAAACCCCACAGCAAATTTTCAGCCTCTATGTACAAAACCAATGCAAACAAGTGGAACATTCTAGTTATATTTTGTAAAACACATGTTTGGGATCAACAAAACATCAAACATCCAGACCCTAGATTACAAAAGAGATCTATTGCCATCTAATTGTCAACCCCAAGTTTAGACAGTCCTTGTCGGAAATCATGTAATTCATCTATCTTCCCGTCTAGTACATCTAAAAAATTCTTTAATTCAGTTTTAAGGTTGGTCTGCCTATGTTTGTTCTCTTCAACTTCTGTCCTTAGCGTTCTGACTTTCTCTTCAAGATCTTTGTTCTTTTTCTCAGCAGCCTTAAAGACAAAAGAGACAATAAGATGAATCACAGAGAAGAAGGATGAGCAGCATTTCATAAATTAAAGCAACAAATGGCAGCTGGGCTGTGAGACTTTGCTCGAACTTCTGTAAACTGATTAACACAAGCACCTCAGAGCAACTGACATGAGCATGTCAGAGCCTACGCAGGAAAGGACACAGATTAACTGGAAAAGATGCTTTGCATCAGACTTTGTCATTTAGTTGATACCTTCAAATTCAGCTGGATTTAAATTGTGCTCTGTGCATACATTTGTGTCATTGCTACAGCTGCAGAATAAGACATTGTGCCATCAATTACATACAGAATTATCTATGGTGGTTTAACCTTGAAAAAAAAATTTAGGAAATAAATTTGCTGAGGAATAAAGTTGCTTTATTCAGCACTTTGGGATTTATTGGTATTTTTTTAAAATTCTACTTTGCCTGATGGCTTATTTATTGATTGGATTTTACTTCATCGATGAGACTGCTCATTCTCTTTTCATGTATTAATTTATTGCATTTCCACAAGACCCGACTCGAGAAGGCAACGCCTGAAGTCCAGCTGCTGCCTGGGGCAGGGCTCCTGAGCACCTGCCATGGGCACATGCCAGTGCTGCTGGAAAGGGATGTCACAGCACAGGGCCACATCCCCAGGTGAACTTTCACCCTGGTGCTGAGCAGCTATGCTCATCTGCTTCTTTCTTTCCCAAAGCCTGCCCTGCTGCCACTGCAGCAATTACCCCCAGGTCTTGGGCAGTTGCTCGACACACGTGGCAGTGGTGCAGCTCCATGAGCCCAGAGCAGCAGAAACATGGGATACAGGATAGCCTGGAACTGCAGGAGCTGGATGCTACATGATCCTAGACAAACCAATTTCTGCAACAGAGCTATTTCATCACTCCTGTGCTGGGAATGGCACTGTGTATTTTGCATGTAATTAGCATTTTTTGGTTTTACTAACTGGAGCTCTCTTGCCTTGAAACACTGAAGTCTGAATAGAGAAATGCATACAGCTATGAGGAAAAAAAAAGTAAAGGAAAGGTACCAGTTATTTTGAAACCAATTTCACTGCTAACTGTACCTGTAATTGTTCAGATACAGATTCACATTCTGACATTAGCTCTGGTATAATTTCACCCTGCTTTCGGAGCTCTTCCAGTTCCTTTGAAAACATTAAAAAAAAAAATATTAGTGCAAGCTTCAATTTAGAACATAATGAAAATCTGAAAAGATGAAATGGCTTTGCATATTTTATTGTATTCTGCACAGTATTTGGATGGAAAATAATCAAAATAACCTGCCTACATTCCAAAATTGCTAATTTTCTATAAGGATACATTTTTTCACTAAATTTTTTACTTTGCATTTCTAAAACAGGCAATGTAATCCCACCTCTTGCATGAATTCCATGAACTATATTAATAAAACCTTAACCTAAACCATGTAACTATGCAAAAGATGTATTAAATACCAGAGAAATCTGAATGGCTGTAATGCTACAAGCAATTTATAGATGGTAGCAAAGAGCAAATTAGACAATTTCAATGACATATGACAGCAAAAAAAAAAAAAAAGGCCAGTGGCTTTACCAGTTGTACATATAGAGACATCATTACAGAACACAGGTGGAATGGCACAGCTCTGAGAACCACCTTCCCCCTCCCCCAAAATCTGTATTTGGTTCTGGCCTCACTACCCAAATTGAGCAGACCTGATGAAGGGAATTAATGGAAAGAGCAACAGTAGGAATCCACGTCTCTGTTGGAAATTAAAACAACTTGAAAATAGTGCAAGATCCTCCTCCAGAAACAGCCATTAGGTGATGACCTCCAGAGAATGCAGGGGTGCACCTCTGGACTACCTGGACTTGTGCAAAGCATTTGGCATTGTTCCACACATGAGCCTTGTCTCAAAATCAGAGAGACGTGGATTTGGTGGAGGAACCACTTGGTGGACAAGCACCTCCTCCACGAGGGGGGTATCAGCAGCTTCTCTTACATGGCAATGCCATGAGCACATTTCATGTGGGCTTGGATTCCAGACCATGAAAGATTACTTATGGGTAGTTTAGAGCTAATTGAGAACATGCTAATGTAAGCATGAATTTTTAAAAGAAGTTAGTATATTTTCAGTGTAAATGGAAGAAGGGCTCATAAAATTCACAAGCTGACCAATTTTCTGGTTCATTTGGTACAGTAAAAACGTGAATCTTGAGGAGAACTCTAGGAGAGAATAAGGGCTGTTATATATGCTACTGCCACAGAAAGGTTGGGAAGACAGCATTACAATTTCCTTTGAAATAAAGGGCTGAAAAACACTATATTTATGACAGTGTATCAAAATCCATTTCCCTAAACTATTTCCTTCCACCACCACAAAATCCCTTAACAGCAGAGCTTTTAAGAGCACCAGCAGAGATGCTGTAATGGCACATGGCAAACTTTACTGCATTGCTTTTCCTTTTCAGCCAGCACAGAGCATTTGGTCAGTGTGACAATGGAAAAAAAACAGCTTCCCTGTATTTTCCCCACTGTTCTGGGGTTCCAAGCCATCATTCTCCTTAGAAAAATTAACACCCTTAAAAACTAACATTAATGTCAAAAATTACAAACTGGGGTACTCTAGATGAATCTGAATTTCTCACTCTTGGCATTAGTCCTGAGATCAGAGCGAGACCATAAACCAGCAAAGCTGTAAACTCTGAGCCATCCAGAAAAGAAATAGAAATGCCAAATTATTTTCTAAATTATGTCTTTTTAATGGTAATCCTGATGTCTACAGGAATTTTTGGCATGGGGAGAGTCAAATGAATCTGCTCTGAGCACACATCTGTCTGGCACTGGGCACCAAGTTTCACCACTGGCTCTTCTACAAGGACAAGTGTTGTGTACATAAAAGCATCCTTTTCTAACCCCTGCCAAGTTACAGCGTGCAGCCACAGCACATAACACATCATGAAACTTGGATGGAGAAACACTACCAAACAAGGGACTGTACATAGAAAACCTAGAAACAGGCAACACCCCAAGACATCAGGCTGCTTCTGGTGGTAGGTGAGCCACTCCATAAATCTACACCCAAGGAGAGAAGCAGACAGTTCCACTCAAACATGAACATGCTATTTCTGTGTTTAGGGCACTCACCAGCTCTTTGTCCTGAAGTTCTGTTTCCAGCTCCTGGAGACGTCTACTCAACTGTGCATTTCTTTCTTTCTCTTTATTTATTTCATTGCACTGTTCCTCCAGTTCTTCAATCTTTAAGAAATGTCAGACATTAGGTGAAATTTTTCAAATTTATGAAAATCTGGGGCAGAACACAGCTGATGAAATGGACATGGGATCTGTTTCCTAAATCATAGCATCTGATTTACTGCAACCAAATTATCACTTCTTTCCTTCAAAAGAGTCAATTTACACATCCACTAGGAAACCCTGGGTCTGCATTTATTCTCTCTTACAGTCTCTCTTATAAGTACTCAGGAATGCACAAAACACTGAGCTGCTAAAGTAAGTGGAACTGGGGATAAAATCTGCACTTCACTCCTATGAAGCCAACACAAGGCTACAAGGAATTTTCTTACAAGGGTTTTCTTAACACATTAGAAGAAGAAATCTCTTGGGGGCTGCTTATTATTCTAGCTGGTGTATGAGGGACACAACATCAAAACTTTGGGGGGAGAACCAGTTCAGAGCAACATCTGCTGCTTTGTTCTCTTGCCCAGGGAAGCGCTTTGCTCTCTCCAAACCTCCTGCTGCCAGCTCTGGACTCAGCTCCCAGGAGATGCACTTCCCACAGGCCGATGGACCAGCTCATTAAAGTATGTACTTTAATTCTCAGCTTCATGTTGCTTTGGGATTATAACTTCCTTCATTTGAAGGTAGAGCAATATGCAAAAAATTCTGACCCAATTAATAAAGGGGAAGGAGCTTCCCAGGGCACTGCAGTGGTGCAATGTGAGCACTGAGCAAGGAACCTACTTGGGGAAAACCTCAGAAAACCTCCCTGTGTAGAGAAAGCACATTATACAGACAGCATTGCTGCACAGTCTGGCTGGTCACCAGCACGAGGACTTTGAAGAGGCAGTAAGGTGGTGTTTTAATAATCTCCTCTTTTCTAGTACAGCTGCTGGGATGTGGCATGTGTTGATGAGAACAACTTTTCCCTGCAACAGTACAGAGAGGGAAATAACTACCCTGCAAATGATGATATTTTCCCATAACACATGTTCCAGTCTCTCACTTCTCCCCTATCCACAAGAGACTGGATATATGAACCCAAATCATGTAACAACTTAAACATTAACATTTAACATTAATTTGTTAATGTAACATCAGTTAATACAGCTCTGGTTTGATCTCTGCATTACCACTGTGCACTCAATAAAACTCAAGTGAATAAACAGTGAATATTGGCCTCAGAAAAAAGGGTGTTGTTCCACAAGGATTTTCAGTGCCCACAAACAACTCAAACCACCTCCAACACTGAAATACTACTTGCAGCCTACTGACATACAAAAAGACATGAAATTCCTTCCCTCTTCAAAAGCAAACACTAAACAAAAAAATATCCTCAGACTGATACAATCTGATCTCTATTTCAAATGTCCTAGTGATCCATCTAAGCAGCAGGAAAAGGATCTAGCTTTTCCAAAAGCATTTAGGATGAATAGGGTGAAAATATCTCTGCAAAAGCAATGCTCATGGAAACCAGGATCCCCCGTGCCCAGGATCCCCTGTGCCCATAGGGGCTGCTGCAGATAGCACAATATTATCTGAGAGATGGTACTACTGACTACTCTAAACCTCCACAGATTTAAACTTCTGAGTTGTTCTCTGCTGTAGCCATTGCTAACTCTCCATCTTATACAACTGAGAAATGTGCTCAATAATGAAGGGGAAAAGGCTTCTGATGATGCCTGTTGGCAAGTTTCTGGATGAGATGTGCCAGGTGTTAGCGCTGGAGAACCCGGCTCACAGCCCAGAGTGCTGAGGAAATAACTCACATCCTCATTCCCCTGCACTGCTGGGATTTGCTTCTAATCCTGAGTGGTTCCCAGGCTGGGTTCCTGTGGGTAACCAGGCCACAACTTTGCCTTCTGCTCATCCATATCTGGCAGCATTTAAGTAAGCTTTGAAAGGGATTATGCAATAGCAGTCCCACTTTTAGAACCTTCCTGGTTCCTCACCCCAGCCAGCAAGCCCTGCTGACACCAAGTCTCCCAAATCCTGATGCAGGGAACTTCAGGTGATGCAGCAGCTCCTCTGCTCCCTCCCTGCCCGCTGTGTGCAGAGGGAAGCAGCTGCCTGAGCTCCCCATCCACCTCCCTTTCAAAGGCCAACTCCATCTGCTAACACACACAGCGGGAGAGCTGCAGAGATCCCAGAGAAAGAGCCGTGGTGGGAGCAGCTGGCAGGAGGGGCGCCTCTCCCGTGGCTGTGTTCTGCTACCTTGCCCCTCAGCTGGTCGTTCTCCTCCTTGCAGGCTGAGAACTGCTTCTTCCAGTGCTCGATGCTGGCCGCCGACTCCTGCAGGGCTGTGGACAGCCGCGCGTTGCTCTCCCGCAGCGACTGCAGCTCCGTCTCCCACTTCTTCACGTTGGATGAACTGAGAAAAACAGGACACCATGAGGTGGTTTCACCTTGAGTCCCTGTGAGTTGTTATTCTTTACCTGCCTGCAAACTCCGCCACCGCAGTGCATTCACCATTAATTTGTTGCAATAAGAGGAAGAGCACTCAGATGTGCGTAATTGCCTTTAGCCATTACATTCCTGTGGAGAATAAAAGCCTTAATTTGACTGTCTCTGTCAAAGCAAAGGGATCCACCAAGCCCAGCAGCAGCGGCCTGTGTCTGGAACACAAGCCCTGCTGTCAGAGCAGGCTGTAGGGTCCAGCTGCCCATTTGCACACAGGGGTCTCACCCTGGCAGTGCACGGTCCCTAACACCTCCTGAGCTGTGTGGCTGCAGCACCTGGGGCTGGGCACCTGGCACCCCTGCAGCACAGCCACTCTGCACATCTGCAGATGGCACAGCAATTCCGAATGGAAGATTTCAGGGGGTTGACATGATCTATATTTGAATTTATTTTAATGCTGAGTCTTAACTATAAAAGCGTTACATAATGCTGCAGAATTAAACTACTCATTCCCCAAAGCTTTGAGCTGCAGCACAGAGCACAAGATTAGAGGGTGAACGAGAGGAAGGCTTTGAAACTCCCTGTGTGCTACTTGCTGCCTGCCTGTGGAGGTGTCTTCAGCAAGAGGAATGAGCTCACATTACTGTTTGAAACAGGTTAAGCTCCTGAAATGTCAATGAAGAGAGACGTTGTACTTCAAACATAATATATGCAACCTTGGAATTGCTCACTGGATAATGCTGCTTACAGTGATGCTTTGTTTTTTAAATACCTTTTTAAGAATAGCTTGATCTTGTTAGATTTTCTTTCCATTCAAAGATACACATTCACATGCAAGAGGCAGACAAGGCAAAATCCCAATAGAGAATTACTCTATTTTAATGTTGTAACTTTGCATATTGCAATGCCTGTATTTTCACTACAGCTGCAAATTACTCTTCTCAGCATTTTCAAATTATTTATCAAAGCAAATAGCAAAAAATGTGATTTCAAGGGGCTCTGTCCACAATTTAGAAATATCCCCTAAGACTTCCAAGTACTCTGATGAAATTATACTTCTAACTTCAACTTTTTATGGTTGAGTTCATTCCCTTTCATAATTTTAAATATCCATATCTATTTTCATCAAAGTAAGTGTAGCAAACTCAAAGAGGAAGAAAGATTGGCTTCATATGTTATCAGCAGCAATTACTCCCCTATGGCTTTAATGTTATTTCTGTAGTTTGAAAACTTTGTAAAAGAAGATGGCTATAATAGTTGGCATCGGCAGAATAAAAGAGAGCTTATTTCTTCACAACCTTCATCAGGAATAAATTAAACGGGAAATATTTCTCTACTGGATACCAGGAGGTACTTGCTAAAATCTGTTCAATCCTCCATTCTGCGGCACCATTTAAAATTAATTACAATCTGAATAATTTCTGTTAATATCATTATCCATCAGATAATTACAGCACACTTTTCCAATGCAATTTAGGTTCTACAGGAACTTCACCTTTGGGCTAGAGCAATTTTTAATTTATCATTCTCAGATTTGAGATGTGCCTCAGCAGGGCCACCATGTGATGCCTTCTCGTCGTCTGTGCCATTCACACTTGAAGCTCGAGTGGAAGATGGTGTTTCACGTCCAGACTCCTGCAGCACAACACACAAACGAACACTGGGTGTCTCCTGCATCTCCTGCAAGACCACAACACCAATTTCTTTGTAATCTTGATCCCACACCACTTGGCTGAGACCTCGGCTCTCCTGGCAGAACAGTGGTAACACACACATACCCTTTTCATCTTGGCTGCAAAGCTGGTCTGTTTAAAAAGAATGAAAAAATTACAATGATACACAAATGGAAGTTTAAAGCGTTCAAAACTTAAAAAAAGTTTTTCCCTGATACGGCTTGTGTTTTTCAAAAGTTGTTTGGTTTTTTAAGATAATGAAACAATACAACACACAAAGTACAAACAAACAAACAAACCAACCCAGTACTGCTCCTCCAAAAACATACTATTCACACACTGCTTGGTGCTGACCACCAACAGAGAACAAACAAAGTGCACTACAAAAGAACCATGACCAAAGTCTTTACAAAATGAGTATCCAAAGTCAGCCACTCAGATTGAGACTAAAACCATGCAGCAGCTTTTCCTGCCTCCAAACATCAGCCCAGACCAGGAACAGCTGCTGAGCAGGGTTCACTCTCGCCTAAAGCAATGCACACCAAAATACAGCCAACCCTGCAGAGAGCCTGGGCCAACTCTGCATTTCTCCAGTGTGTAGGAAACGCAGACCCCGCTGGGCACTGCGGCACTGGTGGCACCAGCTGTGCTACCCAGGAGAGGCTACTGTGCAGAGATACAACACAGGCTTCTCCCAGCCCCCCTAAAGCCCCCCTGCTCCCACACCACAGCTGCCCAGGGAACGCTGGACACAAAGTCAGGCAAACCTAATGCCACAGAAGTGGGCTGGACAGATGACATAGAAGGATATTGATGAATCTCATTTAGTGCCTGCTGAAGCACTACACTGACTGACTTCCCAGTGACTCAAACTGTGTTTAACAGTACAAATCAAAGGATGTATAGCTTTCCCTGTTATTAAAACAGTTGTAACAGCTCAAGGACTGCTGAAAACATTAGATTTAAATGGAAGTAAAGAGCGTGGATGGATGAAAAATATTCTTCTGACAATGCTAATGTCCAGAAGCTGACAATTACCTTCAGCAATCTCCATTTTATATACTTTAAGCTGGCTGCCAGAAGCTGGCATAGTCCATTTGAAAATTTAACTTTAAATTATTTATCCTGTATGTGTGCAGGTATTAAAGCTAAATTACAAACCTGTGAATGATTGCTTGAGGTTTCAATTTTCTCTTGAGATCTGTCTCTTGCAAGTTTGGCAGCTTCTTTTACTTCTTGGAACTTCTCTGCAAACTAGAAAAAGCATGAAAGATATTTATTATCATGATTTATCGTCCATTAAACCATTAAGATTGCTATGTTCATATGGTATAGATGTCCAAAAGTGAACAATTAATTTTATTAATTTAGAATTTTTGGCAAGAAACAACATTTTAGTTCTTTGGCAGAATGGTTCTTCCAAAAGAAGTGGGGGTGTGTCTGAAAGAGGAACATCTCTGTAACTCTAGCCAACCACAGTAAAAGCCCATGGAGGAAAAGGAACTGTTGGTGTCTCCTGGTTTGATTTGGTTCTGTTTATTTCCTCCCCCTTCTCTGTTTCCCTTGGTGTTGACAGTGTATTAAAGACAAAAGTCTTTAAGACATATGTTTGGATAAAAATAGTATCAATGTCTTCTATTCCTAAGAGCAAGTGAATTCAATTAAAGAATGCAAATAAGTTTCATTTGCAGGAGGTAAGCAAGGGATTATCAAGACATAGGAAAAAGGAGAAGAAGGTAGATTGCAATGTACGATGGAGTTGTATGAAAACACACTTTTCTGCTCTAATTTTCTTATTACTTTCAAAAATAAAGGTAGAGAACTTCAGATAAAGGCTCGAATGCTTCCTCTAAGAGGGATATATCAAACTGGGAGAGGTGAAGGGAAGGAAAGATAAAGATGGAAGGTAACAATCCCAACCTCTGTGAGTTGCTGTAGGACATCTTTTCCAAAGCCAGCCTGGCATTTTTGGAATACAAGTGTTATTACAGCCAGTCAGGGTTGCAGGGCTTCAAACACTTTAAACAGCGTTTAAAATTTTATAAGGAGGATTACAAAGATGGAAAAAAAGGTATAATGCATAATATGTTTTTAAAATTATGATGTATCCACTATAAGAACAGGTAACTTTATCTTTCAGTTAAAACTGCTTGGTCCTGCTTGCCTGTGTTTTGAAAAACTTGAAATGCTAGAAAGGCAAGACATTTTAGAAGTAAAAATATAAACAGATGTATTTATTGCACAGTTTGTGCAATAAATTATATTTATATTATTATGTGATTATATCCTTGGATAATTCAGAACACTTATGAAAAAATCGTAAATAAAAGCATGAAAAAAAATCCAAATTTACAGCTGAAGAATTGAAAGAATCATTATTCATTTAACAATCTTGCCTTCTAATTTACAGCAGGTATTTAGCATGCTGTCTCAGTAAAATTTGGACTGTAGAGACCGATTAAACAAATTTTCTCCATTTGGTCTAAAAGCAATCTGGATTTCCACGTGTAACGCACACAAATGGCAATTTCCAACAAACACACACACACATCATGGTTAAACCCCAGGGATGAGAACATTCTGGAAGGTGAGCGATGCTCTGGGTGCACCCTGTGGTGTGTGGCAGCGCTGGTGGACGAGGATGGAGCTCTGGGGTCCAGCTGCTCCTCCACCACAGCTGACACTGCACACGCAAGGCGCGTGCCCTGGGATGGCAGCGGTTGCCATCCGATGGCATTGCAGTCACTACACGCACAAATGGCTTGATTTCCTCTCCAGCACTCCACAGATCGTTCAGAACAACCACATTACATTTGTGCCTTTAGTGATTTAACTCTAACTTTACACAAAGCATCTCTCCTGCTGTGACAGAGCAGCTATAACCAGCTGATTATTTCTAAAATATTATATCAACACTAAGTTCTACCTTTGTGTTTCTTGCGGATAGCGTAAGGCTGTTTTGAGTCTGTCTTTTATAATAAATCTTTCTCTTTTACAATAAATCTCTTCATCTCATGTATGAAAAATTTATGAGGGTTCTTCATGGATGATACGAAATATGGGAAGACAAAAAGAATTGGAAGTGATCTATCAAATTTTATTTTGCAGCTATCTTCGTAAAGCACACAGGAGGCCGCTGTGAAAAAATTATGTGAGCTGGGAAAAAAGGACATTTTTCCACATTTCCATAATAAAAAATTGCATATGATTGAGCAACACTAATCTTCAATACTAACCTAATAATGACCTCATTGCATAAACGATATCAGTCACGTCTCTAGTTCACCAACACATGTATTAAACACATTTGCATTTAGAAAGTGATTGCTGCTCTGAGAGGGGCAGTGCCAGCCCCAGCTCTGCAGCACTGCAGCACCCATAGCACAGGAGCAGAGCAGGAGGCTCTGAAGCCACCCAAAGCTCGAGGCTGTCTGACAGTTTAGTACAGCCACAAGGCCAAATCACCATGAGAAATCAGATTTCTCTCTAGGAACCAACTGCTTCTGCCCCAAACACAAATAATTGACAAGTAAGTGGTACCACAAAATCATGCCCCACCTTCAAGGTCTAAGCTTTGAGCCATCAAACCATTACAACAAAAAGGAGTACTTAATGAAAGTCAAATTCCTAATAAAAAGTGTGTTGAGTAAATTAAAACTTGGTAAGTGTGGTCTCAAGGGGCAACAAAAATCTAAATATCCAAACCCAACTACTACAGAATTCATAATGTTTGTTCTCCTTAGGTCCATGCTTGCCCTCTGGCAAAGTTACCAAAATCAGCAAAAAAACCCCACAAAAACTGGAGTAGGAGAGATGCCAGCTGAATACTACCCCAACAGTCCATCATGGATTAGAGGATGTGCCTTCCCACGCCCCAGGAATCTGTGTGACTAAGCTGCAACACAGAGAAGATTTGCTGCTACCAACACTCGTGAAGCCTTTTGGTCAGGCAGCTGCAGCCATGAGCACTGCTTGATTAGGAGTCTTGGCCAGTGAAATTTAATGGGGACTCGAGGATGCTACTGTGCATTGCAGAAATTATTTAAAGGCTGTTCAAATCCACAGTCAGTTTGTCACCAGAAGAAATATATATATTCAAATAGACCTCCTTAGCATTTTATACATTAAAAAGCATGATTTTGTATGCATAAATTTTAAGCTCCTGGTCTGGCATTATATTTTATGTCTCCTACTGACAAATTGTGCCAGTATCGGATGAAACAGCTGCTCCCACCCAAAGCAGGCTCATAAATATTTCATCTCCCTCTCGGTTTGCAGAAGGCTGGGTGATGTGACAGCCCCGGGGGAGCACGGCTGTGCCGTGACCCACAACACACGCGTGCTTTTCCCGTGGTTCTCCTGGGGTGAGCCCTCAGCACGGGGCAGAGGGGTTCCCAACAAGACTATTTACCCCAGAAAGTGCCCCGTAATTTGCTCTATCCCAGCCAGAGCGTGTCCAGCTCTGATGCCAGCTGGACCAGTGGCTGTGCTGTGTGCTGGGGCAGGGGCAGACTCTGCCCCGAGCTTGCTGCCCTGCAATGCAGGGACTGGCACACATGGCACACATAATGTGCAGGAGTGCAGAGAAATAAAGTCCAGGGCTTCCCAGGGGCCAGAGGCAGCTGCTTTATGATGTGCAAAGTCTGGCTTTGCTGCGTTTCTCCCCCGTATAAATCTTTGTCCCTATGCCCTTGACCACCTGCAGCTCCTCATATACAGCACGGCTGCCTCAAAGCACCCTGAACGGCAGCAGAAATCCTCCTTAACCACTCTGTGTGCAAAATTCAGCACTACCTGTGCAGCAGCAGCCCTGCCCTCTCACACCCACACACGCTGGCACTTTCCCGTGATTCCTGCCTCCGTCTGGCTGAAGCGAGGTTTGAAGAGCGCCTTGCTGAGGCACACGGTGGGGAGGGGGAAAGGAGGGGCAGCGAGTCCTGCAAAAGGGGAAAAGGACCCTGAGTAGGACATCAGCTTTAAGCCCTGGGATTTTCCCAATCAATGTGAATGGTAATTAGGTTACTGGGTCACAGAATGCAGTTTTCATTAATGGCTCATGTTTAATTTGAACTGCTTTTCCCTACAGGTATGGATTAATGCTTTAAGTATCTCAAGAGAAGCAAAGCATTAGAATGAGGCAGTATCTTTTATTAGGCCAAGCAATATACTTTAAAATGCAGGCATTTTTAGGCATGCTAACCTCTTCTCCTGCCTCATTATTTTCCGTTGCTTTCAACAGACATTTTTAGCTTTATTTATTTATATTTATTTTAAGTCAGGGCTATTGATCTCTGGTTTAGGGGAGTTTTAGTGTGCCCTTCCGATTCCTGACTAAGCACTTCAATTATTTCCTGTAAAATAGGCAAGCTTTAATTTATATCTTTTATAAGAGTATAATGATATTAATATAAAATGAAACTTGATTTTACTATTCCCAGTACACTTATATAGCTATAATCTCACTCTCAACTCTGATCTTTCTTACTAATGGCTCAATAATTAAACTGAGAAGCACAGACAATAAAGGAGTATCTTTGTCCCATTGCTTTGCATGGTGGTAATAAACTAGGTTTTCTTGTATTTTTCAGCTAGATAACTGTCAGAGTTTTGGTTTGTTTTTACTTTTTTATGAAATCATCTCAAGCTATTTTTAAAAGTGCCCCCCTTAAGCTCCCTTTCAATATTCTGACCAGAAAAAGTCTTTCTGCTGATTTGGAAAGCCTTTCATGCAAGTAGAAGGCTGTATTTTGGGCAGTGGGCTCTTCAGCAGATCATGTAGTGCAAACAAATGCACAAAGTGACCTGGGAAGAAACACAGCTGGGCTGGTGCCCCTGTACCCACATGACATGTTATTCACACTGGCTCTAGACTCATGAACACTGAGCTGATACCAGCAATGCATTTCTTCTGAGTATGTGTTTGATAAGGCCTGCAGAACATGGTAAAATTTCTCTGATTAGAGTGCAAGGTCCTTCAAATGTACCTCCTGCCTTATTGTAGTGAAGCCAGTGCCTTATTTTATTATTTACCTCTCTTCTTCTGAGGCAGACCCAGCACCACCTGCTCCATGTGGGACATGGTGCAGGTTTAGCCCCAGTCTGCCACTGAGGCACCCTGGGGTCTCGGGTCATGTTACAGAGGTGTAACTTCAGTAAGCCAGGATTAAAAGCTACTATCCAGAGGTGCTAATTCTCCCATTTAGTGTTCAAAGGTTACATCATATCATGTTTATCTATTACTCAAAAAAAAATTATTCCCCTAGGTCCGTTTTAATCCTCCTCTATTCCTACACATCTTATTAGCTACTATGAACACCTCTTTGCCCCAGGAGTGAAGAAACTGCACAGGTGAAATGAGCAGTCCTGTACACCTGAGTAAGCATCATAAAACACAACCATCTCTCCAACAACTCATTTTTAAACAAGCTTTGCACATCATGCCTTTATCATCCCTGCAGAACAGATTAATGCCCTGGCACTTTTATGGGCATCCCAAGTCCAAAAATAATTTAACATACGGAAAGTAAAATAACTTTTAAGAAACACTTGCAAAAATGCAATTCTCTAGAAACTGTGAAAACTTATTAAGACGGACTTTCTAAAATAAACTCCTATAACAACTTGCTTGATAGGGAAGTCCTTCCAGTGCAGTGCAGCCTTTGCTGCTTTAGACACCACAAGAAACACCTTCTTCTCCTGATCCTTTTCTTATTAAAGCACAGGAGAGAACAGCAACCTGAGAGGCTGTGGCATGCCCAAGGACAAGCTGCTGAGGTCACTTACGAAGCCCAGTGCCAAGCAGCCAATGCCTCAGGAGTCAAGTATGTGTGAGATAAGTAGGGCTTTTTACCACATGAACAAACAATAATATCAGCTGCTTGATAAGCACTTGTCAAGACCACTACTCCAATGACAGGAGTATTTTCAGGTGCTGCTAATTCAGAACAAGAGGCTGCTTTAGGCTTTTCAAGCCTGCTAATGTACCCAGTGCCTAGTCCAGGGAAGTGTTTCATTAATACCAAACTCGGGGTGAGGGGTTTGGTGCTAATGCAGAGGCAGTTTTGTCAGCAAGACTGACATCAGCTCGCCCTGGCTACTCATCCCATGGCAGCAGCAGCACTCACTGCCACCCACAGGCAGTGGTAATTCCAGAGATGGTAATTCTGGTGATTCCAGAGATGAGGACCTGCAGTGCTGAGGAGGACCTGCAGTAACACACAGGTTGGAGATGTGCTGCTCTGCACTAACAAGAAGCAAGACAGCCCTTGCAGCCGCCCAGTGAGCCCTGTTACCTTTGTCAGCTGCTGCTCGGAGGGGAAGCCCAGCCCGAAGACGGTGTTGGCTCTGCTGTCTGCCCACTGCCCGAACTTCTGCGACGTTTTAGTGAAGGTCATGTTGGGGGTGATGGTGCTGTTTATGATCACCTGGTCACAGACAGAGCAAAAAATAAGAATTAAAACGTGCAAGTCACATCGGAAATGCATATCCTAGCAACGGTGTCATCCAAAGCAATTAGGAGGCTAAATTGGGAAATTGCTGTGTTCAGAAGATTTTTTTTTTTTTCCAAAATAAAACAGTTGTTTTCTTGTCTTAATTCTTGCAGGAGTTCTGATGCTTTGTCTTGTTTTTCAAAGTACCATCACAGCCCTGCAGTTAAACGTGGTTGCAGGAATGTCACTGAACTCAAAGCAGGGTCAGGAGGCACAAAACTACCCTGGCAGAAATGCAGATGCAAAATCCTTTTTTGCATTCAGAAGCCCTACAGCCACTGTCCCAACAGGTACCTGCTTGAGGCCTCCAAGCAGGGCATCCACAAGTAACACCTGAACTCAGACCTGAAGGGCAGAGAGATATTTCTGCATATTTCCATCTGTCCTCAGGCCTCCACAAGTAGGATGCCAGAGACATATCAGAAGTTTCAAGCAAAGCCAGATAATAAAAAACAAGACAAGGAGAAGCTGATGGCTTAACAGGGAGTTTAACTTGGGAGGGGTGGTAAAGCACATCACCTGCAATGCATATGCAGTATCAAATTTGGGCCCTGGAACAAATACATTTTAACTAATATCTGCTTCATCACCAGCAACCCTGAAAGCCACAGTGGTTCTTGTAATTAAAGAAATAGCCAACAAGAGGAAGGCTTGTGGATGAAGTCTCTGAGGAACTTAGTGGAGCAAATACAAAATGTAATCTTGCTAAGAAGAATTAGGTATATGTCAGTTCATTATCAAAAATCTTAACTTTATTTTCAAGATACATCATTATATTAGTCTGGCGACTTCTTCCCCTGGAAATTAATTCACGTACAATGTTCTTTCTGCTAGCAGAACAAGAGCTTTCTTTAGTAATGCGTACCATCATTTCCAAAATGCAAATTATGCAGTAATTAAGCCCAATCTGTGGGACAGTTTAATTAACATGATCAGGAAGTATCCTGGCAACATCATTTACTATGTATTCCAAGCAGTTTTCTCCTAAGCTATCATTTACATTTAGCAAAAAGTGTGAATTAAATTTACCAGAGGAAGATCCTTACTTGCTTCCATCCCCTCCCTGACTTTGGACCACTGCGTTGACACTTTCATTTGCTTTCTTAAAAATTACTCATTTCCCTCCTTTTGCATCATCACTTTCAAACAGACTTACGATTTTCTGCCATTCCCCACCACTGGAAGTTCTACCAGAAGGATAAAGACAGAGGAGTGCCAGGTGAGTGGTACCCCTGAAACTGTCCTTTGCATGGGAACAAACAGGGCAAGAAAGGGGAGAGGTGACCCTGCAACCAGCACAGGTCAACATCAACACTGTGCAGACAACACAGAAGTTGTGGCTGCTCCATCCCTGGGGCGCTCAAGGCCAGGTTGGATGGGGCTCTGAGCAGCCTGGTCTGGTGGAAGGTGTCCTGCCCGTGGCAGGGGGCTGGAACTGGGTGGTCCTTGAGGTCCCTTCCAACCTAAACCACTCTGTGATCAGTTCTCAGGGTCACCACATCTCCTTGAGTGGCCAGTGCACAGGCAGAGGTATGAGCAAAGCTGCCCAGATGTGTTCTCCTACAGCTACGTCGTGCCATAGGAACAGCCAACATAAAATCTAAATGTCATTTCAGTAATGTAAATTAAAAGAAAATCAGAGATTTTACGTAGGGGTTTGACAACGCAAAGGGACTGTGGTAATACAAGGATTGCATGGAGAGTCAAAAGAACAGGAGGAAAAGCTACCACCAACCCCAAAATTCAGGGTGCTTTCCAGAAACTTTAAAGAAAGTGCTATATGTATATTTCTGCTTTAAAAAAATCTTACATCAGACAGATGAACCACTTACAAATGTCTAGCTTCTCAAGTTACAGAATTTATTTTAAAGACTATAAAATTCCCAGAAATTTCAAGTCAGAGAAAGTATTATTTCAGTCCTGCTGTGCCTATCAACTTAGACATCTGGGGGGAAAAAAATAGTAAGGTGACCAGTTTGATTGAAAGGCAAAAACTTCACTCACTGATAGCTGACCCTGAGAAGACTAAAATTCCTCCACACCTCCTACAAGAATCATTGAGAAAATACAAACATATTAAAAAACCACACTAAAGTTATCTTTTACAACACAGTTCAATATTATGAGACATGATAAAAGGAATAATGAAGGCTGCAAACTGTAAACCAAGGAACTCCTTATTGAGCAATGAAATGCACTACATTAGCTGAGCACGTCAGAAGTTAATTTTCTTCTATGGCCAGTGGAGAATCCAAGGAAAGGTTGTGGTGAACACACACCTCTGAGAAACTGACAGTTCATCTGTTAAATTTATAATAAGCTGCTATTAGTGAAACTGCCTGGAAGCTGTCTCTACCTTTGCCTTTAAATCCTCCTCTGTCAGTCAGGCACTCCAGAAATGCTGCATTCCTACAGAGAAGTGAAAACCTAAGCAGAAGCCTAGGAGATTAAATCAGAGCTCATGTTTCTGTGAGCTCAGAGGAGATGGATGCTGTGGGTACATTGTGCTTATTCACCTGCTCCTCCTGCCCATCCTCACATTCACTTCCCCAGCTCTGGCCATGGTTTCAGAGCAGTGACACTCCTCTGGCAAGGGAACAATCACATTGGCTGTGTTTAGAGAAAGAAAGGGTGCTGTGATTTCAAAGAACAATGAACACTGAGGCTTGCAGGTGCCCCTGCCAGGTAACCCAGCTTGTCCCCACTCCCGTGGCAGGGTCACCCTCGGCTCTTTGGGACCAGAAGTAGAGTGCTCCCCACCACTCCTCCATCCTCTGGGCAGATGGTCTCAGCTGGAGCAGGAGGCAGGAGGAAGCATTTGTGCCCACCACAATGGGAAAGGTCAATTAAACTGGGAAATTTTTAATTTTTCTTTTCTTCTTCTTTTTTTTTTTTCTTTTTTTTTTTTTTTTTTTTTTTTTGTGAAAGTATGAGCCAGAATTTTCAAATTTCAAAACAAGGAGAGAATTAAAAGGGCACTATTTTGCTGCAGGCAGGATGAGCCACCAGGCTCTTTTCCATCCCTACCTGCAATCCAGCATGATAATTCTATAAGAAAAGGCCACTCATCAATTCAAATGAGACCTTATGAAATACTTTGCATTTGGTCCTCATTTGTATAATATACACACAGTGAAATTCCAGCTGCACCATAAAATGGAATAAACTTGTGGACTTTCATCCAGGATAATGGATTCAGAAGACAAACTACTCTCTAATCAAATGCAATCAATCCCTGAAGTGGTTAAAGAGTTCTCTCTAAAGAGACAGAGAAGCATAATATAATAAGCACCTTACAGAATAATAAACTCATTCATCATCCTCAGTCGTCTACATGTTTTTAAAAAAAATCTGCCTTTGCACTCACCTACATGCAAATGTATCAGATGGCAAACATTCCTGATACACCTGCATGAGCCAAGCAAGATCTCGTACTAATTTCACTTCCTTTGGGAGAAAATCAAACCTGAGATCTAAATTTTTATCTGAAGATGACACAGAAGCACGTTCACAGCACAAGGTAGCCCTACCTCACCCAGAAATGACTCCAGACATATAGGAACGCACTGGGTACATTCATCAGATAAAAGTGAATGCAAATAGGCTGGTGTAGAACAAAACATTCAGCGGCTGGAACACACCCATCCTGCTGCCTTCCCACGGAGAGAAACTGCCAAATAAATCAAAAAGGAAGAGGTCACAAGACGACCTGAGTGCGTAGAAGGAGAAAAACGTGCTGGCAGCTCCTGCTGCTCACAATGTCTGAGCAGAGCCCACAAATGCAGCTGCTGCTCCTTTTAGGGCGACACTTGCAGAACCTGAAGGGCTCCACTCGCGCACACCCCGCACCACGACAGTGCACCGAGGGGGAAAAGCCGATGTGGCTCCTGGAAATGCACTTGCCCAAGCTGCTGCCTCGTTAGCACAGGGCGAGCAGGCACGCTGGCAGCTGGAGCAGCACTCGGCGCTCGCCGGCTCGGCCCCAGCACACCCCGATGCCATCAGCCTCGCCAGCTTCACGGGGAGCAGAGCAGCGACTGCACAGGGCATCTGGCAGAGCCACTGGCGCTGCCCCGAGGAGGAGGAGGAGGAAGAACACACCGGCAGGAATCCGCCAGGACATGCACCCAAGGGGGGATGAGCCATGTCAGCCAGCCCTGCTGCCAGCTTCTCTGCCTCGGAAAAGACTGGAATAACAGCTATGAAATAGCTAATCAATGTGTTGGCCAATGTATTTTCTAACTGTGTTAAATTAAATCAGAAAAGGACACCTTCTTCTTGGACAAGAGTGCCAGATAAGGAATGATTCTGGAATTTCCCCTTTAAATACACATCACCTGTTACTCTGAAATAACCACACCTCCAGAAAAGCCCCAAGGCTCCAAGCCATAAGATCTGCTCTTTAAGACGATACTAAAACCTCCCCATTTCGTTTTCACACCTCTGAATATGTGCTTCCAGTTTGCAGCCCTTGTGAAATTTAATTTCCTCAACCCACCAGGCTGCTAATCTTCAGTAAAGATGTATCCCAGTCTAAAAACAGAATTGCAGAAGGAAAGAAGCTGCTAATCCTCTGGCCATAGCTATCACAGGCTCAGCAGGTTCTTCCAGCTCATCAAGTCGACATGAATCAGAAGGGCTTGTGACACAGGATGTGAAGATGAGGAGTCAGAGGTGGATTTACAGACAAATTCTTCCTTTATCCCAAATATTCAGCAACACTTCTGTGGAATTAGCCCACCTACATTTCCATGATCTGTATTATCCTTTACACTATCTACCATACTTCCTACCTCTGCCTCTAGACAGAATGTAACACTTTTCACCAGGATGTCACTGGTGATAAACATCTCATTTCTAGTCCTAGAAAGCTAGTGCATACACACACATTGTTAATCAAGACAGTGGTAATAAAGAGAAAAAAGAGTCCCTTGCTGACACCACCAAGCTGAGTGAAGCCAGGGAAGCACAAAGACACACAAAACCAAAAACAGCAATGGCACTTGTAGCTTTGCTTTATCTGCTGCACCTGACACCTACATGGCACTTTTCCTGGGACAGGCTGAGGGTATGGAATAACTAGACTGGGAGCACTGTGAGTGTACATGAAGAAGGGCACTGAGTTTCTCCACTTTGCTCTTCCTCCCGCTCCACTCTGCCAGGGGGGCACGAGGGGGAACTGAGCACAGAGCAGGCACAGCTGGCAGGAGCCACGACCAGGCTCTTGCTCTGGTTACCCTTCCCTTACCCCTACACTGCAGGGAGCCTGGCCTGCTGCTGCTTTTCAAGAATTTCTGTTTTACACACTTAACCAGGACAGCAGCTATTTGTTCTACACAGGACTGCAGCTATTTCACCCATCACTGGACTCCAAGATCATCCACTGCCACACCAGGTGCTCCTGCTGGAGGTGGGAGTGGAAGAGGAACCACAAAAGTTCCTGTGAAGAGGGAGACACCAGGACACAAGACACACAGGACTTGCTGCAGCTCTTGGCATTTGCCTCCCACCCTGAGCTCCCTCTGCAGAGACTCCTTGCATGGGTAAAGCTTCTCATGTGCTGCTGCTGCTTGTTTTATGGGGAAAAGGGTCATTTCCACAGTTGCACATAGTGCTTTTTTTCTCTTAAATTGCCTTGCATCCCGAGGATAATTCCATTAATTATGAGGTTCATTTTTAACCCCACAACCCAACAAATCAAAAAAATCCCATACAATTCTTGTCCTTATTCATAAACAGAGATGTAAAAATAACCCCCCCAATAAAAAGACTAATAACTGTTTTTCCTCTGACAAAATACCTCTGTTGCAAAGTCCTCACTAAGAACCTGTCTAAATGCAACAAACGTGGGTTCATGATTGTGTGACTTCTATTAAGTAAATCTCCTGCTACACCTACTCCATTGCTCTCTTTTTCTTCCCAAGGTAATTAACATCTCTGCAGAGTTGGCTTCCCACCTCCTCCATCCAGTCTAAATCTCTAAAATCTCCTATTTTTGCTTTGACATCTGACTAGAATCTTTTTTCCTTTTAGGCACAGCACACACATCCACCCACCCACAGGATTCAAAGCACCAGCAGCTGTTTCATGAAGAAAATCTACAGCAAGGGGTTTTAAACCCTCTGGAACAAATTGTTACCCAGGAATTTCATGCAACAATTTACAAAATATATAAAGCAAGATGCTTGTGTATTATTTTCATATGAGAAATAAGATTCCTAACTTATCAGAAAAAGGGAAAAGGATGCAGTGGAGACTTTTTTTTCCTGGTGACTAATATTGGGGTGAGGGAGAAGGCTGCTTTGACTACAATTATAAAAAATCATAAAACTTCCCATAGACATGTCATATTTATATTTTGGAAGATTTAATAAAAGCATATCATCTTTGTGTGCAGTATAACCACATCCCTAAGTTAATTATTTAAGCACTGATCATCATCTGCATTTTTCAAGTTTATGACAACAGCCTCACTTAAGCCTGAAGGTCCCTTTTGAAAGGCAGAACTGGCACACCCACACAGCATCATTAAAGACTCCTCTGCTCTTTAACAACCTACACACCCTGGGAGTGGTCAGCAATAGGATAGTTTAGTTCCTGTTCAAAATTTGGAAAAGCTGTCCCTTGGCATGAGCAACGGCCCTGATGGACAGGTACATTATTTTTAGGAGGTAACAGGATGTCCAGGTTTCTTTACAAAGATATTATATGGTCTCAAAGACCTCTTGGCACGTTCATGTCCTCCACATCACACTTGAGTCTGGTGATCAGAAACCACTCGGAGTGGGCCAGTTACTGAAACAGTAGTTTTGGCACAGGTTTTCTGAGTTATTTTACAGAGGGGTTTTAAAAAGGAGAAATCTACCCAGACCAAAGTTTCCCTACTTGCTGGTAAGTTGTGCAGCAAGAGATCCTTAGCACAGATTTGCATCTTTTCTTTTTAGTGAGTAACAAATTTCATTTCTGGAAAGGTCTTTGCAATCTCCTGGATTCAGCTGTGTGTGGTCTTTCCAGAGCCAGTGACACACACACACAACACACATATCAAGCAGAAAAATGAGCCAGATAGGAACAAACAGTGGCAGATGTGCTTCTGCTCTTCTGTCAAGGATACAGCTGTTGACAGCACTCTGGCACGTTTTCTCCTAAGCTTACTAACCAGCTTCTGAAGGATTTACTTCCAGAACTTAATCCAGGAAATGAACTGAGAATTTTTCACATTTCAAAGTTAATAACTTGGGAAGAGATTAATATAGAAATGTTTAAGTGGTATGAGTTCTACGGCTCTGGACTTTAATTTTTTTCTAAACCAGAACACAACCTCAGGAGATGATAGTGATTTCAGGTTGATTCAATCTCAAGTGACCCACCAAATTTTCTGGCATTTACTTTGCTCCCTTCCTCAGCTTTTGACAAGCTCACTTTTTCATCTGGAGTTCTAGGTCTTTTTTTGTGCAAACGTTTTTAACTTTTCCCTCTATTCTTGGCTCATCTCCACCAGTATTACTAGTTCTGAAATTCCTATTGCAGCTAAGCCCTAACTATTTTTTCTCATCCTCTGAATACTCAAAGACCTGTTCACACAAGCGCACCCAATATAACCAGCTCAAGCTATCCAAACCTGTCTTAGCAACTGTTGGACAATTCTCCTGCAGACTCAACTCCAGGCAATGTCCTTTCCTCCCAGTTATTAAACCCTGCACCTCCCCTCAGCCTGAATTTCTGAATACTTGATATCACCTTAAGCAAACAAAAGATGATGCAAGTTAATAGTCTCATCCTTGGCTGATAGCTCTGCTTCTCCTTTCTGTATTTCTCCCTCACCAAATTACAAAGAAAACGTTCTCAAGTTTTAATGTTCAGAGAGAAACCAAAACTCAAGCAGATTTAATCAAGCCAAGTACACCCCTACCACTGACACCAGAAATATTTTCAGTCTCCATCAGAGACTGTTGTTTTCCTTAATTTCATTCACTCTTACATCAAAGATGTCTTTGAGAGGATTATGAAGGTGTGGTCTGTGGAGCAGAAGGATCCAGCACACACCTCCGTGTGCCCACCTCAGATACTGATCCTCATGTTAAAATGTCCATTTCCTTGCCTACTTGAGTCTGTACTACTCCAGCTTTCCCTAACCCCAACATTCCCACTTGTCTTTGAATCTCCACAGGACCCTCTGGAGCAGGACACTCGGGGCACAGCCCACACCCCATGCAGACCCTCCTGCCTTGCCCCCCAGGGCTGCTGCTGCCCCAGCACTGCCCCCAGCTTGCCCCAGAGAAGCAACCCCTGCCCAGGAGGCATCAGCATCACCCACTGATGGCAATTCCTCCTTAAATTGAGAGTTCTCTCTGAATCATCCCAACTGAGGCAAAAAAAAAAACCCTGGAAGTTGCATAATCACAACTCTAACACTTTTAAATGAAATCGGAAAATAGCTATTAAAAATATTAATTATTTACTGCGAGTTGTTTCACTGTCTGAGTGAAAGACACTTCCAGTGTAGGTTAGGCTGGTGGGCTTTGCCTCAGGCCAGGAAAGATGTTCTGCTCTCAGTGTGCTCATTGTACAAAAAGAAGGAGAATGTCTCTACAGAAGGAGCAGCTGCTTCTCAGAGAGCAGTTCGATCCAGCTTCATCAGTTACAAAACAACATGACCAAAAGGCACCACAAACAGCAGCTTGAGATTCCTCAAGCATCTTTTACAAAGTCTTTTGTTTAGCACTACTGGTATCAGAACATGTCTCCAGCAGATGAGCATCATTCTCCAGCAAGGCCTGGGAAATCTGAACCAGGAAAAGTACAAAACACACCTGGTGAGACTGATGAAATGACAACAAATTATTTCAAAGGCTTTAGTTTAAATTAACAGTATATACACACTGATACTATTGCAGTTGTTCTGTCTCAATAGAATTTATCTATCCTATTCTTATATATTCTATTTGGGGTGGTCCTGTGCAGAGCCAAGAGTTGGAATTGATAAACCTTGTGGATCCTAACACAGGATATTTTATGATTCTGTGATCACATAATGTATATAGGAAATCATAAACCCACAACTAATGTTTTTACTTAATATTCATCTCAGTAGCATAAAAGCAATGAGATGTTTATTGTAACATGCACAAAAACTGCGTGCTGGAAGACAGGACTATGCACTAAAATTGCATTTTATACCATATATTGAGTATAATTTTTATATAGGGCATTAATTAGTTCCATCTGTTGACTCTGATAACATCTACAGTGCTTAAATTCTCCTTGAAATTAGCCCAATAGTTCACGAAATAACACACTATGAAAAAGAGGGGATGAAGGCCATCCAATACGCTTAAATTTCTGTATTACAGTAATCAGCCAGACCAGTATTGGAAATCTTCTTTTACAACATATGGACAAGAAGGCACAAATACTGGGTCAGTGAAATCAGACCTTCAGAGGTCAAAACCTGGACTCCTTTGCACTGGTTTGCCCTAATGCAGTGCCACTCTTAAGCAATGTCACACACTGCCTTTTGAGGAAAGGTCATCAGAGTGTCACATGCTGCCTTTAGATGAAAGGTCCTTTCCATGTTGGTTCTCAGTGTCAGACATTTAAGTAATACTGAGCCCATACTCCTCCCCCCTCCCCAATCCATGTTTTATGGCTGGCACGCTTTCTGGGACCACCTGAAAAGATTTCCCACCCAGCCTGGAAGAAACTGGAGGACAAAAACGGCATGGCAGAAGCAGTTCTAGGACAAAAAAAAAAAAAAAAAAAAAGAAATCTCTGTCTCAGTTATCCATTGGTGAAAAAAAAATCTTTGAGAAGATGGAATAAAAAATATTTTATTTTAATCAGATTTTACTAGTAGGGACTCTCTGGAAATCATAGTCCTGCCAGTGCTGCAGTCAGCAAAATAATTTTCAGGGTGAGGAGTGGGACCTCTTGGCATTTGAGCAGGCAAAGGGCAGCTGGCTGGGACTCCAGCAGCACCACACTCCTCTGGGCTACAGCACATGGCACTCCTGACAAGCAAGGGCCATAAATAAAACTAGGGCAGGCAAAACTAGGAATCAAAGAATCTCCCTCCCTTTGACAAAACACACACAAATACCCTCACCCACACCTTTCAAAATCATAGCATTTTAGCATTTATCTATAGACATTATAAGAAAAGCCAACACATCACTTTGTAAGGTCATTTTTCATTTACTTTTACACCCCTTTATTGTTGGCTATCCAAGGCTGTAAAACATCCTCTGTACTTCCACTACAAAACTATTAAACCTGAAAAATCAGGTAGTTAAAAAACATAGGTATTTAAGAAAAGGTAGGCATTAAAAAAAAAAAAACAAAACACCCTATATCACTGCACTTAATTCATCAGGTTCGAGTCTGGTGAGCACACACTGACACTCTGAATGCCAAGTGAGAAGCCAATATTTTGATTGTTGCTGCCACACATTATCACAAATCATACCCATGAGGTCCTAGAGGCAGAGTTAAATGCTGCCACACCAACGCAGACCCCTGGTGAGGTACACACTGCCAGAAGCCTTTTATAATTCAGTGCCAAAAATTTTGTAATATATAAATAACTTGGTCGGTTTTTTTCCTGTGAAAGAGTTGCTATTGGTTTAATGGCTGAATTTACGTCAATGGAAGAAAAAAAAAAAGAATGAAAATATCTAGTCAGATAAAGGAATTTCATCTGTGGTACCATACCCTGTAATTGTTTTCCTTTGAAAGAAAAGATTCTGAAATCTAAGAGTCACCTTTTGGCAAAATACTCTAGGATATTTTTAACAACTATGCCTTAAAATAATTCCTTTTCCATGGGCAAAGAAAAATATCTGTTTTGAGCCTCTGAACACATCACTGGAAGAACTCAATTTCCTCTTTGTGTGCTGAGGACACCTGCCTCCAGTCGTGACAAGAAAAGTGTGGTTATAAAGAGGTGGGCAGCTATTAAATTAGGTAGCAATTAGTTCCCTGGGACAGGAACTGAGAAAGCCAGGAATACATCAACTATTAGCAGATTTACATATCAGCCCTTCTTACCTCCCTAAATATCTGCTGCCACAGGCTGCTGGGGCTGTGTCCCTGCCAGCTCCATTGTCCTCTGTAAATCACACTGTCCCCTGCATAGACACCACTCGATCAAACAGCTTCATCACACCATATCATGTACTGTATTCACTTTGGGGGACACTATGTGAATACTGATTGGCAAAATTTGGCCCATATTCTTATTCTTACTAATTGCAATTTACTTCAGAAACAGACCCACTGATTTTGCTTTCCCAGCACAGCAATTTTTCTGGTTCTCCCTTCAATACTTTCACACACTTATGCCAAACTTAGCTGCTGATCTCCAATATTTGAGGTAATTATAAGGTAATAAACTCTTAAATGAACTAGTAACTGGGAATGAGTGTCACCTGACTGGTTTTTTTCCTCTGAAACACAGTCTCTACTTCTTTATCATGTATTTTCCACAATGACTCTTGCAATGCAGTCATTTTGTAAAGCCTGATTTTAATTTTTTTCTAGTCATCTGTTTAATCATCTCTCAGAGACAACTGGGGACTGGCATCTGCGATGACTCTTGCTGCGTCACTTTTCTTTGCTGCTGCCAGCTCAGTATGTCTCACTATGCACTTTATTGCTGGCTATTAATTTTTAAGCTAGCTTTATGTTCCTTATTAACAGCTCATTTCTCAAAAGAGAAAAATGATGTTGTTGCAATCCCAAGTTTTATAGAAATACAACACGAACATCTGAAAAGAGGGCAGAGGCTTGTTTCTGAGGGATTATATTTCCATCCCAAATTCCTTTCCCTCTTCTCTATACTGTTTGGATAACACATAATTTCAGTTTATAAAAAATAAATAAACCCACCAACCAGGGTACTATCATGCATTATTCTTGAGGATGACAGAGGCTATTGGTCTGCATAATTTTCATACTGTCAAACTTCCTTTTTGCCTCCAAAAGGCAAGCCAATGTAGGCCACTTTTAATGAGGAGCCCTGTGTGTGGCTTTCCCCACACACTGCTCAGCAATTGGGCACTTACAAGTTCACGTTCTCCCTGCATCATCACCATATTTTGTCTTCTTTCAATAGGGTTGACTTTTGTCCACAACACTGGGCACCTTCATATGGTGAAGTCTCTTGGCTGCCTCATTAACTCTGAATCAGTGTGTGCCCTTGCATTTTACTGTATCATTTCCTCCAGCATTCATTATGCTGCAGCTAGCCTCTAGCTAGAAACTTCTTAAAATGTGATGAAATTACTTGCTTAACAACATACAAGTCAATTACAAGGCAATTAAAAGATATACTAATCTATTCCCTTGTTTGGTCATGGCATCTTGGTTAAGATCATGCAGTGCATTCTCATATGGCATCTGTGAAATCTTCTGCTATAAATTGTAGGCTCCTGTCCACAGCACCTGTTTTTCTGTGAAAGACACAGGAATTAGAAGAGCTGCTGTCTTTAGCTTTGCAAAAACGAGGAATTAAAGTGGTACAAGCTGTTTTGAATCTAGGCTTGCCTCTCTGCAGTGCTTCATTCAGGTATTTTAATGGGTTTTTATAGGGGTGGGAGAATTCCAAAGAAACCTGGCACCTGCAGGCATATGCTCTCTCCTGGCTGGCCTGCAAATTGGACTCCTGAGTACTCCTCTGAAAGGGAAGAGTTAAGCTCCCTAGACTTCCCTCTGCTTCCTATCTTTACCCTAGTCTCTTTCTGTTCCATTTGTCTCACCATCTCCATGTGCAGCATCCAGACTCTCCTATCCTTCCCCAAGGGGTCAGGCAAAGGCAGTGTTGCACTGAACTGGGCAGCAGAGCCAGGCAGCTCCTCTGCCAGCCAGGCTCACCAACTGAGTTACCAATAAATACTGGTACTTTAAACACATGGGCTCAGCAGTTCCCTTAATCCACACCTTAAGCCCACTGCTAAATCCTTCTGTGCCCCTCTGCCCTGCACCCCGGGTGTGTGGGGACAAGGAGGAGATAGGGACAGGCTGCACCTGCTGGGAGAAGAGAGGATGGGACTGAAGGACAGGGCACTGTGGAGGGTCTGGACCTTTGAGGACAGCAGCAGCTGCCTGAGGAAGCCACTCCTGCAGGATGACAGCCCATCAGGTCAGTGCTGCATCAGGAGGGAAGAACTCATCGGGGTGACACTGCACAGCCTGCCCCGTGCTCTGCCACAGCAGCTCCAAGCTCCTCCACACACTGGCAATTCAACACTGCCCAGGGTGACATGCTGAATGCTACAAGTAAAATCAAGCTTATGCAACCAGGTGATGACGAATATGTAAGTGAAGTACTCTGTATTCTTGATCACTTCAAAATATTTTTATTATTAGTATGTAATGTCAGCATAAGGTAAGAAAAACAACCCCAAATTAATCCAACATCTTCATACAAGTTGGATTTAACTGAAATTTCTCTGCAAACCAATATGAATCATGGATGTTTGTCAAAAATAAACTGTTAGATCAGCCCCTTTGCAGAGCAGACAAGGATGGAGAGTTGTAAGAGATGCACATCACTGCCTTCCTTCTAGGCCCAAGTCCCTTCATTTACTTGAGTTTCAGCTTTTTTGTCCTTAAAGCAGACATAACTTATGCCTACAGTGATGCTCACATTAATCCATCTGGTATTTGCCAACACATGGAAGACTATTCTAATGAGAAGAACAGAAAGCAGGACACCATCATCTGAAGCTGTCTATATTCTTCTTTACAGTTCTACCCAATTTCATTTTTGCCTGGAAAAGTAGGTCAAAGCACTAAACAACAGTTGTTTGAAGGGAAAAATGCAACTTTTAACTTCTTTTGGCATAAACACCAGGGTTTTTTCCCCAATTAGCACTCTTAAAATGGACAGGCAGGGTCACGGGACTCTTCATACAGTGAGCAGTGAAGGTAACATCTATTCTTGACCTGTTCCTTAATCAGCAAAGATTCAATACAAGAGGAATAATTTATGTGGCCAGCAATTGATTCTTGCTTGGGAAGCCCCAGGGGAGAATTCTAATCATGGCAAGCTCACCTTCCTCTGGGACACGTTAAAACAGGGGAAGGGGAGGGGGGAATGTTCCTTCTGAGTGTCTTTTGAGCAGGGGACAAAGCAAAGCTGGGGTGCCCAGCTTGTTCTCTGCACTCACTTTGCAGTTCTGGGCAGGACCTCTGGCTGTGGCCATACGCTGCCCCTGCAGCTCCCCCACCACATCCAGTAATTACTTTGTTTTCATTAATTGGTCTTAATGCATGCATGCACACCCACAAATCAAGTGAGCCGCTGCTGTGAGTGCAGCAGTTTTGGCTTGGAAATTGCACTTGCCTGGCCTTGTAAAGCCACCAGCCCCCAGCAGCAGCCTCAGCACAAGCAAATCTGGGGGGCTCAGCTTCCCCCAGCAGGTCCCAGGGGCTGTGTGTGCCAGCTGCAAACTGCAACATTCCTGGGAATGAACTCACTGGCACAAACAGCTTCGTGATGGGGAGATATTAATGCTGTACTGGTGTCAATGAAACATTACCATCAATTAAAGCAGGCAGTAGGGCAGATTTATAAGCCAATATGTAACCAAATATAGCACAGGAGATGTTTGGAAAAACAAGTATGTGAAATAGGCATGACAAATAGAAAAGCTTTATTAAGGGATGATTTCTGTGATCTCTATCTCCCACAACAGTGATATTTTAACATCCTTATCCAAACAGGAACACAGATAAAAAGGCTGTAAACTCATCTTGTTACCCTGTGGTTTGTGCTCTGACAGAAATGACCAATGATTTTTGTACATGAGCAAAATGTTTTCATTTATAGCTCTGATTGGGATCTGCTAGGGCAAAGTTGTCACCCATCAAGTGACTTTGGAGGGACTAATCAGAGGGATAAATGTAGTTTGTAATAAAAACAGTTGTCTGAACAACCTATTCAGACCAACTGATTTGGATTCTTACAGCAAATACTTGAGCATACTCTCTGGTAATGCAAAACAAATTAACAAAAAAGGTTGGGGGAAGAGCCTTAATGCCTAACTTGTCACCTAAAGCTGATGAACTCCAGTGTGAAAGCTTAAGAAAATTAAGTACTAAACTGTAAATAGTTCAGCCAGGCAAAAGCGAAAATGCAGCTGCCATTTATATTAAAACCTATAGTCTGCATGTATCTGTCTCCTTGTGC
The DNA here is from genome assembly GCF_024509145.1 of Vidua macroura. NCBI lineage: Eukaryota > Metazoa > Chordata > Aves > Passeriformes > Viduidae > Vidua > Vidua macroura. The sequence goes on from NC_071582.1 coordinate 12,626,494, forward strand.
CTTTTAAAAAGAACATTTTTATCACCAAAAAGGCCTCAGTCTTATCTACCCTGATATAGGTGGCTGTTTCAGATACCATGCTATTGACTCAATTTGGACACAAAGTTCTCGGCTCACTTATCATGAAGTCAAACTCATCAGAGATAAAATCAGCTAAAGCCGGGCAAAATCACTTTTAGGGTGCCCTATGTTTTTCCAATTATCACTACAAGTCTCCTTGATGGATGATATAAAAAATGGAGCATTTATAACATTTTAATGCAGCCCCTGTGTGTGCTCAGCCAGGGCTGACAGTCGCAGAGCTCTCCCCCAGACACGCGCCGGGTACCCCCGCTCCTACCTTGGCTCCATCCACACTGATAATCCGATAGCTGTTTCTCGTGCTGTCATAGAAGTAGGAAACAGTTACAGCCTGCTTGCTTGCAGGAACCCAGTTCTTCTTCGTGCTGGGGTCGATTTGGAAGACATGGGCTCTGGTGGTGAAGATGGGCTGTTCTCTGGAATAGGGAGGGACAGGAGAAATGGATGCATGAGTCTGCGGAAGGTGAAATGTCCCAGCAGCCCAGCCCTGAGCAGGCATGTTGAAAGCACAAGGCAGAGAGCACCTGACAATCCCCCAAAAGAAAAGACAGAGCAGTGACACTGCCCAGCCACACTCCAGCATTGAGTACCTTTCCTTGGCATCACTAAGTGACATTCAGCACCCTCAAGTTATTGCCATAGCCCAAGAAACAACTGGCATTTTTCTCCCCGTGCTAAACTACCTCAGTGCCCATCTATTCCTCAAAGTATTTATTTCCAGGAACGGACATTCACATGCATTCTTTCTTTCTTTCCCTATCCACATATTTTGCCAAAAGCAGCAAACCCCCACAGCTGGATTTCCTCCTGCTGACATTTCTGTGAACTGCTACCTACAGCCAGGGCTCCTCTGTGGGTGCACCAAGGACTCCAGTGACATACAGGCATGGTATAATTACTGAAATATTCATCTCTCCTCAGAATCCCACTGTTCTGTGGATGTGCATGAAAATTTCATTAGATGCAAACCAGTCAATCAACCTGGGAAGGGAGGGGGGAAAAGAAACAGAACCAAACTCCAGCCTTGATACAGATATTGCCTTTTCAGCTCTCAGTGGGTGATGCAGCACCCCTGACACCCTGTTCCTAAACACCAGCCTTGCTCAGATGCTGCTTCTCCTCAAGAAGACTGTGCACACAATGGAGGGGTTTTGTTTTACCTTCAATGTGTGACCAAGGAAATCACACAGAAAAGCAGAGAAGACTCAGGACCAAAAGAACCAAATGTGATACATACAAAGTCATTTGGGTTAAAGATCAGAATTAAGACTTTCTTAAATATCATACAACTAAATTCACCACCAACCATACCTTTAATCCAAGTTTAGCAGTAGAAGTGAATTGCAAAGCAAGCTCTACTGAGTTGTTAAATGCGTTTTCATGCTTTTGGTTTTTAAAAGCTACACTATATAATGTTTTATATTAAGTGTACCACTCAATATATTCTTGTCCCATATAAAATATGGGACAAGAATATGAATAGGTAATTGACAGAATGACAATAGGATCCAAAACCAATGGTACTACAACAGAGCTACCACCCAGAAATTTAAATTAAAATCGATGGGAGTAAATTTGCAAATATGAAACAGATGAAGTGATTTAAGAGTACAATTAGCTCAGGAAAGATGGAGTGAACTTGCAAAGCCCAGCAAGACCTCAGGAGGGAGAAAATGAGAGAGTGGTTTTCTCTTTGCAAGACTTACACAAAGTTCTACATTTTTCCAGGGGCTTGCAGGTTTCTGGACAGACAGCTGTGCTGAACCATGTAAAATACTTACTCGAAATAAATTGAAATGACAATGGGACTGTCATATTACAGAGTAATATGTCAAAGAGTAGCATTTGCTTCAGTTCTCCCTTATCAGTAACTTGCTGAACCCAGCTCTCATTTCACGGGCCAATATCAATGCCATCCTCAGCTGGGTGGAAAGAAGGGGCAGGATTCCATAACATTTTAAATACTTTCCTTATCCATTACACAGGATTAGCATTGTAACACCTACAGAGGTCATGGAGTTTGTCTGCAATGACAAATTCAGGGAGGGGAAGTTTCTCCCAAGCTGTTTAAGCTCTTAAGAAATGTACATTCCTTGAGAGAAAAATAATTTTGGCATTTTTTTGCCTTTTACATAGTTCTGTATTTTCAGTTGACTCTACTAAAACCAAGGTAGTATGACCTGGTATTTTCCTCCATACAAACCTATTCCACAAACAACTTTAATTCTGTTACATTTTCTTAACTACACCAGAAAACACAGTTAAAGGCATGCCTGGCTGCTCTGCAGCAGGGACCATAAGCATTTAAAGTAAACCTGGAGATAATAAAAGTAGAATGAAGGCAAAGGCCCCACAACTATCTATCTATTTGTTCAGGAACCTTGACTGAAGCTGCTGCTGTTGAAACAAGAGCTGTATACATACATCCAAGTGGACAAAGCAATGGATAGTGAAGCTCAGGGCTGCAAACATCCATTTATCCATTCAATCTTTCGTTAAGAAGAAAAGGCAAAACCTCTGTTTCTAATCCTATGATTATCAACAACAACAAAGCCCACGTGCATTTTGTCTTTCTGTGTCACAGTGACAGCGTGCTAGTTGATAAATTATTAAAAATAAGAAAATGCAATGTGCAAACTTAAGCATTTTAAATCATTTGAGGTAGCTTATCTGTTGCCCTTTAGTTGGGACTCAGATTTGGAAGGACCAGTTGGATGCTCCACGTGCCTCTGGTCTTCCTGCCATAGGTGGCTCTACAGGTCAGCAAAGCCCCCAGACTGATTTCTGACTCCCTGAAGAAGAGGAAGCACCCCCAGAATACAACCCAGAACCCCCCAGCACCCCCAGAACACAACCTCCTGGATTTTCTGACATTGTCTTTTAATAATTAAGAAAAGCAGATACGTTTCTGTGGCTGTGTGTGCCCTGCTGCAGTTCTGTGCCCCAAGGAGCCCAAAGAGCCCACGATTCATCACCAGCACCAGGAGCTGGTGGCACCACGTTCCCACCACAGCAGGATGGCAAAGCCACCTGCAGTGACAAACTCCAGAGGCACAGCTTCAGCACGGGGGAAACGCGCACTGCATCCCAAACTCCTCTGAGCAGTGACACACACACAGGCAACTGTGAAACTGTGGCACTCAATTTTCAAGTGAAATGCTAAATTAGGTACTTTTTAAACCCTTCACCATGGCCCTACAGAGCTCCAAATTGAGAATGATTATTCTGTCTTAGTCACTTTTAACTTTTCTGCGTTCAAGAAAGCACTTTACTGGTAGAGGAATGACTTCGTTTCCCAGGGTTCCTTTCCTTTGCATTTTATCGGAGATTTATCAGCTTTTATGATAAAAAACCAGCAATGCCAACTTGAGACTCCAGCAGCACATTCTGCATGGTTTGAGCCCTGTGAGCTGGTTGTTCTGTGAGGCTGCCAGTTTGCCCAGGGAGGCAGGAGCAGCAGCACTGCCAGCCGGGCTTGGACCCACACACGAAGGCAAAGAGAATTTATGAATATTTAAAATCTCATGAATTTTAACCAAAGTTTTTAATGATTGATTAAATACTCTTTAAAAAATCCCAACTGTTTAAAAATCAATTTGACACTAACATCCACTGCTCAGAGTAAAGCTGCTTGAAAAGTCAGACAGGAAAAGTAGAAAATCACACCTAATAATTCTTTATCTGGTAATATAATTTAAGACAGAAAATGTTTTTCATTATCAAATCTGGCAAGCATATTTCATAAATATAATTGCAATTTTCATGTCATCTTTTTACACATTTTAGTCAACCTTTAATTACTGTCCTTGCTTCATAAGAGTGAAATCTCAAGTAAAAAACAACCACTCTCCTTTAATGTCATTAACCTTTTCCGAAGAATTTTAAAAGCAAACCACAAGATTCTCGAGCTAACCAAGTGCTTCACAGCTGTGTTAGATACACTATCACTTTCTGGTTAATACACAACCATGCCAAATTTTACAAGTGTGTGACTAGCTGCAAGCCATGTGTTTTATATTACTCTTCCTAATCAACGGCAATGCGCTCTCACTTAGGAAAAGTTCAAATTATTTAATTCAAATTTCTTTGTTTATCACTTGAATCATGAGCACAACCAGTGATTTAAATCACTTCAGCTGTAAAGAGCCCTTGGTGGCTGGCAGGCAGCATCCTCCGGGCTGTGGGATGCTGGTGGCCGATGGAGCCGTGACACAGCGAGCTCCAGCTGGGCGGCACCCGGGAGAGCCAGGGATCCTGGACCCATGTGTGGGGCCACGTGGAGCCAGCTCCACAGCAGGCACTGATGAGAGAACACTTCTGTACTACAGCAATCCTTTCTGCTAGTAAATAAAACAAATAAAACTCACATGGGTGCCTGTGGGATCAGCACCCAAACACATTTAAATGCTCCGAGTGCCCAGTGCACATCAGGTGGATGCACTGACCATGAAGTAACTGGGACAAAATAATTTCTGTACGATCTGGAACATCAAATATGTTTGTGACAGGAGCTCTGGTACTCCACCTGAGGCAAAACACTAATTACACATTTTTTAAAACTTTCACTAGCAGATCACTTAACATTTCTGGGATAAGGATTCCTACTTTACAGCACAGGATTATTTATGCTCTCCCCACACTAACTGTAGACAACTTTGCATTAACTGTCTAATTGAAATAAAAATATTTTTAAAAGCACATGTCTTCATATATCTGCCATTTGGTGGAGGATGCACATGCCTGCAGAGATTCTGGAACGTGGTGCTTCCTGCTACAGCCCAGCATCATGCACACGTTGAGTTTATAACACCTGACAGTGCCAGCAGATCTGCAGTGATTTGCTGTAACAAGTATTAGATAATGAGGATCTCTAAAGAAAAAAGAGTAGATGCAAATGCAAAATCCTACTTTGTGACATATCCCCCATCATTGGTCACAATACAAAAAACTGTATTTGCTAAACACAACATGATAAAATTGGTGCCAATAGTTACTTGGACTGAACATTGCTACTATTGCCTCACGGTGCACGGGAAAGAATGAATCCTCTATGTACATACATGGTAGTTTGGAGTGCCATTTGTATTTATTCAGATCATGGATGGAGATTTTTCTCCTATTTGAAATACTCATCTTGATGAAAGTCCAGGCCAGTTATGATGCCTAAAAATTACCTGTGAAAATAGTTTATCTGTTACTCTACTCACTTGTGTATACATGCAGGTCTCAAACTTTGAAAAAGCAACCCCTCTCCCCAAAACACCAAAACTGAAGTAAAGGCAGGCCTGTGATGGAGACATAACTGCTGTGGGGAGAAGTTGCAGTTCATGGTGGCACTCACAGCAATTAGCACAGTGGTTGCAGTTTATACACAATATTAATCTTTGCTCCAAGCAAAAATTAGAGTTCATTACCCTCCAACCTGTTACCTTTATGCATTCAACACTTGTGCCATCTTGGATCAAATCTTTTCAGAAAAAAAGAGAACGACACAAATGGGTTTCTTAATGATGACAGAGGATGAAGTTAAAGGATCCCTTCTGACCTCACTGCACACACTCCAGTCAAGACAAGTGCACGTCCCTGTGCTACAAAACCAGCAAATTCAGCTGCCTCAGCCCAGTGCCTGAAGTACTGGAACCTCAGCACCCATCACTGCCCAGCTCATGGCTGGGGTCAGGGACCAGCATGCAGAGCTGGGGAGAGGCAGACACGAAATCTCTGCAATCTTTGGATGTGGCAGCAGCAAACTGGCATTAGGAGAGCAGGCAGTTTATTCCCTTCCCAAACTGCCATATGCTAATGAATCCAGGTCACTCAGATCTCACCAGGTGCCACAGGCAGGTTCTGGTGCCAGCTGCCAGCAGAGCAATGAGAGCCTGCTTCAACTTGCAAGGGTGCAAAACCCAGCATGAGGAGAGCAGGTGGGAAATGGCTCCATTTTCCACCTGAGGAAATGCCATGGAGAGTGAGATGGCATCCCAGGATAACAGAGCCACTAGCAAGCCTGGAAATAAAATTCATCACCTCCTTTCCTCTCTGCAGCTCTGCTATCACTATCATTGCAGGGCAGTTTTATACCACATCTACCCAGGGAAGTTTTTGGCTATGTGAGGCTAAATCAACAGCTGAATATTCACCACTCAACAAAAAAAGAACTAATAGTCTGTACAGAGCAGAGAGAAGCTCTCAGTGCATTTGACAGCTGCTCCTCCACACTGTGGAGGAAGGTGGGATGGGGTGCCTGCAAACCAGCAGCCTGCAGCTCCCATTGGTCCTGCAGTGCAAACAATCCTTCCTCCTCACACTTATTTCCACAGCAAAAATCACTTTTAAGGATGGAGACATAACCCCGAGCAGCAGAGGGCTGAGAGAGAGGGAGGATTTACTATCAGTTGTAAATGGGGATGGGAGAACTGGCCTGGAGTGATGGGCTGAGCTGGCAGAAGGCAATTGCACACAGGTTTTGCTGCTGCTCTTTATTGTCTATTAAAAAAAAAAAAAACCACAAAACATACAGGCACCTCTGAAAGTGCCACTGTCAGTACTCAGCAGTCAAGCCCTGTGCTGCCAGGTGGCATTCCCTCCCAGAAGGGTGGAAGGTACAGGGAATGACTTCTGGAAAACCCTGCCTGCTGGGACAAAAATTACACTGCCCCTAAAAGAGACAGAAAGAGAGAAAAAAATAAAAATTACTCCAAGTCTTTATTTTCAGTCTTGAAATTCCTGTTTTACAGGCAGACCAAGCTCCTCATGATGTGGCTGACGTGCTGAATTTGGCAGCAGTGTTAATCAAGGTCATGCAACTGTTCAAATATCCAGTCATGATTCTCTGGTGCCCACTTGATATTAGATTTGATATCAACTCACCTGCAGAAATATATGAACTTTGTGCAAAAAAAAATCCATCTTTTTAGCTCCCTTCAGTTACAGGCATTATTATTTCAACAGAATATAATTAGCAAAAGTGCTTCTTGCATTTTTAGGGAACATAATAGTTCCAGTTACTTAGACAAAAAAAAAATAGAATAAAACTAGCTAGCTAAAGAATTGTCTGTTAAAAGCACAGACATCGATTAAACTAATTTTTGATTTGTGGCTTAGAAAATCCAAAAAGAATAAATCTTCAGGACAAAAGCTCTCAGTATGAAAATCCTTGTAACATCTGTGAGGTCTCACAACACCACTGTGCCTTTATGAAGCCAATATCCAAATTAAAAGGCTTAACTTGGCCACTGAGGAAGCTCACACTTTATTTTGGGGCCATCTCCAGAGGTCTATTAACCTTTCAAGACACTGAATAAACACTCATACACAGGTGACAGGAACTGAGAGGACCTTGAACTAATCCTCCATAGGTAAGGTTACTTATTGGAAAAAACCAAGTTGAGGCACATGTGTATGAAAGTGGTGGTGTAACTGATCATTTCAGAGTTTTTTTTCTGAGAAGGCATTTAAAGGGGATCCATAGATCTGCACCTCAGTAATGTTAGCACGGCCTCCCATTTGCAAAGGTGTGAATTCAAACTCTGCAAATAGGAAAAAATATTTGTACTCTGTGTACAGCCAGCACCTTTCCCACCCTCGTGACAAATGAAGCTGGATCAGCATGTGAACAGCCCCCCAGAGCCATCCTATTGCTCTGGATTGGTTAAAAATTACATCCTCTGTATTCACCCCAGCTCCAGTGGAATTAATGCTTCCAGCACAGCCTCCTCTGTGGCACAATGTTGGCATTGTAATATTTCAGGGAGAAATGCCATTGTAAATGGAAAGTGTAAACCCTGGAGTGGAGAGAGCAGGTCCCAGGAGCAGGAGCACGTTCCCTCCCTCCCCTGCAGTCTCCATCCTGGCACAGACCAAGGGCACAGGGGGATGACCCAGATGCCCAGCTCTGGATCACAGCATGCCTGCATGGACCAAGGTCTACCCCGTGCAGCTGGCCTTGGGAAGGAATTCATTTTGCCTTTATAAACAAGCAGAAAATTCCTTCAATGCAGTAGTGGAATCTTTCTATCTTTACTTTTAATCCTTTGTACTTCTGCATGGCAGAAGGCTCGGGGCACTTTGAGGTTGTATGGGCTATTTCATGTCTATTTACAAAATGAAGAGAGTAAATGTCAGAGGATATATGATCAAAACACACCATACCTACAAACAGAAGACTGGAGTGAAAGACCATGGGTGTGCATGTAAAACCCACTGACACCACCAGGGCAGCACCTTTATGACATTTTCTCCTCCCATGCTATAGGAATTTGCATGGCTGATGAGGATATCGTCACACAAAGCATTCTGAAAAGCTGATTTCAATCAGTGGCGTAATCAAAGCCTCAGTATTGCAAAATAATATGATTAAACACTCCATTATTTCAAACACCACAGCACTAAGCAAATCCTTGGAGGGGAGTGCTTTTGTGCACTAATCCATGCATGTAATTATCGATATGCTTTCCCATGCCCTATTCAAATGCTCTCCCCTGAGGCTTTTCTTCCACTTACACTAGGGAAGAAAAAAAAAAAAAAGCCAATCAGTTCAGTTTAAAGAACAAGTTGTATAACTCTTTTTGATCTACTGCCTGAAGGATCAAATAAGGAATTCTACCAGCTGTAACGTCAGAAGCAAACGATAGGGCTCTGCTTGTCCCGGTGGCCACCACCACGTGCCAGCAGCACGGGCAGGACACGGCTGTGCCCTGTGCTGGGACACGCTGCCACCCGGGCTGCTGCCAGAGCACCTGGGGCAACAACACCCTCAGCTCTGAGCACTCCACTGCAAGGAAAAGGGTGCCAACAGATGGTTTAATACAAGGCTGCATGTCTTTAATGAAACTTAAGGATGTAAAAATTAAAAGCAATTAAAGGATAAGCAATTTGCTCTGTGAGAGATTAGAAAGATGCAAAGCAATGCCCACACCAGGTTTTCAGTGCAGGTGTTGACTTGCCTGTGCTGAGAACACCACCAGGCTGGCAACAGCATTGCCATGTTTAAATGGATTTGATCTTACCAGCCTCCTGCTAGAGCAAATCATCCAAAAGACAAAAATCACAAAATATGGTCAAGAGCACCAAAGACAGTGTATTAAAAACAGGAAAGAAAGGTTCCAGTGCAAGCACAGCCCTGTGCTCACAGGGACCCCACAGCTGCAGCTGGGCAAGGGCAAGGTGCTGGGCACAAAGAGGCACAGCTAGAGCCAGCCTCAGTCCCCACCCAATGCAGCTGATATCAGACAACCTGAAAAGAAGCAGATTCCCATTTTCTGGTGATTTTAATAGACTAATAGAATTATCAGGCAGAGTGCTGTGGTTGCAGCTTGCACGCAGGCGAACTGGGGGACACAGCTCCTGGCACCCATGGATTTCCTAGTAGCCAATAAGAAAAGGGAATGACACATTTCTTCTGCTGCAAGTTAAAAATACAAAGGAAATTTCAAACATTTAGAAGCTAACATTATTCACTTTGATCTTTAAAAATATAACACCATCTGTAGCCGTCAGATTTACAGTACAGATCTCAGCTATGTACATTATTTGTTAGTATAAAAAGCTGTCAGCAGCCCCGGTGCAAAAGTGAGGATCCTCTGGCAATCTCCTGAGTTTCAGAGAGAACTACTAACCTGAAAAACTTAACCATCAGGTTCTTCATGAGCAACACAGTATCTACAAAACAAAAAGCCTACCACTTCCCTTGCCAAAACCCCCCAAAACGAAATCCCTGCAACCTGCTTACACTGCAAAGTGTACATATTTGCAGGTAATATTGGGGAGAACTTACCCCAGACCTATCTGAACCTCAACAGCCACCTACTTCTGATCCCTACAGACCTGTTCCCTGGCACTTCTGATTTCTGCATGTCAATGCCTCCAACCTTGTAGGTTATGCACAGGTTATACAAAATGTGAGGTATGAAAGGATTTAATTTCAAGTATCAGCATTTTTCATGCTCTGCAGGTCCCATAACTACAGTTAAAATGAAAATATGCCAAAAAATTGTATTTTCCTGTCAGCAGAGTCTCAAAATTAGTGTGGGCTGGCTGAAAATTTGTAGAATAAACAAAACATAGCACACATGCCTTTTATAAACTTATTATGCAAGATGAGTTTGGGTAATATGCAAAACCAAATAAAACATTCAAATTATTTTCTCGATATGCATTAGCTATTCCAAATTTAACCCCAGTTTTAAGGAGGTGACAGTCCTGAGGGGCCAGGCTGGGACACAGGCCAGGGGAGAGATTGGCAAGAGCAGTCAAAAGTCAGAACTCTTAAAATGTCAGATCATTAATAGTTTTAAAACCAAAAGGCCTTGACCTTTTTAAAAAATATATTCACTCTGCTGAAAAACTCTCTTCTCAGTTTTCTGAAGTCAAACAAGAAACTTTGGAAATGAATTCTTACCTGTATGATGCTAATGATGACTTTTCTCACGTTTGTAGTATTCAGCTTTTTGTGCCTCAGAAATTAATACAACAGGAGAGGACACAGTATTTTTTTTTTGTCTGTGATATACTTTGTCCTGCTGATTGAAAGACTGCACTTAAATCTGGCTTTGCCTTATGAAATTAAGGTCTACTAGACATTAAAACAATCCAATTAGTGCTACAAAAATTAAGGCATACCATTTCCTCAGTCTCATTTACACTAATATAGACTTTTTTCCTTTCTGTCAAGGGTGAAGGACACAGCTGAATGATGGCATTTTTTCCATCTCATTTATATATTGATGTAATAAGGGCAGACAGGTAGGCCTATGCAAGTGCTGATTCTGTCAGCAGCCCAAGTTGCCAGGACTGTGAATATTGTCACTTATAGATTGATAAATGGACTACACGGACTAATTGTATTCCAGTGTCTCTGGACAGATGGCAAATCTTACAGCCATATGGTGATTATTTCCACTGAGCTGAAAGTATATTAACACTTACCAAATGTTTAAAATGATGAGATGATCTAAAATAATTTTTCCGTGGACGTGGATAAAAACAAAGGGCCGGGCTGGGCTCCCTCGCAGGGTTCCCCTCCGTGCAGGCTCCAGGGCCCGCGGGGATATCGATGGAGCCGGCTGCGTGCTGGGCCTGAGCTGGAGCCAGGGCTTTGTGAGCACCCAGTGCTCATTTCAGCTGCTCTGCATGGCCCCTGGGCAGTGCCCCTCTCTGCCGGCTGCCCTAGGAGCAGGCAGCACTGAGACATGCACTTCCTTCTCCTGGTATTTCTCATTCCTTCTCTCTGGTTGAAGAAATACTGAAGTTATTGTCCTACTTTTAAAGGGAGCCATATACCCAGCCCTGCCCCCTGAAAATCCAGTGAAGGACTGCCCAAACCCTGAACACAGGATCTCTGGAGTAGGACTGACCCAGCAATGGGCACCTGCAGCCCAAAAAGCCAACCATGTTCTGGGCTGCATCCCGAGAACAGGGCAAGGGAGGTGATTCTGCCCCTCTACCTGCTCTCGTGAGACCCACCTGGACTACTGCATCCACCTATGGGCCCCCCAGTGTAAGAAGGATGTGAAGCTGTTGGAGTGAGTCCAGAGGAGCACACAGAGATGATTAGAGGGATGGAGCACCTCTCATCTGGAGACAGGCTAGGAGGTTTGGGTTTTCAGCCTTTCAGTACCTAAAGGGGCTACAACAGAGCTGGAGAAGGATTCTTTACAAGGACATGTAGTGAGAGAACAAGGGGGAATGGCTTTAAACTGAAAGAGGGCAAGTTTAAATTAGATAGGGAGAAATTTTTCCCTGTGAGGATGGTGAAGCACTGGCATAGGTTGCCCCAAGAGGTTGTGGATACCCCATCCCTGAAAGTGTTCAAGGCCAGGCTGGATGAGGCTTTGAGCAACCTTGTCTAGTGGAAGGTGTCCCTGCCCATGACGGAGAGTTTAGAACTAGATATTTAAAGTGCCTTCCAACCCAAACCATTCTGTGATTATACATGCAATAATGCATTTTGCTATCCCCATGTGTGTTCCCAAATCAACTGGGAGGGGACAGAACTGTGCCCCAGCAATCCTGTAAGCAAACCAAAGTGACCAGAGGCTCACCCTGCTCGCTGCCAGCCCTGTAACCATTGTGGAGTTCTGCAGCGCTGCTTCAGCACCGAGTGGGCAGCCCAGTGGTTCCCCAGCTGCAGGTGGAACACAGCAGGCTGGTACACATCCCTTTTATGAGTTATGCAGCAGTGAATTCACCCTTCAGAACAATGGGAGAATACACGCAGGAGACCTGATCCTCTTCTGCTCTAAGTTTCTGCTTATTTATACCAAACAAATGTGAGCAAAATCAGCCCAAATTCTCCACAGATGTTTATGCTGGAATAATAAACCCATATCACACAAGTCAAATGATTTTTTGCTTTGCTTTCAGAACAAAATTCTGAACATTTGTTTGTTTTAAAATAGGATTGAAAATAATGTTTTGTGTTCTGCAGGAATTTGTTTTGCATGCACTTTCATGATAGGAAAGTCCTTGCTAGTGGAAACAGCCACCTCCTTTGGTGGGGGTAAAAAAAGTTCACGTATCAGTTTCCCCTATTTGCCATAAGTAAAATACAGCAAATCAAGAGCTGGAAACTGCACTCTTCATAGTCCCTGTGATCTAAAATTAATGCCTGGTGTTGGTATGCAGAAGGATCAAGTACTGGCTCACCCACTGAGGACAAGGTGCCAACTGGTGAAAAATTCTTACTATGCTTTTCACACATTCACACTTTAGCACCCAAAGTATTAAACAGACTTAATTTTTAAGGCCTCTTTTGCAGGTCTCACTAAACACGGGGGTTTTTAGGAAGCTTTACTACCCCTGAAAGGCACCAAAAGAATGTATCAGTGGCCCATTTCTCCCTAGACAACGCAGACTAGCCCTGCGTTTTTCCATGCGCCTCCCAGCCAACACTGACCCGGGTCTGGAGCTGCTGCCACCCTGGGCTCCGGCCAGGCTGTCCCCCCAGGCAGCAGCTCCAACGTCACTACGGGGGAAGGAGAAGTGCCAAAAAGGAGATGGAAAAAGAAAAGAAAGAGGGGGAAAAGTAACTTAACTCCAAGGTGCAAAGTCTGGACCACCTGTCTAACTCAGGGAAATCAGCTGTTCTTTAGTGGAATAACAGACAGCACTGAACTATCCCAAATCGTTCCCAGCAGTTGCGTGCCTATTTTATCTTCTGGCCAATAATTCAGAGGTCATCCTGCAAAGCAGCTGCTGAGCAAAAACTCTTTCCAGTACAACCTCATGTCACTTATGCTAATTTAACAGTTATTGGGAAGGGTGTTGGAGATCACTGCAATATTACTTTGGTATTTCACAAGAGAAGCCATAAAGAGTTGCACAATATTGCTCTCCCTCCAAAGGACAAGGATGCCAATTCATAAGGCAGGGAGGAAAGACCAAGCAGGGAATGCAAAGTGGATTAGATATTTTGATTCCTTTCCAAACTCTAAGCTTAAAATATAAAAAACTTTGGCAACTTCTCCCCCATAGAATTTGAAATGCTAATTTCTAACTCAATGGAGAAAAGTTCTTGCAAAGATCTGAACAATACGTATGCAGGATTATTACTCTGCGGCTGAAAAATTTAGAACAGACCTTCCCTGTGGAGGAAAAAGCAGGTAACCACAACCACAGGAGAGGTCTTTACCCCAGGCTTAGGTCCAGCTGATGAAGAAAGCTGTCCCTAAAGCCCTCTGCAAAACCACAGGCTTTGCAGAAAAGGCTGGGGAGGAAAAGCAGGGCGAGACAGATTGCTATGAGCATCAGGCTGCACACTACCACGTCCTTGAAAGCTGATGCATCTCCCATAATATGCAATTTTGAAGGTCTCAGAAAACACATACTCAGAACCTTCTGACTGAGGAAAGTCTTGGAGGATCACATGGAAACTTTAAAGACATTATTTGTCCTTTGGAGCTCTCAAAAGACAAAGTGAAATTTCTCATTCCCATTCAAATACCCATTTTCCTGCTCCAAAGCACACAGGAAGGTGAAAGAGGCGCAGAGGGGAAAGAAAATTTCCCCAGGGAAACATGGACACAGACACGCTTCTGGATCTGCCTGGGAGATGAGCAGCTTCCCATCTACCCCAAATAACTCCTAAACCAACAATTCCCTCACTGGAGCGTGGGATCTGGGCCTTGCTTCACAGCTATTGTGTTTCATTGTAACTGAGATTACAGACTCAAGCTTCCAACTCCTTTCCCTTGAATTTGGGTGGGTGTAGTGAAGTGACAGATCCCGGTTCTCAGTCAAGCCAGTTTCTGTTCTTCTTTAAAAGGACCATAAACCAAATTAGATGGGGTTTTATGAATGAGCGTTTTTAGGAGACATTTTAAATACAAGTTTATGAGGAACACCTCTATAAACAACAGGCAACAGAAAATTATCTATCTCCTGTAATGAACTATGCAAGTGACAAACAGCTGTCAAACATAAAATAATCATGAAAAGAGAGAGTTCTCATTCACCTGTGTGCTGTAAAGTTTTAGGCAACTAAATCTCCTTCATTATTTCATAAAACAATAAATTTGTCCCTATCACAGCTGGAGGAGAGGGGATTATTATGACAATCACCGAATTTAACATGACCTGAGTACAAAGATACTTTTATCTCCTCCTTGTACACCCAGGGGCAGCAGCTGTGCCCTTGCTGTACACTGTGCCCATGAGCATCGCCCACTTTCTGTCCTGTCTGGGCAGAAACCTCCTGGCAAGTTAGGGAGGAATATTTCAGCTTTGGAGTTTTTTTATCAGGGGTTTGGACCACATGAGGGTGTAAGAGGGACTTTATGAGGACTTTACCTGGAAGGGGAGTGCTTTTGTGTACAGACCACACAAGATACAAACTCAGCACATGTAATATTAAGGGGGGGGGGGGGAAGTGAAGAAAGGGAACTGCATATATACTATGTTAGTGTTTAAGAGAGTGGGTGAAGTGGCTAGACCTCTTCCTTTCTATAAAGGTGGAAGGAGATTAAACTGACCACCTTGAGGCTCCCAAGCTATAAAATCACACTTGCACGTCAGGACATACTATGTAGTGAAAGAATAATCTGAACTGACAGCTCTGGGGGAAAGTTAAGCTAATGGGGACTGACGACATCACCTTCAGGATTGGCACCACATCATCCTGCATGCCAGAAAACTGCTCCATCCCAAAAGGTAGGATCCTCCAAGGGCAATTGTCATCAACTCTGCAAGCCAAATCTGCCAGTGGGAGGCATGGAACAAGTTTTAAATCTGTAATTCATACAAACTCATCTGTGTGATTTGTAGGACTTGGGGTGGTTGGATGACACAGGGACAACTACACTGTTGCCATCTTTGCACCAGTGTCTGAACTACCCACCAGAATAGAGCTCCTGCCTCATCTTTAGACACCCCCATCTGTGAAATAACTGATAAAAAGGTGTCAGACTCTCCCCACATGTCCCACGCATCCTCCAAGCAGCCCTGAGTGCTGGCTGGGGACATTCTGCACTTGTCACCTCAAAGAACTTCTCCACCTTTTATCAAATGCTCTAACTGAACATTTTCAATACCACAAAACGTTGTAGATTCCCACAAACAACTGCAGAGAGACATTTTCGATGTGTGCCACAGATTCATAGTGGGAAGCTGCAGTACAAAGCCTGATAAAACCAGGGAATGAAACAAAGACAACAACAAAGTGTTGCTGTCACAGATTACAGAGCAATTCACCAACAGCAGAGAATTTGAGTCAGTCATTGCAACACAAATAATATGAGGGGAGACTGCTCCTTGAAGTACTACCTTTCAAAAGGAAAAGCTTTGAGTACTCCCCAGCTCTGGCTACACTGTCCTTCTTCCAGGGACGAAACAATAAGTAATTGAATACTAAAAAATAAAATGCTCACACCTCCACATATAAAATTAAGATTTCCCTTCAGAGCCAAGCAAGATTAAAATTTTGTATTTTTTCCCCCCCAAGAAATACAGTGCTTCCCATTCTGAGGAGAATCTACTGCAAAGCATTAAGCAAACAACAAGTATTTATTCAGTAAGCACTCATACAGCACCATTTCACAGTTCCACAAGGAAGGATCCTCAGTACAAGCAGAAGCAGCTTTAGGAAGAAAATATTTTACAAGCTGGCTACGCATTTTTAAATGTATTCCACAGAGGCCTTTGCTGTCTTGCTGCACTGAGGTACTAAACATTGCCTGATAAGAATGCAGTTGCAGGATTATTATTATTATAATGAAAATGCTAATGGGGAGCAACACTGGCAGCTCTGGAGGGCTCTCCCAGGCCTCTTGATGCATAGGCAGAAAAGTGCAACTTCTACAGAAATTTTCTTTCTGAATCACAGAAGGGTTTGAGTTTCTAAATCCTGTAGGCTGCAGTGAAACTTCCAGATGGAAAGGAAACAGTTTGTCCCTTCAGGAATTCTTACAACTTGCATTTTGATAAGCCATGTCAAATAAATAAAATCAGATCAGTGCACGGAGGAGGCAGGAAAGGAGGGTGCGGTGCCTCTGAAGGAACAGGTCTGCACAGTAAGCAGCACTCACTGCTGCTCACACCTCCATCACCCTCTTTTTCCTCATTTCCCTCCTCAAATCTGCACACTCTCGCTCCATGATAAAGCCACTGTTGTTTTGCAGCTGAAGCTCTTGCTAGCCTTCATACATGAAGCCCACAAATCCTAGAACACCTACACAGCAGAGCCTCCTGCTCCCCTATGAGTCATTAGGCAGGCTGTCCCGCTTGCTGATGTCAGCCAGCACCATCTCTTCTTTTTAAACAAATCCTAAAACGCCTCGAGCATCCATTATTTAAAAATATTATCTTCATTTTAATCCTGACCCCAGTGGCAAAATTACAATTGCCAAGCAATTCCAAGTGATGCAGAGGGTCCAACAGCCTCCAATAGTTGCTACGTCAATGAGGAGTAAGCAGCCAGCTCCTCGTGTCACACATGAGCTCAGCACAGAGCACCAGAGCCGGCAGCAGCGGGCAGACTTCTCTTCCAAACAGGCAGAGAGCAGCTAGGATGTGTCACCAAAAATACAATCAAAGATCAACTGCATCATCCAATCTCATCTAGTACATTTTGCATGAGTGTGTATTACACAAGCCCTACTCACACCATGCCTAACCTGTGCTGGGTGGTGCGTGGCTGTGGCGCAGCAGCAACCTTCCCAGATCCTAATTGTCTATTCCCTGCCTAAGTGCTCTTGCCATTAAAAGGGCTTCTTTAATGCTCATGTTTGTCTTCCTTTGAAGGCAATGCCCTTGTCACATTCTGAGGTTTAAGAACAGGATCCTCAGCTATTTACAGCGAACAGCTGAATTATCAGAGAAACATAGTTGAAATACGTTCCTCTGAGCACATTTACATCCTAAAGAGCCATGACCAGAGCACAGGATAAACAAGTCACACACTGTGTTTGCAGTGCACAGAGTGCAAAAGGCGATGGAGAGCACTGAAGGTGAAAGCAGACAGAGATTTGACCATGTAGCAACCTTGAGGAATGAGGATTTCCCACTCTGCACACACCCTATCACAAAGTCAACAGGAAAACCAACAGCTGATTCAAAATGCTTACACGCCCCTAAGTGTATGTTCATGGGTGAGGCTATTTATCTTAGGCACTGCAATAGCAGAGCCAAATGAATGAATAAAATGAACACACAGCACTGCAGAAAATATAGATGCAAAACCAGGCTGATGCCCTTACTCTTGGGTTCTCAGCAAACTCACTGTCCTCTGCCTGGTTCATGCTGGGAAGATGTTTGAACAGTTTGAGACACTTGATCACATCCTGGATCAGTTAAAAATGTTTCAATTTAAAGGAACTGAATATCAAATAATTCTTTTTAACATTTAAAAAGAATGTTTTGATTTAAAAAGAATTTAAATTATGCCTTTGTTATCAGGAGACCTACTCACCATTCTCTTTTCAAATAGAAAGAAGGGCTTGAGGGACATCCCAGCTTTGTGGAGAATATTTTATTTATAAGATTTTTCTCAAGTGATAATTAAATTAACAGTGGTAATTAATTAGGTTAGCAGCTGAAAGCAACGTAACTATGATGACTCTCAGCATCAAGTTTTCTTTCTGTCCACTCTTTCTACAGCACAGCCCACATGAACAAATGTCCGAGAAATTTGCAGCAGAACACTCAAACTAGTTGTGGTACTGGCAGATTTCTCCTCTTGTAATTTGGTGAACTTATCTGTAACAGACCTTAAAAATTCAGTTCTGTTCATGTGCCTACAGTGCTGTGAATCTCTCACAGTTGTGAGAGGTGAAGTCACTTGGACAAAACACTGTTACAGGTTTGTTCACTCACCTGAATACAACCACACCAAAACTCGAAGCACGCACAAATCATTATGAGGACCCAGCTGTTTGGTCTTGTCTTTTCTCTTCCACCACCCCACCAAGCTTCCTGCCTCTCTAGCCTTACATAAATGAGTTTAACATAAGCAAGGGACTACACATTACTGAGGTCAATGGAGTTTCCCCATCATTTCACCCAAATGTTGCTCCAGAACACGAAGTTCTCTGGACCTGACTTCCACAGATTCTTGTACAGACACCTGTATTTGTACACAGGCACAGAATTCTCCAAGTCAGAAAAACATCCATTTATATCTACCCTGCAAAATGGAAATAGCTATGTCAGGAACCAAGGCTGTGAAGAATCAAGCAGCCCCAGCCAGCTGCTTCAAAACCATGAGATGAACAGCCTCAGCAGCAATCAGATCTCAGTCCCTTTCCTTGAACACCAAAACCACCACCAGCTGGATATAATATGCCCCCCTGTGCTATGCTGGGGACCAAACTGAAGCTGCTGACCTTAAAATCTCCAAAAGAGTCCCTGAGCTCAGAGCACCAACTCAGCTGTGTTCAGGCACACTCTTGTCCCAGCCCTGCTCTGAGGGACCACAGACTGCAGTGACAGCCAGGTGCTATTCTCTGCCTGCCACTCCCAGGGTCTCCCTTTCCCTGGCAGACAGATGGCCTGGCCAAACTTTGGAGGGAGCTGGTGAGAGACTGCCACGGATTTCAGCAGGAGCTGGACAAAAGCCAAGGTGAATTTCCTCTCCAACAACACCATTCCCTGCCACTGAGCTTCTCAGGCACAGCTTATCACCATGGTTTCTGAAGTGCTGCTGGTACCAGAAAGTGAACACCCTCCAAAATTACTGTCTTCCTATAACACGAGCTTCATCATATGTTCTCCTACATTCCTTGCCCTCACATTAGGTTTTGCCTTTTACTCCCCAAATAAAGCCACATGTTGGCTGATGGACATTGGTACTGCTGACAGCAGAAGGGAGGAGAGCGAGGCAGACTTTCCTGATCTCTTAGATGTCAGTGCATAATAAAAACATCACGTGTGGCCACCCTCAGTAATACAGCCCCACGCGCCTTTCCATGAATATATCACAGGGGGAACAGAGTTTTGTTCAAGGGACCTATCTCCTTAAAGTTACTTCACTGCCTGATCCAGGCTTGGAAACTCGCCTTTTCCAAACTTCCTGGGGCTTGGCTCAAAGCTCACCTGGAGAGGTATGGACAGATCCAGCTGCAGGGGACTAAATTACCCCACTAGCCCTGGAGGAAGCAGCAAAGAGAAGACATCACATGTCAGCCAAAAGAAAGGTGTGCTGTGAGCTAGTTCACCATTAACCTGCATAGCACACACTTCTACATGGTTGTGCAGCTTTCTGCAATAATTTCTAATACTCAGAGGCCTGATTGGCATTTTGACATGATTTATAAAACAGAATTAAAACACAATTTTAATGCGAGAGGGCATCTAAATCAGTTGAGTTTTAATCCAACAGATAATATAAATATCAGCTTCAGCAGTGAAGAGATTTACAAGTCTAATCTAAACTGCGTATTTGTCACACACCTCATAACAGAAATTATTTGTAATGGATAGATAAGGAAATACAAAGATAGTAAAGAAACGAAAATAATAAAAGAATTTAGGCACAGACGAAACAGCTATCCAGCACCTTCTTAAATCAGCTAATACCAAAACCTCAAGCATCCTTATAACTGTAAATTTAACTTGGACTGCTTAAACTGAAGTCATTCTGAGCCAGACCACAGCTATTAGATGAGTAGGTGCAGCCCACTAACATCAGAGACACTTCCTTGATTGTGTCAGCCCTTGGCTTGCAACAGCAAGAGACAAGGCAGGAGGTATTTTCAGACACAGATTTCTACAGCTGGAAATGTGTTACATTGTGGTTTTCCAATAGCTGAAGTTTAAACTCTGAGAGGATTGAGGTAACAGCAGCTATCAGATATGCTGGGTAGAAGAAAGAAGTGATTTGGGAAAAGATTCATTCCCTTTAAACTAGACATTTGTCCAGCCAGATTCTTAACAGTGGCTTGACCAAAATACAGTGGTTTTCAGTCAGCAGCAACTTTCACATTGACTTTTATGGACACTGGAACAGATTTTTTTTCCAGTGACTTTTTTACAACGTTGTTTTCATGTCCCTTGTATTACAGGCATTAGGTTTTTTTTAAAAAACATGTAAATTGTAAAACATGACACTACCTTGCCGCCTAGTAAGTGAAACTAAACCAACAGTTTAAATAGCTCAGCTCACAGCTAATAAGCAATTTAAATAGCTTTGCTTTGCTAAGCTCAAGTAGCTGTATCAGGTTTCATAGCACAATCAGTCACTGCCAAATCCATAGGCAGCATTTAAATGAATCATTAGCAATGGTCACCTCCAGGAAAAAGAAAAAAGGAAAGTAAAAGAAAAAATATTTTAAGAGCTAAGAAGCAAGTCATTGTCACAATTTCTTTGAGTACATGCCCCATATGTGACACCAAAATGTGCCCAGGAAGCAAATCCCACTCGAATGCCTGGGCCAAAATATATTCATCCAAGTAAGAATGACTGAGCTCTATGTTCTGACCACAACCTGCTTCAAAAAGACACGTGAGTACAGAGGTGCCCATTTCACAGAAGGACAAGCTGGAGCATGCAGAGGTGAAGGATTTGCAGCACAGATGGAACTGGAAGAAAACTGGGAGGTTGCTCCTGTGTCATGTGTGCTAAGCCACAGTAATGCTATCACAAACGTACTTCCAAGTTCTCCGGATCAGAAAGGTGAATGGCAAGATAATTATGTGAGACACAGGGAAAATGCATATTCACCAAACACCTTGTCTGAACTCTGTACAGAGTGCAAGAGAAGGTACAACCCACACTGAAACCCGGGGAATGAATGACACTGGGAGCTTGATCTCATGTGCACCAGCGTAAGACTGAAATGACTGAGAAACGCATTAAATCAGGGAATTGAACTAGACTAGTGAACGTGCCTGCTCCCTGTACAAGTCTGCATGGTCTGACACTGCACGTAGCAGCACAGACAGGAGCACAACCAGAGCTCTCAAAAGCCTTTGCAGCCAAAGTCCTTCGCAGCTTGAACAGCTCTGGAGGCAGAGCAGGACCACACCAAGGCCAGAACTACAACTGACTGACAGAAAGGGTGGAGGAGCACTGTGACCTTCCACTCACTTCTCTCCAAGCCACAGCTAAACTGATCTACCAGTATGGAAACGGTTAAAAATGACAGCAACTAAAACATTTGCCTTTAGAGACACCCAGCACCCAGGCAGAGTGACAGAGGCAAGTTTCCCGTAGATGGATGTCTCTGATCATCCTGGACTCTGTGGGGCAGTGCTGCTCCAAACAGGTTTCAATACTTCTTTCTCCAACCCCAAGGACAGTTTCTCTTTTATTTTCCAGTTAAACTTTGCATAATTAAGAAGCAGATGAGCCCCTGTAATCCTGAAGAGAAACGTGGGGAGATACTCACTTAGATCCTATTTCTCCCTCTGACCCTATACTTCAGTACTCCGGAGTATCAAATTCGGATGCGTGCATGTCATTTTAATTCATTATTTATCCATATGGCCTCACATTATATCACTTTGACAACAATTAACAAATCTATAGCGGGAATTTGGACATTTGAAAGCAGCAGAGGAAGCTCAGAAACGGGAGAATGATTCCTTGCCACATGAGGGTGAGGAGAGGCAAGGAAAAGGTGTAAGAGAACATAATAGGATAAAAATAAAGTAAATTAAATGTGTGGGTTTGGAATCCCCCAAGACATTCTGGTCGAGAGGATCTCTAACCTATATATAGTTCAAGCCAAAGGCACAACCTTAACCTCTGTTCCCTGATATTTAGTTCACAAACTGCCCTAATGCCAGCATTTGGCTTTTGTCCCCTCATATAAGTTAGAGGATAGCAAATATGCAGGACTGATTTTTGGAAAGACCAAGCTGAATTCTCCAAGATGCCACCACATGTGGTTAGAGACTCCTGGCATATTAAAAAAAAAAAAAAATTAAAAGGGAAAAATATTTACACAAATTAGGGACCACCTGGCACAATTCAGGCAAGTTTACCGTGTGCCTCCAGCAGCCAGAGCTCTCGCAGAACCAGCGCGTGGAACATCTGACAATGAACTCGCTGCACATCCCGCAGCTGACCGGCCAGGGACCGGACCCGCGGCCCCGCACCGGCCCCCGCCCCGCGACATCCCGAGCTCCTCCCCGCTCCTTCCAGCGGGGATTTTGCCGCCGGTGCTCTTCCTCCGCGGCGTGCCCGCTCCGCCGGCGGCTCCCGAGCGGGCGGCAATGATTAATTACGTTATCAGACGCCGTTCAGGGCAGCGCTCACGGGGCGGCCGCGCTCTCCCCGCTCCGCACCTGCGGCGGGGCCGGGTCGGGACGCGGTGCCCACGCGGGGCCGGGGCCCGGCGGACTCACCCCATGTCTCGGCACCTCTCGGCGGCGGCGGCACCCCCGGGCGGCTCCCCGCGCTCGGCGGCCAGCGGCGGCCGCGTCCCCACTTCGCACATGCGGCCGCCCCGGCCCCGGCTGGCTGCGGCTGCACGGCGGCTGCACGGCGGCGAGAGCCGTCCTGCTCCTCCTCCCGCCGCCTCCCTCCCCCCTTACATAACCTCCCTCCCGGGCGGCGGCGGCACCGAGCAGCTCCCGCGGCACCCGCCGCCCTGCCAGGCGGCAGCGCGGGGGCGGCGGGCGGGGCGGGGCGGTGGGCGCGCCCCGGGGCCCCTCCGCTCCCCGCCCCGGGCCCGGGCCGCCGGCGGTGGGCGGGTTGTGCTCCGGTGCGCAGCGAGGAGCCGCGCCGGGAGGATCTGGGTTACCGCATCTCGTCCTCACGGTGCCCTCGCCGGGGGCCGGCGACCCGCCGAACGGGGACGAGGCGGCGAGCGAACTTCGGGTGAAGTTGTGGGGTGTCCCCACGCGGCCCCGCCCGCGGCCGGGGAGCCTCAACGGCGAGAGGGGTGAGCCCTCCCCGGGGACCGGCTGTCCGGGACCGGCCGTCCCGCACCGGGATCTCCCGCCGCCAGCCCCGGCTCCGCGGCGCGGGCACGGCGCGCTCCGAGCGCGGGTCCCGGGGATGCGCTTCCGACTGGAGGCGATGCCACGCCGAGGGATGCCCCGTGAACCACGAGCGGGCGATTCTCTCCCTCTGTCACGCCCTCCCCGCGTTCCGAATCCGCGTTCTCGGGGCCCGTGAGTGCGGAGCCTGCGAGCCACGGGCCCGGGTCTGCCCTGTTTGGCCACCGGCCCCGGCAGACCCGGCCCCGCAGCGCAGGTCAGGGGCCGCACCCAGGCAGCACCCTTCTGCTCTGCCCAAAATTGTGAACCCCGTCGGGAGGACTGGATCTCCTTTGGCTCTTCTCAGCCTCGCTGCAAGTCTGTGCCACATAGGGTCCCAAAATTATGTAGGTTTCGTGAAAATCAAGGGGGACGATTGCTAACTAGGGAAGGAAAAATTGGACTAGCGTGGAAGAGCCGTGTAATGGCTACCCAGCCACGAGGGTGACACTGGCATCTGACCAGCAATCACAGGACACAAATCCATAGCAGAGCCGTGGACCTGCTCGTTTGAGTGTTCACAGGACGGTGTACACAGACACACTTACTCTTTCGGGGAGAAAATGCGCCCAATTCACACATAAGACAGGCTTTTAACTTCACCCACACAAAGTTATAATTAATACTCTGCCATCAAGAGTGATTATTTTCATCTTTTTTTTTTTTTTTTTTTTTTTTTAATCTCACGTTGATTTTTCCTTTCTTTCCAAGGAAGTTTAGGAGTTGTGAGAAAGGTTTTCTATTTGATTGCTTTTACTTCATGTGTAATAACTGGGAGTGTCCCTAGTATTACCTTGGGACATCATGGGAATCCTGAAAGAAAAACTTAGCCAGCAACCAGACTCCTTTCAGCTATGGACAGTGGAACCCCTTTTCTGACAGACAACGATTTCCTGATGTCCGGAACACCAAAATGGAATTTCAGTCCCATACACCCAAAGTCCATGTCATTGGAGGGAAAAAGGACCAGGGTGAATGACACAGACATTTTCACAAGGCTGTAGGATGGCACCTCTCCCATGTACTTGCTCTCTTTACCACAATCAGAGGGTTACTGTGGGTGTTGAAGGAGACTTAACTCCTTACCCAATCACTGATGTAAAACTTCCTATGTCCTGTTCTGCCAGCTGAAGGTGAGATTCCATTTCCTCTGAGATAGCCACGGCAAAAGTGACAAATCTTTCATGGTGATGGTGACCTGCATCCTTGAATATTGCTTTGATGTGACCATTCCTCTCTTCTAGAGGACACAGTGAGGGGTGACATTTTCTGAGGGTAAAAACAGCAGTGTAGAAGTCTTGTGGAAAAAACTCTCACCGTGGATCTGAGCATTTTATAACACTGTTTTTACACCATTTACCACATTTTGTTAAATCTCCATTCATCAGAGAGAAGTTGTCTTGGTCCTCTCTAATTAGCTCATTTTGGTGAGTATCCAAAAGCTGTGTTTTATGAACCAGTGCTGCATGAGACTTACAAGTGTCTAATGGAATTGGATCAAAATGGGGTAATGCACTCACTATGTGTGTCATGTTAAGATGAGAATTGGCAGTTGGAACTGCAGTTGCCTTAGCATTTTCTAATTTTTTAGTTTTTTCCAATCTTGCATTCAAGACTGTGCTTTCAACCCCATTTATAAAAATAAAGCTTAAGTTTATGGAAGCATAAATGCCTGTGAAATTCACATGATACAAGATTTTGTATATTGCCTTTGTTCATAAGGTCTTCCCACTTCATTCATGCTCTTTGCAAAACTGTCTTCTAGGACATACAGGGTTTTAGTCCCATTTCTCCAGTACCCTGAGACATTTTCCCTGGCAGACAGCAATTTAGCCCAGTTTTGTGCTCATATTTGGGGTAAGTGCAGTCCCTTCATCTGAAATTCCCACTGTTCTTCCAAATTGATGAGATACTCCTCCTTCTGAAGTGTGGCACAGTGCTGTGGTCCTCCTTTCTCTGCCATAAAGAGGATTAAGCCCTGTCCTCACTTCAAGTCAATGGTGAAAGTCCCATGCATTTGAGTAAGGCACAGATCTCATGCAAACCATTTAACAATATCAATATTGAATTTTTTTCAATTTTTCTACAGACAGTTCCATCTTGAACCTCTCAACCATCACTGTGTCCCAGTTTGTGAATAGCTCCCATTGATTTACATTATTTTTGTGTAATTTAGTATTCCAGTTGTTTAAGGTATTTTCAGTTCTCTGGAAATGAGAACTATAAATATTCTATCACAATTAATCAGTTCTCGAGCTTCATATGTGACATGATCTTTCATTTCCGAGCTGGCTCAGGCACAGGATGTGTAAGGAGGGTAATTCAGTCCTCATTTAGTATTCACAAGTGTGCCCTTATTGCTGTGGCACGCTTAGGAACACTCAAAATACTGAAGGCACAGGATCCCTTGGTAGGATTCAAGCTGAGGAATAAAAATATCCACATTCTGTAAATGGGTCTAACTTTAGATGAGAAATTTCTCCTATTCCCACAGGCCTCCTAAAGATATAATTTTTTGATTCCTAGATACAGGGTGAATATCCTTTTCAGAAAGCTGATCTAACAATCAGGACTATGTACCCAGCATTCTGAAAAGCAAAGAGCTCACTGGGCTCTTCCTCTCTCTGTGTTTCTGTTCTCTCCTTTTGTTTGGTTTTCACTATTGTTGTCTTCTGCCACTCTATTTCATTTTAGATGTAATTTTATTGCAGAAAAAACCTGCTGCTCGGTCTTTTTAAACTATTACACTTCAAGGTAGTTTTCTCTCTATTTCCCATGGCAGATAGTATTAAATAAAATATTCAGTACTGTGATTTTCTCTTTTTTCCAAGTAGACTGGTGAAATCTGCATTTTTTTAATCCAGCAGGATTCTGCCATTTCCCCTTTTTCCCCCCTTTGACAAATAACTAACCATTTTCTATCTTTAAATGTTATCCAGGAGTTTAACCAAAAAAAGCTTGGGGGAATTCTTGATTTTTACATTTGAAACAGAGAATTAGTTTTTTTAATCTCCTGACAAATGGAGAACTAATGTAATTATAATATCACTGAATATAAAATGTTAAAAGTGAAGCAACTGAGAAAAGAAAGGATTTTAAATACTTTTGTTGAAAACACTCTGATTTGCAGTATTTGTTTTTAAAACCTACTTAATCTAATATCTAATAAATAATTAGGACAAAAGATCAATTTGCTTAAAATAATAAACACTCTTGTCCTTTCAATTAAAATGTTAGAGCTCACAATAAACATGAGACCTTAAACAAGTCCTCCAGCAAGACATCTGGTTTCTAAGAAAAAAAGCTTTCCTCTCCAGTCTCCTTCAGAAATAAGCCAATATAATAGGATTACTTTCTATGTCCTTAAAAGTAAAAAATAAAAGGGAGAAAGTAATTTAAAAGCAATTTGTCCATCTACTTTAAAATGGGTTGCATGTTGTCATTATTCTGTGCAGTTTATTCTTATATTTACTTAGTGCCATGAACACCTGTCTAACTGGAGTCATAGAAGGTTCATGCCCAGTTTCTACTTCACTTTTTTAAGAGTTATCCTGTGAAAAATGCAAGTACCAAATCCAAGCAGATGTTTATGTAAATGCAAAGAGCTGTCATTGTCACACTGGTATATGTTGCCTTCTGAATAAAGACAAATGCAGCCAACCAAAAATAATTTCAAATAAGATCTTGGAGAGAGAAGACCTGGACACATAAAGAAAGCCAGCAAAACCAGAACAATGCCCTGCACTCACCACAGGACTCCAGCCTGGATGTGAGTACCCAGCAAGGAGTTGAAGGCTACAAAACTGTAAGAGGCTGTAAGAGTATAGGAGGCTGCTGGAGTATAAGATGCTGACCACTGGCAGAGTCAGAGAGAATAAATGGACAGATCCTCTAGGCTCCTTTGTTCTTTGGTCTGCTAGAAATCCAGCTTGGGACACATCCAGGAATGCACACTGAACATTTGTAGAGGAGGTGCCACACTAGGAGCAAACCTTGTTCCCTCATCAGATCATTTTCTTTGTACTTACTAGGTAAGACAAACAGATAATCCCAATTCTCCTTAATGTTTTCATTGAGGTAGACACTTTGATTATGTCCACTCTGCTGTAAAGGAAATAACTTTGGTCATCTGACAGCTTTTTTCTGTACGTAGTGGGTCTTGCTGCTCTGCTCTGGAATCATGCTGATTTGAACTGGTTTGGACTGGGACTGTGCAGGTGATGAGTGCTGCATGTGAGTGTCCTCACATCTTGTATTTGAGTCTATTTACTTGTTCATATGCACAAAAATACTGTTTTTTGGGCACACATGCATGAGTGACGATCTTCATAAAGCTGCTCAAAGGCATGTACAGGTCACCCAGATGATGAGACAGATCCTGACTTGCTCCTCAAAACTGTACCAGATTTCAATTTCTCCTTTCCAATATGCAGGACTTTGCATTTCATACAGCACTTTAGAAGTTATCAGCTTTTTCACTTAAAATTTATTTTGGGGGTTTTCTTTTTAAATCCCCAGAGAAGAAAAAGAGGTTCCATTTCATCTGCAAATACAGATTTTGACTCTGGTTTCCTTCCAGGCTTATATCATAAAAATCCTTTTATTTGCATTTTATGAAATGGGAGTTAGAGCAATCAGGCACCAATTATGCAAACGGGGTAGATTAGTTTTCTTTTAAACTAATTCAGATCAAAATTGTTGGTCCTGGCAGGCCAAATTATACAAGAGGAAGGAGAAGGAAAGAACTGTGTGTCTTGTCTGTTAAAAACAGGACCCTCATATTGCAACTTGGCTGTCACAATGATGGTGACAGCCAAGGCTGCAGCAGAGAAACAGATAATAGAGAAGGGAAAAGATATTCACATTTTTGGTGAAAAAAGCTTCATTTTCAAACATGCAGAATTGTATGACCATACATTTCAGCAAAACATTTTGCTCACATGTAAATTTCCTTGTAGCTTGGGAGTTTTTAATTTTCAGGCCCTTTCTACCATCTGTAACTCAATCTCTATTTTTTAAAGAAATTGCAGACATCTGTTTAAATACCCGTCTCTTCCGTCAGATGGAATTTTGGATTCAAAAATATAAGCTCAGAAATAATACTGAAGTTGGATTTCATT
The DNA here is from genome assembly GCF_024509145.1 of Vidua macroura. Taxonomy (NCBI): domain Eukaryota; kingdom Metazoa; phylum Chordata; class Aves; order Passeriformes; family Viduidae; genus Vidua; species Vidua macroura. The sequence continues at coordinate 12,655,110 of NC_071582.1, forward strand.
TCCAAGCAACCACAGAGTGGCATTTTCAACACTGCCTTCCCAATCTGCCCACTGTGCTGTGCTGGCTGTGGCGGGCTCTCCAGGACAGCAGCAGTGTCTGCTCTGGGTGCTGAGCTGGGCAAGGGGGTCCTGCTGCACGGGGGCAGAAAAAGATGGGGAGGTGGAAAAGATCCCCCCAGGCTCAGTGCAGGAGCCAGGGGAGGGGATGAGAAGGAAATGTGGGGTGTTCCTGGAGACTGTAGTGAGAATTGTGTTTTTTTCTTTTTTCAGCCTATCCTTCTCCAAGCCATCCTGTTTCCCCCCACCCTTCTCCCAGGGCCGGTGTGTGCCAGCAGGCAGGTCTTTATCCCCCAGCTACCTCCAAGGGTCACTCATCACTGTGTTCCCATTGTCTTCCTCTCAAGGAAACACTATAGAGAAAGAGAGGCTGAGACCAGACATTTCAGAGTGTTTTTGTTTTCCAGAACTGCTGCCTTGGCTGTTTGTGGGAATTTGTACCTCAGGCTGGTGCAAAATACCTCATTCTTTGTGTTTCTTTGGGCATCACTCATTGGTGGACTTTAACCTGTAATCAGCCCCTTGCTTGCTCGACTGGAAAGGGAAGACATTTCCTGGGCACAGCAGAGGTCTGATTCATTTCCAGGAATGCCCAAAGGCTTTTGCATTTGCTTGTGGGCTGAGGTGTGTGGATTCTTTGCCTGGATGAATTCTCCAAGGACTGAGCAGCACAGACAGTGCCAGGTGGGAATGAAGTCACCCAGGATTTCAAGTCTATTTACAAAACCTGATGGTTGAGTACCCCACCCTGCGTGGTGAGTACCCCAAACAACTCACCTGAGTTCTTAAAGACACAAGGGACACCACAGCACAAGGTTTTTCTCCTCCAGTTGTAAAAAATACCTCGACTTAGAGAAGTCAGACCTGGCTCAGAGATTGGAAGTTGGAAGGGCCCAGGACTATGGGTGTTTTTCACAAACAGGGATAATTTTCATTTGTGAAGAAAACTGTTTGTCACCACAAAAGCGATATTTTGCACCATCCTCTGAAAAAAGTATTGAGCTTTCCACCTTGCAGACCGTCCTATGGAAAACAATTGAAATTAATTTAAGAAGCAGGGTAATGTCTTTATGCTTCCAAAGAGAATTAGAAAAGAAAAACAATAAAACCAAACCAAACAACCAAACCACAAAACCACAAACAAATAAACAAACCCTACTGACCTTAATTTATATCACTTTCAAATAAAGTTAAAGAAAAGTTAAAAACCTTGACCTATACCAGTCTTTTTGTCTAAGTCTTGCTAAACTACAATAATTAATCAATAATAAAAGTGAAGCCAGAGGGCCACAAATCATGCTGGTTTTACTACACTAAAAACTCAGATCTCAAAAAGTAAAGAATAGTGATTTGACAATAGAATAACAAGGTTACAGCTCACACAAAGAAAGATACCAGGAACACCTTGATGAGAAAATGCATTTTAAAGGCCTCAGTTGGGTTGCAAGTTGGGCTGGGTATCTTCCTGGAGAGTTCAAGGAATGTTTCTGCATTCCTAATTCTACCCAATATTACTTTGTCCTGCAACAATACCTGGATGACAAAATACATAAATGCTATCAATCAGTTAAACAAACATAATTGCTTTTTTCTTTTTTCAGTTCAGTACTTTTCTTATCAGAAAGTATCTACTGCCAACACTCTTAAATTCAATCTTGCAAAATTCTACATAACAGAAGTTATAAAGTTCTTGTATGTAATGGTAAGCACAGATTCCACTTTTCTTGTGAAATGTCATGGTCCTTGGGGGGGATGTATAAAATCCATACTCTTTGTAAAATCAGAGCAAAATTTTAATCAACGCAAGTATTTTTTTTAAAACCCAAACATTTTAGAGACAGTTTGCAGCTGAAGCACACAGAGGAGCACTCTCTAGATCCAGAGTCCTTTCCTAGGTTTAGAAGGAAAAGGACGGCAGGCAGCAGCAGCTGTGGGTAATGTTAAACCAAGTTTTTCATCCACAGTTGAGATTGGGCTTTGGAGCCAGGGGAGCGGTCACTGTGCACTACCATGGGAGATGACACCAAACAATTCAGTTTAACACTGTGAGACTTGAACAAAGGGGAGCAGAACACTTACAACTTCCAGAAAAGCTTTTAATTGTGTTTTGCTTTAATTTAGTCTTTAGCCAACAAAGAAATACTAATATACACAAATCAAAACCTTTTCTACATACTCGAGAAAATGAAGTCAACACTACAAAGTATGGATGGTGCATGTCCTCTATTCATTTACTGGCTCTTTGCAGAAGAGCACATGATTTCTGTTGTAAATGTACCAACATTTTTCTAAGTTTATTTTGATCATTTTTCTGCAGGAATAGGCTAATCTTCATCCATACTCACCTGTAATAATATTTATTACTGTTCTTCTTCTTCTCTGACTGAATATTCTCTCTGTGTCCATCTGGTGAGTACCCTTTTCCCAAAATAGTTAATGACCACTCTTTCCTATATTTGCATGAGGGATGTGCTATTATTATGTTTGCATGGAAGAAGTTAGGTGATCCTCCAAAAATGTTTTTCAGTGATATCATTTGTCCAACTTGTAAATGGATTTACAGTTCTAAATGTGACATCATAAGTGGTATGTGACAGAACATCTAAGCAAGAAATATTTTGCAGTCTCCTAGGAATCTAGCCAGAATTGCTCTTTTTAAGACCCTGTTCCTTTTCCCAAAATAATTAAATCTTGTTCATAGAGAATAACCTGCAGCTATTTTTGTTCAGTATTCGATGTTTTTCCAATATTTAAGGCTCAACTGTAGCTGGATTTAAGAACATGGCTTTTGAGATACAATTCCACAGCATAAGCTGTTCTGGGAAAGAGCAGGAGCCAGCCCTGGAAGCATAACAAAGCATGTTTTGAATGCACAGGACATGCAAAGCCACAAATGCCAGCCAGCGCCACATGCTTAAAGCCACATTCAACAAACCAGAATTTCCTCGAGCACAATAATGCCTGCTGTGACAAGTAACTAAACTCTTGAGGAAACAGCTGTTAAAATGCATTTTCATTTCCAGCTAAAGGAATTCTCACTACACAGACACCTTCAACAAGGTGATGATTTGCATTTTCCTTTGTTTTTACATGCAGGTATCTCAAAGCAATAGCATCCAAACAAAAGCCAGCCCTGGCCCCCATGATACCCATGGAAAGAAACCCTTCTTTTGACTTCACTGGGAGTATGATTTGGTCATAATTGATTAATCCTCATTCCATTCCTGTGGCACAAGGAGGGATACACAGAGATCACTTCACACATCAGCGCAGCATGGTGTTTCTGGAAAATATCAGCTGTTCCAAAACAGAGGAGTCCAGCATGCAGTTTGAAACAGGATGCAATGGCCAACACTATCTTCATCTGGAACAATATAGGAAATGCTGAATGGCATCAGTTAAAATAGATTTTGGCCAGCATACAGGGATTAAGAGACTTAATTTTCAAAAGTTGTGCTGGGACCTTAAACAACCATAAATAGTCAGGACTTTGTATTGGTGCCTCACTGGAAGAGCAGCAGCACACGCAGTGTGGTGGTTCCGCATGACACGGGAACACGTTGCTTCCTTGCTGGATCATCTGCAGCTTTCAACAGGGCCAATGGGGCTCCCACGTCAAACAGAGCCACCACAAAGTCCTGATCCCATGGAATGCAAAATCACAACAGTACTTGGAACCAATGGAACAAGGATTTCGCTCCCTGGAAATAGTCTGTGAGATCTGGCAGCAACATTTCCCATCAAATAGCAACTGTGAGATCTTTGATATCTTATATAACTGCTATCCTTAAATAAATCCTATATCTAGTTCATCATTTTTTCCCCTGATTTAATTAGAATCGTGCTTAGTTCTTCAGGTTGGTGAAGTCTTATCTTGCAATATGCTGCAGATGCTACTGCTTGGAGATTAATGTTTGCTTTTTAATTAAAGTTTTTACTTGAGAGGTTTGTGATATCTCCACACTACCATTTAAGACCAAGAAAATAACTGTGTATTATTCTTAAAATGGGCAGCCATAGCATAATAAGAAACAATCATATTCAGCATATCACCACGATCTACTATGTGCTTTTCATTTATATGTGAGATTTTCTTAGCTTGTTTTTAATGAGCCTCCATCAGAAGCTCCATCAGAACTATGAATTTTCCATGATAATACCTCTATATTTTTTAAGTTCAGACTGTCAAGTAGTCAGCAAGATCTTCTGCACTAGTTCCCCACCAGCATCAGAAAGTTCAGCTGAGCACTGCCCTGCTAAGCAGCTGATTGCCTCCACAGCAGAGCTCTGCAGGTGGAGTGGGGAAAGGGAAGAAACAGCTACAACTCAAGAAAGCAGGAAAGGGAGACCTGAAACGGGAAGGGTGAGCAGGGCCACAGGGAACAACAGCACTGTGGAAATGGTCCAGGAGAGGGAACTGCTGCAGGAAGCTGGGGAAAAGATGGAGAAGGAATTACAGCAGAACTAAGGGAGGAAAGGATGCTGTGCCTTGACATCTGAGGCAGAGGGGTGCCTCGGGAGGGCAGGAGGGGGTGCAGAGGGGTGGCAGCCAATACATAATCTCCTGAAAGATTAGGAACCCTTGTTTGCTGGAAAGAATGATCTCAAGTCCTAATTTAGTAACAGGAGGGAGAGTTGTTACTGCTCTGAGCAGTGTTGGCCCAGACCCCCAGAAAAGCATCAAGCTCTACACAGCACAGACATGAACTGAAAAGATAGTTCCTTGTCAAAGAGTTTCCAGGTTCTGTGTAGGGCAAGGCACAATGCAGGGATGCACAGAGGAGTGCTCCTAACAGGGTGCAGACTGCTCAGCCCATCTTTGCAAAATCCTGCAGGCTTCTCTGCTGCTCAGCTAATTCACTTATACCTTATTTCACTGTAGCACAGTGTGGTCTCAATGTTGATTGGTATGACTGGAAAATTCTGATTTGCAACTTTTAAAAATGGTTTTAACACTAAAAAGACACTCTCAATTTGAGTTAGTATAAAGCTGGCCTATAGCTCAGCTCTTGCTTTCTCTAATGGCCCTTAAACTTAAGAGGAGCTGCAAAGAACATTCAGGAACTCTCCTTACAAGAGAAAGAAGGGAGACCAGTTCCTGTGCTAACAGCTTCTTGGTAAAGCCATCTGGGAAGAGCCATGTTTAGTAAATGACGGAGGGAGAATTAATTAGACCAGTTCCACTGACCTCGACTTGAGAGGGAGCAAGGCCCTGAAATGCTGTTCTATTTCAGTGCCTTTAGCAGAACCTGAACCCGTGCTCACACTCTGCACAGGGACAGGACAGGCGGGAGCAGGGGCTTCATGGCACATCTAAGGGCAGGTTTCAGACCTGGGCCTCAGAGTGAGCACGGGAGCCTCAGGGCAATGCTCCAGTGCCCACAGAATGTCACCCTCCTGAGAAGGGAGTCTGGGAGTAAAACAGGAGACCTAGGTATCCTCTTTAGAGGTTGAATATTTGACTTTGTATCCGAGGCAACTGATTGGAATGCAACAGGCAAACTGCATCAAGTGTCCAAGCCAGGAGAAATGCTACACCTTTGCTGAAAGGCAGAACCACTTCCCCCTGCTAGATCCTGGGCTTTGCAAGGATCTGAGTTTCTGATTTAAACACAGCAGCAATTGCTACCAGATGTGCATGCCGGGGCCCTGAATGCACTGACAGCCCTTAATTGGCACGACCAGCCCTGGGCCCCCCTGCCCCAGGCATGGGGGCCCTCGGTCCCTGCCCAGCCCTGCTGGGCTTGTTCATCCGGGCACTGACCCACGTGCTGACCTGAGTTTCTGCTTTGCCTTGGACTTGTCTCATCCCCGTGAACTTGTCTGCCCCTCTGAGCTCCGTCAGCTGCCAATGGCCAGCCCTGCTCAGGGCTGTGGGATGGGCCCCTACCCTGCTACCCTCCTGTCCCTCTCTGCTCCTGACAGCAAAGAGGAAATGCTCTCAATTCCCCTTCCAAACTCAGATGGGTACTACTAATTTGTATTTAACTTACAACTTGGTGTTTCCATACTGCAGAGGATTTGAATGTTTTAGACTGGATATGGACAAAAGATATGCGATAAAACTGAAATTAAATATCCAACTGTAAAAGAAAATCGAGTATGAATAAAATCTAGTGCTAGAAACTTCTGCAAGTAACTTCTTTATATTTTGAAACTGTCTTAACAATAGGTAATCCATGGTAGCACTGATTCACACATCCCCACTTGCAGAATTACTTGACATCTAAAAAGCATCTGAGTTGGAGTTGAGACAGCATGATGATCATAATGAGTTTGATATCTAAGCATTTGGCTACTCCACTTTCAAGCAGTTCCATAGAACTACACTTAAAGTGCCTGAATATTCCTCCCACTTTTTCTCTTCTTCTTCTTTTTTTTTTTTTTTTTTTTTTCCTTCCAATTTGTACAGTACCTACATCTAGGAAATGACATAACCTGTGCACCAGATGTGCTGTGTTAAACTTCTGCCTGCCCCCAGCCCCAGCATGTGTGCCCCACGGGGTCTAACCCACCTCCACCCCAAATGAAGAACATATGGAGCACCATGAGTGGCAGCAACAAGACTTCGCTTTGAACTACATTCCTCCTATCAAAGGGTCCTCTGTCTTGCCTTCTTCTTCTCCACTCCTCTGGGTAATCACAAGGAAAGAACTGAACATTTGGGAAAACCTCCTGGGGACAAATTCGTTGCTAGTGTAACTCTGCTGAAGTTAATGGTGTTGCACCTTGGATTAAAATGGCACCATAATATTAAAAACCAGAGACAGCATACTACCCTGTAATTACTGTCTAAGAGAGAAAAAAATAATAAAAATGATTCATTCTTATAGACCCCAAAGGGCATAGCTGGCTTAGTGAGTTTAAAAGGTGAAAATAAAAGAAGGCAGCTAGAATGTAGTGATTTTTAATTTGTATATATGTTTATAAATATGGATAGATGACAGTCAGATTTTAAGAGCAATATGCTAGAAATATAATTTAATGCGACGGTGATTTTCAAAAGACAACAGAAGTAGCTCTTAGGGAAATTAAAGGCCTTCTTTCATACTGGCATAAATTAGGAAGCAAGCACTGTTGTAAACTTAACGCAAAGGAATTGGGCCCCCGGAGCACCAAAATTGTTATTCTGTAACACAATCAAGCACCAAGAGTTGCATTTTTCCCTTTTTCAAAAAAGGACAATGTTATTTTTTTAGCCAGTTAACATTTAAAGGTCATTGTTAAGGGAAGGAAACATTTCTTGTATTAAGTTTAGTGAAGTCTTTAGAAATGTGCAGTCTGTTCCTTTATGGACTTCACTTTACAACGCCATATGGAGGTGTGTGAAAGACACTCTGAAGCTCAGTGATACTGTACAGTATAACAGCAAAGGCAAAGCAGAGATCTGACAGAAGAGTTGCACGGGCTTCGGAGGCATTTGTCAGCAGCAGCTGTTGTATTTCCGTCTTTGTTGTTATTTAAGTGAGGTTCATCTAGGCAATAATCCTGTCCAGACAAGGAATAAAATCCCATGATGAGAGCTCATCTTCTGAGCACAGAAGATCCTAGAGAAAGAGCACAACCCCCAATATTTCTGCAGATTGGCTAAGCAGTATCTCTGCTTACCTACCTCCCAGTGCAATGAATGACCTGGCACTCGTTATTGCTCAGATGTCCCCTGGTGGTGTGACAGCCTCTGGTGCCCACAGAAACACAGCTTTCCTTTATGGGTAATCAATAACGATGCTGCCACGCATGCCCTTTGTACCTGCTGGAGCCAGGACACAAAGTCTTGCTCTCCCTAGCTGTGCCAGACATCACCATTTCCTAGAATAAATTACCTGGGGAAATCAGGTTTCCTTGTACAAACAAACCAGGCTTTCAGTTACACAGTAACTGAGACATTCAAAAATAACGGGGGAGACAGGGAAATTGGCTGATAGGAAACCACTGAGGAGTTTCAGCAAGCTAAGAAAAAAATCAGGGTTTTGAAGACAAATTTTCACCAAAATATTTTCTGAAATGTTACTTTGTTATTAAAAATCCCCAGCAGGATCCATAACCATCTATGGAGGCTTTGCTGCTTATTTGTTTATAGACAAATCTTCCCTCAGTCAGACAGGCCCCAATTACAAATGATGTTAGTTTCTTAGTTGATTTCTCAGAGTTGATATTAACACTAGAGAAAATTAATTCCGCCTGTTTAAAGATATAGAAATGCCCCCAACAAAAAAAAAAAAAAAAAAAAAAAAAAAAAAAAAAAAAATTTAGTTCTCCTTTTCCCTTGCTACTGAGATAGACACATGCTGACTTTTCATGAAAAATGTCACAGCTGTCAAGCTCTACTGAGACAGAGCAATGAACACAGTCTTAAAGATAGCAGAAAATTGCAAAATAGATAAAATTTTAAACAAATAAAATTTTAACAATGTTTTCCTTTTGCTCCTTGGTATAGGCTGGTTATCCTGTAGAGCAGACCTACCTCTTTACCTAAGAACTGTCTGTAATAAGAAGGGTTAGAAATTAATTTTCAAATGAAAGTTGAGTATAAAGAAAATACATGAGTCCAGAAGCTGGGGATTTAGGCGAAATATCAAATACAAAGTCCTGTGACAGAACAGCAAGAGTTATCAAGGCAAAATAGCTACAAACCCCCCTGTCATTTTCCATTGTTTCAAGGCAAACAAGACTTTGCTAGTTTTAGCACATACTCCTTTGTTCAGCCAGGAAGATCCATTCTAAAAAAGCTTAATTAATTTCCAATAGGCTACAAGGAAAAAGTCTTAGTTAAAAATTTAGAAGATAAGACTTTGTCTAACAGCACATTATTTAACATTATGAAATCTACAGGAAAAAAGCAAACCCTTTGAGGCTTTATCACACTGCAGTAGACTTCAGAAATGCTGATTATGAGATCGTGTTCACACAAAAACACATTAATTACCCAGAGAGCCTTGAAGTGAGCAGAAAGATTGCAAGAGTGGATTATCAATTTCTCTGTCTTGACAACACTTGGAGCTTGACCTTTTAAGCACTTAGGTACCTAGTCTGTAGGTATGTGCTATGTGAGGCATTTAGTGGGTGTTGAAAGTTCTACTCGGTGACAATACTCATTTCTGAGTGCCTTTATTCCTTTAAAAATCATCTGTCACTTCAGGTTTTTTATATGCAGTTTGAATTTCAGAATAACATCTATGAGAAATCTTAGGATATTGCTTGGATCATGATCTCCTTCTTGATATAACCCAAAGCAGTCATAGAGACTTGTGACAAAAAAGAACTAAAGCAAAAGTATCATGTATAAATGTATATTATATATAATTGTGTGCACACTGGTTTAGCCATTCCCTGCAAGTGTTTTTCTATGCAAAATGTGCTGATGAGAGCACCTTTCCAATACTGTAATTTGTGAAATATACTGCTTATAGGATTACAAGGGGCCTATGCCTTCAACAGAACTTATATTTATGCCTAAATTATGGACATGTATGGATGACTTCAGTCTATAATTAAAGGTTTAATATTAAGTTTGATCTTTTAATGAGAAATGTCACCCATGAAACAGCAGACTAGAGCCTCAAAAATAAAGAAGTGTGTACCTTCTATTAAGAATCATCTCCTTTATGCATGAAATCCTCTGTAGACACACCTGAAACTGCAATATCCAGTGATGAAAATGAAGCAAGTCTGGAGAAGAAATAAAACCCAACTTACTTCTGCCTATTTCAAAGAGGCAGTCAGTAGGAGAGGGATTATAAGGGAAAAACCTAAGTGAAAAGATATTATTTTTCAGCCTCAATGAAAATTTGTTTGGCTCAGAACTAGCTGTCCAGGCTAAGGTGTTTGCATTATGCTATTTGGATTGAGGTCATCGTCTCCTGTTCTGCAAGTGACAATACACACCTGCTGTAGATCTCACAGGAGAGCAGATTGTCATTATTGCTGTTTATATCAAACAAAGGGCACTTATTCGTTCTAATATTTTTGGAGAGTTGGATACTGCTATTGCTGTTGCTGGGGTATTTTGTTTCAAGTGACCTACCTGATTATTAGTCTCTATGCTTTGCTAGTGCCCACGAGCAACAGAATCTCTAGCAGAACTTGTAGAAAGCCATTGCTGTCTGAAAGTGCCCTTTAAAAAAACAAAAACAAACCATTTATTATACACATCACAAGACACCGTTTAAAAATCATTGGCTTAAGTGTTGTAGATGTCGGTGAACCCAATGGGAAGAATGATGTCTAACTCCATTTCAGAAGGCTGAATGATTTCTTTATTATAATTATGTTATAATACATTAATATGCTATATAAAAGAGGATACTAAATACTACATGCTACTTTCTCTAACTATCATATCTCCCCACTCCCAACTCGTGACCCTGTTCGCCAGAGCCCAGACACAGGTGGATCCGATTGGCCATCAGGCCCAAACAATCCACCATGGTCCAACCAAGAGCTCACTCTGGGTAAACAATTCTCCAAACACATTCCACAAGAGAAAAACAAGGAGCAGAAATAGAAATTGTTTTCTCTTTCATTTCTCTCTGTGCCCCTCAATAAAAAATCCTGAGAGAGAGAGAAATGTGCTTGCCACAGCTTAAGTGTTGTGGAAGTTAGCACTGCAAAGACATCGGCGCTGTGGGAACAAGGCAAACTGGGGACCATGGACACCGATACCATTTCTGCTGCGGGAAGGTCTTGATGCCACCAGCCCTAACCTCATCTGTATTAAAGGTGACAAGCCTGAAGTTCTGAGGCTCACACGTAACTTCATCTGTATGAAGGGTGACAAGACTGACTGCTATCTGCAGCACTGGGTGGCAGCGTAAATGTGTTGCTGGAGCAGGCGCCAGCACAGAATTATTTTGGTTTACACGGAAGCCAAAAAAGCTTCACGTCATCTTACCTTCCTCACGTAGCAGTCAACACATCCCGAAGCTTTTTTATACCAGAAATACACTTAAATGGCATTATAGACAGCCACTGACGCCATGCTGACTTCACCTTTTTCATTTGCACCTTTCGGTTAAAACCCAAACATTTCAGGTGTCACCTCCTTAACACCCGCATGGCAGCGAAGGACAGCGCCACGCAAGGCTCAATGCTCCTCCTGCCAACGCGCTTCGCATCCAACCCTTACCGGAGGGAATCGCTGGTTCCACCCCTGCCCGCTCCGCCCGCCCCGGTGTTCCCTGTCCCGGCCCAGAATCCCCTGTCCCGCCCCGGTGTGCCCCGTCCCGCCCCGGTGTTCCCTGTCCCGCCCCGGTGTGCCCCGTCCCGCCCCGGTATGCGCTGTCCCGCCCCGGAAGAGGCGGGATCGCGGCGGCAGCTCCGGCGGCTGAGGCGCGGTGAGGGGCGGCGGGGCGGATGCGGGGGAAGGAGGGAGGCTGTGAAGGAGGAGGGACAGGGAGCGACCCCCCGGCCCCCTCAGCTCTGTCCGGCCCGCCGTGAGGGGAGGGGGCTCCGGCGGAGCGCCCCGGGGGCAGCCAGCCCCCTCCGTCGCTCTCTGCTTGGCCTCGGGTGCAGGGGGGTGCCGGGTGTCCCCGGTACGGGCCCCCCCGGGATGAATATGATATTAACAGGATAAACTGTTGTTTATGGAGGGGAGCACCTCCAGCTGCTCAGGAGAAGCTGTAGCGGCGGGTCCCCAGGGCAGTGCTACCCCCGCCGCCCTCACCTCGACTGCCGTAGACTTGAGGAGCGAAGTTCCTTAGAGATAGCCGGTAATAAAAAACTAACGAGCTTCGCTCCTGGCAAAGGAAAGGAGGATGAGTTATTCCTGCAGGGATAACTCCTACACCTGCCTCAGGGCGGTGTGCGCTGTGTCCCTGGCGGGGGAAGGCTGCCCGGGGCTCTGCGGCAGCAGACACCAGTGTCTGAGGGTGCTGCAGGGGAACGGGGCCGCAGGAGCACCGCACGCATTCCCCGAGAACACCGCACCGACCCGAGCCCCGTGGGTGCAGCGGGCAGAAGCCCCAGACTGGTGTATATTTTGTATATTTTAGCCCTTGGGGTCCTGCCAGCAAATCTTCGGGAGACAGCAGAAGAGCTTATTCTGGGAGTCCAGAACCAGATACTGTAAATGCTCTAAATTATGTGGGGCTCGTTAAAACAGTGGGCTTAGAGCCTTTCTGATTTGCTATTAAGAGCATATTTTGCTGATGGACAGTACCCCGTAACACCAACACGTGAATGGCAAATGCACGTATACAAAAATAAGGAAACTAAGGCCTTAAACACAAATCCCATCAGATAGGCATATTATGAGGTAATTTAGCATCCTCTTAGGTGCTGACCTTTCCCTGAATCAAGTTATTAGCACATAAATTACTGTGAATAAATCTGATTATTTTGCCTGTCTTGATGATTATGTGTATCAATAGGCTTTGCATGATATTCTACCTTAGCAAACTTTTCAAGTTGATTGTAGGAATTATTTTCCTGTCAAAAGTCATTGTCAGGAGTAGATGGAGAGCATGTTCTGAAGTACTTTTTCCTGTGAGGTGAGGTATCTATGCTGTCTTCCCAAAACCCAACAGCTGTGTTAATCTGAGCGTAACTTGTCCATCAATTTCACTACCTGGATTTTGGTAGCTGTTATAACGAGAGTCTTCATACATTGCTAAAGCCACTTTTGTTGTGTTCATGTTTAAAGTTTTCAGAATGACTTCCTTGGCTGACATGCCTCCAAATTATGAAATGATGTTTGCTCATCGATTCACATCGGATGATGAAGAATACCAAGAATACCTAAAACGCCCTGCAGATCCCCCTCCTATAGTTGAAGAATGGAGAAACAGATCTGGTGGCAACCAGAGAAACAGAGATCGGTACTGGTTTTTCTTTTTAATTGTGGTCATTTCAAAAGTGCAGTTAAATGATAATTGATTTCAGAAGTATTGGAGTCTGTTCTGTTCAGTGAAGTATTTCCTTGTCATATGTACGTAACTATGTTTAAGAGGGAATAGTCTTCTCTGAAAAGTAATGAGGTTTTATATTTTCTCTGTATTGACTGGCAAAGTTTTTGCATTGTGTATAAAAGAATTAAATTATTTGCTTTTCAGTAAAGAATGAGCTGGAACCACTGAACCCATTGCCCTGGGGTTTGTTATTGCTCAGCCAGAAACATTTTTCCAGAGGGGAAAGATGAAACTTCTGCAAAACTAAGCAGCCTATCTTATGCTGGATGATAACTGGCAGGAAGATGTGCAAAGGAACAAGCTGCTAGTGTGATTATCTGTTACTAGCTGTCCAGAAAGCATTTCATTTGTAAGCTAAATATTTGCTGTATTTTTAAAGACTAGTCTGTAATTCTTTTATTCAGTAGAAGTGACTGTAAAATCAGTCATCCAATCTGTCTGGCAAGTACAATGTTACCTGCCAAAGCAAAACACTTTGAATTATTTCTTCAAGATGTAATTGCAGCTTTTTACTGAATTTTGGACAGATTTTTGAGTGACTGAAAAACAACAATTATAGCATATAGTACATTTAGGAATAGTAACATCAGCCGTTAATATAAAGTAGTTAAACTCAGTCCAGCCAACAGCTGGGAAAACTCCTTAGCTAAATATCTAAATAGGATTTGTGCCTTATCTGAGGAAAAGGAGGACAACATTGTAACTTTTTCTCACCTTTGAAGCTCGTCATTAAGTAAAACACAGAATCACAGATAAAAACAGGCAAAATGTTCTTAAAAACTTCTTGGTTCTTTGAACTGATGAACTCTTACACCTACACTATAGTCACAAAGTCAACTTTTTGCAAATGTTGTCTGTCTGCACCACACCATTTGCAAACAAAATGACTATGAGGCAGCTCAAGCCTTGATAGGAATTGAGATAGGGCTGAAAGACAAAAATTGAGACTGAGTCTCAAATTTAAGACAAAATTGAGACTGAACAATGGCTAAATACCACTGATAAAGTAGCAGTGTTTTAGCAGTAGTATTCTAGGGCACATTCAAATTCCAGGATTCAGTGCTGTTAGTGCTAAGACTTAGTGCTGTACTGAAGCCTGCTTTGCCAAAGCTTTCAACCTTGAAGTTGCTGGATGGAACCTGGCTTTGATGCACTACAGATGTGCCTTGGGGTTGATTTTTAGATTTATGGTATGTTTGAGTCTGTCTTAAAACTTCCAGAAGTTCACCTAATGCCTGGGAATACTTTGTGTTAGGAAACAGACTGTCCAAATATTGTATTGGGTAAGAAATTAATGAGTGATCTCAGATGACTGTAGGTATGTTTTCATGAGTTTGTCCTATAAGTATTTGAGTGTATTAACAGTTACATGACAGTTTTCATGAAAACTGCCAAATATAAGAGTTCATTATAATTCATTTTTTTAGCCTTGATATAATTTATGTCAGCCTTTGATCTGTCTTCTCATTGCAGGTTTCAAGATGGCAGATATTTTAGAGGAGACAGATACAACTGGCAAGGTGACTACAGATCTAATCAGAGGCCAGACAGAGGCTGGGGTAACAACTACCAGCAGCACAGGCAAGGACAATCCTACTCATCCCACTACGGACAATATGGCTACAACTCCTACAACCCGGGGCCTCGTTACCATCCCTACTGATATCCTTGTGGCTTGAAAATCCAGTGATGCTATGTAACACATTCAGTTAGATTTTAGTTTTCTTATTTTTTCCACTGTTTTATAGATAACTGAAGAATCAGTGTTACAGTGCAGTGCTGTTTTTATGTAGTGTGAAATGAAAAAGGGAACTCCCTTTATTAATAGTAAAAGCATATTATATGGGGTTTGTTTAGACTCTGTAGATTTTAGATTAAATTTTTAACTCCTTCTTTTGTCTGAATATGTATTGTGCACGTATTTTCTTCCATCACTGAGATTTCTCTGTTACATTTTAGAAACCAAAACAGGTGAGGGAAGGGCAGGATAGCTGTGGTTTGTATGCAGCCTGTAGCAGTGGCACATTGCCTTAAGATAGCTCTTTTTGAAACTAACATACTTTCTGTGGAGAGAATTTTTTTAGTTTGGCTTTTGACAGTGAGAAGCTCAGTTTGGTTTCAGATGCCCTAAAACTGAGAAGAGCGATATCCTATTACTGAAATGTTTTATGGGATCAGCATAGTGTCTGTTGACTCAGTGGCTTCAATGCATTTGAAGTATTCCTCTTAAAACATGGTCTAAAAGTTGGATAAAAGATAAGTAAATATCTATCTTCTTGTAGCAGTTCAGTGATACAGAAGTTTTACCTGAGAAATAATATCAAACTTAGATTAATCTGTGTCATCTTCAAACAAATTCGGTGTGTGTGTAATAAATTTTGGAACTCCCATTTCAGCAAAGCTGTAAAACTTCGATGCTATTGTACTTTGTATGAAATACTTTGTGCATGTTATAGAAAAAAAGAACTATGATCAGTACTGGTCTGTACTTTTTTCTGTATGGAAAAATAGCATAAACAGTGCAAAGTGTTACTCAGTTCTTAGAATTTAAGATTTATGGGGTTTTTTAAGTATTCACACAATAAAAGTATAGTTCACATGTAAGGATGTTTCTGAGCATTTCTGAAATCTATTTCTGACACATTCAGGATTGCAACATTGTCTCCTCAACCAACAGCTGAACAAGGAGCTGGACTGACAGCTAAGTGCTAATATGGACAGCTGTGGGCTTAAGTTAGAAGATTGGCCTACTCAGCTGCAATCAGAAGGATGAGACACATTGTGATTAATTAGAAGTCTGGAGTGTTAATCCACTATCCCCATTTTGCTCTAAGAAGGTCAGTTCCCTGTTTCCCCACTTACATGATCAGCTAATTTGTATCAAGGGAGCAGCACCTGTCTTTGTACTTGACATTTTCTTCAGCTGCTGTGCAGAAACAGGGCCCCATCCCTGCTGACTGCTGTAAAAGTCATGGCATTATGTGATAAGGAGTGCAAATAACCGCATCTTGATTAAAAGACAAAGTACAGAAGTCAAAAGCAGAGTCCCTCAGCTCATCAGCTGTTTTTAAGAGCTAAAGGGCGTGTTTACACAGAAACAGTTACTCTATGTAGCTTTTACATAGGCTGTGGTACACAAGTGTCTTCACCTACCTGCTAAGTATTTGTTGTCTGCTTTTCATATAATACTGTTAGCTCTGATACAGGTTTTAATATCCTACTCCCTGAAGTATTTACCTCAAATTCAGTTAGAAGTCTTTTCAAAAGAGGTTTTTCCTCTAAGGAGTTCTAGTGGATGAAATGCACTCCTTTGAGCCCTCATTAATATAGTGAAGCCTTTACAAAGGGAGAAATACAAGATCATGCAAAGTTCTTACATCTGCTCTGTAGAGAGCCTGTAAGTCGGTACCCTTGATGAAATTCCCATTTAATTGAGAATCATGTGCAAAGTGCCAAATACCCCAGGCTTCCCCTCCAAGAAGGGAGTGCATCTCTTCCTGCAAAGAGCCTGACACTGCCAGGAAGTCAGGCTGTGCCAGGATGTTCTTCCACACCATCTGGAGTAGCATCACAGGTTGAAATGAAACCCAGCAGAAAGAACAGATCTGTTTCATCTGTTGCCTTTCCTCAAGCTCAATAACTATTTTATTATTTTGATTATCTTTCAGCTAGTGAATAACGAGTCCTAGTGGGTGGGAAGGGATCTCAAAGATCATTTTGTTTCAACCCCTGCCTTATCTTCCACTAGACAGGTTGCTCAGTCCCATCCAACCTGACCTTGGACACTTCCACAGTGGATGGGGCATGCACAGCTTCTCTGGGCAATGTGTGCCAGTGTCTCACCACCCTTGCAGGAAAGAATTTCTTCCTAGTATCATCTAAAGCTGCCCTCTTCCTGTTTGAAGCCATTCCCCATTGTCCTGTCACTACATGTCTTTGTTAAAGTCCCTCTCCAGCTCTTTTGTAGCCCCTGGAGGTACTCTAAAGTCTCTTAGGAAGAAAAGAGAAGGACATTCCTCTTCTAAGGAAGGTGATCTAAGGTCTCCCCAAATTCTTTTGCAGCTCTCTCCTTGTCTTCATGACAGCATTATGAATCCCACTTTGCTGGCTGTGCAGCAAAGCATGCCAAAAAATGCCAGGGGGTGTAGTATTCCAGAAAATGGCAAATCCAACCTTCAGCATTGTGGGTGAACTGTAGAAGAGATAGACGAGGATGCTCTAGGTGGAAGTTATGAAATAGAACCACACATTTCCTCATCTTGGTTTTCTTATTTGGAGTTCCTTGACTGAGATCAGGAGAGAGACAGGCCAGTGCGACTTCCCAGTTTGTGTTTTTATATGCATAATTCCCATATGCCTTACCAGCAGAGCTCTCAACATAACCTTAAGAGTTTGTATCATTTATAAAACTTTTCCTTGGAACAATTATGGCAAGAGTCTAATTTGGAGAGGTGGGAGGAGATGAATACATTGCTAAATACATGCACCAGACAGAATGATATATAAAATTGAAAATATAGTACCTAATTTTCCACTTAGATTAATTGTATTTATGAAAAAGTCCAGTTTACTGTCTCTGTCAAGCTAAACAAAACCAGTTGAGTATTGCCTGCAATTACAGTTTGTGCAATTACAGTTTGTGCATTACAGTGTGTTACAGGTGATAAAACTGAAGCTGGGTAACTTTAATATTTGCAACTTCAAGTACAATTGTTTAACTATGCTGGACATTGCAGAGTAAACATTAAAATTCAGTGTCTGGAATCTGACTTTAGGAGATCTCTTCCATCTGACATTTGCTCAGACAACATTATTATCATGAATAAAACAAAGGTAAGTGTTATGTATTAAAAAATGACTGCCATGTTACCAAGAGTGTGAATGCAAAGTTCTGAATAGGGCTTCGCAGCAGTTCTAAATCCATTCCTGAACACATACAGTGATTTTGCATGGCTTGTTAATTGATACTGAAGAATAATCATGCTAAATTACAGGTACTGTGGCAAATAACTAAGAAAAATCAATAGCTTTTGTACAATTTCTTGACTAGCATTTTAAAAATGATAAAGGCTTTAAAAACCACAGCTAAGCCCCTAGAAACTCAAATGCAAAAGAACATGCACAGTAAAAAAAAAAAAATCTCACTGTGATTTGTGAGATCCAGTTTTACAAGTTTTCAGTGCTATTCAAACTCCATTTTATTCTGTCTTTGCAGCTGGGAACAGAAGTGTGCAGATGTGCTTTGAAAGGTTAGTTAGAAGCTGAACTACTTTCAAGAAGCTCTAGTAGAGATTTCAACGAATTATATCTTAAATGCCGTTTGCGATATAATCAACATCCAACTCCTGCAACAAGGAAGATATTGTACCTACTGTTTAAATATATTTTAATATATTGCAGCAGTTATACATTTGAATATATTTAAACTCATACTATTCATTTGCTAATAAATATTCTGCTTAACTAAAAACATGTCCACATTTGCTTCATACTGAGATGTTGGAAGGGAAAAGCTTTCTGTATCAAATTAAAGAGAAGGCTTTATCTGCCATTACCCATACTCCTTAGGTAAAACAAAAATCTCTGAATTACACAACACCAGGCAATTTTTCTGGCTGGTCCAACTGTGCTGTCACACCTTCTCGAACACTCAAACAAGAGGAGTATGAACATCAAGCAAGAAGGAAGGAAAACAGGACTGCTCCCTCCCACAGGTGCTGACCACCTTGGGAGCAGTTTGGCAAAACTGCATCTCCTTTGCCTTTCATTTGCCCATCAGGAAAAATTGCTATAATCTGTCCCCTTGTCCCTGAATGTTAGAAGAGAGCTACATAACCCTGCTGAATTATGCACAGCGCTGATGCTCTAATGCCCAGAAGCTAAGCAAGATTATAGGGCAGATCAAGTTTCCCTGAAAGCACCTAGGAAAAATGCAGCCTGATTCCAGACACACAGAGGTAAATCTAGAGATCAAAAGCGAGTCCAGTGGCTCCAGGATTGCCAGGAGAGTCAATGGCAACTCTGCTGTGGTGGTGCACAATAATCTTGCCTCTCAAGAAGCTTATTTTTCGATTAGGCCCTGCAGGCTGGAATGTATTTTTGGGTTTACCATGGCCTATATTTTTCTTCAGAAAGCCTGGACTGCACTTAGTGGTTGTCAGTCCTCATTTGCTTGTGTGGAACAGCAACGCCAAAGTGTTTTTTCTGTACAGCTTGCCCCTAAGTACCCTGCCCTGCTAAAATGCACATTTATTACAAGAGATGGTGGAAGTTGCTAGTACCTATGTTTTACTCCAAGTCTAATAAACACACAGCAGAAGAAATCATATCACCATCTTCAATGCATAACTTCTGTGTTATTTGTGACTAGCATGAAAACAAATTAATGTTGTCTTTATCCTAACACAGAGATGCCTTTTTAAATCAAATCATACATCAGCAGCTGGCTTCCCCCCCCAAAAAAAGTTTGGACTCCCTTTTATTTTGGGGAGTTTTGCTGTATATTGTATAATTCAATTTTGCTTCATTAATAAAAGTACTGCTGAGGTAAAAGTTAAAAGCCCAACTATATTTTAAGACATTTCACACACTTTTGGCCAGGTTTAGCATGATCAGAAAGTGGATGCTTTTTGTCCAAAGTCATGCCTGAAGTTTGTTTCTGAAGAAATCTTTGAAATTATACATTTTTCTATTGAAAATGTGCTTAAGAAAAAATAAAATTACAGTAATAATTGCCAAAAGCAACCAGCCCCAAATGATTACATATTCTTTTTTACGTATCAAGAAAATTATTTTTTCCACAGCAAAGGCCTGGTTTCCAGTCATCATGTCATCTTGATTTACGAAGGCCACTGAGACCTAAACCAAAGTACATTTAAGAATACTGCTTCAGTGGTTTTAATGGTATGAGCATTTAAATACAGCATAGAAAACCTCTGGAGTTTAGATCTGTTTAGTGCAAGAGCTCTGTGGGGACACACGTTCTCCTCAGATCAAGCTCATATTACTCATTTACAAGCCACACACTTGAAACACAAGCTCTGAAGTGAGCTGAGGGAGCCTCAAGCCTGGGGTACACATATGCTCCTCTAAACCCCAGCTAAACTCCTGTAAGAATGAAAAGGAGCTTTACCTTAAATTGCCAACATGGGCAAATCCTATTTCTCCCAGCTTGTGGCTCAGAGGATACTTCCATCAGAAGGAGTAATTTATTTTTTTTATGTTCTAAGAGCAAAGGGGAGTGGAGAGATGTTGTTACAGTGCTGGCAATGAAGGGAAGGAGCATGGCTGAGCTAAAGAACTCTTTCATGGCTGTTTCCCCATGTATCCTGCAAAGCAGAGTAACTGTTGAGATTTGAGTGCTGGTCAAGTGACTTTATGGCCACATCACAGTCTGGAGGGTGGGAAACAAAAACCAAAACCAATCAAATAAAAAAAACCCAACATCAAAACAAATTCCTTCCTCCACAGACTCCAGGGACTTCCCCATCACAGAACAAGCTGGCAGAATGCAGAATCTGGAAGCAGTTAAGCAGCTGCCTTATTACACTGGCACAGCTTAAGTCCTTAAGTAAGGTGGACAGACCCAAGGAACAATAAACAAATCACTGTTTATTACATATCCTGCAGTCTGGGCAAATCCAATTGAAGAAGCTCTTTAGACTCCACCCAGTAGGATTTTAGTTTTTAGAGACAAAATGGATTTAGTGCTAGATAATAAAAGCTAAGCCTAATCCTCTTTCTCTCCACACCTGCATTGGACATATTCTTACTACTGACCTAAAAATGTTTTTTTTTAAAACCTGATACTGTTTTTACTGTTCTTGCCTTCCTATCCCTGCTACTTCCTGGCACCAGGCTACTTATTTCAGATATAGCTGTTTTACTAGTTGCTCATATTCTGAGCACTTCTGAAGACAAGAACTCTTAAAGCTACTTTAAAATTCTAAAAAGACAATTTTGCCACAGTTCCCACAGTTCCAGTCATTCTTCCAGAACTAAAAAGAAAGTGAAAAGGATGTTTTCAGAAATAGAACCAGACATGCATGTTACATGCTCAGCTACAAATCACATTTAATGCTTTTGTGTCTCAGCTTCCATCTGTAAAACTCTGCTTCTCTGCCCTGTTTTCCTCTTCTATGCTCTGCATTTTGGCTACAAAACCTCCCAGGCAGCAGCTACTCCATATAAAGCATAGGTATGGTGTATAAACCTCATCTATAAACCCCTCAGCTGGGGTCTGAATGTTGCAGCACAATGTATTAGAAACATTATGTGAATAAATTGTTTGTTGATTTAAAAATATTTTTTAACTAAACCCAAAGATACCATGAAGGCAGTGACTTGTTTTAAACAGTGTCTTTGTATCACTCCATAGTTTTATATATATATATATATATATGGGATTCTGCAGCCTAAGAAGCTCTCAAAGCTAGACCTGCAGTAAACACTAAGTGATTCTAATCCTATGGGAATAGTAGAAAATGCTGTAAAAATGTAAATGGCATAAAGACAGCCTCATCAGAGCTAAGAGGTGTGGGTAGTCCAACTTGACAGTTAACATTGAACTATATAGAGGTGATTAAAAACAAGGGGACAACCTACTCAAACTAGATTTCACACCAATAAAACTTGTGACAGTTACTGTATTGAATGTGCTATTCATGTATAATTGATTTTATAAACATTCTCACACACACCATACAGTCACAGCAAGGGTGAGCAAAATTCCAGCCTTAGAAGTATTATAGCACTTGCTTTTAAAAAAAAAAAAAACAAGTAGATGAAAAAATGTTAATGCAAACAACTAAAATTACATAGTTAAACATCTGAGTTTCAAAAAACATAAAAGGTAAAACTGTTCTTTGCACCTACAAGAAAAGAAAAGAAAACACAGTGGTGAGGGGAGGAACGGATGAGTCACCTATGATGGAAGAGGGTGAACAAAAGAGTGGTGTACTGGTGAGCAAAAAGATTGATATATCAGCTATTGCAAAAAAAGTCTCTGATCAGAAATGAAGTTTAGTTCTAGAAGAGTCTACTGAAAGGTCAGTGTCCTTAGTAGCTGAGAAGAGGAAACCATATAACTGAAGGTAAAATAAAAATCTATTTCAAAGTCATTTGTAATTGATGAGAACTGGAAGACAAAGATGGCATCACAGACAGTTGGCAAGAGAATTCCTCCATATGGCATCTATTTCTCATTAATGCTCTGGGGGAGGATCCTAGACATCCCAGCAGGTCCTGTCGTGACTTTGGATTCAAAGCTGTCCACACACTCAGCTGCTCTCTGGCTGAACTCCACTTTTGCTGCACACAATGCACACAACAGTGCCAGGAACATGGGCTGATGAACAGCTTCTGTCTCTTTCATCACACTTCCCATACTACATTTGAAAAGGTGGAAACCTGTCCCTAACCATGCCACCCAAGACATGGCTCAGAAAACCTTCTGAGATCTTCACATTTTCTACTACTAGTATAGAAACTTCCAGTATTCCCTCTGAAAGCTGCTCTTTGAACCCCTAGAGCTCATTGCCAATTCCTTCTCTCAACAATAGCTTAAGCCTGAGAGCTCTTCACCCACTACACTGTTTATCATCAGCTATGGATTGGTTATTTTGGGACAGCTTCATTGTGGAACAGTGTGTGGCAGTGACTTTGTAGTATTTTTGTCTGCGCCACTTGGGATAAAAGCAGCTTATTCAGAGATCCCAGCTGAGCTCAGGATCCTTACACCACCTACCAACATCTCTGTGGAGCACATTGCTTGCAAGAGACAAGAGGAGTTTAATATGACAATCTCAGTAAATTACACAAGAGTGCCTCAGTTTCAAAAGCTGAGAGGAGGTTATTAAACAAAGAAAATTACTGTAGGTAGTAAAAATCACTGACACCTCACTGGGAGTTGCCTGGGTCAATACAGACAGGGGGGAGAACACTACAGACTTGAAAACAAGAAAAGGGTCAAAGAGCAGAATTTATTTGAATTCCTATGGATTAAGCTGCTAAATAAACCACATTTTTTCCTATGAGCATAACAGATATAAATATATAGGAGCAGTCAGTCCACTGCAGCATGCTGAGAGCCCAAACAAATGTTCTAACGCATGAAGGCTCTCGTGTGTGTAACATCTGCATCACAAGCGGCGTGGGGCAGCGCCTCGCTGGGGCTGCTGCTCCGTGGCACTGCCAGCCTGCAGGCAGAGCGGGGCCCTGCACGCTTTGCTCACAGGGCTGAGCATCTGCCAGCAGCTGACAAACTGCAGATCCCCATGCAGTAACAGCAGGGCCTTCTGTTTTAACTAGCGAAACACTATAGCAGAACCACTGATCTGTAGCTATGATTTTATTTAATTTGTTAAATTGTTTACTCTGTGTCCACATCTAACTCCATTTCCAAGTCAAATTAACACATCACTTCAGATTAGGATAAGCAATACATCCTGAATACTGATATAAGCCAGAACGTAATTACACTAAACTCAGTTTATAAATCTTCATTGACTCTTTGTCAGGTAACTTCACTATACACAGAAGGAAATAAAGGAATAAACCAAAGATCATATACTGAAGAAACTATTAAAATGGGTATTTGAATTCACATTTGTAACTTCCTAAGAGCTTTCAAATTTATATGGCTTTAAATAATAATGATTTTGACAAAAACTATTTTTTCCTCTGTGAAAGGTATTAACAAGAAATTGAAAAGCGCAAGGAAAATGAGGTTCCATTTTTCACATTTGTGATGAGCCTACTCTGACTGTGCAGTGGGAGAGGTATTTATCATGCATAGCCTATCCTCCAGTTTGGACTGGAAGCACTGTGTGTTAGAGGATCATTAACCAGGGTCATGTACCTCATCTCTCCCTCACAAATGAACACTGTCAACACTGCAACAGCCACAGAGACACTGTATAATCAGGGCCCAATGTACACAGTGTGGCTCACACATGACAAAGCAGACAGACTAAACTGCACAGAAGAAATCCGCTTTTCCCTGGAACATACTTGTCCCAGAGCAAGGGCAAGGCCATAGCCTCATAGCTGCTGCAAGGCTCCTTGGAGCTGGTCTAGCCTACATGCAAAGCACAGACCCTACACAGACACCTCTGGCCCTGAGGGATCCTGCCACCAAGAGGTATCACAAAATTCTGTTACCTGGCTTCCAGATGGACAATGTCCTTATCCCTTGGATTACACAAAGTTTCAAGCATGTGACAGGAGCTTTACTCTGTGAACACACTACGAAAGGAGACTGGAGACAAATACCATGTTGCACTGCCTTGTACAAATCACGGTGTAGGGAATGAGTATGGTTTCATGGAGCAAAGATGTGGGTCATGGAGCCATGTCACATACTGCTTTCACATCCACACACTCCAAGAAAACATTGGCTGCATAGATTTACAAAGCAATCAGATTGCATGGTGAGAGGTATAGAAGCATATGGAAGAATTGTTGTCTTCACACTTATATTCCTGTCTCTGAGCTCTAAATGCAGTACTCTCTGACCACTACTGCACTGCTAAAATTACAGGAAACTAATTATTGAAACTGAATTAATGTCTGTTAAGTTTTTCCCACACAATCCTGTCTCTTACATGGCAGTCTTAAACCCTACTATTCTGGAAATCATTTTAGGTTCCTCTTTTTGCCATAAAAGAGAGGAATGCAATGCAGTACTGAAGAAAACAGTAAGATTTTAATCACCTTCCAGGAGTCTCATGATCCACTCTTAACTCTTTTTTCCATTACTATTTAATGGTATTATAATTACTGTTATTCTCCAGTGTCCAGAATAATCACAAAACAAATACAACCTTGATTATGCTCATATTATTTTTTATATTACAGGGGCAACAAGAGATTTTGAGCTTTACCAAAGGAACAGAGGAATGTGCATCTCCAAGAACTCCCACCTAATCTAGAATGAGAATTTGTAGGTTATTATAAACAGAAAAGACTGAAGAGAAGGGGCAAAACACAGAGGTTGTTTATATGCTCTTATTTTCTTACTGTAGAAGTCTGATATTTTTCTTTTGAAAAGATTCTTTTCTTCATGAAAATGGACACATAGTATAAGACATATAGGATAATCAGCAGTCCTACTCTCTACAATTGGCTCAAACCTTATTGTTTAGGACAAGTTCTTCTCTAAAATCCTTAAATATAGTTATCTCCTCTGCTGCCAATCCAACATTTGTGACAGCCCTGATAGCTTCTTCTCTGCTGCCAAACTTGCCTCCAGTCACACTTTTCTGTTGCAACTACGAAGTCACAGATTTATTTCTCCTCTAAAACTGTGGGCTGTATTTATCCTCTAAATCTGAACAAGCATGTAGCAGTAGACCAAAGGCTCCTTTGTGGACAAAGCATATAATCTGGAAGACAGACAGGTGTCTCTTCTGCTTGATGCTGTTCACAGGCAGCAGAGCAAAGGAAAATAAGTGTTTGAGTCACTCTCTCACGCACTACACTATCAAGTGAGTCAGTTAATCAGAAAACCTGATTTAACCATTCTCAAGTGATTTCACTTAAACTGTGAAGTGTCATCCTCTTTTGGTATTTGCACTTTTTCCAACAGTGACAATCCACGCAGCAGAGGGGCAGGTCTGAACTTCAGAAATGAAAGGTCTCGATGATGGGCATGAATTTATTCAAGTTAAAATTTATCTTTAATTAACATCTTTATACTTTCTTTTCTGACACAGAAGAGCATGTCTCATATTTTGAAATTTTTTAATGCAGTCCAGAGCTCTCTCCCCCTGCAGAGCCAGCTCACCATATCCACTAACCTGACTGAGCATTTCTGGCAGCAGCTCCTCCTGGTGCAAAAGGCTGGAGGCTGGGCTCCCAGGGCTCCCAACTCTGCGTCAGGTGAACCTGGGGGAGATCTCACAGCTTTGGACAAAGCTCTGTAGATGAGACAAGACCTGGGAGCTGCAGTTGGCCACCCCTGGTGTCAAGGAAATGTGCCAGCCTCTCACAGCAATTACAAAGTGTTAGCCCTTCCTTGCTGCAAGGGGTAATAGTTCAGCCACCAACACAAAAAAATATTGTTAAGATGCAGCTGCCTTTGTTGAACCAATTTACCTAACTAAGATGGGAAGGCAGAATAGATGAACTACTTATGAGCAGCTGATCAACTTTTTCATCTGAATTTGTATTTTAACCTACACAACTCTCAAAACAAACACATTAATAGATATTCTTTTTATATTTCACATCAGTGGCCCTCACATGAACCGATCATTTCAGAAGATTAATCTTTCCTGTTTGAAAATTTCAGATTGGCAGGACTCAGGAGTTACACTAAGAGGGCCATAGGTAATATCTTTTTACCACCTAGATTCACAGACTGCCAGCAAGAAATAACTGTGAAATTTATATTGCAAATTATTATCTTTGAAGACCTGACAGATTTTTTTCCCCATTCTGACTTGAGTGCTAAACAGCAGAGGAGGTGCTATAAAACATCAAGAGACTATCTATCACACCCTCTAGTCTGTGTATCTTCTTTCCCAGCAGAGTTTAGAAGGACATGCAGGACAAGCCTGCAAAGTCCATAAGCCAAGTAAAAGTGCTTCTAGCCCAATAAATTACCCTTCAACAAAATTATTCCATGCTTTCCCATCATGTTTTATTTTCTTTATTTTTTGATTTGAGAAGTTAATCTATTACACAAACCCAGGAGTAAAACAAATAAGGTCTGTTTCTTCAGATGGTCTTCAGATGGTTTCTTCAGAAGGTAACACTGGATAATCACAGGGCAAAGTCTAAAACTCAGCCTGAAAATCACTAAGTCTTGAAAATGAGCTAACAGGATTTACTTAAGTTTGGAAGTCCAAGTGTGTAAAACCTGAAGCACTTCACTAAATTCCTCCCCAGGTAAAAAGACCAAGTTGGTTCACTGAAGTGAGCAGGAATTATATGCAGCTGAAAAACCAAAGGTTTTCTATAGGTTTCCTTTGGAGGCCTACCTTACAGCAAGATCAGTGAAAAAACACCTTTCAAATTCAGATTTGCCACCCCCATAAAGCTGGCAGAACAGCTTATGGCATGCTCTGGTATCACACATTCTTTTTGTCTTTACGTATATCAACCCCTCCTCTGACAGGGTCACTTTACTTGTTTTTGTGTATTTAGGATTTATATACTTTTCAGAAAACTAAAAGTAGCGTTTAATTAGATCTTACAACTTCTCTGCTATTACACACACAGGTACTTGACTAATGAAAGACACACCTTGCCTCACATCCACAATTGAACTACAGCTATTGTCAAATTAATGTTTTCAGATGTTCTATTTTTGCATTTATCTTCTGCCAGAAATATTGCCCGGCATGGTATTAAATAAAGGAAAAAATTTATTCCAGCTGATACGTCACAGCAATCAGAGCAAACAAAAGTCATGGACTTTGAGAACATCATTATAAGCTGATCATCTTTTAAAAATATTTAACAAAAAGCTCCTGGGTCTGCTTTAGCAGCTGAACCTGAACTCAGTGAGGAAGTGACTGAACAGAATCAGACATGCTCATTAAGTAAAATTAGCCAAGTGCAATTTGCCTGGCTGGTTCCCTCTATGTATTAGCATTTATATTCAGTCAGTGATGAGCTTAATCAGGTTTTTCGAACAAAAAGGAAAAATCTCCTCAAAACCCATAAACCTATCAGGTTTATTAGTAGCAGTTTGCACTTCCATTGTAAAAAGGCAGTTAAGAAGCTGAAGAAAATTGCCTGTTCAGAAGTGTATCTGAGTAGCCACCAGCAATCTTTCCTCATAGCAGGAACATGACCTCACATACACGCTGGCTGATTGCTGTCAGATTTACTGGAGACAAAAGGAGACATTTCATTAAAGGGAAAATGCAAGAAGGCTACAAAGAGCTGCCACAAGGCCTCACTGGAAGGGACAGGTTTGCCCTCTGATTGCAAAGATTGTATCACAAGATCTTTTCCCTCCTTCCTCAATGAATCCATCTCTAAGGGCTGTCAGGCCCAAAAAACAGAAAAAGAAATGTGGTGGCATCTAAGGAGATAAGCATCAGCAACAATGCTGATGTGACAGACAGAGACCAGAAACAACCCCAGAGAGCCTGATCCTGCTGGAGGCCACTTACCTGCAACAGCAGCAGCAGAACTGAAGGTGAGAGGCTGCAAGAGCATCCAGATGTGGCAGGAAGGTGGCTGCTGGAGCTGACTGTGTGTGCTGATACTGCCATCAAATGTAACTCCACACCCCTTCTGAACATCAGAAAGGAAGCAAAACACTTCATAGATTTTAAGACAAGCTATGGAAAATAGCACTGGTGAAAAAAAAAAAAAGGTTCCACAGGAATGGCCTGTTTTATAAAATTTAACTTGGCAATGCCCCTGTCAGACAGCTGGGCATAAAGTATGTTAACACACACTGAGAGCTTTGAAATTTGTTATAAATTATGCCTCAGTGCATCCTGGTTTGCAAAGCATTACAGCAACAAAAGCCGGCCAAAGGAACAGCATTGCTTCAGCCCTTCCCACATGCACTGCACACTTATGAGGTATTAGGAAAAAAACAACTTAATTACAATCATCCCAGAATTATAGTTTGTAACTCTGGTTATTCTCTTAAGGCAGACAACTGCTTTATCTGAGCAGCATGAAATGAGGCTTTGACCCTCTGCTGTTTGTTCTATTTTCCTTGGGTCCATGGCTAACTGCTCTCTTTACAGCATGTTTCTATAGTGACCAACTGCTGAATTGATAATATATTTCACTTTTCACCTGCCATACTTCAGATTTGGAAACTCAGAATGTTATTTAAACAATATTCCAAAAATTTACCCTCAGGCTGTAGTAAGAGATGGCACAATGGATACTTCCTCACTCTAACTTCCCCAGCTCTTGAAAGAACAAATAAATGCAGCATTTCTAGATGAAAGAAAATTTATCACATCTCAATAACAATTACTTGAGAAGCCAATATATAAGGGATCAGGAAGAAACAAATTCCCAACATCTCAGAGAAATACCAGACTCCTCCTTTCAGGCAAGCATTTCATTTCTTCATCAGCTTTTTTTATTGTGCCTCAGCTGTATTAAGAACCCTTTGCCTCAAGTGCAGCCCCTTCCTAGAGAGTAACAACCAGGACAGCTTTGATAGGAGGATAAAGCATTGTGTCCCCCAAAGGAGACAGGGGAGCCCATTTTTAAATCCAGCAATATGGCAATGAATCATCCTCCCAAGACAAAGACTAAAACATTAAGAGGGGAATACAGTAGGTAGAAGTAATGCAGAAACAATTAAATTTAAAAACTCAGCTGGTTCAAGTTTTACACATGCAAATAAGCATTATGAGAGGGGAAACAAGAATAAGATGTGAAGTACTGAGTAGGAAGATCAGGTGTATTTATCTTCCTGGAAGCTGGAAGATATTAAACTGTGCTTTCTGCTAAATTGCAGCTGCCAGTTATTGACAAAGTTGTCAATTATCCAGGATTATTTAGACCGATGATACCTGAAGAAATGAAGATTTAGAAACACTTGGGACTAAAAGGGGAGCTAGGAATGCACTGCAGATGATAAATGGAGTGGATTGAAAGAAAAAGAGCAAAGAGACAGTTTCAGAGGGTATAGTTACATATCCTTAATTAGCATATTACACTACTACAACGAAACCAACTTTCAAAGCTGGATTTTAGAAAATACATATAACTGAGTGGATGAAAGACTAAGACCCTTCTATGCCATAAGACTGGCATAGAATTTATTCAGATAACTTCTATTTTGCTAATATTTAAATAACTTAATTATACTTTAAAATTGCACTGACTGTGCAGGTCTGCAAGCAGTCAGATATTAAATCACCATTAGATGGATTTTACTGAAATTGGTCAGACCATGCATTAGGGAAAGATGACAGTGCTTGATTTCAATAGTTGAGTAATCATGTAGCTTAATGCACATGGATAAAGCAGGTACCAACAGGTAAAAGTTATGCAGCAACTGGCACAATGTTTTTAAATTGGTCCAGGAATAAGAATTTATTTTGAGCTGGATTTGTAAAGTGTCTTGAAATTCTTGGAAGAACTTCTTACAATATCACAAAGCTCTGCTCTATGAAAACATATTCTGCTGGAGTAAGGGATACTTGCTACCACAATTTTTTCAATAGAATGAAAGATATTTCACTGTGTTCATGAAGAGGCAGTTGGCAGGTTAGGATTTCAATGCAAGGCTTGCAGGAGCCAAGCCTAAATCACAGTTTTGGCATTGTTTGGTCACACAAGTTTCTTTGCTCTTCTCTACCTCTCTCGATATACAATGTGTCACAGTTGAGATGGCCACAATACCCAGAGTATCATCATACTATTCCAGAAAGCTTCAACCCATACAGAGTAACACCGTATCACATCAGAAGGCTGCAAGCATCAGCCCTTCTTGTTCTTTAGCCCAACCTTTCATACCCCCATGGTTCTTGCATTGCACCTGTGTGCCCTCTGTTCCCTTTGTGGTTGGTCAGTGCCCCTGGGCACTCTATGGCTCATTGCTGTCAATGCTGCTCACCTGCTTCTCACAGCTGTGCCCACTGGGGATGAGGCTCAGCCACAGCCCCACTGCCAATCCCCACAAACTGTGCCACAACACAGCCCCACTGCCAATCCCCACAAACTGTGTGCCTACAACTCAGCCCCACTCCAATCCCCACAAACTGTGTGCCTACAGCAATGGACCAGCAATTCCATTCTCCCAGGCATTTTACCAGGTTACATAAATTCACAACCACGGTATTTAGGGATACAATTGATATAGGGATATACTGCACAAAAAACATTGACATAAGAGGCTGTCAGATATGACTCTATGATTCTATATGCAACACTCCAGTGTTACTTATGCAAACATTCCAAAATAATTTTGGTTACTCATATTACATAAATTGCACGTTCCTAGCATGTAAAGGCTTTATTTGCCATGCTATCAGGAATTCAAGTTACTTTCATTGATCAGGAAGAACAGATGCAGAATGGCAGCTGAAGGTGTTTAGGAAAGGTGAAGAAGCCATGGCAGAAGCCAGCAAAGCCGTGGCAGAACATGCTGACAAGGCAGAGAGGGCACTGAGAAATAAATTGGCTATTTTAGGTAATCATCACTGAAGATCAATGTACTTCAGACACTGTATCTGTCCACACAGCTCCTCTCTCAGTCTGTGTATGAAGTCACAGGGAAGTGTAAGGAAATACATCATTTCAACAGAGTATATAAACTTTTAAATAAATTTTATAATGGCTGTTGCAGCATCAAATTCCAAATGTAATTTATAAATACAGAATTCCTCAGTCTTTTTATTGCTGTTTTCTACTTATCATAAGAAGTTTAGGAAATAAAAGGAAAAACCCCCAACAACAAACCACTAACACTTCATCTTGGTTTGCTTTGCCTTAATTATTCTGCAAGACATGGCACCCCTCTGCTGGGCAAGAGCAGATCTAGCAGCAGGGAGGGGTGAACCAAAACTGATGGAACAGTAAAATAAAATCAGCCTGTGCAGACTGAAAAGACAAGCAAGGAAAGAAGACTGAGGCAATGTATGGCTGCCCAAATGCCAGAGAAAATCAGGGGCTCAGGTGTGAACCATTAAACAAACAGAATTCAGAATTTAGACTTATTTCTCCTGAAAGTAACATTTTTCATAACATCTTTAAAATTAGTCACCTTGAAGGAACTGCCATCTTGACAAACACCAGTTCTCTAACCCCAAAAGCAACCGTTGCAATATTTAGAAAACAGGACACTGAAAGAGTTCCCTAAAGTGAAAAACTTTTACCCATGAAAAAGCTGAATTATGAGCTATGAAGCCTGCATTGCAACAATCTGGCAATGCATCTGCATAAATGCTTATGCACTCATAACACTGTTTTCCAGGACAATGTATGACAAACCTTAAGCAAACCTTCAGAATAATTTATCTTTTTTCCTTTAGCAATTACTTTCATTTTAACATGACAACCATAGGACAAATACAGCACAATTTCAGAGATCAGCAGTGATGCAGAGGAATAAACAAAGTCCTACCAGAACCATGTGTGGTATCACATCTTTGAGAAATGTCAGTTAAATCTTCCTCTGACCTCTGAAGCATGATAAATAGAGAAGTTCAGCCTTTTTCTCATCAGCCTTGAAAGTGGAGTATAGTTGCCCATTTTGTTTCAGACTTCCTGTTTTGTTCTGCTCTACAAATGACTCAGCTCCGTTCTCTAGGGGTTGCACTACTACTCATTTTTAGACCAAGGAAAGATTATAAAAAAGGCTGTTTCAAAGTAGCATTCTATGAAGACGTTTCTAGGAAACAACTCTTTTCTTTGTTAAAAATATAAACACAAACAAAAGCTTGATAATATTTTTGCCCCTTTTATTAAAAACAGTCATTACAGGTGACATACAATTAGCAAAGATATATATGACCAAATCTCTACTTTTAAGGAAACTATTTACAGACTATTACAAAGTGACCCCACGTGTGCAATGACCGGGTTCTGCATTGGTTTTACAGACTGAAAACTTCAACAGCACACTGGCTTCAAAAGACATTTATTTTAGATATCTGTAAGTGCCCACAGTGAAAAGCTGCACACAGTACCTGCTGTGAGATATCAGAGAGAACAGTCCCTTTTTATGTCTCTGCCATCCAGATTTGTCCTTTTGTACCAGTTCCCACATGGAATGCTGTCACTCCAAGCTTCTCACTTTGTTAACCAATGTTTGCTCCACTAAAAAAAATATTTCCTAAACCATTTGTTTAGGGACCAGGAAAGAGGAAAAATCTTACCCACAGGAAACCAGAGCAGAAGGAAGTCTGTAGTGACAGAAGCAGATACAGAGTCTCAGTTTTCTAACCAAACCTACAGAAGAACTTCAATTGTACAGCAGCTATATTAACGAGGGGAAAGAAGTATCTTCCTGTAGTCATTACCCACACTCGCAACAGCACTGCATTAAGTAAGAAAGAATATCAGTCCATATACCAAGATGCTTTTTCCTATTTCCTGCTCTTGTTTTAGGTCAACTGGAAGCTTCTTTTTTCAGTTTTTCTAAAATCTCATCTGGTGTCGCTGATACTGAAATCTTCACCACTTTGTCACGTGATTTACCCCCCTGGTTTAGACAAACACAGAAAAAATCTCTATTTCAGAGAATCACCCTTTAAGGTAAAAAAACAGTGCTATTTATAAAATGCTGATAAACAAATTAAGCAGTTTGCCCATGATTCAGGAAAAACAAGACTTACATAGATTTGTTTCTACCTTTTCAAAAGACATTTCCTTGGTCATCTTATCCTTTACCACTACTCTTTAAAAGACTTCTATAACTACTCAATTAAACCAACAGATAAAAATAAAAAGCACCATTTTTCATTGTGCTCTTGTGCTTATAAACTATAAATGGAAATGGCTGGAAAGACTGACTCGAAGTAAAATGAATTAATAAAACAAATTATTTATTCAGTGCAATGAATAAAACAAAGAGTTTCTGCTCACCAAAGTCAAGACATGTAAATTCTAATACAGAGAAACTCTTGAGGCCCAGCTACAACACAAGGGCTTACATATGCTCTTGCTTATGTGTGACAGTTAAATGTTAGAATGAAATACAGAAGTTGTTAAAAAAAAGTGAAAAGTTATTAATAAAATGAATATTCTCTGCAGAACACAAATTCTGTGAACTCATTTGACATGAAAACAAGAGAATCTTGAAGAACACATGAACTACAGAGATTTGCAAAACATTATCATGATAACTCTTCTGGTTAAAAGATTTCAAGATCAGCCACAGTTCTTCCTACACTAAGTTTGTTCTCAGTGAATCCTTCCATTAACTCATCTAAACTTTTTAAAGTGTCTTTCAGACTGAACTTGGAATAGCTCCCTGTACTCAAAGCATAAGTTTCAAAATCTTGAATTTCAACTGCAGTAGGGCAAAACTGAAAGGAAAAAAAGGAAATACCTTCTCTAAAATAACGTCGCTCTTCTTCACTTCAAGCACCTTAGAGAGGTAACGGCACAGCTCGGCATTTGCCTCCCCTTCTGATGGAGGTGCAGCAATAGCTACACCTACTGCCTCAGCCGTCACATCTATAGCAAATAGTTGGAGGATTTTATGCTTAAAATATTCAAAACATCACACCACAGCTTGCTAAAAATGAATGCTTATGCTTTCAAAAGCATTTAAGTTTAAAACCGAGTAAATGTATAGATTAGCAGGTGATGGCATTTTCACATTTCATGAATTCCCTTGATTGTCGGCCAGTACAATCAAATATAAACTCCTGACAAGACAAGCAGTGAAGCCGTCATGCTGTAGCAGGGTGCAGTCATGAGTTACCAGCCTTCTCACAACGGGGGCACCGCTCTGAGCTCCCCTCAATGCCCCTTCTTGTGCAGGTGTTGTCCTGCTTGGCATCACATAACACGACTCAAATCAGGTTACCCCCGCCCCTGCCCCAAAAGCCGCTTGTTAAATCAGTCTGCTCAGAGAGTTACACTGTCAGTAAATTGCCAGTAAATTCCAAAGGGGCCTGGACACCGCCACAGCCCGTGGGTATCGCACACACGGAGGATGTGAAAGTAGTCCCAATGCATGCAGGCGCAAACACAGGGCTGTAGAGGGAGAACATGTTTTATTAGATCCAACTTTTATGATTCTAATAAAGCCGCACAGACCCTTGAAACACAGCCTGCACGAAACCACAGAGGCCAAAAGGAAGGACTTAAAATCAGGATTTACCCCGTGCTCACCGCGCCACCCAGCGCTACACAGGGGGGAAGCGAACGAGCTACTCCAGGAGAGCCGAACTCCTCGCTTCAGTTTCCGGGGGGGATTTTGCACGTTCCCTCCCACAGCCCCTGTTCCTCAGCGTGCCCCGGCCCACAGACCCACCTGTGACGGCGCTGCAGCGAGCGCCGGGCTTGGCGCGCACCGCCACCCTCACGGAGCCGCCGCCCGCCGCCACCACCGGTCCCGCGGCGGCGCCCGGCTCCGCGGGGCCCTTGGCGGCCGCTTTTCCCTGAAACAGAGGAACAGACGCGGTCACCGCGGGCACCACCCGCCCCTGCCCCCCCTTCCCTCTCCTGGCCCTGCCCGCACCTTCCCGGGCATGGCCCCGCCGCTCCGCACCGGCGCCGCCCGCACCCGCAGGAACCCAGCGAGGCTCGGCATGGCCGGGGCGGCCCTTCCGGCAACCGCGCCGCGCCCGCCCCGAGCGCCTGCGCGCTCCGCACGGCCCGGCTGGGCCGGCGCTGTGCCCACCCCGGCTGCCCCGGCACGGCGGAGCCCCGTGCCCGCAGCGGCTGCCCCGGCACGGCCGAGCCCCGTGCCCACCCCGGCTGCCCCGGCACGGCCGAGCCCCGTGCCCGCAGCGGTTCCTCCAGCACGGCGGAGCCCCGTGCCCGCAGCGGTTCCTCCGGCACGGCCGAGCCCCGTGCCCGCAGCGGTTCCTCCGGCACGGCCGAGCCCCGTGCCCGCAGCGGTTCCTCCGGCACGGCCGAGCCCCGTGCCCGCAGCGGTTCCTCCGGCACGGCCGAGCCCCGTGCCCGCAGCGGCTGCTCCCGCACGGCCGGGCCGGCCCCCATCCCCGTCTCGGAACAGCGCCGAGCCCAGGGACAGGAGAGCGCTGGCGGAGTGTGCACAGAGCAGGACGTTTGACAGACACTTGTTCTACACACAGCCTTTGGACACCCCAAACCTGCGTGACCTCCCCCTTAAGAAAGGAAATTTTCTTATTTTTTCTCCTGCATGCTCAAATTTTAGTATAACGTGAGGGAGGGTACTGGTCTTTGTACACCAAGCCATTCTGTTACTACACGGTACAGACTGCAAAGCACTGAATACTATATACATACAGCAATAGCAACAAGTTATTGTATGCAATCTGCAAAACTCGTTGCACACCAATAATCCTTAGGTTTATACTAATTTTTTTTAGTACTAGAATATCCAATGATAAAATAACATCATTACAAGTCTCAGTCTCATTTTCACATTATACATTTTTTTATAGGCACATATGTATATATACAGTGGCTATTGAATAACCAGTTCTATATTCCAAAACAGCCCTTCTGAATTAAGAGAGATTCTGGAAAGATCTGTTTCTTGCTGAATTTGACTTAATATTTATTTCTTCAGTGCAGCTGCAGATGTTCTCTGCAGTGCAAAGTCCATTAATTCTCCATGGCTCTTGGAAAAAGTCAAGATGATGGCAATATGAATGCAGCTTTGCTGACGTACTTAAAAAAAATACAGTAGCAATCCATGTCCATAGGGTCAATCCAAGGTCATTTTGGAAAGAAGTGCAAGATAGGACTACAGCAGCAGCTTTACTGTCTTTTAAGGACAGATTGGAGAAAACATACACAAGTTGTTCATAACAAGTAATAATTTTCCAGTTCAAAAAATGAATTTTACTACATGAGAAATAATGGGGTGAAAACACAAAGTAATTAACCACAAGGTACTACTTAAACTTTTCAATACACAGAGTACTTATTCCATTAACATTTCGTTTAGAGGAAAAGCTAAATTACAATCAACTAATAACGATGCAGGAAAAAAATAGCTTTTCTGGTACCCCTCAAACAAATTTGTTTTGTTTTTACACATTAAAGTAATTTAACAGAATTTTTTAACTGCTGCCAATGGTGAGCTGAAGTCCACTGATACACCAGCACATACCAGATCATCATTTGAAACTAAGTATAAAATATTATTTCCGGTATCTGTCCATCTTCTATTGATGTACCATTGTTGTTACCTGGTGAACTATAAAAGACAAAGCATGTTTTGCTAGCAGTAGGAGATTCGTGGATCACTTTCTTCAAACCTTTTGTTCCATAGTGGGAATCAGGACCCTGAAAAACATCACAAGAGATTAGCAACACAATGGAAGTGGGCAAGACCCAAAAATTGCTGATGGTCAAACACAACTGACTTGGGCTATTTTAGTAGTATAAAATTTCTCTATCCACATTATATAAATGATATAAAAAATCACAGGCAACAGAAGCCAGGGCCCTATGTCTAAATAACAAAAATATGTTTCTCTGACAGCAGACTTAAACCAGTTGATTTTATCCAACTAGTAATGAATACATTCTAGTATTTCTCCTTATCACACAGGTTGTCTGTATTTTTACTTCGTTCCCTGCCTCAGCTGATTTTAATGTACAGTATTTTTTCCAACCTACTAAACTCTGATTTCTGTATAGGAAATTATATTTAGAATAATATTAAAAAATTTTTGAGAAATAAATTTGTCCACAACACTAAGAGAAGACTTTCTGAGAACAGGTAATTATTGCCTACTATTTCAGCACCAGTATATAAAAAGAGATGGAAAAAAAAAAGCTGTTTTCTAGAATTTAGCTAGTGGTTAGAATATCCTTGATGAAAGAAATCACATTTAAGTTTTGAAAGAGAGCTGCCAGATTAAGTTTTCTAGATAGAGCTTTTTTTTTCCCCACACAGAACCAGTGACTTCCATTAGAACTATTCTAACTCCTACATCAAAGCAAAAAAGTGGGAAGGCACAAAGGATCCAGTTTTGAATTCCATGCTGTGGCCCGGAAGAGATGTAACAGTCTTACAAATTACAGTAGAGTTCTATTATGTCCTTCTTTAGCTCTAAAGTTAAAATAAATTCAAGATCTAGAAGACACTTTCCCATCAGAAGACTGATAAAAAATTAACTCTTGCATCAAAGTAACACTTTCTTCTGTCCTATTAGACAATCTTACTTTCAAGGTTGCACAAGCTGTGTAGCAAACTGTGGGCAGAATCTCTATGGGCTCCTTGAACATAACTCTGAAGGTACTGGCTGTTCCGTCGCAGCTAAATCCAGTGTCGTTCTGTCCCAGCGTCTGATTCTTCTCATAATCAATGATCTGGACAAAAGCATGAACACTGTAGTTTTATGTTTACAGGCGTGAGAAAGGCTCTGATTGTATGCACATGAGAAGGTTACAAGCAAATACTTGCCTACCCCACCCAGCCTAACTGCAAGGACAGTGCAATCTCAGCTGGAAAGGAGCTGCGATTTCCTGATACCACTGGAGCTGACGCAGCAGCTCGGAACGATGGCTCGCGAGTTTTACACGGGCTCTGGGCACTGCTCCAGCCAGGTTAAAGTCTGTGCTTGGAGAGGGAGAACAGCTCTCACACCTTCAGCTTCTGACCTTCATATACAATATCTAATCCTGTGCTTAGATTTGCTGATCTCTGCATACCTTCACAGCCCACATAAGGGAATCTCATTTGCTGCCTGTGGCTAGTTTAGAAAACAAGTTTTTACAGATAATGTAGGCAGTCAATGACACCTTCATAATGGAAAACAAAAACTTGTGCTATTAAGTTTTATACAGTTTCTAATCTTGATTCAGTATAAAAATTCTACTAACACAATATTTATTCTGCCTTCAATTTCAGTGGCAAGTAAGAATCACTAGCTCCAACATAGCAATAGCAGATTCCTTCCCATTTTGGATTGCAATCCTGATCCATGCTGCCCAATACCTCTTGCAGAAGTTGGATGTCAGAGCTTTAGAGCAGAGCACTTCTTGTGATTACTACACTAGGAAGAAGCCTATCAGTTTTAACAGTTTCTTTTTAACTTGCCATATAACTTTCACTATTACCCATGCATGAGATTAAGCTTTATTCTAGGCAAAGTGTACTCTAGTTTTTTCCCCAGCCACAATCAATAGAAATATGAACAATTATAATGCTGAAGACTTAAGCCCTTTTCACATAACAGATGTATTTGCAGTATACATTATCGCTATTTTAAAGCAAGTTTTAAATGTTTAACTCTCTGAAGCTCTGCTAGTACTGATGCAGAGCCAAGAAGAAAGCTAGAGGCATAAGACTTAAATAATTGTCTGAAAGGATTGTCACAAAAAAGTTTCAGATTCATCACTTATTAGGGATACTTCTAGGGTAAAGAGAACCTATATAAGATGGATGGCCTTAATATGAACCACAAAGGTTTATTTAGTCTTTCAGTTTGAATTGGGAGGAATTTTTTCAAGTGAATCTTCCAATCATTCCCACTTAATATGCACTGGTTTGCATTGAAAAAAAAAATCAAAATTCTTTTCAGATTAAATAAATCCAGCAAACATCCTGAAGGAACACACTGAATGCTTTCATCTGCTAACAAGAATTCAGCTGAGAGATTCAAAAAAGGGTTTATGTGAAGTAAAAATCCCCAGGTATGTTTAGTATAGCTGCTAGGTTCCCAAGATCAACTCCTTTGTTCTAAAGGTCCTGCCTAGTGCACTATGCTACTCATCTACATGGATGGATGGTTTGACCAAACCAAACTAAAGATACTTCAAATAAAGGAATTTGCAAATGAGTTTTTAAAGTGAGGAATGTAGAAAAACCAAATTCCTTCAAAATGTCATTCCATGTATATTCTGTTTGGAACATCATTAAGAAGAAAGGCATATTTTTTCCTTAGGAGACAGACACAAAATCCCTCAGAGTCATCAGATAATAATAATCATCAAATAGGAAGCAGAAGACAATTTGTCATTTAAACAGAATGGCCATTAATGAACTGAAACAGCAATTCCAGCACATGCTGGAAATCTAGAAAGATAGGGACAATAGAATTTCTGCTCCTATATGAAGTCACAGACTATTTAGTTCACAAAATTTCTCATGCACCTAATAAATCAAAGTGACATTATAGTACCATAAACAGAACAAATCTCTACAAGAAAAATAATTCAAATAGACTGAAATTCCACATTCAAAAAGGAAAGAAAATA
Organism: Vidua macroura; assembly: GCF_024509145.1. Lineage (NCBI taxonomy): Eukaryota > Metazoa > Chordata > Aves > Passeriformes > Viduidae > Vidua > Vidua macroura. The sequence continues at coordinate 12,694,886 of NC_071582.1, forward strand.
TATAGTGCTGGATCAGTACTACTAGAAGACAATCCTGACCACAACATGCTAAGGGATCTAACAGGCAAGAGCAGGAAATACAATTTTAGTGGTGTCTTCAGTTGCCTGCTGGGACCAGGCAAGGGTCACATCAGGACACGAAGCAGGGGGACATTTTTAGATACTATCACTGGCCACTTCATGAGCCTGCTAACCAATTGCTCAGCAGGAAGAAATGCAACCCTTGATTTGGTACTGAGTGATGAGCAGGATCAGATTCAAAATTTCATAATGGAAACACTATGTAACAGTGTCCATAATATACTGAGAGTCAACACTCCCACATGAACAACAAAAGCAAATCCCCCACAGCTGTGCTAAATTTCAAAAAGAGAAAAATGAGGAATCTTGTTCAAAAGAAACTAAAAGGAACAATTACAAAAATCAAATCTCTATAAGGAGCATGCAGGCTACTGAAGGACATAACACAAACCAAGTACAATACCAGTACATATTTTCTATTAGGAAAGGCTTGAGAAAAGGGGAAAAAAGCTGGATGTAGGGAAACACCTACACTGAAAATGATTGAAGGACAGGAGAATACAGGAGAAAGGGAGCAGAGTTCCATAGTGTTCTTCTTTTGCCCAGTCACCCACTTATACCCACTTGTGACAAACCACAGCTTAGACTCCTGGCCTATCAATTGCTCCCTCCCAAATATAGACCAAACCTTTTGCAAGTGCTGCAAGTGGAGCTTCCTTTTGCAAGTTCCTACAAGTGTACAAGCCCATTTAAACATAATACACTGTACCTGTATATTAACTTGATAGTCTGTGGGTCCATGGATAGATCCATATAATCCAAATCCCACTATAGAAATTCTTCTGTTAACTGTGAACCTGGTAAGACACAAGAAAGCAATTAAAACAACTGAGAATGGCATTGCATTTTTTTAATAGCATTTTTAATTTAGATTTCAATACTAAGAAAACTGCTTTGCCAGCTTTATAGGTTAAAGCTTTGCTAATTCCTCAAGATATTCAGCATTAATAAACAAAACAGAACCAAATTATTTTCAAAGTATCTCCAAAAATATTCAAAAAATATTCAAAAATCTCCAAAATAAAAACAGATCAAGACTTGGTATTTCAAAAAGAAATATACAGATAACACTCAATCATTCTAGAATGCACCCAATCCTCCTTAAACTCATTCTTGTTTTTATTTCATGTGTGTAATAGCTAAAAAAAAAAGGAAACTATCAAATGTGTGCAACAGAGCCAGCATGTCTGATACTGTATCTTATACAAAAAAGTCAAAGTTGAATGATTTGTTCCCTTTCTCCCCACACATTTCTGTCTCTCCTTCAGTTTCTCAAGTCCTACCTGATCCGGTCGCTTGTTCCGCTGTAGCCCCAGCGACTCTCCACCTGCTGGAACCTGTTAATGCTGCATTCTTTTCCTCTAAGGCAACACCTTGGTCGGTCAATATAATCTACTTTAGGTTTAGGATTGACAGTAAAGTGCAGAAAGAGATTTACTACTTCCCTATCCGACAAGATTCCAGACTGAGCAGGGCCTGTGAAAACATAAAACTTCTAAAATGATTTGAAGGATTTCTCCAGCTGTTGTATTTAAACCACACATATTCACAAACTGAAGACAACAATAATATCTTCCAATGGCCAGAGCCATAATCTGCGGAAGGTTTTGCTTTCATTTGTGCATCACAACTGTTATTAGTACAATATTAATACCAGAACTGAGTTAAACACAGTTGAACAGCACTGAGAGATGGTCTCAGTGAGTAAGACAAAGAACTCCAAAACTCACCTGCTGCAAACTCTTCAATAGTCATTAACGGGAAACGGATTAAGGAAAGAGCTCTTCCAAGGACTTTTTGTTTGTTCCCAAATGTCACAGGCAGCTGTTGTCTTTGACACTCTGCTTCTGCCCAGCGAACAACAGCTCCGAAGAGCCTACTTTCTCGAATACTGAGAGTGTCCCTTTCTAGGACTGCACATAATGTATCTAAAGAAAAAAATGTTAGCAGCTTTACATCAGTTTTCATCCAAGCCAGTAATAGTGCTACATTATGTAAGCTTAAAATACTAATTACACACTAAGGACATTCATAACAAGACTATTAGCTTTGTCTTATTATTATAAGTGTATATATATTACACATAATTTATCTTGCATAAAAAGTAATCTCGCAATGATACATAGATTTCAAACTAAAAGTTAATTTTCCTACTATGAAGACAGGATATGAGTTTTCTTCTTGATTCCTAAAAGTGTAACTAATCTCTGCAGTGATAACAAATATCCTGAAGAATTTTCATTGCTAGGGCAAGATCAAAACTGAAAGTGACCAAACAGTGAATGCACACTACTAAAAATCCAGGTTACTCATGATGACAGTGCCATATTCTCATCTGGGCAGCCACCTGCCCATCTGGATCAACTATAGCCACAAGCAGCAGTGGTACACAAAAACCAGTTTAAAGATACATGAAAGTCATTTAAGCATTGACATATTTGCTATCCACAAAGTCTGAAGGTGAAACACAAGATCTGAGGCAAGGCACATGTTTAAAAAGCAACTTATCCTGTATTTATTACTCCTTCTGGCCTTCTCTGAATAACAGGTATGCACAAAGTATCAACAAATACAAGTCAAAAAATAAAGGAGTTTCTATAGTCTGAATCTTCTGTCTTTGGGAATTTTTATCTGCTTTGAATTTAAGTAAGGCATGTTTGCAGTTATAGAAAATAGCATATTGGAAAGTCAAAACAGATTGAGACTTACCAAGACTAAAGCTTGCTCAGTCTGAGTACAAATCTACTGAACATGAGCTAACAATGGCTTTAAAATTTCTTTATGCAGTGAAACACTTTCCTTCAGTCTGAATTTTTCCCACAATCTAGCTGAATTGGAGTAAAACCTTAGATACATATAGTAGCAATGAAACTAAGTAAGTAAATTTACAACTGCTAGCTTTTGATAGAAGATTAAACAGAGAAACTAGCAGTTAATGTATTCATTTTTTAAAGCAGATTTCATTAATTGTACCTGATCTGTGCAACTTTGAACAGATAAATACCATGTGGCAACAGAACAGTATGATTCCTGTTGCACATGACAAGCAGATATGGATGCCTCAGGCATGAGGCACAACCCTCAGCAAGTGAAAGCTTTGACTTCAATGAAGTGTGGTGTCACCACAGTGGGAGCCCTGGGACACCACCACTACTCAAATGGGGACACAGTGCAGTGCAAGCCAGCTCAGGAGTGAAGCTCAAAGGAAAACACTGCAGGGGTGGATGGCCAAGAAGGGAAGAAGTGCTTGGGACTCTGCACACTCAGCTGGGGGAAGGAACTATCCTGGGGCATTGCCATTTCATGCTTAGGACACACAGAGTAACTTACCTATGTCGATATCTGTAAAGCCTTCTGCACTTATGGCATCCATAGTGCTTTTGTCTATTGTGTCCAGACAAAGACTAGCAAGCTGAGGTTCATCAAACAAACGAGCCTGGAAAGATAAATAAATACATCTTAAGCATAAAGCTGACAAACTCCTGATCTTAAAAAGCAAGCATTTTACCTCTAGTATAGACATAAATTGAAATAAGTTGATTTGTCTAAGTACTCTTTGTGTTTATACCTTAAAGAGCACTGAAAATCTCAAAGGAGTACATAATTAAGAAGAATTAGTAATTTCCCTCCAACTGGGAATTCTTCTAGTAAATCAAAACTAAGCTTAAATTTACCTACTTGAGTAAGCAGCATAAAGGCATTATCTGCTCGGAGATGCTTTGTTAGGAAATCCACACAATGTGCTTCCAGGGCAGGGACTGCATACTTTTTAGCAGTGTATAAAGTAGTCATGACTGTTTCTGGACCAATTTGAACTTCATCTGAATAAAGAAACCTATAAATCAATACACAAATACAGATCATAAAAACGTATCTTTAGAGGGGCAGCCAAACACAACAGTCTCTTTGCATTTAGAAAACAGGCCAAAGATTTGCACTGTGAGTAGTACAACAGCTGACCTCATAGCATCTTTATAAATAAAGAAGGTAAGTTAAAAGGTTCAGGAAAGACTATTATGTTAGCCTAATGGCATACATTTGTTTTAAATATGTATTACTCCCTAGGACTGATCTGGCTGTACTAGTTATACATAGCTCCCCAACTGTAAACAACAGCTGAGCTGCAGAATTACTTAACCTACAAATGCATGCTCTCAGTTCATCAGGAAAACATCAATGCACAATCCTCTATGGCTGTAGGCCTGAAGTTCATTTACTGACAGTGCACACTGGCTTCCCCTCCATGAGGGAACAGTGTTAAGGACTTAGATTGTGAGAACATCTTATGTCAAAGTTACCCCTCTGTAGTATTCAGAGGGGAAGAGTATATTCTAGCACATGACCTTGACTCTTCTACTCCTGCCACACTCTGGCTTGTCTTCACTGCCTGAGGCAAGAAGATTGGTTGAGATTTTAGCATAAACTGTGAACCACAATATAGGAGCCACCACCAATACCAAGAAAAAAAAAAAACTGTTTCCTGAGCAGTTGTCTTTTTAAAAATAACTTTTCTCAGAGGTGACATTTAAGATAAGTTTAGCAAAATTTCATCAGCCTTTCAGATAACAATCAAGAATAGTCTGTGATTTACAAAAATACTTTTGTCCCCAACACATATAGGTAATTAAATAAACCAGGGCATACTAGCAAATGTAAGAATTCTACAATGAAAACCAAGTCTTTCCTTAATATTTCTTAATATTTGTTGTTCAGAACATCCTGGAAATGAGTGACACACAGAGACAGAAGGTGTGTTTAGGAGGGTTTTTAAATGTAGCAATCAGCAGTTTGTATCTAACAAGAGAAACTGGTAAAAATAACAGACTAGTTAAACTTCCTTGCAACATAGAGAAATTGAAGTAATATAAATCCAGAATTAAAGTTTCAACCGAAGTTCTTCACTGTTTATATTTCCTATATTCCAAGAAAACTCTAATTCTCAGTAGTTGCTAGCACACAAACATTAAATTTCCTGCTACAATACAGGTACATATTTACCATTAAAAGATCCCAGTCTACTCAAACAGCCAGCTTGCACATCACTTTGGAGATGTGAATGATGCTCTAGATTAAGTTTTTTAAACTGGATTTAAATTGAACAATATTTAGGAAGAATTAATTTAATTAAAGGCTTTTTTTTTTAAGTAGACGTTTCATACAGTTCAATTAGAACTGATTTATGAAAGTTATGAACTATTATTACCTGTTGATGAAAACAATGGGCTGACTTGTTCATCACAACTGCTGACAAATTTACTTTTAAGAAACAAATATTTCACAGGTACACTTTTACATACTAAGTTGACAAGCTCTTCATTAAAGCACTAGAACAGTGCATTTTGGTTCTAAGATCTAAAATAATCAGTTTAGAATGCCATAACTTTTGTTGTATGACTTTATAGGAGCTTAGAGTCCAAATCATGTAAAAGTTGATTAACAGGCTGTAAAGAAAGCAATACTGCCATGCAAACTACAGTATGCATTTTACCTGACAGAAAAAAAAGAAATCCTGAATTGGAACATGATTTTGGTTTTATTCCTTAAGTGAATCCAATCTGAAGCCAATGAAGTGACACATCAGAGGGGCTCATCTGGCTTGTTTCACTTTCTGCTATACCTTCCAAAGAAACAGGGTGCAGTCCTAGGTGTGTCTTCCCTCTACAAATCCCCTGCTCATATTGCCAAGAGCTGTGTCTGTGTTACCTCTCCCCTCTGTGGCACGCCTGAACTAGCACAGCTTTGTGTTTACAGCACGGCTCCTCCTCCACCTAACTCAGTGGGACTGATGATCGCTTCTCCTTCCCCCTTGCCTTCTTCCCTCCTCTCTTTCCCTTTGAGACAGAAACAACCTAATTTTATTGGCATCCAGGATGAGGGAAAGGAAAGCTGGGGGGTGTATGTGCATAGTGGAAGAACATTTTTAGTGACCAGAACAAACAATTTTTCCAATTGACCAGTCAATCATTCACTCTATATAAGCCTCTCGTACATTTTATGCTATTTTTCTTTACTCTCAGGTTAGCACTTCCTTCTCCCCTTGTGTGAGCATCCTCTCAGTAGCTAGAATGTTTTCACCATTATAAAAGCACACAGGAATCTTTTTTCAAGTTAGCCATAATTACCCCCTTATTTACTGCTTGCCAAAATTCTCTGAAAAGATTTTGGGAAGACAGACTGTTAACTTGTGCCATATCATCACTTTCCTTTATTCTGTGATCAAAGGACAAGTTAGCTTATTGTAAAATATGAATGAAAATTAAAAGAAAAATCTTAGTAAAACCAGCAAAAAGAAACCGTAAAGCAGAAACCTACTGAGACAACTTTCTTGATCATTGCTATTCAATCTGTATTTAGAAACACACACACAAAAGTTGTTTTACTGGGAAATAAATTCAAACTTGGTGACTTTGATATTATTTCAGCTCTTAAGGATTTATCTGTCAAACTACTTTATTTTTTTCATTAAAAAATCTTTTCCTTTAATTTACAAGTAGCATTTGCCAGTAAATCCTTATGAAACAAATAAACTGCAGACATGACTCAACAAATCACATGAGTAAATAAAATGGCAATGAGTTGAGGAACATTAAATAATTAGTAAATTATGTCTAGAAAGTTTTGATTACTTAAACATTTCCTGTACTTGATGTTCATTTGCTATGTGTATTCAAAGATCCTGACTGAAATTTTTGGACAATATACCTCAAACTGGTATTTTCAAACATTAAGGAAATATCCTGTGAAAGGTAACTATCATTTTCTGAGTGATTTACTAATGATAAAAGAGGCCAATGGTGCAAGGTATCATTCCTGCCTCTTTCAGTCAACACCAGGAAAAGACCCCATGTTGTTTCCATCATGGAAAAGGTCCAGTACTGACACGTATTACAGAAGTTCTTCCTACAGATGTTTTTAACAAGGTATTGCAATGTATATGTATTTCAATATAAGCTCAAAGAAATACACATAGCATGGAAGAATGTCCTGAAGAGCTGGCACAGACAGCAAACCTGAGCTGTTTCAGCAGTCCACCACTGTGGTGATATTCAGACAAGACACAAGCACGGTCAGTTCACTGACGCAAGTCCCCAGGCCATTACGCACTGGCAGCCCTACCAACACAGGATGCTTTTGTTTGTTTCTAACAACATCTCTTCATTCATTCTTCAGTGTTCAAACACCATCCTTCTTATCTTTACTTAGAAATCTCTGCTGCTGTGTTTCGACTTTTATCCAGACAAACTTGTATTATTATACCCACTTTTCACTGCCCAGCATTTTTCCCACATATACAGACACGAACGTATACATGTGCACTGTCATTTACTTTCAACCTTCAGAACCAATTTGCTTGAAAGACACTTCCCACTACCTCTTGCTACTCTGCACAAAAAATCCACAAAGAACAGTTCATTTGCTAACAGCAACAGCAAGACATTGCTGCTCATGGGGGTTTTGTGCACATCACTTGTTTTATCTCCTGTGCCTGTGATTACCTAAGGACCAGGTGATGTCTAATTGTTCCTGTCTCTTAAGCCTCAGGAAAAGAAGAAAGTTGCCAAGACTTTGGAGTTTTTCCTATTACAAAAAAACTTTGAGACACTACATATGTATTTCCAGGCAGTAATATTACTTGTTTCCCAAATGTTCATTAGCGAGAACTGTTTTATATATTTTATGGTTTGTATTTTTTGCCTAGCAGAGCGGTGTCTTTGATAAAAACCTTAAGTTTATGCAGTTTAGTTGTATTACCACACCACAGCCCAAGGTACAAATAAACTATTAGTAATTGTTCCCCTGAACACCATAAATTTTACTTGCCACTACACTGAGTAAAAAGAAATGATACATAAACTCATCAGTTTTGTGAGCACACGAACTAGCAGATCCTACTCTGCCCAAATTAGAAATCACTAACACACTTTATATCCTTTCTGCTATCATTGCGCTCCCACTCAGATGGCCTGGAAGTAAAAATCAGCTGGTTACTGCCTTCTGCTGCATGTTCCCCCTCCGCCCAAGTACGATTACAGTGGGCGTTATTATGGCAAAAAGACGTAACAACTTATTATCATCGCTGACAAAGAAAAGTGAACAGGAAGATGACTAAGACTTCAAAGTATCAAATGGCGTGGTGAAACGAAAAGCTTTGTACAACAGCCTCTGTCCCGGCTTAGTCACTATTAGAAAATGCCTGGATAGCTGCAACATCAAGGGGACCCAGTAATTCCCATCATTTCACTTTAACAAACCAAAACTCTTGAATCCAAGAGCCGAACGAGACACCCACCGAGTGCTTCCCTAAACGGACAGTCAGCTGCCAGGGAATTAGGGCACTTCTCTTGGGAAAACAGTGCAGGGTAAAGAGCAAGAAGGGACCAAAATACGTTGGAAGTGCGGTATGACCTTGCGTGGAGCCCACAAGGCATTTCCGCGCCTTCCCTGCTTCTCCCTCCAGAGACGGGCAGGAGGGACAGGCCGGGCTCTGAGGGGACAGGACCGGGAGGGGCAGCGGAGCGAGGAAAAGGCACCGGCGGCCAAGCGGAGCCCCCTCCGTGCGCGGCCGCCCCCGCCCCGCGCTGACCTGAGGAGCGCCAGGAAGGCGGCGGGCTCCACGTCGGGCAGCTCGATCTCGGCCGAGGTGGTGGCCATGCCGCCGTTGAACATCGCGTCGAACACGGCGCTGCCGGCCGCCAGCACGAACCGGTGGGCGGGGATGCGCTGCTGCCCGGGCCCGGGGGGCGCCGCCCCGCCGCCGCCGCCGCGGGCGCTGCCCTTGCCCACCACGAAGTGCACGTCGCTGAGGAGCTCGTTGGAGAAGAGGAAGGCGAAGCGCTCCCGCAGCGAGCCCTTGGTGGCCTGCCAGTTGTACAGCGGCTCCCGCTGCAACACCGCGCCGGCCTCGGCGGCGGCGACGCCCGCGGCGGTGGCGGGCGGCGTCTCCGCGGGCGCCCCCGGGCCGCCCCCCGCGGCCGCCATCGCCCTCGGGGCCGCGCCGGGCCGGGCCGCGCCGGGCGCTCCGTCAGCACCGCCCCGGCGTCACCGCGGGCCCCGCCCCGCGCCGCGCACGCGCCGCTGCCCGCGCAGGCCCGGCCGGAGCCGCCGCCCGGCCTGAGCGGGGAGGTGCCCGGGACCCGCCCCGGGACCTGCCCCGGGAGGTGCCCGGGACCCGCCCCGGGACCTGCCCCGGGAGGTGCCCGGGACCCGCCCCGGGACTGCGCCGCTCGCCGGGCCCGTCAAGGCGTCCGGGACCGCCCGTGCCCAGGGAATGCACTTCCAGAGCCGCGGAGAGGAAGCGGACGGGCAGGGCACAGGGCGCCGCGGCAGGCACGGAACTGATAACGCTCCCCGTGGGAGTGAATAAATGGCAGCGATTGTGCTTAGGCACGTGAAATGCAAATTCATTGTCATAACGCCCGTTCCGCTGTGGTAACAGGGAGAGCAAGGGCTGGCGACCTGTTTTAAATATTTCTGAAGTGAAGTTGAAACATCGGCGGCTTTTAAGGCACACACGCCTTACAGTCCTTGTGCGCGTACTGGGTTTCTCGACGTTTGGTGTTTTAGCTTCCGAGGGGAGAAGTCAAAGCGGAGCGGGCGCTTGTGCCCCGCCGCCCCCGGGCAGCGCAGCGCCCTTGGAGCAGCGGTGCGGGCAGGCGGATTAACCCCTGCACTGTCGTGCTCGCTTTTAGCAGAGAAAGGGGAAAGGAATAAGAGGTGTCTGCGCTTTCCCAGTCCTGTCAAACCGCTGCGGAGGTGAGGCGATTCCTTTTGCCATCTGCTGGGGTTGTGCTGTAACCACAGCGGCGATTTCCACGGCGGCCCTGGGAGCTGTTTGTCACCGCTCCCGACTTGTCAGCATTTATGGAAGCGTGTGGCTAAAAGAGGAATAGAACATGTCACCGCTCTGCATTCAGGTTTATAATTAGGACAAAACTGAGACCAAGCAAATGTGGTCCGTTTCGCAGAACAAGTTTTTGAGAACCTCTAGCAAGATGGAAGCAATTTCAGCAGGGTAAACTATAGTGGGAAAGGGCACCAGAAGATATAGTGTACCAACCAGAAAGCAGCTATATTTTGCACAGAGGCTATATTTAAAAATAAAATCATACTGCTGACTTAGAAGAATGAAGGTATCATCTCTGCACTTTTCTTCTCCCAAGGTGGTCAAAGAAGGGAAGGAAGGGGAACCCCACATTCCCTTGATAGCTTAGGGACAGAGATGTGGAACACTGACACCTTGGGCACAAATGGATAATTTTCATTTAAATGGGACTTTTTTTTCTTCAGTGATGGGATGGCCTGGGTGTTAATGAGCATTTCTGTCGGTGTTGTCTTTTTGCTTTTATCATTCTGTGCTCACTCACAGGTTAATCTGTCAGCTGAGAGCAAACAGCCATGACTGCTCTCCTTAGAGAGAGCCTTGTTTGCAAAAAGTGTCAGTAACACTCTAGAGGAAGTTAACAGGGAAGGAAGAGGGCAGAGGAAAAAGGGAAAGGTGCACCAGAGAAGTAAAAGGAGGTCGGCTGGGGCAGACAAAGTGTGTAAGACAGCTTCAGGGATGAGAAATCAGTCATAAGAAGGCGAAGCTATGCAACATAGGAAAAAAATGGAGAGACCTACATGATGGTCTGAGAAAGAAAATAAGGGGAAAGAAACAGAAATAAAACAAAACAAAAGTCTAAAAAAAAAAAAAAACAAAAACAAAAACAAAACAAAAAAAAAAAAACCACAAAAAAAACAGGAAAGGAGACAAAGGCAAGGGACAAAGAAAAGGAGAAATGTGACCAGGATGTCCATCTGATCTGTTCAGCTAAATGCCAAATGCAGTAATTGAAACAGTTTTGAAAGTGAGAACTAAGAAAATATTAAGTAACATATTTCCTTTTGATACTGAGCTTTTCTTCATGTAGACAATGAGCCTCAGACATTTGTTTCACCTTGTAAGCTTTGTGCTAGCTTCCTTGAAAAAAAAAAAAATCAGTCAGCTTTTCTTTGGCGTTCTCAGTGGGTGGATCACAGCCATTTTTAAATGTGATGTCATGGGATTGTATTTGCCAGTCCAGATCAGAAATAATATACAATGCTTTTCCCAAAAGGGCTACACATGAATGTCACTAAAATGCAATCCCATTATTTGTTTTCTCAGTGTGTTCAGTTTTTTTTCTAGGAAATATAGCAGAAATCAGTATAAGATAAAGAAATACTTATATAAGCAGTTCAAGAAGACATTGTTTTGTTTGATCTCACATATCAAAATGGTTACAAATCAAGGGCTGCAAACAAAAGTTCAACAGTATTATATTATGTAGCTGTGAAGGTTGTCCTGATCTCTAGCCAGCAAAACAGAATGTCAGGGACTGTCTACACTTTTGAGCAGCTAATTTTCAAGATCTACATAATAGCCTGAGCAAGCCCATGCTAACCTGGTGCCATTTTTCTGCGGAAATTCATGAAGGAACTACTCTCCAAGTTTTGAGGTTCCTTCACCTGTCAGCAGGGAGAGAGAGGACAAAGTGTGTTTACATGGGCTGAGGAAGAAGCAGAGAATGCTGTGATCACACTGCAGGGATTTCTGAGATACCTGTGATGCCACGGGTGTCCCAGAGACACAGGAGTGCCTGCCCAGTGGCCCTGGCCTCCCCTGCCCCTGAAACAGGGCCAGTTCTCAGAGAGCCATCAAAAAGGTTTAGGTTACTAAGAGTATTGTTTTCAACCATTTGTTCCTGAAATGATTTAAATTCTCCTCCCTTTCCTTCTTTTCCCCACATGAACTCAGCTTTGTGTATGCTCCAAGGAGCTGTTTGTTGTTATGATCAGAGTTTTTGAGCTGGCTCATATTTTCACAGTGATTAGCAATTGTTCTCCTAAGCAGTGAGCATCCTTTCTCTGCTTCAGGAGGGAAGGGAATAATTCAGAGTAAATCACAGATTTGTTTCTGATTAAGCTTCCTGGCTGGAGCCATTTGATGACATATTTTTCTTTCCATGCTTATTTAGACTCTTAAAATCCCCTCCCTCTGATTCATGCCACTGCTGTGAATGACAGACATGCATATTACTGTGCCCATCACTTGAATTACCAGTAGCATTACAGTTGCTCAAATGTGTAATTTTTGATAACTACAGTTAATAACAACCATAAAACCAATGTTTTATCCTTGGGCTTTTTCTTGTGGTTGTTATGGTTATCTTCTCTCTGGCTTGCATCCCTGTACTGTTGGGATGTGGGGTCTGCAGATAACAGATCCAGTTTTTGGAGCACAGGATCCACTCAGGCACAGAAGACTCAGTCTTAGATCTGAGTAATGCTAAGGGCAGGGATTAAGTTTTATTCTTATGTCTTGTAAAGTGCCTTTTTAAAATGTTGATTTTAAAAAGCTGTAATAAGAGAAACTAGTATTTTTTTTTTCTGGTATAAATTCATGGTATTCAAAAACTGTCCATAAGAATGCAACATTCTCAGAATTTTAAAAATTCATAATGATTCTTTGCACTATCATTTCTACAAATAATTCTTGTATCTGAGGATTTTATTTTGCATTTTCAGCTGTGCAGGCTAGCTGTCTTGGAGTATTAAGGTAATTATCTCGTGCCCTGCATTATAGTGATACTCTTCTCATTTTTAGTGTCAGTACTAATGATTTGTACTTTAATTTCTATTACTGTATAGTAATTATTACTTACAGTACACTGTTACCATAAACATTCCTACTAATTAAATAATTTCTGTGAAATTTTTCAGAATTGTGGCTTAGAGATGTGTACATCTGATACAAATGTGATATGGAAGTTTTTGAGGACTCCAGTTCTGGAAGTAACTCTTTCATTTCTCATTCAGCACATTTATGCATTTCATAAACATACACAAGGGGCAACAGCAACATTCATCACATCTTTTCTCTGAAAGTAATTACAAAACAAAACCGATTTTTTAAGCCATAGAAGATTCTACTCACCACATACGTATTTTACATATAATTTCAAATTCTGACATGGCTGGTTCTATGAAAAATGCTGTACTTTGACATATATTTGAAAGAATTACAAATATTCTGCTACTGCAAAACTGAAGAAGCAAAGGAGAGGAAATGATTTTATTTATTATTACCATCATGTCTTTATGACTGACCAGTGGCTATTTTGTGAAGCTATTTACCTTTCAATCCCTGCTAAATGTGTTGAGGTACAGCAGTGTTCAAGACAGAATCCTTATTTTCTACACTTCAACCAGGGTATTTAGCTAGCAGCTTAATTTCCACATAATTAACGAGATTCTTACAGAGAAATTGCACTTGCCGTTTCCAGTTTAATACAATTAGTACAATTGACATGCTTCCTTTTGATATAATGCCTATTAATGTTACTCTGGCATGTCTTTTTTTCCTCTTAACATCATTGTTTGGTGAATAGAGAGGTTGTAGCACAAAAATCAGCTCTGTTTTTGAGGTACTGATAATCAAATTTGTAAGTGGAATGGTCACTAATTCCTCTTTGGATTCTTCTTTGATGCTGTGATTGTTGGTGAATCTCCCCAGATCCTCAGCAGATCAGCAGCACATGGCCTCCTGACCCCCATGTGAGCTGCATTATGTTGCCTCTGATGCACCATGCAGTCTGAGATTTACAATACAGCATCACTTATTACCTGTTACACCCTCAGCTAACAAGAAATTCAGAAAAGAAGAGGTTGGCTTTAAAGCTGTTAAAGGATGGCAGTTATGTGTGGTCTGAGATGCTCTCTCAGCAAATTAACACATTAAGAAAAGACCCAAACATGAAGGTTTTAATTAATCTCTTAATTCCCCTTTTAATCCACCATTTTATCTGGACTATTGGTTACTGACTCCTCTTGCCTTATAAACTCACTTGCATATACAGGAAAATAGAGCCTCCAAAATGTATCAGCTTAGTTCCATAAAAATGGAATGACACAAGTTGTTTTGTAGCAGGGTGGCATTTTGTAGCTGGCATCATAATGCAATGAAGGCTTGCTGCTTGGCAGAGCCCTGTGTGAAGACGAGCAGTGCTTCCAAGTGATATAAATAGTGTCTCTTAATCCTTGCATTGATCTTCATGAGCTTGCTTAAGGCTCAGCTACCTATGTTTGTTTAGATTACTGTGATTTTGATTTAAAATTAAGACAACTATGTTTGAATATAATGTTAAATCCTAAAAGTAGTCATGATTTAATGGGCAGTTATTAAAGGTAAGAGCAGCTTCTCAGGGTAAAAGTAGACACAAAGACCTAATGGCCAGTTAATCTCCTACTTTGTAGCTGACCATTAATAAATTAACTATTTTTATATTCTCCACAGTATTCTTTTGCTGGCACACTTACAAATGCCTTCTCAGTCCTGACATCAGACCTGATCTGACACCATTTGGTACAGAGACTGGAGAGAAACAAATTCCATATGATAAGAAGTGATTAATGCTCTCTCTAATCAAGAAGCAAACAAACATCAGCCCAAGCATATTTGTTGCTTGTGAATTGAGCTTTGCCAGCCGAGGGGCCACACAAATGGAATTGGCTTCTTGCTGTGGCCAGGATTCCCAGTGAGGAATCTGACATAAGGCTGATATTTGTGATTTGACAGAGAGTTGGGTTCCCTATTTTAAAATTACTATTTAGACAGAAATTACATAACTTCTGACACAAGAATGTTGCAGTGTGATCAAGGATCAATCACCAGTTTTGGCACTGTGCTGCTGAAGGGACTACCTTTCACATGAAACGTAAGTTCAGAACTCCAGGAAGGTCTTGTTGTCAATAAATATGATCCTCTGCCAAGTTCTGCATGGGAAGGAGTTTCCATTCCCATATTTTTGTTACTCCACTTTGCTTTCCTAAGCTTCACTGCAGTTTGTGTATGTAATTGTATTTTTCAATCTTATCCTGACATCTAATATTGCTAAATAGTTGTTTGATTTTCTACAAGTTAGGGCATTCACATGTCTCATGATGATGTTACCATTTATAAAATCTGGGGGAAAAAAAAAAGAAAAAAGATTTTGCAACACCAAGAAATGAATATAATTGAGTATGTGACAAGGAGCTGGGAGGTTACATTTATTCTGGTGACAGCAGCTTATCAACACTGCTTTCATATAACACTTTGATTAGTAATTATGTTGTTAAAGACACCCTATTCCTACCTTCATTTTTATATCACTGTTCTGGTACATGTGAATAGAGGGTGGTGTTACCAGCAGTTGAAGTTGTTCTTTCCCCTTCCTCCCCCACAAGAACACTTAGAGTTGTCAAAAAATGCATGTGTTAGTTTTTGAGGGACTCCTGGTTTTCAAGTGAGGGTGTTGTTTGATCAGTGAGATTGTTTGCTCTTTGACTTAATTTCTAACTTAAGCCAAATTTTGAAATATTTGCCTTTGGGGAAGTTGGTCAGTGGTTTTGGTCGGTGCCAACCGAGCAAGTTTTCCTTTTTCTCTAGAATTGGTTTCATCTGTAAAAATAAAGTCAACAAGAATGCTGGTGGTTTTATTTTCTTCCTAAAGCCTGAAATAGAAGCCAGGATATTTTGGCACAGAACAGGAAGGCCAGAGTTAGAAGGAACTGTAGTGAGAAAAAAAATATACCTGACATAGGAAGTGTGGCACACCAGAATCCACATGTTCAGCACTATCATGGGTGGACTTGGGGGCCTCCTCTGTCAGGACATGGAAAGGAACAATGGAGCTGGAAGGCTCATTAATGCTTCTTTCATAGGGTGAGAGATGAAAATGAAAGGGGAAAACATGCCCTTTGGACAAACCTTTCAAACATCCCATTTCAGGGGTCTCTTCTGCTAACAGATGCTCATAATTATTTTTCTATTCAAGAGTGGATAGATCTCAACACAAAAGACTCAAACAATGCATCTCTACTGTTGAGTTGCTATGTGATTACCACAGGATGTGCCTTGACATTTTCTACTCAGAAGTTTAAATAGGGCTTGAGGAACAAGCTGGATGCAAATCAGAGCTGGATTATGCTGGCAGAGTGGAAAGGAAGAAGTTTCCCAAATAGTGTTTGACTTCAGAGACACAGGAACTGAGAAGCCAAGCTTGAGACATGAATCCTGAGACTGCGCTGTGGCAGCTGCATACAAATAAGCAGCCTATACATTTGAAAGCTTGAGAAGTGAACTGGCTGTGCATTGAAAGGTAGGCATTTGGAGGTGGTAAATTTAGCCCTGACTCATCCAATGGCAATTTTGACACTTGGGTGGACTAAATTACTTTTAGGAGTTGCATCATGTTTTTATCAGATAGTTTGATTGAGCATGGTTTAACCCATTTGTATACTTACAGCCAGATTCTAGATCTTTCTCACTTGAAATAACTATACAAGAATTTGTATAGGATAGGACATAGATATGTTCTGAGTCACCAAGTTCCTTTCTGTGAGAGGTATTATATCAATTAGTCTATTGCTTAAACTGACCAAATTTACTGTAAAAGGCTTAGAATACCCTTTATTGCTCATGGCTGTTTCTGAAAACTAGTGACAGTTTCTTCACAGCTTCGTTCTTCAAATTAAAGAGTTCTTTCCTCTCGCTGGTGTTAACTCCTCTAGTATTTACAAGAGAGCACTCTAAGCCAAGCTCTTCATGCTTTCCCTGCAGACAGGTGCCCTGTTTGCTCAGCCACCTAAGCAGTCCTCCTTTGTATCATTTCAACAGGAGGGAGTCTGAATTATGCCCCTTATTGCAGAGGGTGTTAATTCTTCCAGAAAGAGCTTGCCTGGCACGCTGAAAGTGCATTTGCTGTTTTCTTCAGGCAACACATTCTCACTTGCCAACGTCCTGGACTTAAACGCTCAGTAACTTCTAGGAACAGCGGTTTTAATTTCTGTTTGCCTTGCACACAAGGTTCGTTCCACTGCCGAAACTTGTGTTGATATTGAGGTACAGGCAAAGTTTGAAGCCAGGAAGAAAAGGCCGATGGAAAAGGTCAAACATATACCTAGGTTTTGCTAAATTTTTTTGGCACTTAAATGGAAAAGATGAACTTATTTTTTCCCCCAACATTTTTAAAACGCTAATGTCCTTGTTCATAATAACCCAGCTAAATACTGACGCAAAAGAGATGCATAATTTTTTTTACGGGTTTCTCAGTGAGTTCCGCACTATCCGGACCAAGGGACGCTCTCCTCCTGTCATGACACCGGATCGCTTCGCGCCCCGCGCCCCGGCTGTCGCCGCCCCGGTTCCTCGCCGTGCCTTCAGCCCGCAGTTAACCCGCGGCGCCTCTGTCGCGGCGCTCAGCTCGGCTGTCACAGCAGCCCCTTGGCGCGTCGCCTCCGTCGGTCACCGGAGGAGCGTCCGTCCCCGCGGGGCTGGACCCGCACCCCGCGTCCCGAGAGGGCGGCATCGCCCGTCGGGCAGTCCCCAACGCCGGGGCAGGGGCGAGGGGGAGCGGGGCGAGCCCCGAGGCGGGCGGAGGCGCTGCCCGAGCCGCCGGAGGAGCGCCGGGCGGCTCCGGTTTCCGAGGCGGATTTAACCTTTGCGGCGCGGGGCGGGGGGGTGCCGGCGATGGGGCGGGCAGGGGCCGGCGGGCGCGCAGGGCCGGGGCGAGGCGGCGCCTCGGGCACGGCGCGGCGCTGGGCTGGGGCGCGCAGGGCGGCCGCCGCCTCCCGCCGCGGGGATGAGCGCCTCGGCGGCCACCGGCGTGTTCGTGCTCTCGCTCACCGCCATCCCCGTCACGTACCTCTTCAACTGCCTGGCGGCCACCGGCAGGTGAGGCGGGACGGGCCCGGCGGGGTGTTTGTACCGGCGGCGCGGGGTGAGCGGGACGGGGCGGGCGGCGGAGCGGGGCAGCGCGGGGCGGCCTCGCCTCGCCGCTGCCGGGTCCCGCCCGCGTCCTCTGACGGGAACCGAGCCGGGATGCGGCGAGAGCGGCCGCTCGCCCCGGGACCAGGTCGCTGCCGGTGGCCATCCCCCGGAGCGTATCCCGGTTGCTCCGCGTGCGGCTGCCCCGGGCCGGCCGTGCCGCCGAGGGCGCGGTACCGCTCCGCGCTGGGACCCGCGGCCTCCCCCGGGACATCCGCCACCAAAATCCAACTCTGCTCAAAGCGAGTGGGAGAGCTCGCCAGCCCCGGAGAGCTCCCGAGCCGCGGCTGCCCGCGGGCACCCCTCAGCCTGCGCGTGTCGCTGGAAGTGACCCTGCGCCCTCGCTCTGCCAAAAACCGGGATCCCGGGAGAAACCGCAGGTCTAGAAAAGGAAAGTCTTTCCTCATGGCAAAGCCCGCTTCACTTAAAGGTCTGCGTGGTATTTTGTGATCCTACAGCCCGGGGTGTTTTGCAACTTTACTGCACAAATATTTGCTTCTTGTTTTTTGCTACATCTGTTCCTTCCCCATTTTCCTCCTTCTGGCCCATAACTGAATTTTTTGTTTCTCATTGCTAGAGTAATGTCAAATAACACATGGTGACTTACTTGATTAACTGCCAATATTTATTTCAAATGATAGACTGCAGTGAAAAGTCACTGCAATATTAACAGCTGTAATGGTATGAAGAAATTCATCACTGGGAAAACAGACTAGCAGAAGACTCAAAGCATAAAATAAATCAACAAGCTAGTACTGCTCATCCTGACTTAAAATGTATGTGTGTATATTTTCTGAAATATTTGGTCTTGCAAATTCTTTGCAATAAATTTAAGTCAAGTTTCACGAAGGTTGATATTGTCATGATAGAATTTGTTCATACGCAAGTTGTTTTCTTGATGCAGGGTGGTACTATGCATAAAATGATGTACCAGATATTTTTAGCTTATGCTTCTGGACTTTACCTAATTTCCCCCTCCATTCTTTTCCCTTGCACAAGGACAAAAGTGAAGACTGAGGAGGAGAATCTTGCCTTAAAGAGAGCTAAAGATAATTTACACCCTTAGATTTATGAAACAATTTTAAACTGATTTTCCTAGTTTGCATTTTCTTGGGGAAGGAGACAAATTTGCTTTGTGACAAAGATTTTTTTCTGCTTTATGCCACTCCCACTGTATGTGCAGTAACATTATAGCCCCATCTCCAGAGAAAAGATCCTTTTGCCTGAGCCCACCTGCACTGATCACTGGACCTGCTCAAGTGGTCCTGCCTTGTAGGGCCAGAGAGGTCTCTGGTAGCGCTTCCATAACTGACCATTAGCCCAGATCCATCAGAGGTGCCCCACACTGCTACTCCTATTCCACGGGACTGATGTGATTTATTTTTGAATTTGTAATCTCTTGAGTAGATAATTTATTACTGAGGTTAGATAAAATGTCCCCAGTGATCCTTTTTGGCCTTGAAATCTCTGTGGGTTTGATCCTCATCTTTCATTGCCTTTTAATTTTCCCATAGTTTTTGTTTATTTTAGTATGAAAACTGATTTTAGTCAGACAAGTCTAGATTTCTGGATATGTTGTTTATCTAGTTATTTTTGTATTTTCTTTTTTTAGCTGATCACACGTGCAAAGAGAGGCACATAAATTCTGCAAAACTATAGGATGACTACTGTGGCAGACTATGCAACAAACTATAAAATCTGTATCTTAAATTATTAAAAGTTACTTTATGAGTGTGTGTGTTTGAGGACAGCTGGCTGACAAAGCAAAATTCAATCAGTTTTTCTTTTAAATTCTTTTTTTTTTTTTCCTTTTTTAACATACCGTTACAGTTCCTGGGTGATTGTTGCAGTTGGATTGCTGGTTCTGGTTCTTATTGCTCTGTCAGCTCGTGTTCTTGTCAAGAGGAAGCCACCCAAAGACCCACTGTTCTATGGTATGTCCTGCAAAGCTGCGTGGCCTGGCTCACAGCAGTGGCTGGCTCACCCATGGCTTTGCTCTAGGCTGCCGTGGCTTGTGCACTTTGCCTTGCTCACCTGCAAAAATGACAAATCATTCTTTCCTCTCTGCTCCTTTTTGCTGTGTTTTCTCCTTTCCAGGTGATGACCACAGTCAAGGCTGTAAACTTCATGTGCCCGTGATTTTTGAAAGGCTACACAGTCCTTTCTGCAGACACTGACCTTCCATGGAGGCTGTGCCTACAGCTCCACAGAATTTCACATTCCTCAGAAAAGCTTCCTAAGAGCTGTGTTAACCAACCACTAATTAAAAAAATCCTGAGATATATGGGAAAACCATATTGTGTGTTGAATATCTGTCACCTCAAAGATGACACATCCAGTTCAATAGATCTCTGCCTGACAATTTATTGGACTGTGATGCAACTGTGTGATGCCAAGAATTTTTTAATTTAATTTTTTCCCTTTTTCCTATTACAGTTTATGCTGTATTTGCCTTTACCAGTGTAGTGAATCTAATAATTGGACTGGAACAGGATGGAATTATTGATGGATTCATGACTCATTACTTGAGAGAGGTAAATAGTTGTTTGGCTTACAAATGTAAATAAAATCTTCAGTATAAATAACTTGGTGTAGTATTTGTCACAGAAAAATAGCCACTTACACATTCAAAACAGTCTTCTTGAATTTTGTAGTTGACCTGCTTCGTTATTGTTATGGATAAAACCTTCATTGACTCGCAGTCTACTGACTCATTTGGGAGAAATAATGTAGCTTTCAAGCTCCACTGTTGTTACAGTTAACTTCAGGAACCCTGTTCTCTGTTAAATTCTGTGGGAATTGAAGGACCTGCACATGATTTCAGAAAACCACAGAGAGCACTCAGGAGTGGATGAGTTACCACACCAAAATGTGTTACCAAGAAGAAAACAGAATCGCTCCTTTATTTTTGCCTAATCAGTTTACCAGAAGGAATTAAAGTAGAGTTAAAAAATGATGATGCCAGATACCTAGTCAGCAGAATCTGCTGGCTGCTGAATATCAACATCCACCAAAAATAGCTCAGTAAGAGCTTGACAGGAAAGTCACTGAAGTCATTGAAAAGATTCCATGAACTTAAGTGTGAAATGAGTTAGACCCTACAAGGTTATACGTTGACATCCATATATTCAGTACTGCTGTAAATCTCTAGGTTGCTTAATATATCTGTATTTGTTGTATGCTAAATCTATCTTTATTTTGTAGTTTTTTTATCACTAAAATATGGAAAAGTCATATTTTCATAATGTGGCAGAGTAAAGCTGACAGTCACACACAGGAGTTTCCATCTTGCACCCTTTATTGCAGATGTGGAACTCATTCAGTTCTGCCTGATCCTGCCTAGGTCAGCTCTGTGCTGGGAAATGTGTATTGTCAGTCAGAAGCTGAAACGTGTATCATCAGTCAGAAGCTGTACCACTGCTTGAAGGAACATTAGTTACTTTTCTGACCTTGTTTCTTGCTGTCCTTTATGAACTGTTCTCTTGCTCTAAGCTCTGTGTCTTCCCCCACTCCCCCATCCCAGGGGGAGCCGTACCTGAACACCGCCTACGGCCACGTCATCTGCTACTGGGACGGCTCCGCGCACTACCTGATGTACCTGCTGATGGTGGCAGCTATTGCCTGGGAGTGAGTCTCACCTGCGCACTGCTCACCTGGCTTGTGTTCTCATATCATCTACAAAGGCCTTTCTTTTCCATGCAGTACTCAGATTTTTATTTCGGGGTGCTTTCGTGTTGTAGGCCAAAGCAGTGCTGTTGAAATTGCATTACTTTCAGGGGTTCTACCCTTGCCAAGTTACCCTTCCTCTCAGGTGACTAAGCCCAGAAAATGCATGGAGATGCATCTTGTCTTCACCCTGCAGCAGAGTGTAGCACATCTACATGGCTTTGTCTTAGCTAAAAGCTGAAAGGTGATGTACATTAAAAGCATGTGTGACAAAAAAAATGTTTTTAAAAAAAAATTTATGATAGGAATAATGTATTACTTAGCACTATGATGATCTCTCATCCCTGTTAGAGAATGACATGAAGTTTAAGAGAAAAAGAGGTTATTTCTAGAGATCCTTATGCTCTTGCTGTTGAATAAAGAATTTCAGAGAATAAGCACTTAAATTCCAGAGACAAATGTACCTGCTGGTAACAGTAGCATTAACAGTATGAAATTAATTATTAATTGTCTTATAGTTTTGTACAGCCTATGATGTGCTAACTAGTGCAGTCAGCCTTCAGAGGAGTGACACAACAGCAAATAACTGAATATGCCCAAAGCCTGTACTGTCCATGTGATAACCTTGTCCCATAAGAATGTTGTGGGACATTCTCCATGACCCCTCTTAGAGGCAACAATCCACTCTTGACTTGTGGAACAGATTTTAAAAGCCTCTACTTGGTAAAACACAACCCCAGCAATGAGTATAATATTTAGGGTAGAGAATTTTTAGAAACAGTTCAATAATTATGCCTTGTTTTCTTTTTTAACAGACAAAGCTATAGAACCATTGGTCTCTACTGGCTGGGTTCCATTATCATGAGCATCATTGTCTTTATGCCTGGAAATATTGTGGGTAAGGAAGTAATTTATATGACCAGCTTTTTCCTGTGAAACATTTCTAAATTCAGCATTGTGCTGTCTATATTTTAGTGCAGTGTTGGTTCATTTCTGTAATATTGTGAAAGAGGCATTTTAGGAATATCAGTAAAGAGACAAAAGATATTCTAAAATTTTAATATGAGAAAGAAAAGATGGAGACTGGGAAAAAAAAACCCTTAAATTTACTTTGCTTTCAAGGGGAAAAAGAAAGTATTGTGTTTTGATATATCTATAAGGGTTTCATCTAAACCAGGTTTAAGTAATGAGACATATCACAAAAATATAAATCTTACTTTGCATAAAATTTCCAATTTGCTTAGAAGTCTGACTTTCCAACAGCTTACAAGAGGCACCCAAATCACCTTTAAAAGTCAAATCTGGAAGTTATTCTGTTTTCAAACTAAATTTAGCATTCCTAGATTTCTAACATAAATCTGAGCATAGTGGTGCTGTTAGAGGTGAGGATTGCAATAAAAATATTGACGTCATTGGTACTGGCAGGTGATCCCTTAAGGGTGAAACCTTTCTCAAGGAAAGATTTCCTTTTTAGCTGAGCTTAAACTGTTGCAAAGTTGACAAATGTTCAGCTGAGAAAAATGTTGATGTGTCCAAATCCTGCAGTCAGCTTTAGGGAAGGTCACTTTTGGTCCTGCTTTTCATGCCAGAGGAGGAATATTCATGGTGCAGGGTGGGGCCAGCCCAGCTCCCTCCCTCCTCTGAAGATAGACTCACCACAGAGAAAAGCAGGTTTAATGTGATTCTCCCGTCCTTTTTCCTCTTAGAAAGCGTCTCAAAAGCATGCCTGCCACCTGCCTTTCTGACACACAGTGTAGCCAGTGTCAAAGACATGTTTTCCTGGTTTACCTGAGGCTGAGGAGAGCTCTCTGAATGTTTTGTCCTCAGTACAGGCCTGTGGGAGAAATCAGCACTTTGGAAAACAAATGCAGTATCAGATCTTGAAAAATTTATACATTTTATCCCCCATTTTAAAAAGAATGAGGTCTCTATTTGAAGCAGGTTCCATTGGGAGATTTGAAAGCTGTCCCACCTTATAGGATTTCCCAATGCAGAGTGACAGATGTGGCTTCCCATCTTCTCAAAAAGTCCCTCATTCTGAAGTGGCTTCCTGTCTCATAGGCTCTCTTTTACCTGTGTCTCTACTTCTGCTGAGGATGTGATTTTCCAGAGGATTTGTGTGTTATCATTAGTGATTTCTAATGCTTTATGTTTGTTTACATTACCATAGTTGCTTCAGGTTTGATGTTACATAGCATATTTTTTAATTCTTCTGCAACAGAGCTTACAAATTCTCATAAATCTTGTAATAATTTTTTAACAGGCAAATATGGAGCAAAAGTGTGTCCTGCTATTTTCCTAAGTATACCATATGTCTGCCTCCCCATATGGGCTGGGTTCAGAATTTACAACCAACCTTCAGTGACTCATGACACTCCAGTCAAGGTAATTCTATTGTATCTCAGTGCTGGCTACTGTTAGGGCAGCTGAAATAAGCTGGCTGTTTCTGGTGGGTTTTATAGGTCCCTGGGTGACCATGGAATGTGCTGTGACTGCTCACTCTTATGACAATTGCTGTCTGGCTCTGAAAACTGCAAACATATCTATACTGCAGGACTATTTCATTATGGTGGAATAAAGAAAAAGAAAAAGAATCTCATGTCTAGAGTAAGGAACCCATTCATAGGTGTAATTGTGTTTCTAACCTCTATTCAGTTTCTGTCTGTTTCAGTTTCTTAGCTGATGAAAATACTGGCATTTATCAGCTTCATAAAGCACCACAAAATCCTGTAGAAACACTTCAGGAAAGTACTCTTTTGCAGATGACTTACAGATCTCATGTAATTTAATAATTTTTGTATGTGCTTGCTGTAATATTAGATTTTACAGGTGAGACACTACATAAATTGATATGAAAATTCTTTACACATTTCTTATAAAAAATCTGAAAAAATGTTTACTTAAAACTTTTTAGACTTTTGCCTTTGAAATAACTAGATGGGTTGTAATATGATTAACTGAGACATCAAAATTATGCATTAATAGTTTATGCACTGTTTTATAAAAAAAAGTTTAAAACCCCCTGCAGTACATAGCACAGAACAGATCTTTTAGCTCTTAGTTGCTGTAGGCAAGCCAGTTTATTGCTGCAGCACTTCCTATCAGTTGTAAGCAATATAATCAATTAATATCTTTGCATCACAAGAGCTCCTGAGGCTCAGTCAGGTTCATTCTGTAACTGCAGACAGAGACAGAGATGAAGGATTGGTGGCAGCTGAGAGCCAGCAGGCAGCCAGAGTGTGAGTGGCACAGAGGGACAGCAGCCAGGCAGGACAGACCTGCCCAGAGAGGTGTGAAACACAACATCCAGCCAGCCATCCCTTCTTCAGGAGGAAAGAAAAGCACAGAGGGATGTTCATATCTCCTCAGGCCTGAAGAACACCTACAGAATCACAACTTTTAGGGCAAATCCCTATGGAAGACAAATTGGAGGAATCTTCAGGTGCTAAACCTTCTACTCTCCTGCACAGGCTTATAGGAAACCTCATGTCCCAGCCCAAAGCCATTTGAGCTGATTCATTTGAAGGAGCCACTGTTTCTGGCCAGAAGCACATTCTTTAGACTCATCAAGTGTAGTTAAAGGTAGTGATGGGAATTTTTACTGCACACATTAGTGAGAGCAGCCTTTGTGTGGAGCGTGGATGAAGGCTTCAGTTTGTTTTCCTGGTATTAAGAATACTACAGGAACAGACAATATAGAAAATACGTGATGGACTGATTGCTTGCTGAAATACAGCTGTGTCTCCTGGGCTTACCAGGAGAGAAACTGGTTACCTCGGTTTGATATTTTAATTTAGTCTATATTTCAGAGAAACTTTGATTTAATATTCTTTTTCAAAAAGAGAGTTCAGGAAAACCTGGTGACTTGAAAATTTAACATTGCGCTTCTTCATGAATCCTTTCTTGGAAACCTAAACTTCCTTGCCCAGAAGGTTATAGAAAAAGCCTTGATTCCTTTCACTGGGACCTCATAGCCCACCCAAGCTGTTTGTTTTTCAGAAGTTGTATTTAGTCTTCACAGGTAAATTAATGCTCCATATCTGAGTATACCTTTAAATCTTAATGTGACTCCTCATGAATTTTTCATGCAACTCTTTCAGTCCCGAATTAAGAATTGTTTCCAGGAAATAATTGTGTTTAATGCTACTAATCAGTCAGATAATCATTGTAAGTCCTGAACATATCAGCAGATCATTTAGAATTAGCTGCAAAATTTAACTTTTTTAAACTATAATTATTCAGAGTTGTCATTAAAAGATTTAGGAAGAAAATGTAACAATGGTTTTAAACATGCTATAGTTAGTATACAGGAAAATACTTACATGAAAGCAACAGAAGCTAAGTGTATTCTGTTGGCCAAGATATACATTGCTATAATATTATTACAAACCTGCTAGTTAAATAAATAATCACTGTGGGGGCAGAGGAGAGGAATTCAAGTTTTGGTTGTTTTCTAGTAGAGGGGTGCAGGGGAGTGGAATGGAGCTATGCCTTCATTTGGAATCACGCCCAGCTGTGCTGCAGTCTTTACAAAGCCCAACAGATTTATCTGCAAGTATATCAGCTCAGAAAAGTTTAATGGAATTTTAAAATCTTTAACAGAATTAATACACAAATTCAGATTAGTACATGAATTCTGAAGGGACTGACTTTTACAGACAGCACACAAGATTATTCCAATTCCCTAAAACTGATGACATAAGAAGCCTCTCAGAAGTTATGGAAAATAGCTTTTTCCTGGAAGTGAGAGAAATTGCAAAGTGTGCCTAGCCACTTCCTTGCTGCACAAAAGAATCCCTGGGGCTGCAGAGGTCTGTGCAGAGTTCAATGTTGTTTGCAGTACATGGGAAACCCGTGGCAGGCCAGCTCTGCTTGGCCAGCATTCTTCAGTTTAACATGGGGTGATGGGGCTTTGCTGGGTAAAAGAAAGGTAAGGAAAAACTGCTCTGTAGCTGAGGCCTGTCAGCAAAGTGCAACCTGTCTTTCAAATTTCTGCTTCTGCTTTTTTTACCTTTTTTTTTAAGCTTTGCATTTTCATTTTGTTTGCATGCATGCATAAAGAAAAAAGGTGTGAGTTTTCTGTACCCTGTCAATTTCACAAACTAGTATTGCACCAAAGACTGCTTCTACTTACAGTGGCTTTGTCTCCAAACCCTCTAAGCACAAAGTTCTACTGTAGCTTTGTGATTACAGTAAATACACACATCCATTTAATATTTAAAGAGAAATATTGAAATATTTGAAAAGAAGAGATAATATATATCTATAAGCTTCATACATAGTTCAAAAGGGAATGAAAACATACCAGCTTTCCACTATCCTAGGTACTCTACTATTGAAAATTATTTGTAACTCAGCCCTAAGCAACCTTTTTCTCTCATAGGAAGAAATATTTGAATATAGGCATCCTTTGCAGGTAATATAAAAAATACTCCTACACCAGTACTCTGAATAATGTGAAGTGACACCCTACTGACAAAACCTGTTACTTGTGTTAGAAAACCAAACAAAGGTGTCATTTTTTTTTTCTGAAAAAGATCCTTTAAAAGAAAATCAGAAAAAAAAAGTTATGAAAAGGATGACTTATATTTGCCACAGCCTTATTTTTCTTAATCTGTAATCCAGATCTTGTAGTATTTACTCAGAAATTGTGCTTGCAAGATTAGTTCTCCTGTTTCAATAGCTTTATTGTGAGTATCTTGATCCTATGTGCTTTTAACTGTGCCCCTGCATCCTAATTTTTGTTTTGCACTTTGGAGACAATTCCACAAGTGTATAACAGGAAGGAAATCAGGTTTTTCTTTTGCCGTCTGCATGCCAACAAACGGCCAATAAAAAGGAAGAGGAAATGAGTAACACATATACACGGGGAAGTTTTCCCTCTCAACTACAGAAAGATACTCTGATGTGTTTGTCTGTGACTACACTGTGCAGAAAGTGTAGCTCAAATTATTTCCATGGACACTGCAGGTTTTATTGTGTAGGCAAAGAGATGCCTTTGGGTCCCCCAAGCCACCTTCCCCATTAGACATGGGAATGGCCTTTGCTCTGCAGAGTGTGAGCCCCTCCCCGTGTACCTGCAGCAGGGGGGATCCCTGTGCTGAGGAAAGGAGGCACAAGATCAGAGCCAGGCCTTGGAGGTGCTTCAGGGCCACCCCAGGAATTCCCAGTGGTAGAATTTCTGTTCAGTGATAGAAGAGGAAGGGTTTCCACATACTCCATACACACACATTTCGTTCTCTATTTCTGCACTGCACACTGACATACAATATTTGCTCACTGAACTCAGCAGAGGACTCAACCAGCCACAGAAAAGCTTTTATTTTATGCCAGTGATAGTCCATTAGTTTTAACAGTGTCACAAGCTGCTGAAAACCAGCATTCAATAATGAGATGGATCCAGTCCTTTTACAAAGCATACTAGATTGAACTTCAAATGTTTGAGACAAAACCTCCATTTCCAAGGCTTTTCTACATAGAGACATTCAGGAAAACAAATTATTTCCAGTTACAAAAAGACAATTTTGAAGAAGTTATGCTGCTTTAAAGCCTTAGGTGATTGCAGAGTTAGTGTTCATTTGATTTAGGTTGCTTGAAATGACACTAATCTGTATTGAGATGGCTTCAGTTGGATCCATCCATTTCTAGAGTTTACTAAGATTAATTTTCCTCACTACATCCTATAAAGTCTGGAGTCACCTTTTTAGGTGGAAATCTTTCTGTCTCTCAAATCAATGGATACATGTGATGTTTCATGATGTTTCACCACTCCACCCTGTTTGCAGTGACTGATCTGGAGTGAAATACAGTGACAGGGAACCAGGATGTACCTACTCAACATGTTCTGTGTTGCAGGTGGTTCAGGAAGTCCAGAAGAAAGGACTCTTAAGACGACCAATAGATTTAATGTTAGCTGCATACCTCATTCTAGCCACGGCGTTTTGCATATTTAGGGGCATGGTAAGTTGAACATATTTTAATAATTTAAGCTAATTTTCAGTCAAACTTTTTAAAAAGTTTGTATGAAAAATCACGTACATTGTGGTCAGGGGAAATCCTGTGACATTTGGGTTCAAACAGACCTTAGGATATAAAAAGATAAATTATATGATAACTATTGGTGCTTTGCTTCTCCATTTTGTGCTGTGTGCAGCATGTTTTTCAAAAGGAGGTGCTCAACCACCAGAGTAAATAGCATCCCAAGAGGAAATCAACATGACCTAAAACTGTTTTCATTGGTCTGTTGTTCCATTTATGGCCAAGAACATGGACACAAAGCAACTAAAGTAATTCTGTATTCATGTTTTTCTAAGCAGTAATGCATATTTAAAATTATATACAAAACCAAGTTAGCTTATACTGCATGAGATAGAGAACATTTCCACCTAAAAGGAAAAAAAATTATCCACATTGCGAACAACACACATTGTTTCTACTTACCAAGAGACAATTTTTAAAAATGGTTGCTCACTAAGCATAGTTGATGGAATTAAAATTTCTGAGGGAAGGAAGTAGTACCGAAAATGCTTTCAGGAGTAAATCCAGTCGTAGGTAAATCTATTCCCTTGTCAGCTCTAATGCATTTTCTGTCTTAAGCAGAATGAAACTTGTGTATCATTCAGTGAGCACAGCACAAATGTTTAGGCATCTCAGATAACTGCCTGCTTGCTTGATTTGTAGGTTTGATCCTTTCTAGAATAATTCAAGTAGGAGGTGATGATAAATAGCCAACAACATTTTATTTACCTAGCACAGATTGTCCTTTTGTAGTTGTGCTGCTCACATTCCTCTCTCACCTCCTGTTTCTCTTAAAACTTGCCTTTCAGAAACATCTTTTTCTTCTAATTTGTCAGACTGCTTTATTTCTTATAGATCATGATACTTTAGAGCACCGCTGATACAGGTTAAATCAGCTGGTTTACCTGTAATTTCACTGTGGAAAATATTGGTCTCAGAGGATTTTTTTTTTTGTTAATTTTGAGACTGTGGTAATTTCCTTATATATTTCCTTCACCAAGCAGGCATTGGTTACTGGCCTTGATACAGAGATCAACTGAACATCTCTGTGTAAAGTGCAGGAGCAATAATTTTGTGCAAAAGTTCATAAAACACAATCCATTATAGTCCACTCAGACCTGCTTCTTGGATGCCCATGTTGGAAAAGAACAGGGAGGAATATTGACTGTAAAGTTTTGCATTGCCCCCTCAGACTCACACAACAAATGCACATGAAATCAAGCTGTGCCAAACTTACAGTTCAGCCCTGTAGCTCAGGCATTAACAGTGCCACAGACAAGCCCAGGGACAGCTGCTCACATGGATTGCTAGCTCAATTTAGAGCAGAATTTTTTGTAATAGTTTCAAGGCCTACCACAAAAAGGAACTATTTTTGCAATTTATCCATGTTTATTTGGAACTTTTTCTTCCTATAGGAATGTAAAATCCAATAATCTGTCCTTTAAAAATTATTACTTTAAGTAACACCTGTCTCATGCATTGCTCTGCACTGCTGCCTTGTCCCAGTGCAGTTCTTTTCTTGGACTACATCCATAGCTTGCTATCCTAAAACTGGGTGCTTATCCTGAAGTTTCCACTCTTAGAGCAATTTTCCATTGGAAAGTTCATTTGGTGGGATCAAAGGCTATTTATCAGGGCAAATCAATAGCAATTATACTTTTACAACAGCATAGCCAACTGGCTGAATTCTCTTCCAGTCAAAATCTTCAAAGCAGGCTGCCAGCATTTCCTCACAAACCCACTGAGCAGGAGCTGGGAGGAGGCTGCATTTCCCCTTTTATTTGGTGATCACACGGATCACCTTTGCAAGCTCCAGGGCAGCTGTGCTGCAGACCACGAGTGCACCCCTAGGGCTGGTAACACATGTCAGGTTGGCTGGTTTCAGAGCAAATTGATCACTGGATGCTGTAAAACCTCTTCTCAGATTGCCCTGGACTGCCCTGCTGAGCTCTGCCGGCTGTACATCCAACTGCACGAGCCCTACATAAAAGATCCTGCTGCCTATCCCAAGCTTCAGGTAAAGCACTGACCATGGAGTGGTAAGGAGGGATTTCTAAACAAAGATGAAGCCATGGTTTTCAGAGGTGACAAGATCAATGTGGGAGTTATCATTCAAGGCAAATTAAAGGGCATTTTCTTGTACCATTTCTACCCATTGTAGGATACCAACTCCTTATCACAATAAGCTTAACTTAGGTTCAAACTGATTACATGGAGCTACACATCCTAATTACTCAGGATTCTTTTAACACAGCCCATGAAACACATCTGTATGCTTTTTATGTTCATTTCACTTCCTTAGAAAGGCAAAGTAGACTTTCAGTCTGGAATTATGGAGCAAGAAGTGGTGCAATAGGACTAGATTCCTTAAGCTCTCCATTGCACTTCCATCCTCAGTGACACACTTGAAAAAGGGCACTGCATACAAAAAGCATTGCAGATGAGGGAATGTTGTGCTTTAGTTCTGTAGAATTTGATGTTGACATTCCTTTCCAAGCCTGGCTGCTGCAGGGGGACAGGGCCCAAAGCAGTCAGAGGACACAGGGGTGAGGAAATGAGCAGAAACCAAGTGTCACTGCTGGATGAGCTCTTTCTGGGAAAGGGAGCGCATGGCTGTGTCCCACAGCTCCCAGCTGAGAGTGCACTGGAGCCTGACAAAGGCTCCCTGTGTTAAGGAGTTAAACCAGGCCATGCTTTTTGGCATGATCTCAAGATAGTAAGGGGCAGGAATACGTGTCCTGGATGAAGGGGGCAAGGAGACAACAGCCACCAGTATCAGGAGAGACCTTAGGGAAGCTGGATCCAGTCAGTAGTATCCAGGTGTGACAAAAAAGCCGGGAATCACTGCTGCCAGAAGTGTAGTTTTGAGTAGTCTCAACTTCTCAGTGAGCAGCTTATTGATTTTTAAATGCATCTCCCTCACACTGCAAAGGAACTAATATTTGTGTTTGAAATGCAGATGCTGGCATACATGTTCTACTCGGTGCCATACTATGTGATTGCTCTCTATGGCCTGCTGGTGCCTGGTTGTTCCTGGATGCCTGATTTGACCCTTATACATGCTGGAGGACTAGCTCAGGTATTTCTTTGCAAATTCTTCACTTTTAAATTATATAATAGTAAGTAGAGACCTATGAAATCAATAAGGGCTTGATCTTCCCATGCAGGTTTTGTGCTGATGTAACTGAGACCACCTTTTGTATCTGTAAAAAACCCTTTATTTTAAGGGAGTGAAGAATCAAATCTACTATTCTCTAATGACCACATCTTGCCTTAGCAGATTTCTCTCCTTCTACACAATGTTTTTATTGGGCTCATTTAAACCTCATTAAGCACCATGCACTCTTTAGCTGGCATCATGAAGGAAGCCCATCTTAAAGCTGTGACAGTCAATCATAAGAAAAACCCAACAAAACCCAAACACAACACAACAGCACAATACATTGTTTCCATAATATGTGTCGGTCAAGTAGGTAGTTTGAAATATATAAAGAGAAAAAGTATCTCCTTGTCACACAAAATGTACAGTATCAGTGGATGGTGTTGAGAGAACTCAGGGAACCTCCTGGGCCACAAACCACAGTAACACCCAGAGGTGTTTGTGTTCCCAACAGCAGACAATGATCATTTTTCTTTTACTCATTCCATTCTGGTTCTCTTAAATAAACAACTATAGTTAATTACTAAATGGGACTGATGCTTATGAGAAGACTGACCAAAACAAAACAATTCAACAGGAACTAGTAAATTACTTATGACAGACAGATGAGCCTTAAACAGATGAGACAGGGACAATTGTTTTGTTCTGTACACAGGAAATTAAATGTGTGTGCTCAGAACATCCAGACAACACAGCAAATAAGCACGAAAATCCTGCCACAATAGTGACAACATAGGGACACAGCAATAACTGTAATTCAAATACCACAACGAGACAAACACAAGCCAACACTTGGTTCCTCAGGTCTGAGATAATCATGGATACCAACTACAATCCACTTTAATTGCCCAATAAGATGGGTAGAGTGACATTTTCTATTTGGGAGCAGTTACCACAGAGAATAGGACTTCTTTTTTCTTCTCTACCATTTTATAGAGAATCTTGAACTATCATATGATATCAAAACACAATCTGGCAAACATTAATGAGGAAGTTTAGATGCTTAAAAGGTATCATAAATATTGTACAACTGTGTTTGGCCTAAATCTAATTAAAAAAAAAAAAAGCACAAGCTAGCTAAGTAGGCAAGGCTTTATCAGGAACTTCCTCTACTGAAACATTACTCAGGTTCCATAAATTGCCCAGACAAGCAGGAAAGAAACCACTACTCCTTCAAAGATTTTTTTAACACAAGAGAAAGTAAATTAGAAGTCAGTGTGCCACCTATCACAACCTTGCAAACTTACCAGAAAGCTCAGCCTCCCAATCTGGAGGTGATTTTTTTTTTTTTTTTTTTTTTTTTTTTTTTTTTTTTTTTTTTTTTTTTGGTTTGGGGATTTTTTTATCCCCCTTTGTATGTTTCCTGTAACAAATAATCACCTTTTTTTAAAAAAAAAAAAACACTCCTTTGTACCTTTTAGATGTGTGAATGCTAAACTTTGTTGCTGAAGTCTAAAACCCCTCTGTTGTTCTTTGTAGTTCTGCCTCAGGATGTCCATTTAAACATTAGACTAACACCCAACATTTCCAATTTCAATACTTAAAGCTTGTCCTGGCACCAGCAAATGCTGTGGGCTGACAGAAACTGATTAAGAGAACTCTATGTTGTTGTGCAGTCTTCATATTTTATCTTGCTTCAAAAAACAGTTCTTGACATTTGGGAGGGGTTTTTTTGTCATTTTGACTTTAATGCACTGCAGGATGAACTTCAGTTATCCTACAAGTGAACATGATTTGTTAATTCATTTGATTTGCCTTGGCAAACTGTGACCAACCTGGGATGTAAAATGCATATGACAATGAATTGAGGACTCTTTCTTGATTATTTGGGTGTTTTGTCATTTTGAGGCAAAAAACACATTTACAGATTTGTCTACTGTTACCTTAAGTTAAAACACTTAATTGATAATTAAAACATGTGTAGTTACCAAAACATGCTTTGCTTCCCCTCACACAAAAGGTCCAAGAAAGGTAAGCAGGGGGCACTGCTCCCTGGGAATGAACACTGCTCCTACAGATGGGGAACATGGAGATTTTAATTATTTTTATTTCTATCATTATGATGTACTTTTTACAAAAAACAAGTCACAAAATACCATGTGATGCATCTAAACTAAGAACCTCCAAAGTGCCTACTAGCCTTTCACACAGACACACATTTACTGATTTTCAGAATTACAAATAACTCTCAGCTGGAATGACTCCATTACTAACAGTCAGACTCCAAAACCAGTTGTGACCCAATAATTCCTAGACTTTCTGAAGCTTCAGGAGGAGCTCTTTGAAGTTCATATGAGGGAAGTACCAGGAGCTTTGATTATACAAAAGGGTCGGAACAGCCTCTGAACTTAATGAAATTGATATTTCCCTATTCAAGTGAGCCATGTGAGAAGGGATGAGGAGCCACAGCCTTACTAGCCAAAATCAGTCTCACTAACTCTCTGCAGTCCATTTCTCTGTTTTCTCAAATGTAGAAAGTTTACCTCTACTCCCTCTTAGTGTTTTCCCTAACCCTGCCTTTTTTGTGGCTACTCTGTGCAGTGCTTCTTGTCTACCAGAGACCCTAAACCCAAGGAATGGATTTTTCTAGGTTACTCTCCTTCTATTTGATGGCTTTCTTAGGTTCATGTGACCAGGTCCAAACCCTTCCAAAGTTACAGTCTCTGCCTGGTTTTAGTCAGTCTTAGAGAGAAGGCACAGAGTGAAGAAGGACTCCTAACCTTTTTCTGGTCCTTCTCTGTCCTTAACTATAGGGTAAAAAATACTCGAAATATTGCCTATGATTAGGCAACAAGGCAAAAAATATTGTAAAAAGTCCAAATCCAGACTGCTTCATACACACAAGCAGGTCAGTGAGAAGCAGGCAGACACAGACTGCAGGTGCCAAGCCACATCCAGCACCAGGCAGCTTCCACCTGCTGGGAATGCCTGAGGAGCAGAGTGGCCAAGGCTTCAGGGGTGACAAAGGCTGGATGTAAGGCTACCTTAGGAGGTTACCTGCAGCATCTCATCTGGTTGATTTCTCAGCCAAAGCTCAGGGATTTGTTGGAGCCTCAAAATGCTTCACTTGGAGAGGGGATCAGTAACAGAAAGCACCAAGGAATGGCTTATTGGCTGAGAGACCCCAGTCACAGCAAGGTAACACAACAGACTCAAGGTTTCTCTCACTGAGAGCCAACCTACTGCACACAGGCACAGAGCTCTGCAGGGAGACAGCTCAGGGACTGACAGCTCAGAATTAGGGGTTTGGTGCCAGTCTGCCTGAAGGAAGAGCAGCACTGGGCCACTGGTGACTGAGAGATCTGCTTTTAAGACATGTCCCCTGCTCCAAGTAAGAAAAAAAAGAGGGAAAAAAAAAAAAAAAAAAGAAGTAGCAGCAGAGAACAGTCATGGGAAGAGAAACACAGGCGATTAAAGACATAACATAATTTTCACAGACTCAAATCAAATAAATTAAAAAAAAAAAAAGACTTTACAGACCTAAATATCCTTCTTGGTAATGAAAGAAGAAGCCATGTGTTACAGTGAAAAACAAGTCTAATAAACAATAACTTCATTATATGGTGCATCATTAACCACTAAAAATCTTTGTAGGCTACAGACAGGACATCATGTTACTGCTTTTTGGTTTTACAACAATTAAAGCTCACTAATGTGCCACAACTCCTGTAAGAGACAAGACCACACAGTAAGGCTTAGGCATCTTGGAGGCTCTGGGAGTTCTGGGTCTCTCAGAAGCATCCCCTTACAGCTCCTTCTGACAAGGTTTACTGTGAATTATGAGAAATTTACTGTCAACTTACTCTGATGCACAGCTGGCCACTCTCACAGAGAGGCAGACCTCACAATCCTCCACAGAGAAGGAGCAGCTTTGCAGTTTGTTCGCCCCAGACAAAGCTCTAAAATGCAACCCAGAGGCTTTCAGTGTCTGGGGAACACCAGACAGACCAAAGCTCCTGGCTGCAGCCTGCTGTCTGTCCGTCTGTCTGGGAGTCTGCTGCCCTGTGCTACGAGAGGGCTTTGCTGCTGAGCTGCTCTGGCTGCCTGGGCTGAGAAGGCTCCCACAGCAGGAGAGGTAGCAGGGATTTCAGCAAGCCCACCCAGGTGCCAGAGGCAGGGCCTGCCTGAGGCAGGTGAGAACAAATGGGCTGCGAGAGACAGAGTGAATTACCAGGCCGATAGAAAAAGGCTGCTGACAGTGTGCCCCTGAACATCTGTTTGCTGCGCAATAGCTATTTACAGAAACATGCTAAGTGGCACTCTGCTGAAGTGTGTTTGTATTTGATTTCATTGATTACTTTGTTTCCTGGCTCAGGTTTGCTCAGTGAGCTCTCCCAATTCAGTTGAGGTGGTTGGAATCACCTGAAAACCAATTTCCATTTCTGTTTTGATGGATGGTCTCAGCCTAACCTTTTGCTGGGGTGGTGTATTGAAACACCTGCACTTTATTTCCCCTTCTACTCTGCTGTGACCAGAACCGTGTTCTACACGAGGCCAAAATTACTCCTGCTGAAGCCAGAACAGAGGATGTGATTTGACCATAGTCTACTCCTCTCTGTTCCTAAAATCCTGTCCCAGTGCTCTCCTTATGATCAAATTGATGTTTGTGTTCTCAGATCTTCCCCACTGCTAGCTAACTAAATAGTAATGAAAAGATTGGACACACAATAGTTAATGTGAATGAGCTGTGGCTTGAAATAGCAGGTAACAGATGGAAACAAAAGACACCGACTATCCTGACACTTCTATATTTAAATGTTTGTTTATCCTAAAAATATGCTTCAGGCCAGCAAGCCTGTCTGTGCCCATAACCTTCACAGTATGCTCAATCTATACTTCAAACCAGCCTCAGCCTGAAACCCAAATATTGCAGACATTTTCTGAAATCATCAGGAGTTGTGGAATCAGAATCTGGAACGATCTGGGTTTAAGATTAAAAAGTCCAAACCCAAACCAGAACTGACACAGGTTCCAAGACTCTCTAACTTTACTCAGAGTGAGTGTCTGGCTGCTCCCAGTGATGCCTAACTCCCAACAACCTTCCCAGGCAGGTGGGTGAGAGCCCTCCCCCTGACTGGGCTCTGCAGGGATGTGCCTTCAGTGGCCACTTTTCTGGGGAAGGACTGTGGACCCTCTAGCACAAATTATGACCCAGAAAGCCAGTGTGGAATCCTGTACCTGATGAAATGATCAGTGCCACCATGTGCATAAAACAAACATCTAACCATGCCACTGACGGTGCCAGTTATGCCTCATACACCAAGATATTAATGATTTTAGTTTAGACTGTATTTTTATACCGCTGTGCAAAAGTATGATGGATAATTCTGGAATAAGAATAAGGGCTGGCTTGGGAAATGTCACTGGAGATGCAGACTTGCATGCAGATTATGCCATCTTTCCAAAAATATACATCAACTTTACCTTTTTTTAATATATGTGTTATATACACACCACAGGCTCAATTTTCCCATATTGGTGCTTCTCTTCATGCTCGAACTCCTTATATCTACAGAGTCCCTGAAGAAGCAAAAGAGTTTTTCCTGATATTGAACATAATGTATGGGATTCTCCCCCAGCTGTTCGCTTACAGGTGCGTCAACAAGCCAGAGTTTTTTATGAAACCAAAACAAGAAGAAAAAACAGAATAGCAGAACTCTTTCCAGCTCCTGTCCTTGGCTATGTATATAATTGGGTTGGGATGTAACTGAACTGCTCAAATGGAACCCAAATGAGGCGTGTAAGATGTGTAAAATTGCACAACTGTGTAGTCGCACGGTCTGCTCTGTTTATCCTACTGAAAAAGGGACAATAAAGACAACTGCCTTTAGCACCACTTCTCAACATTGTGACTTTGCAGTGCATTGCCAGTTCCCACAGCTATTTTTAAGTAAGCTGCTTTGACAGTTTTAGAAATACTGCATGAAGTTAAATAATAATAATGATGTCAGTGTTTAGCCTCCGCACGCTGAAGAATAGCAGTGCTAGCAGTCCCTGCACAGAGCTACTGCACAACATGAAGGTCAGCATTGTGAAGCATGAAAAATTAACATACATAACTCTGTCACATGCACATGTTTTATTTGTCAAAAAGTATGTCTTGTGGGTCAACCTTGTTAAAAATCCCAAGAAATCTTTTAAGAAGCAATTAATCCTTATGGTAAGACTCCATATATGATAAGCAAATCATATAGTTTTGTTAATTCTCTTCAGGATTCACTTCTGCAAGGACGGCTCACCTGCCTGAAGCCGAGCAGGTGCTCAGCAGCACTTTTGGGCTGGGCACAGAGGGCTCAGGACCGTGAGCCACTGGGCTCAGGCTGCTCATGCGTTTCCAGAGAGGAGGGGTTTTGGCTGTGTCTCTGCAGCTACTCTTGCTAATGCTGCTGGCTCAGAAACAAGCAGCAGCAAACACAGCAACCTTGGTTTGGGCAGCTTACGTTTCTATTTGCAATTACAGCTATTTCTATGCCTTCTATGTGTATTTATATTAAAAGCAGTACACCTAGTGCCTTTCTCACAGATGAAACTAGCTGATACGTTTTAATTGGAAACACTTTATTTGGGTTTGTTGACTTCTTGGTGTTTTGATTGAAAGAATTTTATTTTTAAGTGTAATCAGTAACAAGGAAGCAGTTCACATGCCCTGTGCGTTGCACCCTGCACGAAGGGACCTTCAGGGCACTGAGAAATGCAGGGTGTAACACTCTCCTGCTGAACACTGCAGTTCCCAGCAGCAGTCAGAGGAGAGGCCCCAGGTTTTACACCTCCAGCCAAAGGGGCAGGTCCAAAACAACCACAGCACACCTCAGGCAATGCTTGTTGGCACCCAGCAT
Source organism: Vidua macroura (assembly GCF_024509145.1). NCBI lineage: Eukaryota > Metazoa > Chordata > Aves > Passeriformes > Viduidae > Vidua > Vidua macroura. Next base: position 12,733,473 of record NC_071582.1, read on the forward strand.
CCCTGGTGCAGCTCCTTAGGCTTTGGGATAGCTCCACCTCAGTGCCTCTTCCCAGCGCTGCCGGGCTGTCACAGGACGTGCTGGCTCACAAACAGGTATTTGAGCCTCTGATGTTACTTCTGATGTCTTTAAAGAAACTTTGAATACATTCAAGGTGAATTTAATGACCTCCTGTTATCCAGAAAAGGCAAAGTACAGAAAAAATAAAGATCTCACCTGCACTTGTATCTATTATGGTCAACTCATGTTAACAGAATGTTTTGCTTTAATACTTGACTTACATTAATACCTCACATTATTACACGTATGAAGCCAAATATGACGCTAACTTAGTTGCTTACAACCTCAAACCTTACTCCCAATACACATTCCAATAAATTTATTCTGTAAAAACAATACATTTTTTTTGTTTCCTTTTTGTTTTGTTTTGGTGTTTTTTTGGTTTTTTTTCCTTGTGTTTTTTTTTTTTTTTTTTAGTTTTTTACAGTAAACTCATCAACTACAAACCTTGAATACGCAAAAGATGTTCCAAGGACAAGCATAACAAGGATTGATAAAACCAGACTAAATATGTTTTCACAATAAAAGCTGGCATAAAAATAAATAAAAATCTCTATTATCACAATAGCAACAATAATGTACACAGAGTAATGGATTTGGAATGCTTACTTACTAGTCTAGTTCTATTTCCAAAAGGAAAAAAAAAAGCCAGAATGACAGCATCCTTTTTTAAGCCTTTCATTTAAAATTGATGTTTTGTTTTGGTTTCCCATAGGGCTGTATATCACAGTAAGCTTAAAAATGGAAAGCATCCAAATGAATGATTTCAAATTGTGTTGGCATTGGAAAAATCCTTGTATTAATCTAAAGAAACACAAAAAGACTTTCACTAACTCCACATATAGGAACTAAGTCAGATAGTGTACATTACATCATGGTTTGGAGAAGTATTAAGAGTATAACTAGCTAGGTACTTCTAATAAGGAAAGGTATTTTATTACATTGTTGAACTTGGCGGTGATTTCAACTGAAGAAGAATTTTTCTTTCATGTTGTAAACTGATCAAAACCCAAGAAAGAATGCATCTAGGAAAATTTAAAATTATGTTTGTATGTGGGAGATTATTGTAGCATTGTATGGAGGGGACTCATTTCTTAGATTTACTTGTGTTTAAAAAATGTTGATTTAGAATGATATAATTTGGAGTTATGCCTTTTCTGTCTCGAAAAGGAATCTAAAACATGTTCAAGTATGCGATATCTTCATAAACCTCAGCCACTGGAAAAGGGCAACTTCATGCAACCAAATAATATGAAAATCAAAAAGTAACCCTTAGAAAAAAGGGTAAAAATGTCATTTCTGCAAACACAACAGATAGGAATGTGAATAATGTGCATACAAACTGGGATGCTGTTGATGGTACTAATGAACAGATGTGGTGACTTATATCAAATCCAAGAATATTAGACAACCAAACATGTAACCTTCTTGTGTTTTCCCTTAATATTCAGCAGTCATTATGTTGGTTAAGTCTGAAAGAGAAAGAGAAATAAGTCACATTTAATGTAAGAAATAACATGCTGCATCAAACTTGATACAATTGATGTTATATTTCCACACTTCTAAGTCACAGGTGCAAGTAACTGCCTGGTCTGGTCAAACAAATTTTTTTCTAGAGAAAACTGCTTTGTTACTAAAGATATCACTACAAAATATTAATGAGCACAGTTTAAAAGTAAACATTTAGGGCTGTATTCAATAAGCAGCTTCAGTGATATACGTGGGTGGGATTTTCCCCCCAGTCACTCCATTACAAACCTTGTAGCACACTTCAGGCACAACCAAAGTTTTTTTTTCCACTGCACAAAATCACTGATGGGCTTCATGCAGGAGCTCAGGCACTGCTGCATTCCTGGATGTCCAGCCACAAGAACACCCTCTTGTTCAAACACAGGAAAGCTTAGCAAGCATGAGCAAAGAGAAACATTTTCATCGCTAAGGGATCCAAATACTGCTTCTGAAAAGGAAACAGTTTGGCTCCAGTTCACTGTAAGGTGATGACAGAAAAGGAACTCCCACGGGTGAGTCAAGGTCAGCTCTTGCTTTCCCTGACATTAGTGGGATCAGGATCAGACTGTCCTCACATGATCACAGCAAGTGATACAAGTCTTGGTTTCCCCAAATGGAACAGAGATGGCAAAATTCACCTGATGGCCCTGGGACATGTTACATTAGCCAGAAACATGACAGCATGCAGTGCACCGTGGCCACCCACCTTTGGGCAAGGCATCCCTTTCTCCTACAACACTACAGTATCTTTCCTGTCTTTGGTCAGTGCAGTTCTCTCCTATGACAAGTGGTTTGTGAAGAGTAAAAATGGAAATCTGTGCTTTCCGTGTGGGAGGTCCTGGTACATCCTGGCTAGTGACACACAGTCAGGGCTTATTATCTAGTGCTCAGGCCAAAAGGGGTAATGATGTGCTGCCCATCCAGCACACCACACTCCAGAGGCCTTTCTCCTGTTTCAGAGTCAGTGAGATCATAACTTGAAGTGCTTTTGGGGGGTTCACTGCTGTTCCTTTCCCTTCAGACTCAGGGACCCATTAGTTCAACAACACGTGATCAGTCAATCAAAGCCTTTCTGCTTTCTGATGAGGTTCCCGTTGGCAGCTGCTGCCCAGCACTGACAGGTAGGATGGAGTAACACAGCTGGTTCCTGTGCTGTAATTCTCAGATCTAGTACAGAAAGATGTCCTTTTGGAGCATGAAACCTTTGCAATTATTAACCACAATTCCCTTCTGGGCTACTACATCCAGAAGATTGGGTAGGATCATCCTTACGTGGGTGCTGGGAACATTAATACCTCCCCTCCACTCTGTGTCACAGAGTGATACAGCTGTTGGCACGGGAGGGACAACAAAGAGACAGATAATGCAAGTCATCCTCTAGGGTTTTCAGTTTCCAGTGGCATGTTCCATCACGGCACACACTGTGCCTGCCGGTGCCACTGCCAGGTGCCCCAGGAGGCAGCAGGTCCCTTGTCCCCAGCAGGGAGAGGGGCAGCGGCAGCGCGGTCAGCCCTGGCTGCCGGCCCGGCCCCGCAGCTCCGCTGCGCTGATCAAGGGATGCGGCAGCGCCGAGCACCTCCCCTGGTCTCCATGGTTTCACGCCTCTCCAGAAACAGATCAGCTCTCAAACATCTTTGTTTGAACAAGTCTCTTCACTGTAAGCTACCGTACGACGTGTGCCATGCTGCACACAAAGGAAAGAGCACAGGATCTGACTGATTGGAGTGCAAAGTTTCTGTTATCAATGGCAGCACACAGAAAACAGAGCAGGGAACAAAACTGAATCCACAAACTGCTGTCTGCTTTTCTAGCACTGAAAATTTCTTCCTTAACAGTGTCTGGCAACTAATTCAGACATCCTGTACTGTAAAACTGCATGGGCAGAAGGATAATTGTTTACTTGCTCTGTACAATAGTTGTTATTCTGTGTTGATTTGAGGTCAAAGTGGTTACAGGATTCAACGTACACAGAGCTGCAAATATTTCATCTGTACTGGCTGCTTTAATCTCAACTTGCATTCAGACATTTATGTTTCCTCTGAGTTATATCCCATGTCCTTAGCCAGCAGTGCTGTTGTCCTGAGCTACTGGAAGGCAGCAGACAACACAACTCCTTACACCATATACTATGCCACTATTTGATTTTTACATAGAAATTTTTACTGTGCAATACTTAGACACATTCTTACAAATATTATCTTTTGCTTTGAAGGGTAGATTTTACTGTGCCTCAAATTGCAGGAAAAGAAAATCAGACAGGAAAACATACTCTGTTTTCATTTTTTGTACAAAATGCTTTTACATTGAACCAAGCCCAAAATGCTATGGTTTCAATGCTGATAAGCCCCCAAACCTGTTATAAAGCCTGACCAATGTTATTCTTGATAAGTAAAGAAGAGCAAAGGAACCAAACATCTCAAAACCACATCAGAAGGACACAGTGAACCTGTGTTTCTCTGGCCAGTTTGGCCATTACACTTGTACTTCACAGCAGTAACTGGGATTGTTGCTACTCCACAAGAATGCCACAACAAAAAAGCCTGGACACAGGCTGTTTTAAATATGTTCTCCCAAATGCAATGGTGTCAGATGGCAATAATTTTGGACCAGACTTTGATCCCCTTACTCACACTGGCAGTTGCCTCCACAAATAGATCCACTGACTCAGTTGGTAACTGATTGTCAGTGTGAGAAAAAGGATCACAGTCCCTTACTCCATTTTAATATTCAGGCTGTACCAGGAGCAAGAAAATGTATCTCATTTCCAGCAAATTTATTTTTCTCTGAAGACAGTAAAATCATTCACCTCCTGCACCAAGCAAATGCCTCCTTTACCAACACACTGCCCAGACTGTGGGGCACTCAAACAGTGAATACCAAAATGAAAACTTGCCACATACCCTGTGTGCTGGCCCTGACTTTCAAACACTCTCTAATAAGGCCAGAACCACAGCCAGCTTTCAAACATGAATACGTGGCCATCCCGAAAGTAGAAGTAAAAAGCAGTTTAGGTGTTCAGTTATAAAGATTCAGAATTATGCCAGCCAAGAACTAAAGACACAAGTCACCAGAGATTTAAATGAGGAATGTAAATATGCTGCCATGAATTCACTGATTTATGAACTAATTAATACCATTAAAGTAAACAACACAGAGCCATGAATACCTTTCCACCAGAAAATTCTCTTTATGTGGTATTCTGAGAAAGCTGAAACAATTTAACAATTTAACAGCAGAGAACAGTTCTGGGAAGATTCTGTGACTCAAGATTTGAGCAAACTCTGGGATGGGCTGTCTTAGCTAATACACTATTAGTTAATTAATATTGGATGACTAACCCCTGAGGTTCAGGCTCTGCATCTTTCTGGGGAAAAAATCAGACAAAGAACAGCAGTTAGGGAAAGAGCTTGAAAAACATGTAGTGATGGGACACAATTACCAGCTATGGTTGGGACTGAGGAAACATCTCTTTCTTGAAAGTGCCTGTAGTACTCAAGAATAGCTCAGAAACTAAGGGATGGAGATAAAAAATATAAAGCACCTTTGTCTACCCAAGGGATAAAAAGAAAATCACAAGTTGAGCCCTTGAACAGTATGAAATGGGCTGAAAAAACATAATAGCTCTGAAAGTACTTTTATTTGCTCTGGGTTTGAGTCTTCAGGAAGCCATCACTTCACATTTTCAAGCTTACCTCTACCACCTGGAGGTTAGAATTTTCATTAAAAAATATAGGTGAAGGTGCTCCTGCAATCATCTGACTTCACCTGTTTAGCCCTTCAAGAAGATCCCTATAATGGCTGAGGGTAAGTGTGATGAAAAGGCAGGATTCCATCTGACCTGAGGAGAGATGGGTCTTCAGCCTCCAGTCCAGGCATTATAAAAGGTAATTACTGCCTCATTATTAGTAGTATTACTAAGAGAAAAGCTCGTCTCCTCCAGGCAACTCTTGCAGAGTCGGAGGCCTGGGAGGTGCAGGGCAGGGGGGCCAAAGGCACTGCCAGCCCCGGGGGAGCACCTTGGGTAGGGTGGCCAAGGCACATGTGCCTTCACGGTGGCCCAGCCTCCACGAGCAGGCAGCTCTCAAGCAGCCGGTCACAGTGGCCAAACCATGGCAGTGAAACACACCTGTCCTTGGGATCAGGGCCCCGAACCCTTGTCTTGGATGTTTGATTCAGGGCACGTCTTTCTACGCCTTATTTTGAGCGAGCCCCAGCTCGCCCCCCGCGGCCGTTCCGGAGGCTCCTGGCGCCATCTCATGGCCACAGCGACGTCCTGGCGTGGCCAGCGGGGCGCTGGGCTCTGCACACCGCAGGGCAGAACCCCGTCCTCCTCACACTGCCCGCTGCTGGCCAGGGCTCTGCTCACGACCTAAGTCATTCTAAAGAGACCTTTATCTCATCTATGGTGGCGTCTTTAGCAGATCGAGACATTCGTCCGAATTCATGTGTGTGAACAGAAGGACCATACCCCTGGTGCATGTCGGTCTTTTTCAACCTTCCTTTCTACAGCAGAGGAGTCCAAGAGTGTGGGCTGGAGGAGCTCGGTGCCCTGCAGCAGAGCTTTAGTCTGCAAGTCCAGCAGGACGTGGCTGCAGTGTCCAGCAGGACAGCTGGCCCCGTGCCCCAGCTCGCCAATCCGGACACGCTGCGGGACTGGTGTTTAACACCAACCACAAAAGGCTTTTAACACCTGCGACTCTTCCCCCAAGTGCCCTGTGTCTTCTCAAGGCAGACCTTCTAAAAAGACACTTGGTCCGGCTCTGAGGAGCAGCAGGAGATGGAGTGTCCCCTCCTGGTCCTCGAAGAGAATTGCACTTCTGACAAAAACTCAGTGAAACGCTGAAGAGATTCACACATTTCATGTGTGAAATAATTTTGCAGCAGAAATGGCCAAGGTGAAATATGTGGATCAGGATGTGAACTTTTCCAAACTTATCAGTGTTTTTATCTCAAGCTGCCCTTAAAACCACATCCCCATTGTCTCTTCAATCTGTATTACTAAAACTCCACCTTTTCTATATCATTAAAAGCATCCAAGACCTAGTAACAGAGTGGTTGCTCAAGCATGAGTTAGTTCAAGGCTGCATGATGGGGCTGCAGAAGTCAGAGCAGAGCCACCTCCCCACATGGGTATGACAATATTGACTCTGAATATTTCTCCAAGTTGGTGCTGGCAGGAAGGATAAGACTGTTGACAGTATTTCAGTATTTCAGCACAGAGGCTAAAGTATCTGTAATCCTGAAAATGCTGAGAAGCACCATGATGTTGTAGCATGCGGGACTCTACCTCCCAAGCATGTCACAAGCATGTCACACCCAGAAGAAAGAGCCATATGAATGTCAACAGCCACAAAGCCAACATCCTGTGTGATGTTTTAGCCACTTAGTCTGTGACTGACCTAACTCATTAAGCATTTTGTCCTTACGTGGAAAATGTGCCTGAAGTTCAGAGACATATCCTCTGTCACTGCCACAAACATGAACCTCTTGTTAACTCAAGTGCATCTTACAAACAGTTTTCCCACTCAAATACCTATTTGAAGACATGGAAGTGTCACAGGGTTCACTAGGCAGAACATGGGACACACTCAGAAGCCTCTGACACTCTGTGGCTGAGAGGCTGGGAGGGCACAGCTGGGCACTGTCTCCTTGCATCAGTCCCTGGCTGAAGCCAGCAGCTTGTTCAAAGTGAATGGGAGAGTGAATTTTCCTCGTGACCCCATGAGCCACCTATCAAAGTCTTTATAAAGCAGAGTCACAAAACAACTGCACTGCAGAGAGACACAGGGAAAGGAAACTCTGGGAGGAGTCTGTGAGCGGGAGACAGCAGCAGCTCCCCAGAGGTTGTGCTTTGTGAGAAAGGGCTGTGGCTGAGCATGCAGCTGGCTGCTAAGGCTCCTCAGCAGTGTCAGATGAGAGCTGTGCTGGCTGGCCTCCTCTCACACCTGGGGGTTTGTGTCACTCAGCTCCTGCGACAGCCCAGCCCGGCTGCTGCCCACGTGGCAGAGCCTTGGCATGGGAACTGCACAAGGACTGGCTCTGAGTTGGAGCTGTAAGTGTTGGAGCAGAGAGGCTTGTGCTGCTCCAAAGGCTCAGAAATAGCAGGGGTTGTTAAAGGTGGCTGAGTAACCAGCTGCCATGCTGATCCCCCTGCTCAGCCTTCCCCTCTTGTTCTCGTGGTCACAACAACATAATATTGATACGAACACACTACTGACACAACACACAAGGAGATTGTAGGAAGCTGCTCTGGAGCAGACTGCATATCCTGTCCTTGGAAGGTCCTAGCCCAGGGCAGCATCTGCCCTGGAACCTGCAGTATGCAGAGTCTGTCATGAGCACATGAATCCTCAAGAACCCCGAAGAAGACACTGGGACCCCACAAATTAAACAAATGTGAAAGGGTAAGCAGGCTCCCCCTGTTAGTGAGCCAACATGCATTATGCAAACAGTCTGATTCTGCTCTCACATCAATTTTGCATCATTCCAGCTCATGGTTTTCAGTAGCTCCTCTCAGCTGACATCTATGCAAGTGTCAGAACAAAAATAATGCTCTTTTTCAGTCATTTCTCTAGAGCAAAATTTGTACCACTGCAGGCACCAAGTCCATGTTTCTGTTCTAGACACATTCTGAGCACTGAAATGTAACCCAAGAAGGTGGCATCTGGTACACACAGGTCACCCCGGCTCCAAAGCCCCCAGGAGCAAACTGCATGGGAAGTGAATGACAGGAACAGAAGATTACCCCTTCACTGGTTTTCTGCAAATCTGAAGAAGTGTTTCTTGTGTCATTGCCTGCGTCCCCAGCATCAGAGCTGCTCTTATTTTCTTCCTCTTTGCAGTCCTTATCATCTTCATCTCCAGGAGATTTCCGTGACTGCTTGGAGGATTTCTAAAATGATCAGCAACAAAGTTAAAATTAAAACCTGAGGTTCAGCCATAGAAAGACACTTCTGAAATGTATGTGGAATGCAGTCTGATCACGCATTTCCCTGTTCAAGGTGAATATTGGGGAGGGGTTGAAAAGCATTTTTCAGGTGAAGTAGCTGGAGTTGCTGCCACCAATGAAGGAAATTTCTCTGAAATTCTGTGTTCAGCACAGGTTGGCAGCTCAATTGACTGAAAGACAGACACAGTAATAGGAGCTGGGTATTAGTGCTGGGTCACCTGTAGGTTTTGCTAGTTAATGAAACAGATGGTGCCAGCTTGGCAAAAGTTTTGATTAAACACAGAGATGTAAAATGAGAATAACATTAGCAGAGCTGCTTTCCATACTTTTTTTTTTTTAGTGCTGTCAGCTTTAATATATTAACAGTAGAGCCATGTGGAACCAATACATCTTTTCCTTTACATCCCTTTATGTTATGCAATTCTACAGTACAAAAGGATAAATTGTGGCATTAAGCCACCATTTTCATAACCCTCTGTTTGCCCAGAGTCTTCTGGAAAGAAGATGGTAGACCATACCTGAATTTCTGATATAAAACACACAAAAGGGGTGAAAATACATTTTGTTTGGTGGATCAACCACAAAAATTCACACTCTCCCCCAAACTGTGCCTGGATCAGATTGTTTGCTTGATTCTTCTCATTTCCATTAGTTTCCTATTATGTTGCTCCCCTTCACTCCAGGTGACAAGTGAGAAGTCTATCTGAACCCAAAGGTGTCACTTCTCAGGGGATTTTGTCCACCAGCCACCGTGAGACAGACACATTGCTCTTAGCTTCCTGATCTACACTGTTACGTAAGATCTTAACAGGGCTGGTAGGTACTACAGTGCAGGTCTTAAATCTACAAATTGAGCATCCTACTCCCTGCTTAATGAATTAGTTCTTCCACCTTCCCATTCTGTATCCTGGACTGAAGTATTTCACACTCAGCTACAAGAGGAGCAGTTGAGCACATCTGACCCTACCAGATCTTTCTGGCAGATGGGAGGGGGAAGCTTCAATTCTCCTGGACAGGAACCAAACCTGAACTCATGACTCTCAGGAGGCCCACTCCTAAGGACTTTTTTCTTCCTCTTGGGGAGAGACCTGTCTGAGATGATCAAACCTATCAATCTATCTTTGCATGGGTTTTCTTCCCAGCCCTTCTGATCTCCTTCCCACAGTTTCACCTTCTTCTCAGTGTGTGGGCACTAGAACTGGGCAGAGTATTTCAACTGGTGTCTCACCAAGGCTCTCTACAAAGTAAGAGCACTCCCCTTTGCCTATTTGAGCACCACTGTCATGGTATCAGAATCAAAATGCTAAAGGAGGAAGAACAAATTTCCATGAGGTGAACAGTATTCCAATTATAAATGCCCATGGATAACAACAGGAAAAGTCAGAAGATAACCTTTGAAGTGTAGGATTTTTTCCGTTTTGAGCCGGCTTTTTCATTCTTTCTTTTTCCTTTTCCATCCTCTTCTACCCGATCACCTTCCTCCTCACTGCTGGCATCTGCTGTATTTCCTCCTTCTCCTTCAGTTTCTGATGAGCTCTGTTGCTGAATTGCCTTTAAAATAACAACAACAACAACAACAACAATAACATCAACAATAAAAATATCACTAATACCTATTACTGAATTTTTATTCTGCACTGAAGATAGAAAGATGGAAATGGACAGCTTACACTTTAATTGATATAGTTAGGAAGAGCTCGGGTTATTTTTGCAATTATCAGGAAAAAGGGCTGCAAAGGCAATTCTCTCAGTCACCACTTGAACTCAGTTTTCAGATGCAGATTCTGGGATAGCGTGTTCGGAAGGGTTTACACAGAAACAGAAGATCCAATAACAAAAATGTGTTTGCTGGAGGAGAACTAAGGGCTGCTCAGTGGAGAGACCTGGCATGTTCTACTCTGGGAAAAACTACTGAAACTTTCAGACTTTGGCTGCAATAGCAGAGACTTTTTTTGTGAGAGAAGATGGCTGTTACACTCCCCTCAGAGGGCAAGATCTCTGTGTTTTGGAAAAGCAGACCCTGACCAGCAGGCTGAGCACTCTTTGACAGCCCATCTCCCACAGACTATTCACTGGATTTTTTTTAAAATCCCCAAGTGTATGCAAAACATGTGTAGGGCTGAAAATATGAAACAGGAACTGAGAGAGGCAGCAGCTTTTCTGCAGGTGGTCTGTATCTCTGGCTTGTAGTGTTTTGTGATAATAATGTAATAGGTGTTTGTCTTCTTTTGGAGGCGATTCCTGCCTTCAAAGGACCACATTTTTTTAATGAGAAAAGTTCTTTGTTTTATACAGCCCACCAACTACTTTTCTCCCCCTCCAGCTATACTGACTTTCTGCTCTGGACACCCAACAGGGAGAGCTGTTGTGCAGCAGCAACTGTCTCCTACCAGCAGATTAACCCTCCACCTCCTCACTCCTCTTAGCTTTGGCACTGCCAAATGTAAAAATCAAAAGTGCAGTGACCTTAAGGTCTGTGTAAAATACATGGAGCCTGATATAAAAATAAACAACAGAAAGAAGAAGTCAGAAATTATTCATGTTTGTACAGGAGTAAATAAAACCATCCATTTTTAATTTAACTAAATGTGTTGCAGAATTTTCCACTTCACCACCCCAGAATGTCACAGAAAGCAAAAGGCTCTGCAGTATGATTAAAGTTCCATTTGTCACAGAGTGTGAGACCACAGTTGTTCTTTACATTACACAATTACCAGAGCTGTGAAACTTTCTTGCTCCATCAAAACCAGAACCTTACACATCACTCTTAAAATGCTCACTTTGACAAGCAGTAAAAGAAAACACAAGAAAGATAGGAGCAATAGGTGTGAAAGTCATTTACCTGATATCCAGTAAACTTTACTCCAGGGTTGTTTTCTATTTCCCACAGGCCTTCATTAAATCCTTTTCGCTTGTTCGATTTCCCAAACTTATCTTTATATTCTTTATATGGGAAAAGGTCTTTGGGCCCCAGGAACGCGCTGCATTTTAACAGAGGTAACATTCAAAAAAGGACTTAGCACTCTCCTCTTCAAAAAATCATAACATTAATAGTGCAGATGCTTTCCCTAGTGTTCTGTTCATTCAATCATTTCTTTTCTAGTCTTATTTATTTATTTTTTGGTCACACTGGCTTTGAGTTACTGCTGTGAGTCTGATTTAATGGATTAGCTCACCATCCTGATGTTTGATGTAGTAAAATCATGCTGGGTATCTCTAGAAACAACTGAAACATCTCTATTTTATTAACTACTGCTGGGAACTGGCACTTGAACAGTTTATGAAACTGTTTATGATATCATTGCTTCTGATAGCAAGGGACCAAACTTCCAGTCCTAGTGTTATAAATCCAGAAAGGCCTCAAAAATGCCACATGAAAAGTTCAGCATGTAAGGAGTGCCTAGGACCCATGAGCCAAAATTTATCCCTCGTACTATGGGATAGAAAAAGCAGTGGCATTTATTATTATCTATACTTCCAGTAAGCCTTTAGAGCTTATTGGGAGCTGCTTTCTTGGAATTAGCCCCCCACATACTAAATTCTGCACAAACACAATAAAAATGCTCTTTCCCAAAAGTCTTATAATTTCATATAAGAACAAAAAAACAATGGATGAATATAGGCAGATGAGTAATACAAGGAAACAATGAGACACACAGGGTGCTTGTGGCCAAATAGTTTTTTAGACAGCACAGCAAAGGAGGGATTTTGTGCTTTGCTGCTGCCTAAGTCAGCTACACACTGGGCCAACTAATTTCAAGCACCACAATGCAGGGAAAAATAATTATTAGAAAAAAAAAAGAGTGATGATTTGTCCTGCTTTTTCTACACATATTACAGTAAAACTCTAACTTCTTCTTAACTCTTAAACTGAAGGAAGCATAACTTTCTTTTTGTTGGGTATCTATATCTACTGTATCCTGCATTGTGACACTGAGATTGTAACCACAAGTTAAATTAAAACAATGAAGGCAAAAAGAGCCCTTCATTCCCACATGTAAAGATTCTGTGTCATCAATGACCAGAGCTGAGCAAGTCCCAGTATCCTTCACCATAATCACTGTCCTACTTTCCTGATGATCTCTGCAATTTATGTTAACTCTGGTCTCCATTACTGTGGGATTGAGGAGCTCCACCATGTCCATCACATTTATTGTTGCAACCTCACCACGACATTGGGAGTCTGCCCTTTTTTGCAGATGGGATTCTGAGGCACAAAGATTTGTCCAAGGTCAAACTCAAACTGATAGCAGAGTATAGAGGGAAAACCAGCTCTCTTCAGTCTCAGTCTAATATCTTAATCACAGGATAATATTTCTTCCTTTCTGCAATCATTATTTCAGATTAATGCCTGATTTATGCCCAGCATTTATGAATGTGCAAAATTCCATTCACCTAAATCATCCCACTGGCCGAGCAGTTTGCCAGTGCAGAGCTGAGGTTGCTAAAAAGTCATCAGATGACAAGTCCCTGAGGAAAGAGGTTCTTTCTAACTCCACATGAGACAGCATGGGATCCACACTCAGTTGGATATTGAAAAATATTTTAATTATATAATTACAAAGCCAAGAATGCATTTCTACCTGAAAGCCAAACAGAGATTTCCAAACTAACAGATGTCATGTTAATATTAAATGTACACTAAATAAATTATGTTATCTATGCTTTTGCTAATACGTGGAGATATCTCCTTGTTGTCAAAAATATAAACAAACAGTTCTAACACAAATAACAAAGGAAAACTGTATGAAACTTAGTATGAGCTACCTTAACTTAGCTCAACAGTAATGTATGGAAATGTTTCTACAGCCTTTTATGTAAAGCAAATACTGAAAAACTGTCAACGTCTTTGCTTGAAATGCATTCATTGCCACTGGGAGAGGATAAGTTTCTATTGCTCTGATATAAAACTAAGGAGCTGCAATCTTCAGTTCATTTTTAACAGTTAGGCTTTTACATTCATAAGGTAGGAACTACAAACTGTTTTTCTGTTTCAGATGCTACAGTGAGATCACGAGCTCACAAATCAAAAGAGATTATCAGTTTGGGATTCACTCATTTTGGAATAAAAGTGGTCAGTTTTTTTCTTAAATGTTTCTCAAAAATGATGTTTCCATTTAAAAAATAATTACATTTTGGTTTCTGATTTGAAAGCATTGTAAGTTTATTTAAACTTTATTATTTTCAGATTATTTTGTGACAGTAGTAGTAGACTACAATATATCAAAACATCAGGTTGTTTCATTCTAGCAATGAAGCTAGAAAAAATAGAAGAACTATTTTAACTAAAGAGAGGCTATTATGAACCTTATAAAGCAGAAACTGCCTTTAAATATTCTTTTAAAAATAAAATGTGATGTATGAGCTATGGAGCTTATAATATTCTGGAATAACATTAAAATTCAAAAATAAACAGTACATTTTTAATAAAGCTTCAAGCCTCTAACATTGAATTTAAAATATCAGAATTTAGTTTTTTTCAGTTTTAAAGGAATTCTAGAAAACATGTTACCTGCAAATGGGGAAGGAAAAGTTTTAAAATTACAATATTTTGCAAAATGGAATGTGACTTATTTTTTAGCTATCTCAGACATAGTTTAAACTAGAGACATGTACATTATAATATTGAAACCCTGTACCTTGGAGCAATTATGATGAGACCTAACTTACCTCTTGTGCTCTGATTCCTTTCTTTCCCTATCAGCTCAGCCAGCTCAGTTCTTCTATCACTTCTGTGAGCTCCATCCTACAGCATCCCAGCACAAATCTCCCAGGAATGCACATATTTTAAAGCTCTGCCTGATTCTCTGGGCTCTGCTTCTTTTCATATCACAAACTACCAAGCGAGTTCTCACACAGGACACAAGCTCAAACATGTCCAAACACAAGAGCCTGATCTCTGCTATCATGGACATCCAAGTCAAAAATATTTGCCTCTGCCTCTGAGTTCAGGGCTTTTTCAGACCCTTTAATGAGTTCATGCCAACACATTTCTTTACAGGATACACAGGCTTTTATGTTTAGCTCATGGTAGGACCATGAAGGCAGCACCATTCCCAACTACTTTCAGCTTTCACTCCCATTTGTTAATACAAATGAGTTGGGCTTGCAGGACCTTTCTCTAGGCTCCCAATGGCTTCAGTCAGTATTTGTTCCAATGAAATCAGAGGAAATGATGTTAGCTGCAGTGGAAAAAGGCATTTCCAAAGGAACAGGCAACGCTCATTCACTTACGTTTCATGAGTCCCAAAAAAGAAGATGGGGTACTTATTTGCTGGAGGCTTGACGGCTCCTTCAGGAAGTTCATCAATCTGTAAGACAGAAAACAGTGGAAAAAAGATTATTCCCAAAAGTGGTGTCCCTCATGCAAGAATGCCTACCAAGCCATGGAGGTGCTAGCACAGGTATCCTGCAGCCCTGGAAGGTCCCACTGTGTGCTGGGGTGGGGAAGGGAAGACAGCTGCTGCTTTTTCAGGCAAAGTCAGCATATGAAATACTGCAAGGAGACAGCAGAAGACTCAGGAGCACACACAAAGTTTTAATGATTTCATTGGCATTATAATACACAAAGGCAATAAAATAAACTCTGCTTAATTTAAGTGTTAACTTCAGATGCTGCCTCATCAAAGGCATCGAAACCCAGAGGGTAATCCTGCCTGTCTCACACAGCCACCTCAATAACTTCTGCAACAAATGGGGAACAGATGGGACTCTGGGACTCTGCAGCTGGAAACCAGGACAATCTCCCAGTGGTGCTTCCTGTGGTGATGGTGATACAGAGTGTAAAATGTGTAACACACGCCAGGGAGGAGGGCCAGGGACTCTCCTTCCCCTGCAACACCCTGATAACTGGATTTGGTTACCACTCCCCTCTCTACCCTCTCTCTTCTTTCACGTTTTAATCCTGGCCTTGTATTTCTCATAGATACATGGATAGAGCTGCAGAGCAGTGAAAGAAGGGATGCTGAGGGTGTTCTCCTGAGGTAGAGCTGGTATTCAAACAAACACTCAGGCTAAGCAGTGCCCAGACCCCTTCTCCCAGAGTCTGAGAGCATTGGTTGTGAGGCAGGAGGTGAGGCCCAGGACTTAATCTTGACTATGCCTAATTTTGCAGTCCTCTGCAACAGAAATAAGAGAGTCCAGGTGCCTACCCACATAAACCAGAAACACAGCAAAGCTTTAAATAAGATCCAAGAGCCTGCCTTCCCAGAAACGGCACTTCTGAGCATATGTGGGTGTGAAATTAAGTGTCCAGAGAACTCTCTGGCTAAGAGAGAGCTTAATGAATCTAGATATCTACAGGGCAGCACCAGTGAGCAGGTGAATGGCCTGGTGCCTGGTCTAAGGCAACTCAGTCTCAACATAAGCATCCTGCCAAATGTCACTGCAACTGAGAGCAAAGTGCTGACATAACAGTGCTATACAAAATCTGCTCCTCAGCAGAGCAGGGATGGAACCTGCACGTTTTCACTCAGGAGGCCAGACCCACATGTGCTTTCCTTCTCTTTTCTTGCTGAAGGATCCCTAACACTGAATTATTATTGATTAATAAGCACCAGATTGTTTTCAAAGGATGTCCTCTTTCACGGTAAAGCATCTGCTTGGCTACATAGCTTTCAAAGGAGTATGAGCTTTGGTAAGAATTCAAACCCTTTTGGTCTTCCTGCAAGGACACCCCTTGGGGATGGAGAAACGAGAGCCACATGTGGAACTGTAACATCACAAGACTCTGTTCTGTAGAAGAAATGGATGTCTATCTTTTCAGTCTAACTGGAACATTCTCTGAAGCTGCACCAAAATCTGGAGATCTGAGAGCATTTCCAAACCATTCCCTCGGGGGTGTGTATGGTGGGGCTCTGGCACACTGGGTCATGTGTCCCCATGCACCCACCTCCCATCACAGTCTGGAGGAGACAATCTGGGATTGTCACAGGTGTCACATGTCTTGTGGGCACAGCAGTTACTTCTTTCTTGTACTTAACAAAGCTAATAATTTGATAAATAAAAGGAGAATCTATTATTTAAATGCACATAGAAGGAAAATACGCACTGGTGGAGGATGAACACGTGCATTCCCTTTTAGCTCAGCTGTGTGAAAGGAGGAACTGAAACAACAAGATGGGCTTTTTGGTGTCCTCTTTATCATCAGGACTACACAGAAGAAAGGCTGCCGAAGATATTACTTTAGAGCTCATCATTTTCTGACATTAACTATTTGTTTTTCAAGAAAGTGCCCATAAGGCTGCTATTTGCTCACAGTACATTATTAGACTTATAAGAGTGATAAAAAATCTGCAGGTCAAAACCACTGCAACTCCCTTTCCAAACTGATAGCAAGTCAGGGAGATACTGCATGTCTCCAAAGCATTTTACACCTCCTTCAAGATGGAAGTACCCACATGTCAGAGCAAAAGGCTGTGCTGGCAGTTTACCAAGTACAGGGAGAGGTAACACACCTCGACTGTCTGGATGCCATAGCCATCCTCCTCTTTATTGCGACAATGAAGATGTCCAGATACCAGACCCCAGAAAAATGTGGACTTCTTTGACTGAGACAAACAGTGTCTGCTGGGACTCGAGTGCAAATCTCATTTGGCCACTTGAAACACGGCGCCAGCTCTGGGCTGCATTACAGAGCAGCACAGCCCAGTTACTGCCTCAGCCCTCTCAGAATCTCTCATGAAATAAAGTAAACAGCTGTAAATGATCAGAAAAGGGAGGGGGGAGAATGAAGACATGCTTAGTAGGGAATGCTGATCAGAAGGGATTGGGGATCTTACATCACACAATGTGCTATGCTCTAAAGCAGTGAGTATCTCCTAAGCAGTATCCCAAGTGGAGTTAAGCCTTCTGTCTTATTCCCAGCACTTAATACTGTTAGCTAAGGAGCAGCACCAAATCAACAAAGGAGACATCTGTCATGCAGCTCACCTGCTCCCCATTTTGTGGTATATTTCTTTATTCATCCAAGTATTCCTTCTGACTATGTATCATCACAGGAAACCATAAAAAAGCTTTTCATAGCTTTTGGGAGTTGGCATACACATACAAACACATGCAGTATAAATCTGCACCAAACAGCTCAAGGAGAGACTGTTAATGCTCCCACTCTAACATTTCACTCTGCAGCTGAGGTCAAGACTTTTCCTGCCTTCACTGATATTGCTGTAAGCTCCCCAGCTCTGGGGCTTATGTTGCTAGTACTGTAACAAGGTTGGATATAAACTGACAGTGTTATCTTAGGGCCACTGAACTCTGCGGCAAAAACTCCAGGGAATTTAGTGAAGGATGAGACCCTCTCTGTCATTAGGAAAGATCTCCTCCTCTTTTACCTCTTTCACACAAATCCCTGCATTAGAGACTGTGAGAGGAGAGTTTTGCCCAGTCTCCCTATTCCCAGTAAAGCCACCTTTGCCCTCGGTGAATGTGGAGTCCCTTCGTGCTTATTTAGCTGCAGAACAACCCCAGCACTCCATGACAATTGCTGTTTTGTTGTAGCAGAAAGCAAGCAGTACAAGCAACCATACTGCAATCTCCTGCTGCTGCACTCAGTCACAATTTATTCCCATTCTACAGGATGTTTTGGTTAAATTTGCTGCAGATTTGGATACTATATTTTTCCCCATATCAGCAACATCAAAGAGAGGGAGGGAGAGAGAGGAAGAGAGTGAGCGCATGAGCACAAGAGCAAAAAAAGCATTGCTGCCTTGAACCAGGAACAAAAGAGGAAAGAGCACCCCTACTAGAACACAGTGTTGTAGTCACAGAAACCTCAATAATGACTAAAGCATCTGTCTATCAGAGAGTCAGACTGTGACTGTGTTTTGCTCCTGGAAGGAAACAAACAGATTCTCAAGTACCCGCTATAACCTGCAATCAAACACGAGCTCCATCCCTGCCTGAAGCAGAGAAGGCTGGAGCTTACTGCCACAGAAATCAGTGTGAGCAGTGCATGGCGTGCAAATCTGACATGTGCATCAGCAACACCATGGGCAGCCGCTTCAATTATGGCTAAAATTAAAGCAGGTGGTTTCAGATTTCGAGTTTTATCCCCTTAGCTCCCGTTGCTGTCATCTGCTTAATGAATAACAATTGCTTTCTTTTTGCACAACCTCAGCAGAGCTGCACTGCCCAGCATTTGTTTGCCAACCAAGCAGCAGAGCTTTAAAGATGTAACTGCAAGGTTTTTTCCAGTAAACAAATGCCAGGCTTCTAGGGTCAAGAACACTGAACAGAAAATTCAGCTCGGTCTTCTCCAACCAGAGCAGGGCTTTATCAAACCGTGTTGCTAGTGACTACCAATGTGGAGGCAAGAAATCTGTCAGGATCCTTACCCTGTAGTTTACTGGCTAGGATGGGTGTGCAGCCCAAGTATTTTGCTCTCGGTGGTGCCGAGCAATCGCTGACTTCTCGGGGAGCGTTTCGCACTGGCTGCCAGGGTGGGTTTGGCAGCACTCGCGCTGCAGCGCTCCCTTCCCGGCTGCCGTGAGGTTGGGGACCCTGGGGAGCGAGGCTGGACTGGCGCTGCAGAGCAGAGCCCAGCGACAAGGACAACAACAGCGGCTCCCACAAGCACAAATCATCCCCGTGCCTGCCTGTGGGATAACGTGGCATATTCCTGACAGGCTGAGGAGCTGGCTGGGAGGGCTGGTGCAGAAGCAGAGGAAGCTGCACCCCCTCCCGGGTGCTGTGCTCTGCAGGGCTCTACGTTCCCTGCAAAATGGGAACCATGTCTCTGCGAGACACGGAGACAGCGGCACGCTTTGTCTCTGCCGTGCTTGCACAGCCGCTTTGGGCGGGCTGATGTCACTGCAGCGGCCAGGAAGGGGCTGCTCTGCCCACCAGCGCAGCACGGGCATCCCAGAGGCATCTCCTTCCAGCTGGAGGGGCAGCAGGTGTCATGCTTTATGGCATCACAAAACCTCCGTGCTGTGGATAAGCTGCTGTTCAGAAGCAGGAATTCCAGGCTGTCGGGGTGGCTTTCCACCAGACCCTGTCCTACTGCTTTCCAACAGAATTTTACACACAAAAAAAAAGGTATTATGCAAAAATACCTATCAGGTCCCCATTTATGGAAAAGAAAACTTTACATCAGCATGCAGGGATGCTTATGTGGGCACCGAAACCATGAGATTTCCTTTTATTTTGCAAAAAGAGGGAATTAAAACTGCAGAGCAGTAATCACTGATTGTTTTGAGATAGTGTAAATGCCTTTGATTGGCAAAAGCACACAGAACCATTGCTGAGATCCACATCTCCCACTGAAATCCCTGGAGCCACTGCACAGCAGTCGAGCAGAGGCCTATAGTGTTTGCTGGAAAGTGGTTCAAATTGCTTATTATTGCCCAACACATGGAAGCAGCTTGATTTTTTGCAGTTAGCTTATTAGCAGAACTCTAGATGGATAAAAGCAATACTCTTCAAAATCCATTATTAAAATAGGATATTTTGCTTTACTACAACATTTTTATTCCAATGGATTTATTATGCTTTTTAATAGCTAATGCTACTGGGAGTCAGCAGTATAGCAGTATCTTTTCTAAACCATTATTTAAAATACTGTTCTGTAAGATGTAAAATATTAATTTTTTTTTTCCCAGAGGATCCTAAAATGTAAAAAAAAAAAAAAAAAAAATCCAACCTGCTTCAAGCTAAAAACTGTGACTCAAATTCCATAGTGCTTAAATTGAAGAGCAATCCAACTAAAGCTGATTGGAGACTGCTGACTTTTCCTCTCATGTATCAGGACTGATATTTGAAGCAGAGCACTACTCCCCAATGTACATCACATACCTGAACTCCTAGTGTGGAATGCTGGCATATGCACTTTTTCACCCATTAAAAAAGATAACCCTGTGAAGGGTGAGACTGGAAGCAGAATCCAACTTAATAAGGTGGAATTGCACAGCTACAAAAGTAAAAATTAAAAAAGTCTCTGGGCATGGAAGAGTGCCACCAGCAAAAACAAAAAGCAAAACAAGATTAAAACCAGCAGAGCATACTTTTGAACACTGCTGAAAATGGCTGAAGGGTATCCTGCAGACAGCCAGAAATGACAATATAAAGACATCAATCCTCCTTTTTTTTTTTTTTTTTTTTTTCCTGTGCATGCTCAGGACCTCAACGAGATAGAAGACAATGAAGGGTTAGTTGGAGTCCAAACAATGCTGGCAGCAATGTCTCACTTGGAAAGATCAGCAGTCTTGCAGCTGAGTTCAGCCCCTTTACATCCCTAATTAGCAGCATATTTTTAAGACAGAAAGTTGAAATACACTTTCTGCAGAGCTGCTTTAATCTCCAATATGAAAATGGGGCCAGAGCTTAGTTCTGCGTGACTGGTATCTATATGCATGACTTTGTAGATTACTGATCTGTTCATGTGATTCAAGTCCTCTCTGCACTTCTGGGGCTGCTGGATGGAAGACTGTCAGAGGAAGAGACTTGGGGGATACAAAGACAAGTCCTCTCTCTGACACTGGCCCTTGGGATGACCTTGGCCACATGACTCACTGCATCTCCTCCAGTCTCACTTTTATGAATGGGGACTATGGGACTGTTCTCCTTATAAACACTTTAGGTCCACTGCTAGAATGAGAGGAACTCCTGGTAACGCACACTTCCAGCTCTGTCAGAGTTGTATTTCAGGTTACCAATCTGTAATCCTCACAGTGAGCACACCCCAAAGCCAGGCTGCTGCAGAAATGCTCTGTTTTCTCCAAATGAAGTGTTTCCCTGCTACTGTGAATGAAGCAATGGTGCTACCACTAGGATTCTGGTTTCCCCAGTCTCTTCCCTAAGGAGAGAAAAGGATGTGATCACACTGTTTTCAGTCTGACTCTTACCTGCAATAACTCAGGGACATGTCAGACAATTTTGCCAAACCAGACAAAAGGAGAAAGGCCAGAGAGATATTAAGTTTCCCCATGTTTTGTGATAAATAGGCTGTCCAACAGAAGATGGGCAGACAAGCAGTCCATATGCTGAGAGACAGCTTGCAATGCAGGCTAAATCAAAACATCAGACACTGGGAAATCCACACAAAAGCAAGCCAGAGAAAAATAAACTTAAGTTTCATGGCTTACAAAATTACTTTTTATTTGTGAATGGGTGGGGAGAGCTCGTTTATTTTAAACAAATATTGCCAGCTCGGAGGCATTTAACATTTACTTTTCTTCCCTTTAAGCACAGTGAAGGCTTGCTTCTCCTTCATCTGAATTATTCCTCAGATATCAAAATATTGTTTGCAATGTACATCCACCAAAGCAAATCAAAAGAGTGAGCTCACTAACACCTAATGAAAGCAGTTTCTGAGGACAACATTTGGTTATCCTACTTTACCATCTTACCACAAATATTTTTGTCTTTAAATATACAAGTGTGCAAGAAATACACATATAAAAATGTGTTTAGAAGACATAGAACAAACAAAAATTAAATAACCAGTTAAGACATCAATAAGAGAGAAATTTCAGGGACTGGGCATTCACAAACATTGTATTTCTGTCCTCCTACTCTCTTCTTAAAAACCAAAGGGACACAAAGAGTCATATAACCTTCCTCTCCAGAGTGTTCAGATAAACCCTGCCACCTTCTGTATCTCATCTCCTCAGAGTGCATGGATGGTATAAGAACTCTTTAGACTGAGAAATATTTTTTCCCTCCCAAGATTTACACTAGAATGTTACTACTTCATTGATTTTCTTTGGTTTGAAGGAAGAATGTTATATTCATGAGGTAGGATTTTTTTTGCCAGTTAACTTGATCAAAACACTTTCAATTAGATACAGCCAGCCTAGAGCGTTGACATTTGGTCAAATACACACAACTGAATTTATACTTGAGGCTCATTTGTTCCACCCAAAGCTCCATATTCCACTGTCCAAGCTTTTATTAAAAGAAGTGTTGCTAGTTGTTATACTCCTATCAGCACACTTAAAAGCCGAAAGGTGAGCAAATTTCCAGAATACTGTGGTCTCCTAGACTCGGCTGGCTTAATTTACCATTTCTTTTTCAGTATCATTTTCCACCCCAAAAAGTCAGCTGAAAAAATCATTTTTACACAATATTTCCAGGCTGAAGAATACGGAGCATCTCTGTGGAGTATTTAGTCCAGCTTCCCAAAAAATACACAAAACCTTATTCACATTACAACTTGTGGCTAAGATTGTTTTGGGTAAGGAAACATGATCTATGGAGAACACAAGCCTCCAGTTTGTGACAGGGTGGACACACACACCAGAGACAAAGAAAGCAACAGTCTCTTCCACTTACTGCAGCCCCTGGCTCCTGCTAAGGAGGATTCAAGCTTGAGACTCTGGAGATTCCACTATTATCTGGGCTTTTGGGTACAGAAAACCCTCCTACTTGTCTCTCTGACCTGTTTTCTTACCATCAGTTGCAGCTAAGGGATATAATATCAGGGGCCTGAAACACTCCTTGCCACTGAACAGGTGCCTCATACAGAACATGCTTACTGTTGCCTGGGAAAAGAACACAAAATCTTGGTCCCTTGGAAACACAGAGCATGTTTAGTATCCTGCAACCCTCTGAGGTTCAGGTGCCACAGCAGAGATGGGACTAGGAGTGGCCTACCAGTCCTCTAGAGGGAATGGAGACACAGCCAAGCATGTATTTGTATTCATTATGCCCCTCTCTGCAGACCCACAGAACATAAAGCCTCACACTCTTAATGTGCTCACACCAGAACATCTATTTGCAGGATTCAAGCAACTCCTTCAAACATCAAATTCTGTTTCCTGGGATGATGAGCTGATGTGCCCTGCTAGCCAGGCAGCTCTGGGCAGGTACAGGCAGCCCTGGGCAGGCACAGGCAGCCCTGGGCAGGCACAGGCAGCCCTGGGCAGGCACAGGCAGCCCTGGGCAGGTACAGGCAGCCCTGGGCAGGCACAGGCAGCCCTGGGCAGGCACAGGCAGCCCTGGGCAGGTACAGGCAGCTCTGGGCAGGCACAGGCAGCCCTGGGCAGGCACAGGCAGCCCGCAGCAGGCACAGGCAGCCCTGGGCAGGTACAGGCAGCCCTGCGCAGGCACAGGCAGCCCTGGGCAGGTACAGGCAGCCCTGCGCAGGCACAGGCAGCCCTGGGCAGGCACAGGCAGCCCTGCGCAGGCACAGGCAGCTCTGGGCAGGTACAGGCAGCCCTGGGCAGGCACAGGCAGCCCTGGGCAGGTACAGGCAGCTCTCGGCAGGCACAGGCAGCCCTGGGCAGGCACAGGCAGCCCGCAGCAGGCACAGGCAGCCCGCAGCAGGCACAGGCAGCTCTGGGCAGGCACAGGCAGCCCTGGGCAGGCACAGGCAGCCCTGGGCAGGCACAGGCAGCTCTCGGCAGGCACAGGCAGCCCTGGGCAGGCACAGGCAGCCCGCAGCAGGCACAGGCAGCCCTGGGCAGGCACAGGCAGCCCGCAGCAGGTACAGGCAGCCCTGGGCAGGCACAGGCAGCCCGCAGCAGGTACAGGCAGCCCTGGGCAGGCACAGGCAGCCCGCAGCAGGTACAGGCAGCCCTGGGCAGGCACAGGCAGCCCGCACCGGCCGAGCTGCGCACGCAGCGCCGCAGGCACAGAACCTCCGCAGGCAGTGGGGCCGGTGCAGCCGGGGCACAGCCACGCTCACAGCACCCAGTGCCAGCTCTCACCGCGCTCGTGGCGCACCGGGAGAGGCCTCAGATCGTACTTTGGGCTATGGCTAAGCCTGATCACCCAGCATCGCTGGCACACAGCTCAGTTGTTTTGCTGTGATGCAAGTAACACGTAAAAAACAACAACGTGTACGCAAGCTGGGGGAAATGAGAAACAATGAAATCTAATTGCAAAGGCAATGAAATGGAGTGATTTGCAATAATTTTGCAAAGGCAGATTTTTCTGTTTACTCTGCTGCCAAACTGCAAACTCGTACCTGCAGGAGGGTCAGGGTCTCTGAAAGCCCCTGGCTGCTCTAAACCTGTCTGTAGTTGTTTCCTTTACTCCCCCAGCCTCAGCCACCCTCTAAGGCACAAAACAAGCCATTAAACCCCCAAACTATTTTACTAAGATGGAACTTTTGCCCGTGTCAACTGGGTTGCTAAAACCATGGAATGAAAAAAGACTCATGGAGTCACACTCTGTGCAGCACTTGGACCCAGCTTTGGTATTTTTACTGGGTTTGCTTTCAGTCTCTGCTTGTATTTCCAGAAACTGCCATTGGGGTGTCAAATGCCTTCTTTGCAAAGTCCCCTAGTCTAGGTTAAACTCTTAGGAATTTTAATCCTCCTGCCTAAAGAGACTCAGGAACAAGTTTTTCCAAGTCAAGTCATACCCCTCCCCACCTGCCCATTTTTCTGCTTCCAAAATCTCAGAATGAGAGTTTTCATTTAGTTTTGACCAGCCCCCCAAACTCAAGCAGCAGCTGACAGGAATTAAACTATATTAAAATATACAAAGCACTCCATGATGTACTGTAGACCTATGAACTTAGATCCTAATTACTAAACCATGTTAGGGAAAAAACAAAACAAAACAAAAAAACAAAAAAAAAAAAAAAAAAAAAAAAAACCCCAAAAAAAAAAACCCAAAACAAAAAAACACCCACCAAAAAACAAAAACAAACAAAAACCCCAAAAAAACCCCAAAAAAACAAAACAACCCCCCCCCCCCCAAAAAAAAAAAAAGCTCAAATCAAATAATGGAAACATGAAAGACAAAAAGATGTAGTTTTAGAAATATAAGTGGCATTAATGTCAGAGACAGGATGAATACATCAATATGGTAGTGACCAGATTTGCTAGGGTGGCAGCCCATCATTATAAAGAAAACAATTTACATCAAAACCACTAAAAAGGAGTTTTAAGCATGTGAATACTCTCTTTTAATCCACATGAATTAATCATGGGCTTGAAGTTGCCTATATGTTTATATTTGTGCAGGATGAAGAGTTACTTTTTAATATCCATTGTTTCTATCCAATATGCTAAGCTGAATACATGTATGAAGTATGTGTCAGTATTTTGTGTTACTCTCAAAGAACCTCTCAGAATACAGTGTTGCCATGAGCACAAGTTACCTACAAAACCAGTAACTCAGATGCAGTTATGTCACAAAGTCCACTCCAGAGTCTGCTTTCTTCCTCTGATTTTCTCTAACTTTCCACCTCTATACCTTCTGGCCATCAGTTTCTCATTTCTATCCCAGACTGGGAGAGGTAACCAGAAGATTAATTTTAAGGATCCAGCCTGTCAAGAACAAATTACACATGTGGAACGGTACTAACTATTTCCCACATACATTAATATTAAATTTTTAAAACCTATGAATCAGGGAAGGCGTCCATACTAAGCATGTTTTCATCATACTAGGCATCCATCAGCACGTTTTCTTTTTTCTTTTTGTTTTAAAAAGCAGTTATGAAGAAGCAGCATATTATTCTAACTCATATTGTGCAAATAAACGGAAAAGGCAATTACAAATAAAAGAGGACTTGGTTAGTGATACATGTATCTGGAACTAGGAAAAGGCAGTAGGGAACACTGCACATATGGATTTACACTGGGATCCAGACAAAGTGTTTATACAGACTTCATAGAAATCAAGAAAATCCAACCAAAAGCCTTTCTGTCAGTATTGAAAATTTTAATTCTCTCACTTGCCTTTACTTTCTAATGCACTGGTGATGACACATGATGTGTCCAAACCACACTCCACAACCACAGTGTTTTAGCTCACACTGCTTTTACCTGTCAAGATCCCCAATTCAGCCTCCCAAGCAGCATTCATGATGGCATCATTTTCAATAAATCTGCCTTGGTTCCAACCCTGACACCCCTGTCACTACAGCAGGTCACTGCCTGGCTGACATTTGATAAACAAGCAAACTAACACCATCAAAGAGCAGCAAATGTTTCAGAAAAAGTATAAGCGTCTCATTTAAAAATTGTTCCCCTTGCTCCCACATCTGCTAAAGAAGCTGGCATTTCTTCTGAACATATTGCCACTAAAATCTTTATTATTATGGCCTTCTAGAAAGTTAACAGCTAGAGGTTTGATCCTGCAAGCACAGCTGGGCATACAGTTTGGCAGCATAAACAAAGCCATTGTCTTTGTATGATCAGATCCCATCCAGCACAATAATATGGCAATTATAGACACAGGTGAATCCATTCATTTGTAAGGCAGGAGATGCCATAAAGCATCTTCTAAAAGATAAGGAGCAAACATTCACAGCATTTTAATGCTGAAGAGCCCCATCTGACAAATGTGTTTTCTCTAATGTTTTCATCTTTTAACAAGGAGTTCTTGTCATTTTACCAGAAGTATCAATTCAAAAAAAGTGTTCAGAAAACTGACCCACTACCTTACAAACATTAAAAAGCTCCAAAGCAGTGTTGCACAAATAAATGCAAAGGAAACAAAATATTATCAGAGAGAACAAATGTACTACTTTGCAGACATTAAAATTCTAACCATGAGGCTTAATAGCTTTATGCTACCTTCTTCTACAAGCTGTGATAGAAATATTGACTGTGACACAGGAAAATAAAATTTGCACAAGAGGAAGATTTTGAAAAAGAACTTCTGATAAAAAGCAGCAAAAGGGGTACCTGCACATATGCAAGTCACCTGATCCAGACACCATATGAAAAGAATTACCTTTGAGTTTGCTGCACCAATAATATCTTTCAAAAGTCCTGGTATCTGGAGAGGCACTGCAGTAAGGAATGTCAGATTTTATTTTTTCTTTTTTTAAGATGAACGTCTGCCTTCTCCCTTAGGCTGTGGTCCTACTTTATGTTTCTACAGGCATTTCAGCACACATGTAAGCAGTTTTACTGAAATCAGGGAATCTTTATGCAGTCAAACTCATTCTCTGCCTTTGGGACATGGTCTTTAGAGAGCAGACTACTGGGATAA
Source organism: Vidua macroura (assembly GCF_024509145.1). Classification (NCBI taxonomy): domain Eukaryota; kingdom Metazoa; phylum Chordata; class Aves; order Passeriformes; family Viduidae; genus Vidua; species Vidua macroura. Next base: position 12,760,885 of record NC_071582.1, read on the forward strand.
GGAATCATCTTCCTTCTGCTTTTCCATAACACCCAGGACAGCCATGCAGTGGATCTGTGCAGGGCAACTAACACATGAAATTCCCCAGCCCTTTCCTACTGGGGGATAATGAAATACAGCAGTAATACTATGCTGCTAAGAACACAGGAACCTCAATTCTGCAAACACTTCCACATGTGATTAATCCTGAATGAATGCTACTTAATTGGATTCCAGATAATAGAGTCTGAAGAAATCCTTACAGAAATACAAATTTACACTGGCTCAGATGGAAACTATGACATCTGGGCTGAAAACCAACAAGCAACTAATTAGTTTAAGAAAAAGATGACAAAAACATGCCACTACAGTAGGACACAGTGCCTGGCATGAGGTGCCTGGCTCAGATGTATTTCTTGCCAGGATCTGCCTCCCTCAGCACCTTTTTCCATGTTCTGGAAGTGGCATTTGGGACAGCAAGATGGGAACCTTTGCAAATATTCAAAGATAGTCTCAGGCTCGTAGGTGTGTATGCAGAAACGTGCAGTCAGTTCTCTACACCCAGTGATTGTAAACCCAGTGACAACTGACTCACAGTCCTGGGTCTGTGAGAAATACGAGCTGCACGTAAACTGAAATTCAGTCTGCACAAGGCAAAACACAACACAGCTGGGAGAAAGGATTGGCAGTGTCAGAGAGAGAAAGCTGGAAGCAGCACTACTACAGGAAGCCAATAGTGGACCACAAGTTACATTTGAATAACCAGTGTGCTGCAAAGGTCAAGGCACTCTGCAGCAATCCCATATACAAACACACGTCCTGCCAGCGTGGGCAGAGCCCCACAGGGTGCAACTGCACTGGGGAGAATGGCCCAGCCCTTGTGCAGGACATGGATGGACAGACTGGGAACATGTTAAATGAAGCTAAGGAAAAATACACAGATGCTTAGGGCAATGCACACACCAAAAACAATCATTGAGGCTGGTGGGATTTAGTGTTCAGCAACCAATTCTATCCTAAGAAAGGAAGGAGGCCATAAATGGTCAGCTCTGCTTTTCCTATGGGGTGTCAAACACAGCCCTCCCTGTCTGCTGGCTTTGGAGTCCCCCTCAGCCTGTGCTGTTGGTCTCTGCACAAGCAGAGGTAGGAAAGGGAAAAGCAAAACTCAAGAGGAGGAAGGAGACAAATCTCCTTTCGAGGTACAGTGCTCTGCTTTCTGGCATCCCCTTATGCTGCTGTGTCAGGACAGAAACCCACGGCACAAGTGAGTCCAAACACTGCTCCATGGGCACCTCCCTCCTTGCTCCCACCCCACAGTGCCATAGAAAAGGTGAACTGTAAGTGCCCTACATCCAAACATTTCCCAGAGGATTAAGCAGAAGAGGAGCTGCAGGAACTGCCTCCTAGTTACCAAACAACGGGTCAGAGACTAGGGTAACAGTCAGGAATGGAGACTTGGATTCTTGTTTTCTACATGTGGAAGAGATTCCAGATGAGGAAGATACACTGTCCTCCAAGAATTAAAAGAAAGAGCTGACACTAACCCTTTATGGAGGTGTGAATGCTGTAAAATATAAGTTTTGTGAAGCTGAAGAGAAACCAGCAGGAAAGAGCTGCTTGGTTCCAGTAACTTTGTATGCAAAACACATCTGCAGATCAAGGAAATAGCAGCAGCTCCATAACTGTTCTTTGCAACTATAGCTTTTGCTCCTCTCTTTGCACTTTCCTGCTTCTCCCACCTGGGTTGCATCTCCAGACTGATGCTACACATCTCTGTAAGGTCATTGCCTGTGTTATTATTAAGTTTCAATATGTACTTATATTTAGGACATTCAGTAATCCAGTCTGATATGGGACTGATTCCCAGAAATGGTTTGCATTATTGTGCAATTGTATCTTGAGCCCTCCCAGACTTAAAGTTTCTTCTACTCATTGCCTTTGGTGTAGTTTTACTCTTTGTATTTTAAGTGTCTTCATAGGTAGGTGCCTTCCAAGGCCAAGGAGGACAAAGTTCCTGACTTTAAAGGCTGACACAGTTTCCTGGTTGACATCAGTGACACCACAGTGACATCTGTAAGGTCCTTACAGCCTGGAATTTTTTCCTTCCTCCCTGGCCCTACTTTGCTGCATGTAGCATGTTTTGTTAACTGATGGTCTTAAGGAAATACTTTGGTGCATCATATTCCTTGCCCTGTTTTTCCTCTTTTGTTATATGATGTCTTCTATTCAAGCAGCCAAACCAAAGCTGGCAAACAGCCTCTCTCTAGGATTTTTACACATTGCTGCAAGGCAAAATAAACAGTTGTTTCCAGTTTGCATTGTCGGGGCTACAGATGTATGCTAATTAACCTTTCAATCTGCTGATGGAAAGCTGAAAAAGATTTAAATGTACTTTTCTAAGGCAGAGACCAAAGTCTGTGGACACCTGTCCTTTCTAATGTTGGGCTCTGTGTGGCCCAGAGCAGAGTACGTCATGTCCTCCCTTTATGTTGACTCTGAAGGCATTTTCAGATTTCAGCAGAGCTTTACAAAAGGCCAGGAGGCAGAGATAAAATCCTTCTGAAATTCAAGGACATTATGTGTCTTTTTGGAGAAACACTGATGCCAAGGATAATATTTGGGTTGACCTGAGACCACTTGAAGGATGGGGAACTTCAGACTGGGGTAATAGGAACTACTTCATAACATGGGAAGTTCATTGTTTTGTTAAGATGCTGCAGTATTGACTCAAATTTCTTACCCTCCTTTTGTTTTCTAGAACCAAAAAAACACAAACAAACAAACAAAACCAATCCCCAAAGCCAGGTCTCATATACCCTTCAGGAAAAAGTATTATCAAGCCTCTCATGTCAAACAGTGTGAGCAGAAGAAAGGAAAACGAAATGAATCTGCAGTTTATATCCAATTTCAGTATCAGGTTTAGAACTGGCTGCTACACAAATGAATGAAACAATCTCAGATGTGCAAAGCCAGTACTGCAGAGACCTTCCCAAGAGAAGGAAGCAAGGATCTGTTTCCTTCTTTAAGTTTTAAAAGCTTTCCCTCATGATACTGCCTTGTTTGCCAAATATTTCTTGGAATCTTTCAAATAATGGTTCATTCTCATTGCTCCATTGTGCTTCAGCCAAACCACTGGCTGTTGATGCTGCCTCTGTTGGAGTCCAGGGTCAGCTGATGCCCTGCCCATGTGCTTCTCCTGTGTTCTGAGATCTAATCCTTCCCAGGGGAGCATGTGCACAGCACAGGCGTGTCTGCACACACACGGACACATCCATGAAAGGCAGGGATCAGAGATGGATGGCACAGGGGCAGCCTTGAAAAGTACCAGGGCACCTAAAGGAACAGCACAGTGCTGATGTTCAGCTAACTCCTAACACCTTCAAAAAGCCATCTCCACATCCTCTTCCTGCCTGCTCCACACAGATTACTTCCCAGTGCTTGTTGCTGTATTTACCACTCAAACTACAGTATTACTGAGAGGCCTCAGGCAGCCTCATTCTCCCTTATGCCTCTCAAGTACACAGTGGAAAGGTTTTCACTGCTTAGGCACCACCATTTGGAACAGTTAAAATGCCCAACCTCTCCCCATTGTTATCACTTCTCCAGCATCATCAGGAAGTCCTTTCATCTATCCTCAAATGACAATTGTATGTACTTACTGTCAGCAATCACTTGCTTACAAGATTTTTATTACCCTAAATGCAGGAAGACTTGTTAATGTGTCATTATGACAGGAAATTCAGGAAATGAAGAGTTAAGGCTGAAAACTCTGTCTTCATTTTGCTGCCTACAAAAAGTTCTTTGCAGTTGGGAATCCTAAAAGGTTCTTTACCCAGTAAAAAAAGAGATCTGTCAATTAATGAGGGGAAACGAATATTTCTCCTATCTTTTTGTAGTAGCAGCATACAGATTGACTTGGCAGGTTACAGATTTCACTGAAAGGGGCACTATTCCTTCATCCAAAAATACATCTCAAATGATTTCCCTGGGATCACTTGATGAAAATTATTCAGTGGCTTCAAAGTAACAAGGAAAAGTATCTAACAAATAGTCTGTAGAGTATGGGTATGAAAAACTTTAGTTGCTTATTGCCCCAAAACTTCTGAGACAACTGTCTTTATTCTCTGTTAGCTTCATTTGGACTTAAAATTATGACACTGCAGGAGAAAATGTATTCATCTATTGTCATCTACACAAAAAAAAGATCAGACTCGCACATTTGGGGCTAATTATTTAAACTAATTAAAGAGGGAAAAAAAAACAGCAGAGAGATTTAAAGACCTGAATTTTAAAAATGCTTCCCCTTATATCCTTGCTGTGCTAACAACAAACATGGAACACCTTGGCCCCAAAATGATTAGTTTGCCAAACAAGAGCAAAGGTTTTACTGTAAGCTATGGTTCAACCTCATGCATAAAAATGATGACATTTTATGCTGCAATCCTCAGATGAAAGCCTTTTAATTCACACTCAAAACTGATTGCAGGAGGACAGAAAAAGACTGTCAGCTACTTAAGTTCCCTACTTTGCAAACAGTAGGAGAATTAATACTTCACTCCTTGTTATTTTTGTTTCAGGAAATGAAGGAATCAGTACTCAATGAACTGATTGAGTCACTGAAAATGCATTCACCTGTACTGTAGGATACGACCAGGTATCTGCAAATAAGCTTAAATGCTGTCTAAGCAACATGTGTCAACGTGGTGCAGAAGAACTAGGAAGTACAAACAATTCCACAAAGGACTCATTGCCTTAAATGTGCTCTTTTCCCATGCACCACAGCAGAGTTCATGGAAGTGTTGCCTCAAGAAGCCACGACCTCACCATCAGTTCCCAGGATAAGCCAGACCTTTGCAGTGCTCAGCAAATCATGTTTCATCTCAGAAAGGAACAAACAGAGACCTGCCAGGAAGAATTGCTTGCAGATCTCCAAGGACTGATGTATGAGTGAGGTACATAATTAAAGAGGGAGAGAGAGAGACTGAAGAAGCTCTGAGTTGGTAAAGGAGAAGTCACAGGGGACTCATATTTAGTAACATGGCAAAAGTGAGGTCATAAACCAGAGCAACCAAAAGGGGGAAAGGAGAAAAACACATGGTGAAGGACTGGACAGGTCCCAAATGGCCAAGGAGAAAAGCTCAAAAAACTGCAGACCAAGTTTTGGCAGAAAAACATAGAGAAAGATCTGTTGTCTATTTTGATGGACCCTTTGAAGTTTTCTGGATCTAATCTGATTTTTGTCTGTCATTCTTTGCCAAAAAAGATAAACCCTGCCAGGGAAAAACCCACCTTCCCTTATTCTTACATTAATACAAAAAACAAACGGTCTGTTTTAAATATCAAACACTTAAAACACAGAACCTTTCTTCTATGATGTGTTGGAGAGTTCAATATTTGCAAGCTGTCATACTGGCCATTACAACAGACCAAAGTTGTTTCTGTACTTGCATTTTATCAAATGATGTCAAAATATAAGCCTTGGTCCTACATCTACAACTACACCAAAATCAACCCACTGGCTCCATCCACACTTCAATGAACTGAGTGACAGATGCTTATTTACTAAAATGTCTGCATAGGGTTATTCAAAATATATTTTTGGGGTTTTTTTTTGCTGATACTGAAAATCTTCTGTTACTCTGTAGTACTCATTTCTTTTAACAGTGTCTAACATTATGATACCACAGTGTTAAGAGCCTTTCTAGGCTGTCATCTAACACAGTCTTTAGGCATAAGCTTACCTTTAAACCTTTCCCTTGAGTTATTTCAGTTCATACTTTCAGGTGCCTTACTTTCATGCCTTGTTGGAGGGGGGACACAGTCAACAATACTGAAAATACTGAGCTAAAACTAGTAAAACTAGTACTACTTAGTACTACTAAAAAAACCTACTAAAACTAGTAAAAACCATGGAATCACTACATTATGATGGCTCAGCCTGCCACTGACACTAGTTCCCATTAAAATGACAGCATTTACTATGTATTACTCTAAGCAATGTACTGAACATTTCATATCCATTTGCAACTAATACACTGAATTGCCCCAAATCCCATTCTGCCATTGCTATTGGCAGCTGTTTTTTCACAGTGGCATTCATTCATTGTTAGCTAAGTAGCAAATCTGGAGTTAAAGTACGTGTTAATTCAGAGTAGCAATAAAGGAACTGGACAAGACAAACAGGAGTCCAGCAAATGGGAACTTCACCCTGACAAGATGGCAAATACTTCATAATGGTGTAACACCAACACTTTAAAGGCTGTGTTCTCCTCCGAGCACAACGTGTTCTAAACAGCTTTAAACATCCATGTGTTTTACATTAAAATACATCGTCTTACCTGCTTGGGTCTCTTGTATTATCCCAAATAAACTTTGCCATCCCTACACAAACTCCTGCTGCTTATCCAAATACAGTTCTTGTCTCCCCGGCTGCACAATCCTAGACTTCTGTTCAATAATGGCATCAGCCATTTATTTGGGCATGTTCTTATTTTATTGAGGTCATTCCAGACTTTTTCTCTGCTCTCTACAGTTGCATTAACAGCTTCCTTCCTATTTTTAAATCAGTAGCTAATTTCAGCAACTAAATGCCTATTGTTTCTTCAGGGTCACTCATAAAACAAACACCATTATTGATCTTTCTGAATCTACCACTAGTTTTCCCTTTTATCTCATCTGAGTGACTATTCAAGGGGCAATTTCTCAATAAACCAGGACATTTATCCTAGATAAACTAGGGTATCTGGAGGAAGAGATTTTCTGTCTATGTGTGCTAATACAGCTCCTATCACAGCAGTATCAAAGAAACTCATAAACCTTAGGGATTTTGTCTCCACAACACCGTTTTAAAGGGACAAGAGTTGTTAACTGCCTTTTATAAACAAGGAAGTAAGACACAGGGGGATTATTCCTCCAAAGGCAAAGACCACTCATCCAATGTGCAACAAATTAAATTCTTATTTTCTACATTTTAACCACAATGGCATCTTCCCTCTATTTTTGCAGGCTCTCTGGATACACAGTTGCTTACTTGTTGGATTGATGACCTGGCCAGTTTGTATTTATTCTGCATTTTTGATGAGCATCTAAAGACAACAGACATCACAGACAAACATAAAAACCATGTTAAACCAAACTGTATTTCCTTTACCATTATTATTAAACTTCAATACAATTCTAAACCTATTTGTTGTCCTCCAGTCAAGCTAAAGGAAATTTCAGCTTTGCACAAGAAAATGTGATACCAAAAAGCCTTCCAGGCCTTCCAGGTAATAAGACCTCAGTGACCTCTGTCAGCCGTCAGGTAGCTGGTCATTATTGTTTTGGCCAAGTGTGGCAAATCCAGTCCTTCTCAAATGAATTAATGACCAATCCACAAAGAAACATTAAATGCACTTTGACTGCTAGAGCACTCCATCAGTTATAAGACACAATTTTCCAACGGTGCCCTAGCATTTCATCACTATTTTGCCAATTTCTGCATCTTTTTTCTCTCTTTACTCATAGGGATGGTTTGTCAGGTTTGTCAGGCTTGTTGTTACTGATCACTGGATCAGCACAGCTCCAAAGAGAGGGGTGGGAAGCTAACGCAGGAATTGAGAGGGCTGCCTGTGCTGGGTTTGTCTGCGGTGCTGTGGCACGTGGAGCTGGCTGAGCCCACAGGCACCATCCCTGGGAGAGACAGGAGCCACTGGGCTGGGAGCAGGTCTGCATTCTGCTGCTGGAGCCTCTGGATCTGAGGAACCTCCTCTGCCTGACACTACCCATGTGCACAAAAATACATGGCTGATTCTGAGCCAGGTCAGTTATGTCTGTGTTTCATTAAAGGGCAGGCAGATCACTTCTGTCCTGCTCCAACACTTCACAGGTTTATTAAACACAGTTTAAGAAGTTTGTCCCTAGACAGGAGATTCATGCCAAAGGTCTCACTGATGCCAAACACCACTTGGTAGGGGCAATAACACTGCCATTTAAATGTATTGTTACTTGTATTACTAAAGCTACATATTAGCATGAAATATAGAAGTTTTTATGAGAATACAAAGATCAAACACGCTAATTGCATAATGAATAGAGAAGTAGCTAGCAACCACTCAAGGATCTGGAAGCAAGTGAATCCCCTGGATAAAAGGCATTCAGCTAATCAGAAGTATCCAAGATGCATTCTCAACTCAAATATTTCTTTGCTCCTTATTTGTATGGCATAATGTTTTCTGAGAAGCAAAATAAAGACTGATGTTCTCACTAGGTTTTTCCTTCATTGAAGAAAGTGTGCATCAGGCAAAACTTGGCAACCAAGGTGATGAAAAGTCCTAGCAGATATGGCATGAACTGTAATTTTAACAAGGTTCAGGCAGACATCAGCCTGATCTACCATGGAGTTGTATGTAACAGCATCACAAGTCACAGGAGCACATTCTGTGCACACTCTACTGTACTAACACCCAGCACTAATGCTCCCCTCTCCTGACAGCTCTCTTCCTACCTGGTGGTAGACTCTGGGCTCTCTACAGGTTCTGCCTCTACTTGCTAAGTCATGTTAAAACTAGAGACTGCTTTGTCTTCACTTGAACTTTACATCCTGTTAGTCTGCACAAAGGAAGTGAGTTATGTGAACAGCACACCTATTTTTTCCTACTCAAGATGTACTTTATTGGATATTATTGCCATTCAGGTGCCTATTTAGTAAGCCAGTCAAAAGCTATGACCAGCTGCATAGCACATAATGATTTTTTGAAAGGAAAGAAAATGCCATTAAAACAAAAGGCCCTGCTCTGCTTCTGAGTAAACAAATGGGAGTTTTACAAAGGCTCAAAAAGGAAAGGGATTAACATGCTTCAACGTGGTAATGGTCTCAACTGTTCACATTAAAATTTTCACAGTAAATTAAACCATGACAGAGGTAGGAAAGAAGTCAATTTTCAGTGGCTCATGCTGTTCTGCTGACATATATTGCCATTTTTTAGGTAGTATATCCACCAACCTGTATAATGATAGAATTACAAAACCACAACCCGTTGTTGATTATGTTCGGCCTTTTGCATGCTAATTTTAGCCTGCTCTGCCAAAATAATTGCATTCACCACCTCATTACCAGGCTTCTGGATATTTAGAACCCTGTCGCTATTCTTTTTTCACCGACCTTTGCTTAAGCCTGCTGTGTTGGCCTTCCCTCCTAGTACAGTGTCGGCTGTTCAACAACACTTCTGCTTTCCAGTTCTTCCCAGGACACCTTCCCAGCACTTACACCCATCCTTTTCCAGGACTGTCTTGCCAAGGCTAATACTAAATGTCAGTCCATCTCTACCCTGCTCATCCACGTTTCCCTGCAGGTTGCACACAACTCTTTACTATCCTCATGCTCTTTACAGTCTATAAAGAACAGCAACTTTCCTTGACTAGCGAATGATGGCATGAAGCACTACCCAATCATCCCAGCAAGGCCGGTGAAGACAAGTAAATACAGACTCACTGGTTGATGCCTGCCAAGAGTTCCCACAACACGTGTTACTTAGTGAGTTTACACAACAGTGACCAAAGAGGAGGGAAGGGACAGGCCATGTAAGTGTGCCAGTACCAGACCCCCCACGGAAAGCTCTGCCCTGCGTTATTGTAGCAGCATCAGAAATGGATGTTCAAGTACAATCGGCGCTTATCTGACCGTCAAATGACCACAGTGCCTTTGCATCTCAGTTGTATCACGACAGTGTAAAACAAAAAATGACAAAGGCCTATGAAAGAAAGTCAACCCAGTTAAGAGCAAGGTGAGGTGGGAGGTGCGGGAGACCCAAAAAGCCTGGGTGGCACCAGGGCTGGGGGGCCGCCACAGAGCCAGACCCGATTCACCTCACCCAACCTCCCCGAGCCGGGCTGAGCCCGCCGTCCTGGGGACACGCACAGGCCGACCCCGGGCCTCGCCCCCCGCAGACCTGTCCCTGCCCCGGGCCGTGCCCCATCCCCGCCTGTCCTCGGGCCCGGCCCGCAGCGCTGTCCCGGCCGGTCCCTGGGCCGCGGGGCCCCGGGGCGGCGGCCGCCCTGCCTTGCCTTGCCCTGCCCGGGCCGCGGGGGGCGGCGGGGGCCCCTCTGCCTCCCGGGGGAGCCGGGGGCCGGGGCGAGGGAGGGCGCATAATAAACAGCATCGTTTTCATGCAGGCAGGGCTGCCGGCTCCCCAAGCCTCCTCCCCGCGATAACAACCCAGGTACAGCCCGCGCTCGCCCCCCTCCCTCCCCCTTCCTCCTCCTCCTCCTCCTCCACCTCCTCCTCCTCCTCCTCCCGGGGGGCCGGGGAGAAATCTACAGATCAAAGAAAAGATGCACAATAATAGCGGGGTGGGCGCGCATCGCGGCCCCCCGTCCGGCGGGGCCGGAGCCGGGGCCTCCGGCGGCTCCTGGCCGCGGCCCGGCCGCTGCCCGCCCGGCCGCGGGGCGATGGGGGCGGCGGCGCGGGGCCGGGCGCCCCCGCCGCGGTACTCACCCGGGCCGGCCAGTGCGGGTACCCCTTCATTTTGGCGAACACCAGGTCTCCAGCCTTGTATTCTCGGGGCCGCGGACGAGCCATCGGGAGCCGCCGCGGGAGCCGCCGTGTGTCCCCCCGCCCTCCCGCACGCCGCCCCGGGGGCAGCCGGGCGAGCCCCCGCGGGGTGCGATGCGCCCGGGCACGGGGCGCAGCCGGGAGCGGGGCCGGGCCGCGGGCGATCCCCGATCTCTCCGGCGGCGGCGGCGGCAGGAGGAGATGGGGTGGGTGTGTGTGTGTGAGTGTGAGTGTGTGTGCGTGTGTCTGTGTGTGTGAGTGTGTACGCGGGGGAGGGGGAGGCCTTGGACACAACCCCAGCAGCCCCCGGTACCAGGGAGCGGGCTGGCCGGGCGGGGGCGGCCGGGGAGCCCTCGCCCCGCGGCGGCGGCGGGCGCGGCGCTGCCCGCGGCCCCCCCGTGCGCGCTGGGCTACGCCGCCCGCGCCGCCCGCTCCATCCCCGCCGCAGCCGCCGCGGCCCCGGGAATATGGAGCCGTCTCCGACGAATTACTCCTCGGGCAGCGACCGAAAACAGGATCTTCTTATCCCCCCCCACCCCGCCCGCGCCTCCCCCCGCGCTTTCCCTTCCTGTTATTTTCTAGGTACACAGATCGGTTTCTATGAAAATAGGAGAGCAGAGAGCGCTCCAGTCCCGCCCGGCCCTCCCTTCCCCGCTGAAGCATGACATGGTTCTTTATGCGCGCCCGCCATGGAGGCAGGGCGGCGAGGAGAAGCCGGCCGGTGCTGGCAGCAGGACTCCCGCTTCCCCCGGCCAAAGGCGCCCGGCCCTTGGGCCTGGCAGTGCCCTGGCCCCGCTGTCACGGAGGCCCAGGCCCAGCACGGACCGGCTCCTCCGGGTACCTGCAGACCCCTCCTGAGCCCTCCCCATGCCAAGCAGCCTGAGCAGACCCTAGGCAACGGCCTGGCTCCTAAGTACAAGGTTGTCCCAGTTTCTGTACCCAGCCTCTCCTCCACCTGCCTTCTCAGCTTAAAACTAAAACCCACATCCACCAAGCCATGGACCTCAGAGCTGCACAATGGTGCAGCCTTGCAGGGTGTTTGGGATCTCTTGCTTGCCAGGTGATGTCAGTTTTTCCCCGTGGAAGGGAAGCCGTGGTAACCCACATATCCCAGATATTGCTGCTTTTACCATAATCTTATTAGTTCAGCTGTAATGTTCAAACATCAATTATTATTGACATTTATTGCGCTCAAGCACTTTATCTAGTAAAACTAGGTGGGCACCTGCTAGGTGGGTCACAAGCAGCAAAGTTTAGGAAAGGTTTTTCTGCAGGTCTGGCTGAAACTCTAGCAATAGGTTCCCCAACCACTCCCATATTTAAGATGGCAACTGTCCTCTTTGGGTTTAGGGAGACACCTCTGGCTGGCACTCCCTGACTCCCAAGGGACAGCACCTGGCCCCAGGCAGTTCCTGCTGATGAAGGAGGAAATAGATGGCTGAAGACTGTAGGGTCACATTTTGGGGAAGGAGTAGATGGACCATAGAGAGCACTTCCAGACTGCAATGGCTGGTAATGGCAGAAAAAGAAGATAAATAAATGCTTCTTCTAGCACCTGTTCCTGGGCTGGCACAGGACCAAGAAGACTTGCTTTTTACGGTAGCCCCAGATGTGGCTCTGGAGCCCAAATGCTGCTGTTGCTAGTATGTAAGTCAAGAAAGTTTTCACTCTGGGTCATAAAAAAGGATAAGCACTTCACTGCTTGTGGAAGCACTGCTGTAAAATCATTAGCTCAGGTATCAGTAGCAGACTAATAATGGAAAAAGAATTTCAAAAAGCTAGATAAACATTTAGATAATTAGCCTGCACTGTGCTCAGTGCTGTTACCTGTTCTGAAGTACTGATCAGTGACAGGGTTGCCAGTGCAGCCATCTGCAGTATCTACATCTGGCCAAACAGCTCACTTTCACTTTCACATCAAATTGGATATTGTATCCTCTCAAATTGATACCTAATTCCCTTCAGAAAAATGTAATATAACACCTCTGAGTATAGGAGCTGGGGACTCTGATCTGACTCTCTCCAGAATAATCCTATGTTCTGTCTTACACACACAGGATTACCTCTCCAAACCAGCCTTCTCTCCAGAATACTTACTAGAGAGGTGGAACTGCCTTTTTTTTTTTTTTTAATGCATTGTTTACTTTTCATCTCAGATATAAACAGCTCTTTCTAGTAACTTATTTAGTGACCTTAAATCAGAAAGGAGCAGGATGTGTGCCAATTTCTTGCAAAAGGAAACTCTGTACTTTATGTACACACCCAAACAATGTATTGCTAATGTCAAAATAGCAACATTTGGAGTGACTAGATACAGAACTGAAACATCTCATGGCAACGTGCGCATTTGTATTTCCTTTTGTCCCAACATTGGTGTCTGCAGAGAATGCAGTGAATGGCTTCTAGTCTACAGTGAAGATAATCATATACTAGAGCTCCAAAGAAAACTCATCCCATGGACATGCAAGGATGCAGCTCTCTTTTCCTCGTGAATAGACTGCAAAGGATAAATGAGTTGCTAAGGTAAGAACTCTGTTCAGGTCTGGCCAGTTGAAAACTCTTAAAACACTCTGCAGATAGTTCCTCCATCAAGCTATGGTTAAGACACTGGGCAAAGATGGAGGAGAAAAAGCAAATTTCCTGCTGACAAATGAAAAACCAAATAAAATGTTTCACACGTTAAGAGGAAAGTAAAGAACACTGACACAAAACACAAAGGAGTTTGGTAGTGTGCATAACCCCTCAGCCACTCATCACAGCATACAAAGCCTGAGATCTCCCTAGGTCACCTGTATTCTGTTCCTTTCTCTTCTCTTACAAAGGGGAGTTCATCTACTCCTTCATACGGAAGTGGGAAAGAGGAGTGATGAGAGTTTCTTCCAAACACTTCAAGAGCAGTTTCATATCAGAAACTGCAGAGGTGCAGAGGGTTTCAGAGGTTTGCTGATAGATGCACTGCATATACATAGGCCAGGTCCTAAGTCTATAGAAGCCAAGAACTGTGTCTGCTTTGGGCACGAAGATCAGCAGGTCACAGAGGCAGCAACAGCCATGTCCTTACAGAGCAAGGGAGATCTGCAGCAGAGATGGGTGTCTCCTTCTGTCTAAACTCCCTAGCATGATCATACCAAGTTCTCTCTCACTTCTCCCCCTGCCAGCCAGGTGCTCTATTCCCAGAGCAGGGCAGTATACACAAGTATGAGCAGGGGAGATGGTAATGACAGATGACCACGAGGGAGGTGGCAGGGCCAGCAGTGTGGTCAGCAGTGAAACTCTGAGTCACCCAGGACAGATGGAGTCTGAGATAACTGCTCTGAAGTCATTACCACACCACTGAATTTTGTTTTCCCCATAATTCCCAGGAAATAGTGTTCTTAAGCTACTGAGAAGCTTTCAGCTAGCTCTGATCATTTTACCCCAATTCATATGAGGAAAGGAATAACTATACACTCCTGGTTGAAAACTTTCATAGTAAAAGGATTTCATTGATTTAAAAGCGTAGATCAATCTTTAAGAAGAGAGCATGTGGACAAAAAAGACCTAATTTCAAAAAACCTTCCAAAGTCCTGAATAAATTTTTAAACATACCTAAGTTTTGCATTAAATACTCCACGATCATGGTTTTGCACACACCTGTTTGCATGCAGACAGTCTGGAATGTGAATCCTGTTCATGCTGGTATCTTACACTTGCCATTTTTTGAGAAGCTGCCTATATTTTGTCTGTTGAAGTCATGTGGATTATTACATTTGCCTCTAACATTCTGTCCCTGGCCACCTTACAATTTTTGCTTTCCCTGCTGAAATCTCTTTTGAGATCAGACTGAAAGTGCTCTGCAGCATGGCCACCTGTAAAATCAACTTTACTGATAGTTAATGAAATAAAACTATTTATTTTTACTTACCTACCTACCTACCTATGGCTGATATAATTTATTTCCTTCTGCATATCCTTTTCCTGAATGTAAAAATGTGTTAGTAATGGTTACCATGATTAGTATTTTGCCTATGACCACAGTGAAGTAGTGCTTCTCTGTTGAATATTTTAATAGGAAATTGTTCTGAATCACAACTGAGCCATTCCCCTGTGCAAGCCACGTCTGAGAGCACTGTCTGAAATCACAGAGCTACTTCATGTGAGGCAGAAAGAGGCCATGATGGTTTATGTCCATCCCAACATGCAGAGAAAGGCACTTACCATGCCCATTAGGATATTCTTAATTACTGGAGATAAGAAGCTCACCAGAGGATCTCAGGCTTTCTCTTTAATAAGCTTAGAAGGGAGAAGGGCGTGTATCATAGCTGGAGCAAGTTATCTATAGCCAGTTTCATGAATCTTCTTATGTTATGCAATCCTAATCATATTAAATTAGACAATCTTTAAGGTGATTGCTTTACATGTTGCAGAGGTGTGAACACATATCCTAGAGGCAGAAGAGATAGAAGCACTTCAGTTAAAATTAACTTTCTCTGACTGGGAGCTTTCTACTCTAAGGTGGAAAGGTTTGTATGGGATGGAAATGTTATTAGCAAGTATGCATTGCTGCCATTCCTTGTTCTCTACAGGCATTTCTGCTAAAGCTACAGCAGGCAAACGATGCCTACAGTCAGTGCTGCTTAACGTGTTCCAACTCAAAACTCTGTTTCTAGTTTCTTTCATATCTTTCATAATTTAACCATTAGAACTGAAATTTTCAATGAATCGAAACTCTTCTGACAATGACCGTAAAAGAAATAATTGTAAAATTACCAAATTTCCAGGTACCATATAAATGTAGCTGAGTTTCAAGTGTCTGAAAAGCATTTGTACACACTCAACAGGGATTAATAAACAAGCCTAATGATCTGTCTGGACTAAATATGCTCTAGGCTAAAGCGAATGTGATTCAGCTCATGCTGGGGATGACTGTGGAAACAGAGCTCATGAGAGGAAAAAATGGCTCCCTGTGAGAGAACTGGGGAAAGCTGGAGGGAAAGCAGGAACTAAAGCCTGGAAAGGATGTGAGAAAAGCAGAAAGAGATTAAGAAAGAGAGGTAAAAGCAGATGTGTATAAGAACACAAAGATTTCAGAGTATCTTAGTCTAAATCAAGAAAACCTGCACATTATCTAACAAAATTCTGTAGCCCAGTACATCTCATTCTCTGCTGGCAAGGCCTCCATACAAAGACTAATGACCTGTCACTGTGCTGTCAGTTAGCTCATCAGCTTCTGTGGAAATCCACACTCAATTCAAAGGTACTGGACTTTATGACCTACCAGTCTCTTCAGTGGTAACCAGCCTGAGATTTTCTGGTGGTGGGGGTGGGGAACAAATCAGAAGGAAAATTTTAAAGATTGTATCACAAACCTTTCCAGCAACCTGAGTATTTCACAACTTTAACCACCTGACTTTGCAACTTCACTGTTTGAATTTTCTCTTGTGGCATGTGAAATGTTTTAGCAGCCATTTATTGAGAAACACTCATAAAAATCTAGTACTTCCAAAAACATTACACATGCTATGAAGATTATCTTGATGGACAGAAGTTGCACAATTTGCTTTGCTGTTCCCACAATTTTATGTGTTTGTTATAGATATCATTCATTACAATGAAACTAGTGACTCTCATTTCCATTTGATCGCTAATCTATAAAATGCTTCTTCAAATGACCAGGTGAGAAACTCCACCTCTGGAGCTTTAAAGCCATAATACCTAAGAAAGAAAACCTGCAACAGATATTTCTCCTCTGGAAAAATATCTTAGATGTGCCGTCTAAAATCTCAAGAGATTTATTGGGTGAGAAGTATGTTGAGAGTTGACAAGAACAATAAATTTAGTGCCAGATTTGTGACACTTACCCCATCGTTGTTTCCCCTCATAAATATTGGAGAAAAGGATTTCTCTCACATGCCCTCTGGTACATTCATCAAAATGCCTTTTGAAATGTGAATTAATGAATAATCACATCCTAACATGGACAACAGAACATATTTATTTAAGGAGATTTGTAACTTCACTTTTGTATCACCTGAATGACAGTGTCAGAAGCCAGGAAACAGAAAGAAATAATGCAGCTAGCATGCAATTTCTGGAGATTGCTGTTGCTTTGTACCATAAAACCCCTCTTAGGAGCAACAGAATTTGATGATGAGATGTACCTATTGCTCAAGAATTCACACTTCCAGAACCCAAGCCTTGAATCTCATCTGTTGTGCTACAGTCTAATGCATGTGTGTTATCACAGGGAAAAAAAAAAAAAAAAAAACTGTCAGGAGTTTCTTCCTGGATAGGTTGGCATCAGCAAGAGTTTAATAGAAGGCAAACTAAATTACACAAGACTATCATCCCAACTGTGTTGAAATTAAAAGAAAAACTTAGCATGTCACCTCTGAAACTTTCTTCAGATCATCCTTCTCTATTCATGGGCAACATCTCCAAACTCTCTGTGACTCAAATCACTAAATTGGGTCTTATGGCCATCTCCCTCCATTTACTTAGGCCACATCCAAATCTCACTGTCTTCTTCCATGAGCATTTTTCATCTCTGTGAAGGCACTTTTCTCCAGATATGACCTCTGTAGACCTTTCCCATCCACATGCCCTCTTTCTCCAGTTCATGTGAAGCAGTGCCTTTGAGGATATGGCCATTCTTTATAAGCACTTTGCTTTGCTCAAGAGTCACTTGGAAACATCCTCTTTCTGTCAGACTGTCGTTTACACCTTGGCTTCACAGGACTGAGCATCCTGCTGCTTCTTGGTTGTGGGTTAACTGCAGTAGGCAGCCAAGTCCCACACATCCCTGTGTGGTCAGCACCACTGGTCACAAATCCAAAACACAGCACCATATGAGCTACTGTAAAGAAAATTAACTATATCCCAGCCAAAACCAGAACTTTTTTTTCATTTTACCAGCCCCATCCTGCCCAGACATCATCATCCCTCTGGCACCTGGATGATGAGTCCTAAAGGGCACCTGGGGGTAAGGGCTGAGATACTACTGGGTTTGAAGCATTGAGGAGAGTCCTCAGGCTCTGTGGTTGTGGTGATGCTGAAAGTGATGACCATGTTGGGTGCCAGGATGAAAATAGGCATGAAGAAGTGCCTGGAGAAGTGGATATAGATATTACACCTGATGGGTTGCAGGGGAAGTAAGTCATCGTTGATGAGGCAGAAAACACGGCAAGTTACCTTCTCTCCCTTCATCATTCCCAACAAATAAGGACTCAGCTCTCTGGGAAGCCATTCCTTTCCTCTCCAGTGCATATGAGAAGCTGGGATGCAGGGACCGAAGTGGTTGAATCCTCCACCACCACACTTGGTCTGACATGCTATCGCTTAAACCTTGTGGTGTACCCTTAAAGATCAGCACACCACCCTGCACAATGGAAGAACTGGTTCCAGCTGCCTCCCGTGAGAACTTCTTAAAAGCACATTTCTTCACACATTCCAAATACCCTCTACCTCCAGATCATGTTTCTTGTGATGGCCTGCAAGTCTGCCCCTTCCTACTTACATCTTGTCATGTGGCAGCCACATGTTGATTGTTTCTCCATTAACCAAACCTAATATCCTGCTCACCTATTTGTCTCTCAGAGGTCTGCAGCCTGTACTCCTGCTCATGATGTCCTTTTAAGAATTGTAACCTCATTTCTTTTGAATTCCTTTCCCAAAACTCCAAAGCTAGGATAGCTGATTATGTCTACCACACCTCTAATGAGTGAGGGTTAGCATCAGAGCCTGGAATTAAGTGGTACAGAGGCTGAAAAGGTCAGGAGCAGGTTGTGGAGGAGGAAAGGAAGTTAGCCTGCTTAATAACAATTAAGATTAAAATGCATAATTAATATTACCTTGCCTAGTATTTCAGTGATCCTTTGTTGTATAATGTATCTTTTTCCCCACAGTCTGACTTAGTTTTTTTCAACACTCTTCAAAGAAGGCCTCTTCTTCTGAGTTTGGAAAGTTACACGTTTATAAATAATAAATACTACAATAAGAAATGAGGGCTACTGCACTTACTAGCAAACAGCCAATATGCACTAGCTCTCTTGGAAGTCAGAGGTCTGTTTCTGCTGCTGTTTGTGCCACTTTATCTAATTTGATGCAGTGAATTTGCTCCTGATTTGTATCACTGAAAAGCTAAAATGTAAAATTGCAATATAAATATAATATAAATATTAAAATATAAATATTAAAAAATAATACACATCCTAGTAGATGTGCGTTATTTGCAGAGATCTGCAGAGATGTCATTATAAGCCAGGAAACATAGATATTTCTAGAGAAGTGACAGCATTACTGTGTAATTAGAACAAAGAGGCTTCATAAGGAAATGCTTGTTGCTGTCCACTTGTTTATTTTCTTCCTTAGCTGTCACGTTTAAGTGGATGCTACCTTACTGAACACAAGCCCTAGTTCAGAGAACTACAATGTTTCAGAAGAAAAATGTTTTCAGAAGAAAAATTATAACCTATCTTCACAGAATAGAAGCAGCAAAGGACTCAGTATATTGCTGGAAGACAAACATAAAATATTTAGGCTGGTTAGTATTAAGAAAGTCCAAGTGAATATCATGAGATGAAGCAGCCAAACAGAATTGGCAAGGATAGTCTTATAAGGGAGAGGTATTAATAGACTGCTGCTCCCACTGGACATGATTTTCCTGTCTTACTCAGGCAAACCTCCCACTAAAACTTTCAAAGGGCATAATACCAGTCCAGAGCTGAGCAGGAACTTTGGGACCAAAAGCAATACTCAAATCTTCTGTCCATTCATGTAATACCTTCGTTAATTGCTTGTACTGCATCCTCCCTCTGCAACTTCACGGGGCCTGGCAGCTTGCTCTACTGGGCAGATGCTGGCCCTCTGAAGATAGAAGTCAGAGTTGGCTGCCAAGTGGGCCATGGTGCCTAAAGAGGAGAAATAGTTTGAACATTCACAGCATTTTTTTTCATCCAGTGATCAACAGTGAACTTCTGGAGCATGGCTAGCAGAAGACCAGAGAGGCAAGAGTTCATATGGCTGGTTAGGCACTACAGACCTCTAGTTAAATTGTGCTGCCCCACAAGCCTCATTTTAAGCAGAGGTCTGGACCTACTACAGGTGTTATTTTGGACCCGCTACAGGAAAAAAATCTACTTTTCCATACTTCTGTGTGAAGGACAAATCTCAGGCAGCAATAGTATGAAATTGAAATGAGCTGCAGCTTGCTTTCCCCTGCAGTGTCCTCTTCTCATTCCTAGTCTTCCAGGACAGTTTTTACCTTACAGTGATAGCTTAGGGAACTCATAAAATGTAGAATTCAGCATCCAGTATAGAAGGATTCAAACCAATATAAACTATTTACATGGATATCAGTATTGTCCACATAACATAAAATTAACATTGTTAACAGGGGATAAGAAGAATTGAGATTCAGGGTAGTAATATAAACAAGTAACAGCAGGCTGTTCTATAACCACAAACTATAAGTTGTTTTATATCTAGTGCTGGCCATTATATAAACTTTGTGCAATTTGTTTGTTTCAGCAATGGGACTTTAAATGAACAGGAAAAAGATGGTTCTATTTTGTGTTAATTTCCCCAGGTTAATAAAGTGTCAAATTAAAGCAAGGAATTAATTTCTCAGCAAATACGTAGTTTACAGTAATTGTAGTTGTAGCAAAGGTCAATAGACAAAATGGCCCTGCCTTGGTGCAACTTTGCTGATGGCAATGCAAGAAATAATTTGGCCACTGTGCGTGTACCCAGTTCTCTGCTGCTCAAGGCAATGAAAGGAAACACACGCAAGCCTGCCGAGTGTAAAGCTCCCATAAATGCTCACTGCACTCTTGCACAACCAGCAAGATCCTGCTTTTGAGTTCTCTGGACAGAATTTCAATCTTAAAAATACTATGTAGTTCTGCACATTTATAGACTACTAATGAAAAACTGGTAGATGAAATTTATACTACATGTTGCTTAAACTGTATATATATATATCATGTAAAGTGGCATGCAGTGAAATATATACACAAATGTAAAGTCTTAGACCTTCCTTTATTTCACTGCAGATGAACTCACTTTGTCTCTCACACACATTCTCACACTCACACTGTAAGGAACCTACTGGTCCTCACTGATCCCTAGCATTCCTGGGGGGCTGGCAAGGTCCAAAAGTCCTAGTAGATCACTCTGCCATATGTTTGCCTTTCCACACAAACATTTGCCAGGAAATCCATCACCTTCAATGCAGCACCATCATGTGACATGACAATAAAAATGTTTATGTGCAGTCTCTCTCTGTGTTTTGCAGATAGGAAACTATCTGTAGGAATGAGGACACTGCTGTACCCTCTCTTTTAACTACCCCCTTTTTTTTTCCTTTTTTCTTCTTTTTTTTTTTTTTTTTTTTTTTTTTTTTTTTGGCAATAGCTTTGATCCTTTACAAGTGTCCTTCTGTCAGTAACCACTCTGGTTTGGATTAAGGACAAATGCTCCAATTCCCTCATTTTTTTAGTGAAGCGCTCATGCAAGCTCGTTTGTTTGAAGCTTGTGTTTCAAACACTTAAAAACTACAGCTTTGAGCCCCTAAATATTTGCTTTCAGATTCATGGCATGCTCATTCCTAGGCATGTCAAAGACTGCTGCCCCACCACATAGCATGGTCAGCTCCAGTCTTCCATGGAATGGGCCGTGGCATTTGGAGATGCTGCTGCAGAAATGAGCAGAAGCTCATTTAGTACAATTATTACTGCAATTGATGGGAATCTAGGTTATGCTGTGATGCTTCTAAGGCCTGGAGTTGTATTGTAACTCTCTACCCATATACTGACTGAATCACTCAGATGTGCTACAGGAAACTCCAGGAATAAATGACTGAGTAGAATGAATGCTGTAGTAGAGAATCTCCATATGAAACAGCCCACGGAGGCAAACTAGACATTCTTACTTCAAAAGACTGAAGATGCCATCTCCTGACTTTGTGTCACCGTGCATTGGGATATGCCTGGGCAGTGCCAACAGCTGAATCTCTGCTGGATTTAGTGGAATCGTCCCTTTCCTGGCTAACAAAACTTCTGGGGATGGGTTTGTTTCTAAAATGTTAATTTATTCCATTTTAAAGGCTTATTAGTCCCAGTGGTGGGCTTTTGTTTTTGGGCTGGTCTGAATTCTTCATCTAGGAGATGTCAATATGGTGACAAAACTGGCTTAATTTCTCATCTGTAAAACCTACACAAATCACACAACTCTGCCCTATATTATGTCATACACACATGCACTCTTGACCCATGGCTCCTGCTATGTAGAGGGTAAGGTTTTTCTATATTTTGGTGGGTTTTGCACTAAAAGTCAGGGAGGCCCAGCTGAGGGCTCCTGCACTATTTAAAAGGATACGGCAGGGCTGTTTTAGTGTAAAAGTAAAAACAGATGACACTATGTGAAAAGGGCTTCTTACTTGCTTGCCAAAACCTCTACAATTTCAAAATTCAGCTATGTATCTTTTAATATTCACTTCTGTGATCATTTGTAACATACAAACGCTTTTAAAGTGGCCTCCAAGACTTTCTAAACATTCTTGCTTTCTGTTGTACTTCTAATCCTCTTATTTGTAGGGTGAAAGGAAGATAATGTTGGCTTTCTCTAGAGCTGCCTTACTTTCAGGAATATATGTACTATGACTCTTGCTTTTCTTACAATGCTAATGATGTGCATAGCAGGTAAAAATACTAATAAAAATGGGTATTTAAAAGGATTTGATGGGCTACATGTTCCTTCCATCTGCAACCTCAATTATTTCATCAGAGTTGAGCACAATAATGTAAGCAAACTCCTGCCTAGTATTTGATCCTCTGTAAAATAATGGAGTCAATTTGCTGCTTTGTACTGACTATCCTAAGCTGGCCACATGTTTCTTTATGAATATTGATTGTAATGCCAAAAAATGTTTGAATTATTTTCAGTTTGAATTACTCGACCTTTCAGAATATTTTTGAGGATGACGTGGAAACCAAACACTTGGAACACCTTACATTAATTTTTCTCCTTTGACACTAAAATGGCCACCATAGTACTTAAGTTACCTAAAATGTCAATGCAGATCTGAATGCTCACAGGAAAAAGCAGTAGAAAACTCAGTAAAGACATGGTTTTGAAAATGTTATGGTGGAGTATATGAAAAATTCAAAAACTTTGTTTGTTCTGCACATGTCTAACACATAGCCCAGTGGAGCCTATGTCTGTGACAAATGTTTGTCACAAAATCTAAGTACAGACAGGTGATAAAAACTGATGGCATCTGGAGAAACAAACAACCTTCAGGCCTAATATCACAGCAAGCATGATCACAGTGTGAATTCTATTAACGACTAGTAGGAAATAATGTAAAATAGTTTTGACTGATTTATTCTGGCATGACAGGGAAACTAATCTGTATGAATGCAACTCTGTATTTTAGGGAATACATTCTTTTTATTTTAAGTATTCCAGGCTGCATATTCTATCTACCACAGAAAACTAGTGTTAGTGTAGATCCAAGAAAAGTCAAACAATGTTTTAGGAAGGAGGTATTAGAGGACATAATTAACCATCAGCAACTAGGTCAATGGCCTCTTTGTGTAAGATGAAAGTTATAAGACCCATGGTTTCTTCTGAAAATCAAAAGTCAAGCAGCCCAGGAATTCCTAAGATATATCTAGGATTGGTGTGAGAAGTGGTTTGTCAAATAATGAGGCAGAACTGAAGTCTGAAAACTGAGAAAGAATTTTGAACAAGCAGTTACATATAGAGGCTGGAGTTTAGGGTTGGCTGCTGGATGAGAGCTTTAGGCCAAGATTATCTGAGTTTTTCTTTAAAAATAAGATCTGTGACTCCTGCTATTCTTTTAAATAAAGACATGTGTGAACTGAACTAGTTCACAAGTATTCAGTGTTGACTGTGTCAGTAGGAGCAAGAATGTGTATGAAAATTAACTGAGAGAAACTTTAACCAAGAGAACTATAAAATACTACCAAATTGAAGATTTCTAAACTGGGCTTTGGTCTGACAATAAGACAAGAAAGTTTTTGCAGATTTTTTTTTTTTAAAGAAAAATGGGAATTCCACTGGGAAGCTTAAGTTTAGAAACTAATATCCCGATCTGTATAAGATGTCTGTCAAACTGTCACTCACACTGAAAAGTACACTACCATGCCTTGTACACATGGCCACCAGCTACACTCTGCTGAGTTTAAAGCAGAGAAAACTGCAGTTGTAAATGCCCAGGGAAACTGCTAAAATGCATCTACAATGTATGGGTACTATGCAGCTGGTGGAGATGCTCTCTTTGAACACAATCAAAAACTTGAAGGAGTAAACTTTTCACAGGGGCCATTTTACAGCATAATTTACTCCAAATTGCATTAATTATACTGCTTGTAGCTCTGTACCAATGTACTGACTGATCAGCTAATACTTCTAGACATTTTTGTTGTAAATTCTTGTAGATTTGGGGAGAAAATAAACACACATGCTTGTGAATTGGATTTTCAGAAGTGTTCCTGTATTTTTAAGCTTGAATCCTGTTGTAAAGAGATAAACTTGGGACCCTTCAGCATTGTGTGTGATGGACAGTTCTTGAACCTTGGGGGCTGTGCTGTTTTTTTTTGCTCTCCTGCTGTCCCAGAGCAAAACCAGTTTCCTTTTCAGAAAGTGGAAATCAATACTTATGATGGCTACCAAATTTTGCAACCTACTGGGAAAAACTATTGGGTCAAGTCCAGCTTTAGCTTTATTCAACCTGCTGTGAGCACTGTACTACAAGCTGTCCATTGTGTCCAAAAGCACAACTATTGATGAAGGAAAATATCCATGAGGAAGCTTCTGCAGGACAGACTAGCACAGGAATTGTGGCTTCAGCATCTTGCTGATCATTTGTTGATGCAGGGAATGGCTCCCTCTGAAGCTCCTTAGCACACACTGGTGCTGTACCATGGTGTAGATGTCAGCACTTGTCCACCTGGACTTTCTCTTCTCCCTGGGATCCCCAAAGGTGTGCCCCAGCACGGCTGTCACCAACACCACAGACACACTGCAGTCTGCCAAGGCACTGCTGGGTCAAATGGACTGCTGCTTCCCAGAGGCAGCTTGCCATTGTTGTACTTGTCTACAGATCCAAGTTAGTTTGTTTATTTTCTTTAAAGAGTGTCATTCAGCTCTCCTAGGAAGGAGAGAGAGAAAAGCCACATAAAAATATCTATGCTGTGGTTAATATAGTCCTTCCCAGGCCTCTGACCTTTCTCACCAGGAGAGTTTTCCAAGCTTTGTTCCAAAATACAGATCTGTATTTCCCTGAAGTACTGAACAATTTCCACCAGAGGTCTCTGTCTACTAATAATTCCAGTCTAGTAGGCTTGCTTATGCACTGCAGGGTTCCCAAGTCAGTGTTAGGCTTTGTCTCTTCACAGGAATAAGAAACAAAACCAAGATTTCCCAAATCTGAGTGCCTGGGAAATCATCATCTACTTTACAGGGCAGTAATACCCATCTATTACATACACAGAGATTTTCAAAAAAGGTTTCCTTATATAAGTTACTCTCTTGAGCACATGTAGCCTATCTATCAAAACCAATGTTTCAATGAATTTAAGAATTAAGAGTGCTTCATCAGAGTGCAGAAACTGTAAATGTCATGCTTTTACATGCAAAACAGGTAAGTTCATTTGAAGCAAGCAAAATACACTTTAACTTCTCAAGAGTGTACTGTGATCCCTAACTTGATATATAACTATGCTCAGGGGGAACTGCTCCAAGAGACATTTAGCTTTCAGGCTACAATATCTCTGTGTCTCATCTGGCTTTAATACAAGTGTACCATCTGCTTATGACAAAATTATTTATTTTTATGCCTACATACCCTTGTCTTTATTTTATTTACTAATCTACTGCACTCAAAAAAATGCAGGGTGCTAAAAATAAGGATTAAACATTTCTGCCTTGAGGTCTGGTCTCTAATTGCTCTGTGCAGCACCTCAATTTACCAAGAAACATTAAGAAGTCTCAAAGAGAGGCTCTTTTGAAGCTCAAACAATATTATCAGGGTGGGGCAAGTTCCCTTCCCTCACCTGAGGAAAGAACCATACCCTTCTCTGTGCCAAGCCATTTGCTGGTGTTTTGTTATGGCAGAGGATGGTGTGACATAAGAATCTTGCAGCAGAACCACCACGATTTCCCCAGCTCACAGTAGAACCACACCACCTGCTCGTGTGGCACATTCCAGTCAATGTGGTACAACAACAAAATGCTGCTAATGGCTGCTCACCCTGAAATCACCTCAAACACATCCTGGTGTAGTCTCTCAACTGCGATGTGAAAGGTGCACATTCCTTTCATCTCCAGCTGTCTGAAAGCCACAGTTCCATATCTGAAATTGAAACAAGGCCAGTGACCAGTCCAGCACATCTGTGTCACCACCAGCAGCTTCTCTAAAGAGAAGACCAATGGACAAATACCATGGGAGCATGTGAAAGGTCTGATCCTACCCAGCTCAGTGGGGTGACTCACAGCAGTAGTTTTTGTGGGGAATGCCTGAAGAGTTACAAGCCAATTTCTTAGCAGCTCTTACCCATGTCATAAAACTTACCATTACTATATGCTAATGCTATATACATACATACATGCTCTCAGCCCCTTCATTTCTGCAAAACATTACAAGTTGGAGCATTGAAGCAGTATTGGAAGCTGCAAATATTTCACTGAGAAAAATAATGAAAACAAATTCAGCCTTAGAACACAACAAACAACAGTTGCAAGATGAGAAAAGGTATTAATGCTCTTTGCAACACCTGACACAAGGCCTACAACTTACCTTAGCCGAGGAGCAAAATTTACTCCAACCTACAACAGAACTCCTACTGGAGTTAAGGTGGCATTATATGGAAGGGTTGTAGGCTGAATTCCAAGAGCACTGTAATTCTTTGTTCAGCTTTGACTCAGTCCCTTCTGTTCATGCACAGATAGCAGAAGGGGTATTTATTGGATGAACAGACTGATAATGTGCTCACTTACTCAGTGTCCTCTGCTGTAACAATCCCTTTGGGATTAAGTGAAAGAGGAGGAACTGCTTGTGATTTAGGACAAGGAATTTTAACCAAACAGCAGAAAGTTCCACTGTGTCTCAAACTGAGTATTTTAGTCAAATCAATGGCTGCACCTGTCTTCTGCTTGTAATTCACCATGAGACAGAAGTCCCTTGATAATCTGGTAGAAATTCTTGCAGTCCTTTGAAAAAAATCACTTGTAATTCAGTAGTTCTTTGATTTGCAAATTCTGGGTAGAATTTGATTCATGTTTCGTTCACTCTTTTCCAGCAATTACTCACATTCCACCTAAAGCTGATCCTTGTTTTGTTAGTATTGTCTCTGACTTAAGATGGTATGTTAATTTTCTTTTTTTTGGGAATGCACCATAATGTAACCTCTCCTCCTACCTTCATTTAGCTGAAGAAATGTGCTGTGATTACAATAATGGTGAGATGACAGGCAGACCTGGCTATCAGGGTTCCATTCCAATTCTGATACTTTGCAGTTTGATTCTTTCCTCCTACACAGCTGTTGCAGGCCTGGATGACATTGAAGGTACAACTCCCTCCTCTTTCTGCTCTGCCAGAGCATGTTATAAGTGAAAAGCCCTGGAAGAAGCTACAGAGAGAGGATTGTCTGGGAACAACACAGATTTAATTTGAAGCTATGGATGTAAAGAATCTCTAAAAAGTATCTAAATAAGAGTTAGGTTCCTCCTTTCCTGCTGCTCTAAAATTTATGGCCTTTTAGTAGCCTACAGCTACCTTCAAGAAAATAAAATAAGGCAAGAATAGAAGCAGATGATGAGGCATAATCTAACCAGTGAAAAGGGGTTGTATTTTTTCCTTGTCTTTTTAGGAAAATTTTTTCATAGCAGAGAGGTTCACACCCATCTTACCACATATCTTTTCCCAACATCTATCCTTTTGCTTTACATCTACTATAGCAAAACATTTACAAGTGTCCTTCTATTGAGAGAGATTGCTATTGGCCTGGGAAAAAAGACTTTTTCCCCCTAGATATTGACTTCAGCAGAAATACACACTTATTATGTGAGAGCAGAATCTGAGAATAACAGAAGACAGAAGTGCACAAATTATCCAAGAGCTTCACTTATAAACTTTGAATGTGCTCCAGCTTTTAACAAAGTACAAGAAAACAAAAGAAAAAAAGTTCAACAATAGCAAAAACATTGCCAAACAATTTGGAGAAATGTCTCGCTGCTCTCATGTGAGCAATGAGATTAAAATTCTTTACTCTCAGTTTTTGAAGCCACAGACATTAAGATCTCAGCAAATATTTCAATACTTTCAGAAGAAGAGAACTCATATTTATTCTACCTGTCAGATATTGGGCATAATGCTGCCATTATTTAACTGTTTTTAATTTAGTTACCTGCTGGTATGAAGTCCAGGCTTTTGACTGATGAGACACTGTAATTCTAAGAGTCCCTGTCAATTCATGCATGATGATGTTGCACAGACAGTATTCATTTTTAAAAATTAAAAATAATGTACTTTTGCCGTGTGCTGCTACTCAAAGATAGCACTCTAAAAGTGAGAGTCATGTTAAAACCCAAGAGAAATACATCCACGAAAGAGTTGTGATTTAATATGAAGATATAAACTGTCAATACAAACCAAGAAATTGGAAACCGGAAATCTTCCCTTCTAGAAAAGCATCACTACTTCCTAAGGTACTCTAAATTACAGAAGCAGGGTGCCAAGTAGGGTGACATTGCTCGTCTGCTAAACCATGTTCTGCAGAGATTGCTGGGATAGAGTGTGCTCACTTTAGTTTGCAGGATTCTTTGTGGTATTTATATTAGTGCAAAATTTGTTGATGTAATGTCATGATGGTGGTCTCCTGCCCAAATCCAACATGTAATTAATGTGATTAAAACCACAACTTCTCAAAGAAGATTTGGCATGCATTTCTAGAGGAATATGCAGACTTCTTGTGTTTGTAGTACATATCTGAATGCAAATGCATGTGTTTGATTTCCCCTGAGTGCTGTGTGAACAGTTATTATTACTGACCTGGAAATTATTCTACTTTCCCTATATGACTATTGTTTTTGTCTGGGTTAATGCATCCCTGAAACCAGATGTGCAACACTGGATGTATTTCCATTACTTTACATGGTCATGGGTATTTATTATCCTGATGTTTGAGGCAGTAACAGTTGGTCTGTGCTGCCCACTCCGTGATCTTGGTCTGGTACAATGACCAACAGGCCTCACAGGACAAAATGCAGGGTGCTGTAAGGAATCTATGTCAACGAGGCATTGCCTGGGGTATCACCGCTATGAACCACTTGAAACAAAAGGAAAGAAAATTTAGATTTTAGTTCTCTAAAGCATGCCTCTATTAGATTTTACACAGGTATCTACCATGTGGCAGAACCAGCATCATCTCCTGCTGTTAGCAATGAAAAGGTTGCTCTGGCCAGTTCTAATTCCAGCCAGGAGAGTGCAGCAGGATATACCTGTGTTGAACATGTCCTCACAGGGCAGACCCAGAAAATGGCCAAAATTTTTTAAAATATCACCCACTCCCTACAATAATAGCCTGACATGTAAAACAAAATAAATGCCAGTTAACAACAAATTGATTTCTTTCAGTCAATTGATTTCTTTCAGTCACAGAAAAGGGCAATAGAAAGAAGAGGATAATTGACCAAACAGTGGCTACTGCTCCTTTACTCTAAACCCAGTAATTTACATTGCTGTAAACAAAAGACTAGTAATGGAGAAAGTGTTTGTTTGTGAATACTGAAGATTTTTAAAGAATAAATTAGACTAGGGGAATATAACATCATGCAAGAACTACATTTGCAATAATTCTCCATGGGGACACAAAAAGGGTTTTATGGAACCAGATTCTTAAATCTTCTGCGATATCCCAGTGTACACCCAAGCCTTTGTGTTACTTTCAGTTTTTTTATGAGGTCAAAAACTACTACTCTGAGTGTGCAGTAAAATGCATCTGCAGATCTTTGCTTAATTTTAAACAGAAAGTTAAGAGTTATGGCTGGAGTTTTCATGCCAACCAGCTCAGTTACCTGTAGACAGCCTTTCCCTCCTCTGCATGAAGAGCTCACACCAGACCCATCTTACATCTGCTCAAGGGCACTAGCAAGAGAGCAGAGTGTGTGTAATGCAGTGTTGGCAGCTCCATGTGAGAACAGGCACTGCTTTTTGGAGTTTTGTTTCCAGCTGAACTGCATGCTCTGAATAAGGGGGAAACCTCCATCCCTTTATCATAAAAAGATAAAGATACAGAGATACAGGTTAGATACAGGTTACAAAGATACATGTGAGAAACTGACACTGCTTTCTTACTGTAGCCTTGAAGAGGTTTCTTCAGACAATCATAGCAGAATACAAGAAAAATAAGGTAGAGAAGCATTCCCAAATGCAACAGGGAAAAGTGTAAGAATAGAGAAAACAGAAATTCTCCCATTCATTTCAACATGCAGATATTCCTCCTTTTCTGCTTCATCTCCCACACACTGGCATCATCCACTCACTGGCAGTAGCAGTTCACGCCTGCATAGCTTTCAAAATGGGTTCTTCTCCATTCAGTTCCTACTGTTTTCTTCAACAAAGAAAGATCTTCTCCCTTTCTGCCACAAATAATATTCAAAAAGGAGCTCTTCATCAAAGATTCTCTCTCTGTGGATAGTGGTAACCAAAGAAGTGCACAAATGCCACCCACAATAGTAACAGTGCTCCATGCACCCCTTCCCCCTTTGGAACCACCCTGTGGCTGTTCTCCAAATTACAGTACCCCAGTTTCATGCTCAGCTACTGCTCTTCTTCATTCTTGTTTGTGCAAGGTGAAACAGAGAAAAAGAAGCACAGAGACTGGAGAGTTTCATCAAACTCCACAGAAGTGAGAAAAACCTATGTGCACCACTGCCCCTCACCTCCCCTGGAAAGGATGGAGATGAAACAGCTGAAGGATAAGGATGGGCATAGCAGAAGCTCTAGCTACACTGCCCTTTGTAGTCAGAGGGTGAGGGTGTTTTGTGCTAAAGCAGAGGGAGGCAGAGTGCTGGGAAAGCTAAGTAGATGGTTTCACTCAAAGGAATTTTTTCTGGATATGCTGAGGAAGGCAAAGGGGCTCACAATCTACAGGCCATTGCAAAAAGTGGAAGCTCTGCACACAGCTCTTTCTGAAGACAGAGAAGCCCTCATTTTTGTAGGTATCATTACCAAGCCTTGCATAACTTTGCACAGGATAGCTTTAGGCAAGTTGCTGGCTTGCAGCACACTCCCTCGGAGCTGCTCGCAGCCTGAGGAGCCTGCGTGTACCTCTCGCTTGCACATGGCCTCTCTGCTCAGGAATCCAACGTAAGGTTTATATCATCCCACACAGAGGTGCAGATGTTGGCTTCCCAGAGCAGCAATAACATGTCTCCTCTCCAGTAAGTTATGTTGTTTTCCTAGCGTCTCCTCTGAAGTCACTCTGGCTGCTCCTGGTTCTTCCACATCTCTATACTCCATACACTCACACATTCTGTTCTCTTTGAGAATTTTTGGCTGGAGACTGTTGGAATGTCATAAGGCATATCTGTCCATATTTTGAACTTGACTAAACTGGCCAAGCTCACTCAGAGTCAGTGCTTTATATCTAGGCAGGATCTGTTTCATGCTCTCTTACCAGCAAAGATAACACTAGTACAGTTGTTACATTGGTCATGTAGAAATATTGCCTGCAAACAAATCATTAATTGTGGAGACGGGGGCGTAGAAATTAGTAAAAACTTGTTTTTTCTTTCATAGTGTAATATTTTGACCTGTTTTAGTAAGTCAGCAGTTACAAAGCACTGTAAGCAGCCAACATGGGCCTACTTACTCTCACATGTAACTAATGATCCTTGTTGAGACATGATTCCAGTATTATAAGCCCTGTTCTACTAAATTCATTGAAATTGTTCCCAACTTACATTACCATAAATGAGAACAGAATTAGGTTTAACATGAATATGCAGCCCTATGCATATGCAATTCTACTATGTATTGATATATATGTGTGCATAAATCACCTATGCATGAAGTGCATATACATATTGTCATTCTCATAAATCAGCAGATTCAAATAAGATATTTTCCTAGAAAACAGCTTGTATAATGATTATAGTTAAAAATAATAATTTTGCAATGAAAGTAAGAACTCAGGTTGGAGTCTTTTCATCTGCTCAGTTTTACTGTGATGCAAGTTGCTCAGTACATACCTTAACAGTAATATATTACTTGCAACTATGGGATCCTCTTTTTTAAAAAAATCAGGAAGCCATTGCAGTTTAATGTTGTCACTGAACAAATGTTAGGACTAGCTGTTTCTGAATTTGAAGGGATACAAAGAGAAGGTGAGAACAATCCAGGATAATTCAGTTCATCCTTGACAGTCACTTCACTGGCTTTAGGCTTCAGCCAGACTGGGCTTCTGGTCTTGAGAAACACTGGTCTGGGGTAGGATATGTACAGACAGGGAGTAAATAGGAAATGTGTCACACATCTTAAGAACTTACAGTCTGACTCTGTAAAGACTGAAAAAGGGCAAAGAAGAAGCTTCAAAAGTACATAGCTCTCTCTCTCATATCATTGTATGACAGGGAAGGCTTGAGCTTTCTCTAGTATGCGGTATGTCCATCTAGGACCTTTTTTCAAGCAGCCATCAACATGCTTTTCCAAAAAGTGGTAACTAATTCCACAGTCCTGACAGTTTCTCAGACTTGAAAATACTGGCAGAGCAGTCGTCAATGACTGCCTCTACCTAAATTTGCAAGCTTCTAAAGAGTGGCAGATGCAGGAGTTAACAATAGCAGCAATATTATAAAAATAACAGATTTTGGAAATCCCTACATTGAATGAGCAGAAACTACAAAACAAGAAGAATAATGACCA
This sequence comes from Vidua macroura, assembly GCF_024509145.1. NCBI lineage: Eukaryota > Metazoa > Chordata > Aves > Passeriformes > Viduidae > Vidua > Vidua macroura. The sequence goes on from NC_071582.1 coordinate 12,793,326, forward strand.
AAGATTTAAAAGACTGAAGTAAAGAATCAGCTCACACTTAAAACACATTTGGTGTTAAGTTATTGAAAAGAAAAAAAAATTCAAAAAATCATAGAATGATGCTGATGTATGGTACTCCTCACCGGCCAAATTACAGAGTTTTGCTAGAGACTTTGGCAAGCACAAGTTTGACAAATCCTTTCAGTGCTGCACTCAGCAGTCAAAGCAACTTCTCTGCTTATTAAACACAAGCATCTGCAGGGAATAATGGATAGTAATTCACAGTCAGTTCCACCAGTTTAGGGTAGGAGCTACAGAGACACAATATAAAAGGCTACAAATGCTTCCACAAGCTTTAAACAAGTGCAGAATTAGATGAAGTGCTCACCAGAGAGGGACTGTCACTTCATGGTGTTACCTTTCCTTTGCCTCTTTACAGACCACACATAAAAGCTGGAGGGTGTTCACAGGGAACGGAGCTGACAGGGCTACAGTTTAACAGGGTGATGTTTCAACAGCACATTTCCAAGTTAGCAACCTCGCATCATCCAAGCACTGCCAAAAGGCAAGGGGAGCCAGGGGGTGAGGGGTGAAGGCAAGGGGAAATTAAAAGCCAGTCTACCTTCAGAAACATGCTTGCTGAGGTTATGTGGAAATTTCTCTAGCCAGCAATCTGTTCGAGAGTTTTCCAAAAGTTTTCCAAGTCATTCAAAGCTGACTCGATGATGCTATGCATACTTAATTCTACTTCAAACTGTGTCTTGCCCTTCCATCAAATCAGGGGGGCTGCCAGTAAATGCTGAACAAAACCTTTGATCCAACCTTCCTCCTCTTATTGCACTGCTGCCTCCTTCCCAGTTCAAACTCTCATTTCAGCTTGGAAATGAATGCTCACTTGCAGGTTGAATGGAATCCTTATGGGCTGTATCTCAAACTCTAAAGGTGTTTTTAGTTTAGCTACTTTTCTTAAATCTATGCTTGCTGATTAATCAGAAATTGCTCATGAACCCTTTTCAAGGAGGACCTGGCACTCTACTTAAAAATCCCTGGATTAAGTCCAAGTAATTTAGCTGTTTTTTAGGCTTCCCTATTCAATTCAGGGCATCAGACAGGTATTTTCAGAACTTGTTTCTCCACTTTGCTGGGTTTTGCAGTGTATAACTTCAGTAAAGATTCACTAGAAACAACAGCCTCTGGTTTTGCCACAGTTCTTTTTAAAGTACTTAGAAAACTGGGGCTATAAAAACAGATCCCTTACACTCCATTCAAAATAGATTTTTGCAAATACTCCTGTAAGCTCCAGGACACTCACTGTTCCAGAGGGACATAGATTTGCTACCACAAACTATTCAGAATACCTGTGTTCTGAAACTGGAAGCTCAGAGTGACAACCCCCAAGTGTGCACCCGTGCCTTCTCCTCTGGAGTCACAGAAAGACGACAGGATCCAGTTTTTGAAGTTCTTGTTTTCTAAGGGAGAAGAAAAAAGAGATAAAAATAAAAAAGGAGCAACATACTCAAGTATCAAGGGTGGGCATGCCCAGGCCCAGTTCAAATATCAGGCAAAGATTTGAGCCCCCAACTGCACATACTCACAGATTGAACATCTCTGGAATTGAGCCCCAGCCAGGGGAAGCTGCTTCAGCTCTCCAGACTGACTCTGAAAAGCTCCAAAAATAATGGTACTACTATTCTGAAGTGAAGTTCCTTCCTTCAACATCTGTGGTGAATATGTGATACGGGCTGCTATAAGCATCACACGTATTTAAAACTAACAGGAGATGTCAAGGCTTGGTCCAGCCACATTGTGGTCATTAGGAGGAGGGAGCTACACAAACGCTTCATGAGATACATATGCTGCTCTAGGGGTACTAAGGGTTAGCCTATTCTGAGAAATCTCCCATCCTGTCCAGATTTTTGAGAAATAACCCTTCCAAAAAAAACCCCCCACCAAACCCTTCCAAAGTATAAAGAATAAAGAGGGCACAAAATATCTTTCAGTGTAGATCTCAATGATGAGATGTTTACCTTCTGTTTAGTTGACAGCTTTTAAATGAACCTCAACCCTTGCCTACTGCACAAAGAAAAAAAAAAAATCAATAAAATATCTGACAACGTTTATTACATTACTTCTAATGGCTCATTAATATAATGACACTTCCTTATTATGGAATAAGTTAGTACCATTGTCAAACCAGTGCTCTCTACAGACAGAAGAATTTCTTTTTTTAAAACAAAAATTAAGAATAGCAGTATTTTCAAGCAAAAAAAGCCTACTTTTCTGAATCAACCAGATGCATTATTATTGGTTTTTATTAACACATACAAAATTATTCGGGTATACAAATGTGTTTCTTTTTTTTGACACAGTGAAAACTAAGTAAATGGGCATTACATTTGTTTACATCACATTTTGTTTCAAAAAAAACAGTTAATGATTAAACAAAGAGGTTTATATATATATATATGTATATATATGTATAAAAAAAAAGAGCTTGAAATAGCTGGATAACAAATAATTGATTTATACTATCAAAAGGCTGGGAGCAATTGTGTCTCCTGTGATTGTGCCCTTAGCTTTCAAACTATGACCCCCACTGATAGGAGTTTCTACTAAAAATCCAAAGAAAACAACAATGAAAAAAACCTCAACAAAACAAACACCACTCTACTCCCCCCAAAAAACCAAAACACAGATTCCCCCCAGAACACAAAACCTCAAAGCAATGGCACAACTTTCTGCAGGCTAATATTTTTTCCTGACGGCTTCAAGCACAAATGCATTATTTTAAATATCACATAAACCTACAGTAAATTAAAAAAATATAAGATTACTTTACACAATGCATGGAAACCATTTCTAGTGAGCACAAACATTTACAACTGTGTCATTTTTTTCCTTGCATAACCCATACTCACACACAAACCAGTTTTCAAAAGAATTGGTGAAATAATCAATCCACGTTTGTTTCTTTTATACAATATGAAATGGTTACAATACCATAGTATTTTTTAGAATAAGTTAAACATCAAGACATATGGCAATAGCATTGTACTATTCTTTCTACATACATAGGAAATCCTGAATTTCAGTCTATTTTTATTCAGTCACAAAAATGAAAAAAAGACTAAGATCCAGTTATACTGGAAAACTAGACTAGTTCTAGAAACCACAAATACTGTAAGCACTTTGGTATAATATGTACAGATTGTGCTGTCAATGTCATGCTTGCATACTAGAATTGATCAACAGATTTCCACTGGTGGAATAAAGTAAAAAAGGTACTGTAACACTTGCTTTCTTATTTCTTTTCCTTTTTGCAAATGATTGAAAAAGGACACACCACAAGTACACACACAGCATTTGTATGATGTGACTACAAATTAAATATTAAAGTGTTTTTAAATACAATGCAAGGCCATTCTTCTTAAGTGCATAGAACGTAATGCAGAATACTGTTACAGGGGCAACCTCAAAGATATGAAACATTTTAAGATATTGAACAAAGTTCTTATAAAAAAAAGAAGTGTGAATGAGAATAAGCATTCTTCTATAGTTACAAAGATCAACACATGTTATCCCCCACTGGTAAGAGAAAACAACTGCTGCATCATAGAAGGTGTATCTGCTGCATCCATTTTATCACTTTCTCTCAGAGGCTTAGAATTGCACCCTCCAACTCCTAAGCAGTTTGGACATTTGGTTGGGGATTTTTTCCCTTTTTTTCCCCTCCTATTTCTAACAAAAATTTTTCTCTTTCTGAAAGTAGAACTCAGTAAGTGCATTTTAAATTAAAGGGCTTACTTCCCCCCTTATTTTATGGATGCATTTGCTATAGTTTAGAAATTTTAGCTTAACCTATTCATTCTTTCTACCACTACAATTTATCAGAATGTCTCAGATTTATTCAGGCTATTCTGCCAACAAGTTAAGTAGCACCCTTTCCTGCAAAGCAAATGGTATTAAATTCTAAGAAATCCAAAATACTATAATCTTTACTGAAGTGAATTGCAAACTTAAAGAGTAAGGACTGCAGGATTTTCAGATTTGGACTTTATGCAGTTTTCCCAAATTTGTATTTTCTCCTTTGGATTTTGGGATATAGTTAAGTACATATATTCTCTTCTACTAACACAGCAAGTCACTTTCAGACTAACATCTCAGGAATGAAATGGCAGCCTCAAAATTCTCAACCCAACCAGAGGAAACTCACCCTAATCATTACTCATTTCTTACACAACACAACAACCCATTTAACATGTAAACACAAGCAATGATGGTTCTCATTTGACGCTCCCATTGTGGCAAGTAATACTTCACAGGTATCAGAAACACTTTAATTAATATCTCCCTATTTCCCCCATTTCTAAGATGCCTTCTTTTCCTTACAGAAGTTTTAGCTGTTCAACATCAAACAATTGCACAAAAACTACAGCACCAAGCTTTGCTAACTGAAACTGCTGGAGAGCACACACAGGAGGAAAGAATTTGTGGTTGTTGAGTGAACTAGAAGTCAAATGAGCTTAAATAAAACTAATGTTAACACATTCCTCAATTGAAATGATTAATTCTTAGCAGAAATAAATTAAGATCAGTCTGATCTTAATGTAAGCTAGTTGGTGACCCAGCCAGACTTTTGTGCAGATTGGGGTTTTGACTGTGCCTGTTCCGACTGCGAACAGATGAAAACATTGTGTTGCAACCTGGGACTTTGCATTTGTGGAGCTGGCGGAGATGCACAGTTTTGTAATGAGCCCTGAAAGTTCCTTTATTACTGTATGTTTTCTGACATATATGACAAGTTATTGGCAAACTGGAAGGTAAGTTGATAAAGTTTTGATTAGCTTTCTCAATTAGAGTACAGTCTTGGTAGAGTTCATCATTGGGCATTAGGCTGGGTCCTTCACAGCTTTCATCACTATCATCCAAGGGCATGGTGCATATTTCACTTCCTCCATCAGAATCCCAAGAAGAATGAGCACTGCTTTCAGATTTAATGCTGGAAGTAGTGCTTAGGTCCAGAACAGCTCCATCATTTAATGGATCATATCCATAACTCTCAGAACAGGGTTCTGCAATTTTGCTCACTGGAAAAATGTAGCTGCCTGTTCTGTTCATTCCTTTGAAGATTACAGAAGTACGTCCAACGTGTTGTTTTAAAGAGACATCTTGGCAAAACTCCTTAGCCATATCTTTCAAGAGGTATGTTGCATTGAAATGGTTGTTGAATTCCAGTGTATCTTTAGTCAGAAGTTTATGATGAAGATTTAGGTTTGAACTATGTCTAGAAGAACAAAGACAAGCTTAGCAAGAAAGTGTTTCACCTCACTTAACAGCTGTTTCATAATGATCATAAACAAAGAAAGGGAAAATCAATATTTAGTAGCATGCATGAATTGTATACTTCAGATTTGACCAACTACCACACTGGGAGTGCACATGGACAATTTACACGTGAGTGGGTTTCTGAACTTGCTTGCACTGGCATGTATCAAATTCTTTGCAATAACTCTACAGCAATCACCTGCACTGGGGGTACTGTCTGCTCTGCTAGATCTAGTGCTAAGTCTAAAAGAGGTGGGGGACAGACTAAAAACCTGTAAACTGAACTGAGATCAGAGAACGGACTGAGGTGCGTAAGAAACAAGATTCTTTCCCAATGGACAAAGCAGGAAAGGATTGACATCTGAATCTATAAAAAATGTTGATGATTTAATGTACTGCAACCATGTCCAGGATGCAGCTGTACACATCAGTACAGAACCTTTTCTTGACAGGAGTTTCCTCGAAAAAGGGAAATTGAATTATATGCAACTTGCAGTTTTCAAATGGGCATCTCTGGCTTCAGTTTAAAACCACCAAAACATACAGAATCACTGCTCCTCATTGAATATTATCAATCAGCTCACTGGGAACTTACAGGCTCTGTCTAGAAGTCTGAGTTTATTGTAATACAAACAAAACATTTGTCTTTCTCCTTGCCATCATGGTTTAAACAGAACCATGAATTGTTCAAAAAGGCACACAAATATTTAGTCACACTACTCTATGTTAAAGTCTAGAAACATCTGTAAAGCTGCTACAAATAACTATTGTTTTGTACAAAGCTTGTAAAATGTCTTCTGATCTCACTTGCCTTTTTTTTTTAAACCCATCTTCCAAAAGCACCTATGTGAAAACTTATCTCAACATATTGGTGTGGGAAGGAATTTGTGGCATGTGAATGCAAATCTTACTGCTGGCCTTCTTTCCTGTGGCCCATATCACAATTACAGTGGAGAGGAATTCACATCTGGAAAGATGCAGGCAGCAGGGTATGAAGCCCTGCCAACAGCAGATGAATCTGTGCATCTCAGATGCAGCGGCCACTCCTCAGAGACCAGCTCATCCTCTCTGGATTGCATCAGCTGGCTCCAGCACTCCTAGCAGATTACAGACAATCTAAACCTCGTGTCACTCTGAACTACTATCCAGGCATGCTTCCTGCAGCCAAAAGCTGCTCTAACACCCCTACACACTTGGTAAACTTGCAACACTTTGTTGCACTTGAATAGGTGTGTTACTTATCACTGACCACTTCAGATACATTACTGATGGTCAGCAACAAAGCTTTGGCTCTCGTTGCTCAGTTTATGTGCATAAGAGGCTGAAATAAAATGAATTACAGAAATACAGTACTGAAATGAACATTAAACTGAATCAAGCTCATGCTTGAGTTTAGAAATTAGTATTTGATCTCACAGAAAAGCACTACTGATATGGGTAAACACCAGATAGTGTTAGTTTGACTACCACTACATAAGGTTAATTTTGGGCTGACAAAGACTAATCTTGCTTTTCTTATGGGCTTTTTCTCACCAGTCTGTTCCAAATCCTTGAGTAAAGAAAGGACAAGGGCAAGTAAAGATTTCCTAAATTGACCCCATTGCTTTTTCTTTAAAAACCCTATATACATTAAAATGTACATGAAAGTACATATTAAACATGTAAGTCCACACATGCATCTACTGGTAAATTGCTGAATTCATACCCCTATGGCTTTCCCTTTATGTACTAAAGTATTCTTTCAACTACTGTAGTTTTTATCAGTTATGAAATTTTCATGGCTTTATTTAATACCTTGTAGTCCTGTGGAAAGGAAATGTTTCTTTCAATGGATTTTCATTTCAAGAATATTCTGATAAGTTATCATACCTGCTATACGAGGATACACAGAAAATATTTGTAGGCTCCATTCCTCAAACACTCATTTTAATTTCAAATTAGGCTCCATTGTGATGGTAAAATAAATACAATTTTGTTTATAATTTTCTTACCTGTCTCGACTTCTACGAGAAGGGAAAGCAGCATTACAGCCCTCAACTGTGCAAATATGCATTTCTTTGAGATGTACATTTTTGAAATGCATTTTTACACTGTAAGGGTTTTTAAAAGTCTTCTTACAGATGTCACAATGAAAGCGGCTTTCTTCCTTCTGAATCCCTAGTGCATGTTGACTGACATGATCCATATCTTTAGAGTCTTCAAAACAAGGAATGGCAGCACCCCTGTTTGACAAAGTGCTGAAAAAGCCCCCGGTCAGCAAGTGGTGTTGCAATTCAGGGCAGTCATTTTTAGGAATCCTGTGCTTTGACTGCTCTTTAATATACATGGGGGGTTCAGTCATTGGTTTTATAACATCACTGTGGTGGTGTTTTGGATCTTCATATATAATCTCATGGGAAACTATTTTTAATGGTTGGTTTTCTTCTGGTTTAACCTCTTTCTCACAGTGTTGCAATTCATTCTCAGAGATATCCTCGATGTATTTGTTATTTGGTGCAAAGACAGATTCAAAATACTTTGGGCCCTCTACCCCAGAGAGAGATTTCCATGAATTACCTGAATGGGGGTGCTTTTCCACCCTGTCGGTCACCCGCTTCTCTATCTTATGCTCACAGGTCTCAAGCTCTCCATCGCTTACCCCCTGCAGGCGTGAATCATCTTCAGAACTGGCAACATCGCTACTTTCATTGGGTGTCTCAACAGCTTCTTTCTCTATCTTAATGGGCATACTGGACTTACGAGACTTCTTCTTGGGGAGCATGTCAAATGGCAATTCATTGGAAACAAGCTGCTCTGGTATTGAGGAAGAAACAAGAGGCAGAGAAGGAAGAGTACCTGGAGTATTGGCAAGTTCAGCTGGTGTGACTGGACTACGGTAAAAAGGAAGAACAGGCTGTACTGTCTTCAGGTTTGGAAAGAGGACACCGTTATGTCCAACACTGGAAAATCCAGCCTGGCCTTTTGAATCTGTACAAGAGCTGGCATAGCTGGAAATAGTTCTGCTATCCGGAGTTAAAATTGTAAATTCTGTCCTTTTACTATCTCCAGGTCCAGCAATGGTCAAACCATTTCTTAGATCTTTATCCCTGTTATTTCTGTTCATTGGCATATGGAGTCTGGGGTTAGGATTTGCACTATGACGATTTCGACTACGCAATGAGCTAAACACCATATTGCAGCCCTCAATGGTGCATTTGTGCTTTATCTTCAGATGAACAGCATTGTAATGTATTTTCAAAGTACCTTTATCATAAAATGTTTTTTCACATGCAGTGCAGAAGACACGCCCTTTCCTTGGCCCAGCATTTTTTTCAACAGATTTCATTTTGTTTTCTGGTGATAGTGCTGTCATTTCAAGCTTGGCTGCTGTATTATGTGAACTGGAATCACTTAAAAGGGCATCATCTTCTGTTTTAGTGATATCTGGACCATTTATGCTCCTCTCATTTTCAACTTGAAATGGTGCAGAACTAGAAGTTAAGAAACTGCTTTCAGAAAATGGTATCTGAAGATCTTGTTTGGTTTCGTTGCTATGGTCTTGACCTTGCTCAATCAAATGTCTTTCTGGTGGTGAACCTATCAAAGGTGGAGGCACTGGACTGAAAAACTGAAACGGCAGCATGAAAGCCATGTTATTTACAATATTCTCAAAGGGATGAATGTTGGTGGGACTCATTTTGTCCAAGGAAGCAGAAAAATTAGGACTGTGTGGGTTGCAGCTCTCAATGAATGCCCTAATATCCAAATTGGCAGTTGGTGGTGGTATTATGATCGACTGCCCTTCTTTCTCTTGAATTGCCATTAACTCTACAATGGACTTAGTTTCTCCAAAGCGAAGGAACTGCTGCAAAGTAGCCAGTTCTTCTTCAGTGGTCATTATGCTCCAGTGATCCAACACCTTTCCTGAAGCATCCTGAAGCCAAAAATATTTAAATGAGTTAGACATTAGTTAAGGCAAACAAAAAACACTTCCCCTCAAATCTCTCATGTTTTTTAGGGACTAAAATTTATTCTTTAGCAAAAAAATTAAAAACATTCAATTTAATGAGATTAATGTGAATTCTGTGATAATTTCTTCCAAATTTTATCACACTGGTGATATTATTTCTTCCTGAACTGACAGTAATACTTTCCAATAAACTATTTTTTTGCACAAAAATTAAGACACGTTATTTGAACAACAGATAGTATCCTGTAAGTATAGACAGAAGAGATGGAGCAATCAGACCAAGATTTAGCTCCTCATTTAAGTCAAGTATTCTTTCATTGCAAGTTTAATAATCTTCCAAGCAACTAAGATCAGAGAACAAATGAACCTATATTGATCTATTGCCAGTTTTCACAGAGCACAGCTGTAATTACACTAGTGTTGGAGTTCTTTCAAACTCTAGCTATGCCTAACTTTTCCCAATAACTACAATAAATATTTTATCACAGAACATGTATTTGATGGCCTACTGAGATTTTTCACAGTGCATGTAAGAGTTTCTAAGATGATGAAGAACGTAACATTATAAATTTTTCATGTGATAGAGGTTCAAGGTAATTGATTCCATATTTTTAATCCTAACACTAAAAAGCAAGATTATCAAGACCATTAAATATTGATTCATGTCATAATGTAAGATCATAATGTTACTTTACATAAAAGGTAACTTCCACAGCAGCAAGGACTAACATCAGTGTAAGCACATAGGGCCAAATACACTCTGGCTGCAGCTCCAGTAAAGTCGATAGCACTACCAGAGATGAATATTGTCCCTGGTGTTTTAAATAATGGTAAGTTTATTTCTTGATGTATTATTCTGCTGTATAAAAGCAAACTCACTGTTTAAATAATACTGGAACAAGTTCAAAAGCCTTTACTTTGATACTTTACCAGTAACTTTTGATTTTTATTTTTGCGTACCTTTGTTGTTAGATTTGGGCAAGTAGAAAGATTTCAATTAAGTTCAACTAAAAAATAAACCAATCAGTAGAAATCCACCCTTTCTTTCCTGGCATTAAGCTCGTACAGGTTTATTACTGCCTTTCAGATGTGCCACACTGTTAACACATTGCGAACCACTGAGAAGATTAAGATAGAAAACTACTTAACTGTCATATTTCTATTTTAAATGCCCCTCTAAATACCTGTAGCACATATCCACGTATATAATCCTGCAGTGTCCAATCCAGAGCATGGAGAATCTGTATCACCTCTTCCTGCTTCAGAACACTGAAAAGCCGATCGAGCAGAATTTTAAGGCGCACAGGAATGGCTTGGGTTCCGTACAACATGAGGCTACTGATATCAAAGACAACATTGGATTGAACTATTTCTACTTGGCTTGATGGGTAGAGATTTGGAATCCTTAGTTTGCTCAGGGCTGAAAATTAAAATCACAAAATGTAAATAAACTTGAGTCCTGAGAAAGAGAAAATGAAATGCAACTAATATTGGGGTGGGGGTTGAGGAGTGACACAAAAAGCATGTAAATAGTTATGAGGATCCTAAATGGTTTTCTGTAGATTGTAAAAACAGATATTACCATGCGCTACCCATCCATGCCGGCATTGGTCACATTGTCGCTGATTTATTTTTCCAGGTTTGAAACACTGACAACTACAGTTCACGAGAGTGCACCGGATAGCCTGGAGATCAATGGAAAGCATGATAGGTAATATATAAGTTCAGAGTGTGCAGATTATACATCTACAGTACCCCCATAAAATCCCCATGAAGACAGAATTAACATACCAACACAGACCTATCAATGTGCAATGCAAGTAATCCAGGCAAAGCCTGAGTTATACAAGACTACCTCTGCCTGGAAGAGTCAAGTCACCAGCAGAAACACTACAGTAATATGGAAGCAGAATATTTAACAATACACATAGCCACACTTCTGTGGATTTATTTAGGCTGAAGCACCTTCACAACAATTACTGTTATAAATGATGAATTCATCTAAACTATGATCCTCATGTACGATCATTTTCTCAGGAAGGTTTGAAAACAAAGCTGTACAGATGAAAGACCCCCTCTCTTGCAGTTTTGCTGGCACTCCATACTGCAATATAGCAAGTTCTAATGAGCAACGCATCAGCTCTGCACAGATGCCATGCCCTACACACCCAGAATTCACATGGAATATTTGTATTCTGTCAAAGACACAGGAGTTCGCTAATGTTCCTCAGTAACAAAGTTCACCAAAAAGTACTCCAACTCTTCAAAGACTAAACAATCACATTTTAAAAAGAAAATAGAGCACACAGAATACCCATTGCACTGTTCAATTTGTACATCACTTTACTCTCATCAAGGTCATCTATAATGCAAATCAAATTAGTATTCAGATGTCCCTAATCAATGGGGTGATACAAACTCGTTTCCTGGAATATAAAATTTCTTCTCTATGTGCCCATCTGCTGGACAAGGCAAACAGACAACTTGGAGGTCCTAGTTAAAGCTCCAGAGGGATTTGCTACAGAGCAAAGCTTTTGCAGGATTCTGCACTGCTTGAATCTGGCACTGAGAATAGTTCCTGCATAAACAGAATATTTATTGAGGGAGGGAAAGCAAAGAAATTGATGTGCAGAAAGTCTTCACTGGAATTAGATCATGCAATTGTAAAATGTCAGCATTTTCCTGCTTTTAAATTAATGTTCCCTCTCCTAAGGTTTTATGCAAAATGGGGACTTCCACTCCTGAAAATACCCACAGGAAAGTAAGATAAGATTTGAAGAAAAACGGAAATGTGACATTCCTACACTGGCACTTCAGAAAACATACAAGGAAGCCTGATTGTCCAAAAACTTGCTATGAAATATGGATTAAAGAAACATTTAAACTCAAAAGTACATGGCAGAAAGTTCATTTCACTGAGATTTGCAATGGGCATTTCTTTAGACTTGCAGCCTCTGGCTGACTCAGTGCAGAAGAGGACAGTGCATACAAAAGGTTACTATAAACAAGCATGTTCATGACATTTGGATGTCTAGTGCTTCACAGTAATGGATTTGGAGTGAGATTTTAAATCCATGAGTTACCTTACATGCACATCTCCAAACTGCAGAGACTTGATGCTGAGATTTACCTGTATTTGAAGAATTGGAACAAGTGGCAACAGGGCTCTTGAAATCTCTGAATCACTTTGCCTTTAATCTTTTAAAGAAGCCATTGCAAAATCCTGTGTTCTTGAGAAAAGCTCTGTGCTCCCCATAAAGTCATAAAATACACATCAATACTCTATGCAGTATTGCTTCATTTTAATGGAGGATGTATTCTCACTTAGATGATAAAATACTTCCATATAACAATAAAAACCCATAAATTTCTTAGGGAAAGGTTGGGGGAAGAAAAGGTGTAGTTGGCTGTGGATTCATTTCTACCACAAGATATCAAACAATAATGCAGTTTGAGTCTTCTGCCTCTCTGCATAGATAATATTCTGTGACCTGCCTGGACTGAAGCCCTTCCACAGGCAACCCTGCTAGGTTCAGTAAGGTGCAGTGCATTCCATAAATGCATCTTGTACATTCCCTTCAGACAAAATTACAAAAGAGTACTTCCTTTTTCTGCAAGAAGTAACAGAAATCTGCACAATGAAAAAAGCTGTCAGGATGATAAGTTAATTGAGATTTCAAAATTTTTTTCATTCCTTTTCCCTTGGATATGTTCCACAAATCACTGACCTTTAAAACTACTTTTTCTATTTAATTTGTGTACTTGGACAAGAAAGATACACCACACAAAATTTTGCATTTCATAGCTTTCTGTAAGAGCATTCTTCTACATGGTACATGTGTTTATTTTGCTTTCCTGTGTATGTGTAGAAGACTGCACATGCCAAAACAGGAACAAGTAAAAGGAGGGCATTTTGTTTTACATATATGAAAGCAGCTGTTACAAAGGGAGTAGAGTTCCCCCTCTATTCTAAATATTGAACTGAACCTCTCTCAAGTCACATTACTGCTTCTGCAAACTAGGAGGAGTTAGCTTGCACCCTGCTAACATATCAAAGGTGCACCCTCGAATCGGGGATCTGTGCTGACTTAAAAATTGACTTGAAAGAATCCCTAAGAAGAAACAACTGATTTTTCAGGTTTTTAGTATTTCCCTTCATTTGTGCTTGTCACAGCCTGTGTCTCCTAAAGCTTTTCTAGCAACATGTATAATAATATAGATAGTCACAGAATATACAACAAAGCAAAATGAAGTTCTGAAATAATCAGTGAATAACAATTTTAAGTTGTCACTGTCCAACTAAAAAAGGTATTTGTAAAACATGCACCTTGATTATCTCCCAAATTAACGCATATCAGACTTTATTGAAAAGAAATTTAGCAATACCTCATGAAAATAATACCCTTGTCTTTTGCCAGTTAATCCTACTGTCCTTAATAGCCTAGTCTAAGGTACTGTAATTATATCAAGTCTTTTAATAAGCTTTATTTTCCCAACAAGTGGAATGTACGCACAATTTCATTCTGCAGAACAAAGAAATAACTTTCTGTATTGCATAGATGCAAAACTTGAAAATTATAATTAAAGGATTGGAAATGTACAAGGAAATTACAGTGGAAATTTTTTAAAGTACAATCCTTTCATTCACATAATTATTTAATTTCATTTTCTAGAAACAGAAGGCAGATGGTCTAAAAAAACTAAATCTTATGCTATCATCAAGTATCTTGGTATTGCTTTCCAGTCACTGTCTCCACAAATGTATCTTTCCTAATCCATTATCAGACCCACTTTCTTCTTTTAAAAGATAGAGTTGAAAAGACTGATCAAAATGTTCTGTGGTTTTACCAACATGACCGTGGGAATCTGAATGCTGAACTTTAAATAAAAATGATCCCTCATTACAAGACAGACATTAACCATTAAACTGGTCACTGAACAGCATCTGACTACTAATCACTGCATCTTAACATGTGCTGCCTGAAAGTCACGCCTGCTCACATCCTTTTTTTTTTGCCAGATATTGATGTGGCTTCAATTATGCTTCAAAAGTTACGGAATGTTTCTTTGCAACCCACTCACAGCCCTCATAGCTAAGGGAAAGCCCAGGCTAATGGGACATACTCATGCTGATTCTGGGTATATAATCAGGCTTCATTTCACAAAGCAAGTTTGAGGAAGTCTCCTGGGACCTATGTTTACTTGCAACATACAACAGATTTAAAAAAAAGCAGCAAGACAAGAAGGGCATGATAAGTGTATCCAATCTCATTCAGTGTTAAGAGGGTTCTGGTTTGACAGCACTTTGGCTTGGGAAATAAATTAAGAAGCAAGGAAATATTGAAGACCTTGTCAGGACCGAGTTGGAGATCTGTGCTCATGCTGGAAAGCTGCTCTGGGTCTCTGCATGCAGCAAGGGCTGCAAGTGCAGACACCAGTAACATGGAAGAGCAAGTCCCAGATTACCCTGGTGCTATTTAACAACAGAAATGCACAGGTTAGCACCCTCACCTCTGGAACTTTCTGGAATTTAAGAAAATCCCTTGCCTTTTTGCACAAAGTTTCTCCCCACTTGCTGCTTTTTTTTCAAGCTACTGCCATCACATGAAGAGTGTGAGAGCTTCCCTGCTCTGCTATGATCATTACTGACAAAATGGTGTCATTGACGTCAGGTTACAGGAATATATTTTGCAGGCAGGGCTTAGAAATTTCTGTCAGTTTAATATGCAACTTTGAAGAAGGAATTGGAGTTAAATGAAACAAATACATGAGAGAAATTTTCATGATATGAGCTATAGCAGATACTGCTTTCATTGCCCTCTCTCAAGGGTTTCTAGCAACAAGCCGTATCTCCTATGGCCATCGCATCAGTGATCATCATCAGTGGTAATCCCACTGAATATATGTAACCCACCATGGTATGTGCTTTGGTGGGCACTAATCCTGTAGGAAAGAAGGGGGACAAATCCCATATTTGCAGAATAGACCCACAGTGGCTCCACAGTAACAACACTTGTGGAGAAAAGAGGCACGATTTACAGCAGTGGAAGAAATAAAATTAAATGTGAGACATACCTCTGGTGATTTGGAAGTATTTTCTTGCTTGCTCCTTGTAAAAGATTTGCAAGGGAAGTAAAGGGATAGATACCTTTACCATCTCTTAAATTAAAAAGATAGGCACAGCTAACTCAAAGGCCAAATCCAAATCTGTATGCACCTTTCACAGACAACAGTAATTATAAATGAGTGTGAAGTTGCCCTTTTAGTCCATTTTTTTTCTTCCCTGTTATTATTATAATTCACCAGGTTTCTTGTGTTTGCAGAGTTTAAATAAGTTCCTTTTTCCTCACTGAGTAACATTTGATTACTTTTGTGTTTGAATCCTTTGCACAACCACTGAAAGTTGCAACAAATCAAAAACCCCTTATTATAAGCATCTCTCTCAGTGCCATCCTTTACCACATGATACAATGAGCAAAGCTTTGGTTTGTCCACTGTTTGTCAGGCAACTTTTGCCACTTTCCCTTGGGATATATTCTGCTGATAAATAACACAGTCTGTCAGTTGTGTCATGATTTAAAACAAGTCCTCAATTTACATTTTGTTCACCTCACTTTCACTGTATCACAATCCAGCTTACCCATATCAGACTAATATCTCTGGTTTTATCCATTCCACATGTATTTGTATCCCCCCTGTCCACTATATAGTGCATGTTTAGTCCTTGTGTCTGCTCTTCCTCAAGACAGACTTCAGTTTTCAATACACTGTTGAGCTCTCTGTAGTTTACTGGAACTAAAATATATGCCAGCATGTTTCACACACAATCAAAAAATGTGCTGGGCTACTCTAGATGGTGGAAGTACTTGTTGAAGACATAGCCCAACAATTAGGCATGAAATGCATGTTGATATGAAAGCTGTTAGATTAAGCACCCTGTACCTCTAATTGTTCCTTGAAAGTTTCAATGTACTCCCAGCTTAGAAAGGCTCTGAATCCCATCTGCCTGTGGAGACCATTAGAAGGGCCCCTGCAGCATCTTCAAGGAAAGGCTCTGGGCCATTTTCTTCTTCCTGACATGCTCACTTCAAAGAGGTAACAAGATGCCTGGAGGATGGACAGAATATGGAAGCCCTGTGCTGCCTGTGAGCAGAGCTGGGAATGGGAAAAGGGAAGAATAGTGCACTGCAGCACACTGATGTGCACAGGTCTGACAGCAAGACCCAGCTGAGAGTTACTCTGCACAAAGACTTGGCCCATGCTACACCTTGCACGTGCTCAGCTCAGTATTGTGGTGGTTCCTTCCATCACGTGTTTAAGGTCCTGGAAAGTTCCTCACCACCACAGCACAGAAACAGCCTGCCTTTTACAGTCTGAGCCCCCGAAACAAAGGGATTTCCATTCAGGTACATTTCCACCTAATCCACTACACTTGGTTGCTGCAAGTTCTATTAATTCTATACTAAAACTTAGAAATATTTAAAATAAATCACTACACAAAATAATTAAAATAAGAAAAATGTCTTTATAAGATTTCTAATTATATTGGACTGAATGCATATATTACTTTCATAGACTTATATCAAAAAACCTGTTTTTTTACAAAGTAACAGCTGCTGTTAATAGTTATTTAATAAACATAAGTAACAACAAACTTTCCTAAAAAGTAAACCAGCTTTGCAGCTTGTTGTATCCAGAAAACACATCTGAAATCTTCTGTATTTTAAGCTTTTCATTAAGTAGAGAAAAGTTGTACATAGATGTGACAGAGTAAACAGCTGACCAAATAGCTCCAACCTTCTCCATTCAGACACATTAAAAATGCTGGCCCGAGATGATTCATATGACAAATTTCTTATTAGTAAAATGTTTTAGGAAAATTGTCTCCTGCTTAAGAAAGCGATTAGGAGACAGATGGGAAAGGTGGAGGTGGGCTACAATTTGCTTTTTACAGTGCCACTAAACACAAAGTTATACTCATAGCTCAGTTCCTAATCTGACAATGGCTCCTTGGTCATCTGTCTGGTTTTCATTCACACCAACCATTTATTCCTACCAAGCTTAGGAGGTGTAAGAACCGTTGAAAAGTCCAGACAAAAACCTTTTGTTTCAGAGGCCAACCATGGATTTAGAAGTTGATCTTACCCAATTCTACTGAAAATTTTGGCTGGTGTAGCTACCACTCAACTCCCACTTACCCCTGTTCTGTGGGAGAATTATGTTATGATTTTTCTTCTAGAAGTACACAAAGGCCACAAGTTGAATACATTTTCTAGATAAGACGATGGAATACAACCCATTAATTATCTGGATCCTTATGTATATACCCATACTGTTTATTTGGGGTCAGATACCAAAACCTGACCTCCTTTTAAACATCCACAGCCTAAGAATACACATAATCAGGATATTTACAACCCAGAGCCTGCAGCAAATTGCATGACTCCATTACCCTCTCCCTCAGTGGGGCTGAACAAAACAAATTTTGGCCTAAAATTCGACCAAATCTCTCTCTTGTGGGGGCAACTGAGCACCTTGAGTTGAGAGTGTTTAATTGTTCTTGTAATAATTGACTAAAGTGTCCTCAAAAACAGACAAAAATGTGAAGAGAGTGAATAAGCTCAGTAAGATAGAAGTGAAATTAGGTAATACCTTCACAGGATAGCACCACTCTGTCAAATCAACCCTTCTTATGGATTTAGAAGACAGTCCCCATGTCAACACTTCATTAAAAAGTTTTTCTATGTGAAGAGTCCTAGGAGTGAGGAGCTGTGACACGAGCCTGAGCTAAGCAGAGCCTCACAACCCAGAGCTGGTTGGGCCCCATGGCAGCTCTCGTGGCCGAGGGAGAGGAGCTCGGGGCAGTCTCGGGCACGGCAGCGGGCGAGGAAGCACAAGGAGCTGCTTCTGAGAAAGGCAGCCACGCTGCAAGGCCAGGCTTTAATCACAGCATAACTTGTGGGATGAAAATCACTCCTCATGCATGTCACTTACCCTACAGGGCCCCTTAGGGCAACTCTTGTTAATGGTACTGTCAAAATAATTATAAAGAGAGAAGAATTCGTGTGTGTGTATGTGCGCGTGTGAGCGTGAGCACACGCACTCGAGTGCTACTCTGAACAAAAAGCACTGGACAGTAAAACTTCATTTTGCCATTCAGCAGCGTGGCTGTAGATAGACTGGCTTATGCTGCAATTAATCTCACTTGTTAACAACAGGTAAGTGCTGACAGACAGCTCGGTCCACCTCAGGGACATAGGCAGAGCCTCTTTTATGGTTTGGTTTGGAAATGAAAACAAGAAATACAAATTGAGGAAGGAAAAGATCACATTGTCATTATCTTAGAGTTGTTATTTACTTTTGATTCTGTAACAGACTGCAATGCTACAGTTCCAACAGCATACCTGCCCTAGCCTGCATAGGTCAGAAACATTTTACTGGTATTAAGCAGTGTATCTGTGATAAGATATTAAAGTAATGTCCCTTTTTAATAAATTTACAGGAAAATTTGTTCTTATTAGTGCATTTCAAAAATGAGTAACAGATTGCTGCATGTTGATGAGAAAAACAGGTCAGACTTTAAGGGTAAAGGTAAGTCACTGGACAGAAAGAGTGTGAAATTTTATGCAATAAAGCACTAGGTGCTACTTAATCTAACAAATAAATTGTGCACATACTACTTATCCCTACAGACATGCTAAGCATGCTACACTAAATGCTGAAGCTACAGATCTAGCCATGAACTGAAGCTGAATTAAATATTTAACTCCAATCCCTATGCTAGCAAGAAATAAGTGCTATTAACACAAATACACTAGTACCAGAGAAATGAGGAATATTAGAATATACCAATTGCAAGGCCTTTAAAAATTGCCTTTAACTCTTTACGTACTTTATAAAATGGTGCATGTGTGCAATGTGGATGAGTTAATGTTTTAAAGACAATCCTAAATTTTTCAGCTCCATGCACCGCCGCTTAAGTCTCAAAGCCATAAAATATACATGCTTAAAATCTCTTCCTTTTTCCTGTTATGGAGTGAAGACATGGATTAAAGAATAAAAGTGAAATAACAGCTCTCTGAAATATTTAGTGTTACACAATTCCATTTAATGCAATTTCATAAATTTTGAACCCAAACACTATTTGTACACATACACATGATACTATCTATGGTGCTACAGTTATGCAATATTTTACGCAACAGTGTAGCTCCATTGGTAATTTCACAATTTAAACCTCAGTATTCCTTTTTATTGAACACAGGTGAGGAAATTTTCACCTGCCTTTCAGACATCAGTTACTCTCACATGAAAAAATACCTATTGTACACATATTTTTCACTGATGATCTTTTATATTTGAAATTTGAAATAAAAAAATAGCATTTTTCTTTTTTATATTTTTTCCTCTTCGTTTAAATTCTCTAATGGTTTTAAAGCGTGGAATGAAATATTGTTCTTTATACTAAAATGACTGAAGTCAGTTAAAAACAGCCACTTTTCCTCATTCCCTCAAATTTTTGGGGTCTGAATACTGAAATTTCAATCTCTAGGATTTTTTAAATGACAGCAACAAAATAATAAGAAATAAAAACTAAAAAGAAGACAGGAAATGACACTTGCTGTAAAACATCAATTGTAGCATCTGCTAGGACAAAACCTGCTGGTTTCCAGCACATAGAAGCTGTGAGAGTTACTGCACCACTGAAGCCAGAAAGGACAGGCTATGACCCAGAGGGCAAAATCAATTTTTCTCCCTTACTTTTGGTGGATATTTTATGGAATAATGAATTCAAGATAAGTACCTAAACTTCAGCTCAAATCTGCATGAAAAATGTTTGTTAAATGCCAGATCATCCCAAAATGCTTTTAGAACATGTATCTGGAACAAAAGCTGTTATTTAAAATAAAACAAGAACATTTCTATTTTTATCAGAGGTGTATTTAGCATCATTGGAATGAAATCTTTATTACTGCAAACCAAATAATTCACTGGCTTGTTGGATTGGAAATGGAATGACATGCTCAATATGTAGGAACAGATCTTTTAACAGTATCACGAACAGACACGGAAGCTGGAAGTCAAGGCATTTGGTATCAAAAGGCCAAACCTCAGGAGGCAGAAGTTCAAGTAAAAACCCGTGAAGTGACCCAATATTTATAATAATTTCTCCTATTTCTGTGAAGATTCAGCTCTCCCAAATGTTTGTATATGTTTGCAGATACCATTACTCTTAGGGTTCTGAATAGATTGTGGATGGTTGAGTAGTTCAAAGAATAAACAGAATAACTACTTTTAAGAAATCAATCAAGAAAAAAATCTATATAATATATTAAATATAACAAAAATGTATTTTCCATAAGATTAGTTATTTTTTTCTGTGTTCACTTATTGTTAAAAGTCTGATTAAGCTGCAAACGGCTTAAAATTCTAGCGCTTAATTCAAACAGAATTGCACAATTACACTGATTATTAAAAAAACCTACTATCAGCACTATACATATAATGGTAAATAATCTAGTTCAATATCTGATACGTTCTTCAAAAGTCCGTATTTTTCCCGTTTCTGTAAAAGGAGCAATTAGGTATTCTTCAGTGTATATTGTTCTAATCACTAGAACAAAGCAAACCAACACGCACTGTTGTTAGCAGTTAAAATAATCCTGGACCCACTTTGCCCCATGAC
This sequence comes from Vidua macroura, assembly GCF_024509145.1. Classification (NCBI taxonomy): domain Eukaryota; kingdom Metazoa; phylum Chordata; class Aves; order Passeriformes; family Viduidae; genus Vidua; species Vidua macroura. The sequence goes on from NC_071582.1 coordinate 12,814,265, forward strand.
CTGGAGTGGAGTGAGACTCCCCCACCTCCCACTCCTCTAGCACTGAGAGCTGAGCCACAATTTCACTGTTTTAAAACCAAAGGACAGAAACAGAGACTCTTGTCTAACATCACGCTTGCATATCTTGCAACAAACTGCACTTATTTTCCAAAAGGATGTTAAAAATAGAAGCATATGATCTTTTCCCACCTAGAATTGTATCCTTACAATTAAAGACTATTAGCTGGCATCCCTTTTAACCGTCAAACTCAGACAGTGGCAGTTCTATAGCCACAAAGAGAAGCAGTAAATGAGAAGAACATGTTACTACACTGCATTTGAGAAAGTTTGGCTCCAAGCTATGCACTGATTAATATCAGATCTCCTTCTTTACTTGCCTCTTGACAATCTTGTCACATCTGGCTGACAAATCCTTACAAGCTTATCCAAACCAAGGCAGCCCAGATCATGCTCCGGGAGTAGCTTGAAGGAAGCGGCAACACCAGCCATGTACTGATGTGCCATCATGAAACTAATGAAGCTGACTTCACTTGCAGACTGCAGGAACACGAAGAAACACAACATGCCCCAAGGTTTTGCAACATAACGCAGAGTTAGCTCACCAAAAGATAAGACAAACAATCAGCTCCTGAGGTTCAAGAAGCCAAGTAGTTACATGAATTACAAAAATTTATATGGAATTGCTTGAACAACAATCTCAACTAAATGAGCACAATAAAATCCAACTTCAGATCAGATGTGAAAATTGACTGTTAAATGCCTTTCAAACAATGGTTTGTTTTAAATTAAAACAAAACTAGTCTATTTTATTTTCTCTCTCCCACATCCCCAAAATACCAGAATGTTGCCTGGCTCCCAAGTTATTCAAACTGAAAAATATCTAAAAATGAAAAGGAAAAGAAACTAAATAAAAGAAAGAGAAAAAAAGTGTCACTTTTTATCCGTAGGATTTTTTACAGAAGGATAAACCACAGCCTGTGTATGTCAGTAGTCCTCCCCTGGGTTAGTGATCTGCCCTCTCGTCATTTTTAAACCAAGAATTCGTTACACAGACGAGTGGAAGTATTTGACCAATTAATAAACCAGAAAGTAAAATGCTGCATCTTAAACACATCTAACAAAACCTCATTATGTATGAGCTCACAATTAAACCATGTTTATTTTTCTATGTGATGAAAAAAATCCAAATAAATAAGTTAAATGCATTACAATACAAGACACTTAATTGGCACAATATATTTAAAAACCCAGACCCCCCCCCCCCCATACACACACACTCATACTTAAACCCACCCACCTCCTCCCCCCACCCCGGCACCCCCCCCACTAAAATACAAACAGACTGATCCTAAGAAAAGAATTGCTTGCCTTATTTTCTGGATGCTAAACAGTCAAAAATAAACTGTATATAAAGGGCACACATTACACTCCAGTTTAGTGGTAATTTTTAAAGAACTTTGTAGTGAAATTACATTGTTGTCTGCTCTCTAGTGCATTTATACGTCATGATAATGATAATGTATCTGGTTAAAGCACTTGACTCAAAACACATCTGAGTCACAAATCACAGATTTTACTGCTATTAAATGTATATTGAGGACTTGTACAATTAAACATTGTCAAGTATTTATGATTTACATGCTACTACTTCAATTGGAAAACAATTACACAAGTGATGGCTCTGCTTATTATAAGCAGCCTGCAATTCTGCATTACTTACTGTAGAACAGGAAAGTCACACAGTTGTTTACAGTGCACAGCAGAAAGAAAAGACAGATTTTTTTTACAGAAACTAGTTTTCTACTTTTACAGTACCTTTTCATAATTAAGAAATGGAGAGCACAGCTCCCTACAGCTCTCATCTCCATTGTTCATTGCCCAAAACAACACCAATGCAACATTTTTTATATCTCCACAGTGCATAGCCACAAGTAAAAGTTGCACAGTAAAAACATACATTCATATAGAACTGCAAAGAACTTTCCTTACCTCAGACATTCTTACTGTGCTTATGTTTCCAGAGCTATAAAACAGTTTCCCATTCCCTCAGTGAGTTGTACAAAGAAGTACTGGAAACACTCCTGCCTGTACAAGTACTAAGGCAGAACCATCACACGCCTCTTTACTCTTGTCTGACTCTGAGCACCTCAAGGTCTGATGTATGCTCAGGCTGTGCACAGGGGAGTGAAATAAGATCCTCCCCCTTGGTGTTCTCCAGACCTACAGTACGAAGTTGTGTCTGCCTCTCACCTCTGCAGCCAGCTCTCACCTCGCTGCCCCGGAGTGCTGTGCTCCAGCGCGCTCCTCCAGTCGCAGGGCAGTCCCCTCACAGCTGGCTTGGAGAGGGCATGACACTCATCTTTCACAGAGATTTGATCAAAAGGAGTCACAGAGGCTTGAGGCGCTCCTAATGCAGTGCGAGGAGATTCTACCTCTGCTCTGGCAGCCTAAGTAATGCATTAAATCAATGCAGCTGACCTAGGGCCTATTACAATTTTTTTTTCTTCTTCTCAGAATGTACAACTATCTGCAAATAAGCTATGAGGTACTTACAAGTAAAATTACTTATTTTTAGCCTCAGTGTTTTTCAAATTGCAGCTGCTGCAGGTTTGATTTTTTTATTTTTAAACATTTGCAGTTCTCAAAGGTTTTGTGAGTGGGGTATGTATTTTTTAAAGTTAAAACATTTCCCCTTATCAACTGACTTTTGAGTTAGGGCTGAATTTATTCCTTTTTGTTAAGTTGAAGCTTCCTATTAACAGCAGTACAGGTCATAAAGACAGAAGAATTACTTTCTAGTAATTGGGCCAAAATCTGGTTTTAGTTATTCAGGTGTTGGGTTGCATTCATGAACTAGAGCAGGATTTTTGTCATAGTCCTTTCTCACCTATTTAAAAAAACCAAAACAAACCCCCAGGACAAAACACTTTTCCTCTCCTTGGCTTTTAACTCCTGTAGATAATTTCTTTGCACTCTGCTAACTCAGGAATACACTGTAGTAGACCAGCGAGACACGAGCAAGTTGCAGTGAACTCAGAGGAAATCCCTGTAGGAACATACCAGGACAACATCTGACCAGATGAATACCTGTAGTCCCATAGGAAAGGTAGTAGGAAATAAGATGGCTGTAGGGAGAAGACAGCTAACATATTATTATTGTTAGTTTATTAGTTGTCTTCTGCTAATCCTGTTTACTATTCACTAAATAGATGCACAAGGCTTAAGGAGAACCTAATTTACATTTAGCTAAATACTGGTGTAGAGTTAATGTTAAGTGTGTGGCAGTAATTGGTATCAGACCAGGACATGGCCAACATGATCCCAGAATCTGGTCCTACGGAGCATGACAAGAAGCACACACTTTCCTAAATCCTTAGGTTTCTCCATCCATACCTTATTTCTCCTGCTAAGCTATTGAACCAGATGGGAAAACAGAGAGGGGGATGGAGTTTCCTAGAATGGTCTGCCAGATCCTCCTGGCAAAAAGCACTCAAGTGTGGCAAGAGTCAGCCACCAGTGGTGACTTGGTGCACCACATGGAGGCTCCAGTGCCACCTCTGGGCCCTGCAAGGTGCCCCAGGCACTTATATTCTGGGGACACAAGGCAGGACACATGGATTATCACTGGTCTCGTAAACTGTGGGAAAAAGTGCCTAAGGAGTCATGGCCAAAAAGGTGTTATTTGAAGTGATTCTTAACAGCAGTGTTTTAAAAGCATCTGCTCTCTGATGGGCACAAAACTTAGCTGCTCTCTCAAGATGTTAACTCAAAGCCAAAGGCACACCTTGTTACTAAAATTTTATTTCCTTCTTAATGAAATAAGCAGTGATGTTAACTAAAAAGGACACAACATGATTGAGAATTCTGTAACAAAGGTGAGAAGAGTGGCTTAAGATTATATAAACTGCCAGAAGCTCTGAATTGACTTCAAAATGATAAGTGACTAAAACTTAGATGTGTGGAGAGCTGCTCTCCCCTCTAGCGAGTTCCCAGGAAAAACCTATTTACCAGCTATCTGCCATTTGCCTAGAAGATGATAATTCTTATTAAATGGGCTAACTATCCATAGCAAACAATTTAGGACCAATTTACTGTTTTCTTAATTAATTATCTACTACAGTCTTATTTTAAGCATTGTTTTCATTATTCAAGCTTTTTCAATGAATATTTAATGGGAGCATATTCATGCTCTTTTTAAATTGTTCACTATTTCTGATTAGCAATTTTTCTGTGTTTTACTACCTGTGTGTCTTTTAGCAGAATCCAATGATCCCTAGCATAATGTGACACGTGCAAGGCACGATTTGTATCTGCAGGTCAACTTCTAAAGGAATACTGGTACTTTAACAGCATTTTTAGTAATTTCAGCTGATTCACAGTTCAAGCTTACTTGTATAGAGCAGTTACCGAGATGTATCTTACGAATGACCAAAATGGAAAGCAGAGGGTGACTTCCCCAAAGCTTCTCCCAACTTCCTGGAAAACCAGCTTCTTGTGAAAAGAAACTGACACTGGGACAGAGCACCAGGCTTGAGACAGAGGTCCTGAACTTCACTTGGGGCTCTGCCACTGAATTGCTATTTGACCTCAGGCAAGTTATTTAAATTGATTTATATTTCCTTGCTTCTGAGTTACTTTTTTTTGGTTTTAAATCTATGTAAATTGTAAGCTCTTTGAGGAAGCTATAGCACCTCATTATGTTCTTCTCAGGGACAGTTCTGAGGGCAAAGGAAAAGGGTCTCCAGGTCTGAACTCCATGTATGTCATAACAAATACCTAAAATCATAGTGTAACAAAGCAGCCCAATGAAAGCAGCTTTCTCCTCCCACCTGTCCCAGCCTGTTCCTTCTTCTCCATGTCCCAGCCTGTGTACTCAGAGCAGCATGAATGTAGGGGGATGTAGGGCAGATTATGAAGTGCTAAAACTTCTTAAGGAAATGCAAGAGTATTCATGGTTTTGAGAAGAGTTCCAACACATGGAACTGACTATAAAAAAAGCTGATTTTATGACCTAGGGTACATTAAAAATGGGTATCAACTGTAGGGAATCACTACACACAAAAACTGAGACATACAGCACAAAGTGCAATACAATCCCCAAGAAAAGATTTTTCCTGACTCTTAAATTTCAAACATGACCTGAATTTTGGTGTTTAATTCATAAAAATCATTCTAAAGAGAGTATCAGGAAAATAACCAAGCACTGACTAAACACTGGGAGTAGGTTTGTTCTGCCACTGTGTTCTCTAGGCAAATGGGCATGTAAATTCTGAATTCCGCAACCACATGCTGCTGCCTCACACTATTCCTCCCAGAGCTGGCTGCACAATGGCGTTAACCTCCAAGTCCTGCCTGCTTGGCCTAAATTCCAATCACATAATACACTATGTCCCTCTTACTTAAATTGGTGCTGGCAAAGATCTTCACACTAATTTAATGCTTTGCTCACTTGCCTTGGAGAGATGTGTGGATTAAACATTTCTCAGAAGAAATGTGAGGCAATGGTCAACCCCATGATCTCTGGGCCCCAGGTCACCTTTCAGGGAGAAAAGCCAACAGGAGTAAGAATTGCTGACCAGGACTACAGAGACACAAGATTTTAGGGAAGTAGGAAGAGAAAGAAGAAACAGACAGTGAAAATGAGGAGAACTGATAACCCTTCAGCATGACATAAAGACAGTTGTGGGTTTCAATCGACTTGCAATTTCAATGTTTTTTACAATCTAGCACATGAAGAGGAAAAGAGATTTAAACTTAGTGCACTGCAGCACAGGTTTTGAACACTAGTCAAATGACAAACAGGCCTGCTAAAGGCATGAAGTACTAGATAAAGTTTCCTAAGATGTGCGGAAAGCCAGTTCGATCACTCCAGTTCTCACTAAGAAACAGAGAAACTCAAATTTCTTGTTCAGTATTTCCACATAGGCTGATTTTGTAAGATAGCCTAAGCTATAAAGTGTCCAAAACTGTTTTTTGCTAACAGTTTAAGCAGAGCTTAAATGTTTACTCTGTCTTGCTGCTTAAATCCCCTTTAAGGTAATTAGACAAATTCAACCCAGCAATATAAGTTTATTGAATACTCTCTGCATTGGCACCCCTGCTTCAGCACTAATTTTCATCTAACTGTTCATTGCATTACTTTTCTGTAGCCCAAAACAGTAGTGAAGTCATTACAAAATGCTACCATTTAAAACAGTGTGTAAGGCAAAGCCAGAGACATCACCAATGCCAGTACCACTGACCCATCCCTGTGAAATGGTGCCTCTCCACTGACTGCCACTAAGATCAAGAAACTGCAACTAACAATTAGGACTGGCCTGGACAGTAAGTTTCTTTTTAACTCTTATTAATGGTTGCTTCATGTTACAGTGTATTTGCCACCAAAAATTTTGATTATGTAATATATTTGCATCTAATAAAGTTTGGTGTTTTAAGTTACAGCTGTTTTCAAGGCAAATCTCTCAGCATTAAGAGTAGCATATTTATACAATGTGGCTTAATTATGCATCACACAGCAAAAGCCTTTCAGTATACTGGTGTTAAAGCATATAGCTTTAAACCATGAAACATAATAAACCAAAGGACTTGGTTTGACTCCTCTGAGCTAATCAGCACATTTGTTCATGTCATAGCTTATTATTATTCACTACTTGAGATATTCCTGCTGATGATCCTCCTACCAAAGCCTTCCCCCACTCCCAATGATTTCTGTAGTTGTGTATTTTGATTCTCCAATTTGGATTCTTCATTATTTATGTAAATATTTTTGGAGGTTTCTTAGGATCACCAGAATTATACACTGCCCCACTTGACCTGTTGATAGCATTAACCTTGAAGTATTACTCTACTTCACTCTTCCATTTTCTAGTGTTTTAGTTTATTCCCTTTAATGGTGCTCTGCACTAAATAAAAGACATTTAGCATATACTTGAGGACAAACAAGTACAGCATTTTATCACTCCTAATGAAAGCATATTCACATATGCTGCAGTGGTGAGTTCACCCAATTCTGTCATAACTGGGGCTTTCTCTTGAATGCTTACAATTTCATTCTAGGACCTGAGAGCATTTATAAAATCTCCAAATTAGGTTTATTAAATAGTTTTGGAGAGTATGCACTAAAGGACTCTTTTTGCTCCTTCCTCCCACTACCCCCCACCCTGGGCTGAGATAGAAAACCAGCTAACTATTGGTTCTGTTCTCTACAGTTCTAAACATTTTTACCTACAATGACATGCAGCTTCTGTCTATGCAGATGGCAAAAGACTGCATCATTTTTCCATATACAATGTCATATACATGTACATCTACACCCAGCTAGAAATAGGGCTATAAAGAGTGAGATGGGAATGCTGCGGCAAGAACACCCCCAAAGGTTCCCGGCAGCTCTGCCCACCCTTCTTTGCACAATCAGTCTAGTTTGGGGTGGGTTTGCATGAAAGTGCTAGCAAAAAATAAGAATTTGCAAAGTTTAGTTCTTTGAGAACTTCCCAAAGATGAGAAAGGCATTAGCAAGCAAAACGCAGTTCTCCAATTTTATCCCATAACCAAATAATAATGGGAGTTGAAGTTTTTCACTGCCAGGGATTAAGGTGGGTGCTGTATTGGCTACACATGTCCCTTTCTGCACAAGTCTCCCAACTGCCCTCTAATCTTGCAAGTCCTGTGAAGAGTTTAAAACATTTAATTGCTAACTCTGTTATTAAGGCATCTACCCTGTCAGAATGCAGTTCCTAACAATGTTAAGTCTCTTAGAGCAAATCAGTTTTGATACTGATGTTTCTCAGAGGTGCAGCATTTAATCCTCAAATTACAACACAAGTTTTAACAGGCAGTTTCTGCCTTTCACCAAGATTTAGTAATTGACAAAAAAATTCAAACCCTTTTCTAACACTAATGGTTTATCAAAAGAATACCAGTAATTTCAGTCAAGCCATTCTGATGAACCAGGCAGAAATACAATGGGGAGACAGACATGTTTATGCTATCTGATTGAAAGGGCTGAGACAGAATTCCAGAGACTTGGTGTTGTCATAAGAGGAACAGTCAGGAACCACTACTGTGCCCTGGGGCCAAAGGGTGTGACATTGGGCCAGAGGTGTGTCAAAGACAGAATAAAATGCCTGCCATAAAACTGGTACCCACTCATATTCACATGGTTAAAGAAAGGAGAGTTGGCAATATAATACCTGAAACAGTAATGTTCTTTGTTCCTTTTTTTCCCCAAAGATGATGAATCCTACCAATACAGGAGATCCTTCACCTACTCTATGGAGCTTTGTATTTATTTTCACAGCCTCCAGCCTCTTCCTTCCTTTTGGTTATGGCTTTGTTTTTTATTTTCTCCTCTTTTTTTCTGTCCTTCTTGTTCTGTAATACCAGGTAGTGGTTTTTAACCGTTTAAACCATGGCATATAATAACTGATGAGTAACACAGCAGTAATACTAGTGGTGGCAATTTTGCTTTGTTTCATGGGAGTGTTAGAGTATTAGAGAGATGACTAGGACATGTCTCAGTGGCAGACTGATAAAATGAAAGATGAATTTTCCCTGCCTACAACTCTTGCCAAGTTTTAATCATAAACATCAAACAAGTTACAGGACATGTTTTTCCCAGGCAATGAAATAAAAAGCAAATAGTCTGTATTTTTTAAAACAAATGTTGGATGAAGAATTAGTGCAAAAAAAATGTACTAATTTATCTACTGAAGATTCTTTCATAAGCTACACATTTCTAACCAAATGGTTGAGTTTCACAACTATACTTAAAGTACTGTCACTTCTTTGACAATCAATGCTTGTCATAGAGGCTTATTTACCAGGTCTCCCATTCTGCTGAAGACTTTTCTTACAGCTTTATGCTTTAACCAAAACCTTAATTCTCAGTTCTCTCCCCATCTACATACTCTTCTAATTGATTGTGGGAAAATTTCAGTTTTACAGTGACATTCTAAAAAAGCTTCCTTGAAAGCATCACCCATCCTCCATTAGTAGATTTCTTCAAAGCTGCCTCTTTTACTTACTCCAGACATGTGCCTGTTCTTTTTATGTCTAGAATATGTGTTAAACTTCTGAAGTTTACCCAGGAGTGAAAGCAGGGCATAGCAATGTCCTGGAGTAGCATCTGACTACCCCCTCCGACCGGGATAGCACGTCAATACCAGGACGCTTTGCAGCGAGCTGTTTTTAATGGACAGCTCCCAGGTGACAGCAGACACTGCTGCAGCAGCAGCCGCAATATCATACATCCTTGATTGAACTTTGATTAATTTTCCAGACTTTCAGAGCCTGTGGCAAAAGGATCCACAGCGGTAGCCGCAGCCATTAACTCCATCTTTTGTGATTTCTCCTTCTTCATTATGTTTGGGTCTTGATTGAACTTTGTTCCAAGTTAGTAGCTTTTGGCTATGGACAAGGGAGATAAGACTTCAGAAACAGAGTGCACAAGGATAATATGTGAGAAACCTGCAGTGAAAGCTGCCTGGCTGCTTGGTGGTAGCTTTGGACATACCTTGGTGATGTGAGTGGCATTAACAAAAATGTTGGAAATCTGGCTACAACAAAGCATCACTTTATGCAGTCACAGTCCAAATGTCTTCCAACACTCGTGCATAGCAGATGCTATTTTATTAAGCTGAACAAGTTCAAAATTACTGTGTTCACATATTGAATAAAATTACCATTCGTGGTCAAAGCTATAACTTTACAGAAGCACTTGTTAAAATAAATTAACAGTCCCAGTAGCCTCCAAATATTATTTACAGAGTTTGCTGCTAAATTGTGCAAGCAACTATCCCACTATTGGTATGTTCAATAGAACAACTCTATACTGTACAGTCAACCTAGTGTCTGTAAGATTATCATATCCAAAAAAACAGCTTAGCAACAAACAGCTAGGATAAATCCTACTATTACTGGGGAAAAAAACAAAACTGACAATACTTAACTGAAAATATTACACCAAGTTTTTCCAAAAGATCCTTCAGTGTTTTCAAGACATTTCTGCCTCCTTCATTTTTGGTCACAGAATGTCTAAATACTTTGCTAGCAAAGGGACATTTCAATTCTAAGATTACTTCACAAAAAAAGAAAAATTCTCATTTTCCTACTCTTTTTATAGTTACTATTCAAATCTACCACTGTGATACATCTTCAGAATCACTTATATCTAGTTTTTTGCCTACTGTTGGTATTTGCCAATGGTGGTATATAGGAATTGTATGCAAAGGTGGCTATAGTGATCTACAGAAATTTTTGCCTGAACCTAGAAAAGTCCTTTCAAAGCCCCTTTCAAAACATGAAAACTGAAACTTACTGATGGTAAAAAATATTAAACTATTAAAGGTGATTCAAAATCCTCTATAAATCAAAGATATACATGATGTTTCCATAACATCTGACACAATGGGGCTTTGTCCCTACAAGAGGCCTCTGGGCATTCCTGTGATATAAGCTATAATAGATTTGTCTCTGTGAAGCTTTGAGTTATTGTGGCACCTCCAATAGAGGCAGCATCTGAAATAATTTAAAATCTGGACATAAGAGAAAACTTTTAAAAATAAAATACATATATACATATACATACACACACATATATAAATAAATAAACGTTTCCTTGCTTTAAGCTTTATATTCGACGCCAAGAATAGCTGGCTGAGGAATTGGCATCTGCCGTGAGCTCTCATTTATTTTCCGATGCTGCCTTGCCCCATTGCCCAGGCAGCCTCCGCAGTTCCCCTCCTCTCATCTCCTCACCACTTTGCCTTCCTCTGAACCCAGAGCAGAATTCCAGCACAGAGCCCTTCTCTGCTTACAGGCTTTCCAGCCCCCTTCCTCCTTTTTCCAATCCCTGTTTCAGCTTTCTGACAGGACACTGTACAGAAAAAACAGAACCTCTCCTACCCGGTATTTAGGCAGCATTAAAAACAGACTTGCATACTAGAAATTATCAGCTTAAATGTGTTCAGACTAGAGCTAAACTGTCAGCTCAAGCTGTATCTATCTGGGTGATCTGGACACTTGACTTGGTTAAAGTGGCTGGGATACCACAGACAGCTAGCAACTTTGGGAAGTAAATAACTTGTGGGAATGTTTGAGTGGTGCAACAGGGAAAAGCAATTCAAGAAACACAAAGCTGATGTGAATGAAATATTGTATTGGCTACTGAGTCCCTTAAATTTTATCACTGATGCTTCTTGAAATGCACTTGAGCAAGCACAAACCTATTTTAGGGTGAAACCAGAGCTGCCCTGTTAATAGCTTTGAAGCCCTGGACTGGTTACCTGGGCTTTCCTTCCATTAATACCGTGGTTTAAAATAATAGGGAAGTATGCATAGCATGAAAAGTGGAAAAGAAGGAAAGTGCTTAATGACCAACCAACTTTTTAGTGCACGTTTGGGAACTGCTTGGAGGAGTGCCAGGGCTAGAACAAGGTGTGAAATCATACAATCATAAGAAGGGTGGCAGGTGTAAAACAGAAGTCTCTTATGGAGCAGTGGTTTGGGGTAAAATATCTGCAGGAAGCTGACCGCCAGACCGACACAGTGATTGAAGGAGGAGGCCTGGCAGGATTAGCACAAGGAAGTAACGAGCCTTCAGGTATACTAAACACACACACCGTTTGTGTGTCTTTTCACAAACCTCCTTTTCTCTTTTATGTTGTCCCAGTATTAAAATAAACCATACAGTGGCGGTAAGAAGGAGCCTGGGGCTCCTAGCGAGATTTTGTTGCTGAATGGTCACTGCCCTATAGGATGTAAAGGCCACTAACCCTGCAACAGCCCATGCTGGAGCAGCAGGGGGTTAATGGCAGATCAGGATTACTTTTGATGCCATTTTCAATGGCTGGGACAGGTGTCCCCTCCTGCTGAGGGCGTCCACAAGCTGAAAGACTTTATCCTGCCTTTGCACAGCCATCGTGACTTGTGTCGCTCGCTTCCAGGGAAGCGGGACCAAGCCCTCCAGCAGTAACTGTGAGACGTTTTTATTAGTCCAGCCACATACTTTGCTCCAATGCCCCCAGCTTGTCATAAATTTTTCTGTGTTAAACTCTTCACCCAGATATGGCTCTAACATAAGCTCCTTGTCCAACAGAATATTTAGAGACTATTATTTTTGAACTGTCTCTTCCACAAACAGGAGATGCAGCTGACATCCAGCGTCTGTGACTTCTGATTAAAGGAGCACTAAAACTCCACAGACAAAAACCTGAAGAGGGAAGAAACACTAAATTCAGCCTGAGCATTTAGCACTATCTTCTTCTCAAATCCCTCATGGTAAAATGAAGCTGTGGTATTGTCAGCAAAACCTCGATTAAAAAACTGTTGCAATTTCAAATAGAAATTAAATACTTGGTGTGATCTTTAGTTTTCCCTAGAGTAAAGAAGGACTACTAAAAAGGCACCCTTTTATACTCTGAATACATTAAAATTCTCATTGCTATAAATCTGTTTAGTTCCCAGAAATACAATTTATACCAGATCTGTAATAAACTCCATATACCTCTGGCACCTTTCTTTTCAAGTAATTTCAACACATTTTATTAAAAAAACCCCACAAATAAAACATCACAACCCTCATTGAAACCATTATCTGCCTTGATCAATCTGGTAAATTTGTAATTTACCCAAAATTATACAGTAAACCTGGGACAGAGACAGCCTGTCATTCAGTCAGTTTTGTGGCTTCATCCTCTTCCCCAAGAACAGCACTTTCTCCTGAGCTCCATTTTAGGACGTGAGTGGCAACTGCTGCTTATAAAACCAGCAGAGTACAGGTACAGTCCCAATTACCTTTACAAACTCTTCCTCTATACACTTAGAAAAAGATGTCTTTGTGCTGAACCATCATTTTATACTGGCCAGTAAAGAGAAATAGAAGAGACTTTGCAATAGGTCTATTTAAAAAAATAGGCTTCTTTAGAAAGCTCTAAAAACTCATTTCTAGCCATAGAAATTTCATATTCTGTTTATCAAGATACTTTCTCCAAACTACACTGCCTGGGATGACATTCATTGTGAAGCATCTGCCTCACAGAATGAGAAACACATGTTTGCAAGCTACTTTCATACACAGATTTTGTGATGTAAATAAGTAGCTGGAAAGCCATTTTGTGACAATGCCAGTATTTGGAGCTTCTTTAGTCTAATTAGAAACTGCTCTATATACAGTCCAGCCATTAGCAGTGGAACACGCTGCTTATTTTATGTACCAATTAAAGTGCTGCATCACACCTAGCCAGTTATAATCAGAAAAACTGGCCCAAGGAGCCTATGTAAAGAACATTGGTGACAAGGAGTACAGCAAATACCTGCTTTATTATCTCTCTACTAAATAAATGTAGTTTGAAACATGTGTTTATCAAAGAGCTGCAGTTTGCAAATCTCAGGTGTCTAACAACCATATCTAGGACTGGAAATTACCAAGCTCTGAACACTCAGCTGAACTTTGAAACACGACTGACAAATGAATGAGCCAATAAAGGAACTGTGATCTTGGGCAAAGAAAGACATCCACAGTAAAGAGCATTTGCTCCTCCTCTCTGAAGTCAAACACTTCTTCACCAGGAAGCACAAGCATCACTCAAGCACACATGTAGAGAACATGGAGGGGACACCAGGTCCAGCATCCTGCTGTGCTGCCTTAGGCAAAAACACACCCAATTAGCAATGCCAGTACCTGGCCCCAAGCAGCTGTGGCAGGAGTGGCATGAGCACTGATCTCCTTTTAACTAGCCTATCAGTATTTCAGAATTTTAAAATACATATATGTAATAACTGTGTTTTTAAGAACAATGAACTAGACTTTCACTTAATATTAACAGCAAAAACATGGACAAGTTATTTTTCAATTACAGTTTGGAAAAAGTATTTGAGCAGCTCTTCACAAATTTATTTTGGTTCAAACTGCTTAGTCCTTGTCAAAAATATTTTATTTCAGATTCAAATGGTTTCTTTGAAGTTAAATTTAAGCATAAACAGATTGTTAACATTTTTTTAAATACTTAAGTGATTTGTGTGCCACTTTTAAACTTTTTTCACTTTACAGAAAACTGCACGAAGGATGCCACTGAATCTGCAATTAAAACCCAGCTGAACGATCCTGAACCATATGAAATCTTCCTCTATTCCTTGCAAAAAATTCTCTGGCTACTCATACGACAAAATCCACAGGGCCTATGATAGCACAAGCAGATAATTAAAATTATGTCTTATTTTAGCTATTGAGAAAAGGCATCACACAGACACCTGACGGGCCTGCACACAGTGTGTGCTTTCCCACCCTGTCCCATCAACCACCCAAATCTAGCCCTGGAGAAATCAACTGCAGAAAAACATGTTTTCTTTTCACAGTTCACTCAAGTCCTTGCTTTCCATGATCCTGTTGAATATGATTCCATTTATCAGGAAAAAAATCCAAAGAAAAGATGCCAGTTTTAGCGATGTGAGAACTAAACTGAATCCATATGGGAACTAAACTGAGACCAGCCATCATTACTGAGGTTAAAGCAAGGCAGTAATCCATCCCATTTTAGAGTCACCTGCACTATGTTTTGCAAAATCATTCTGCTGTGCAATGATCTCATGCAGAAGAGTGATGAGCCACAGGTTCTCTGTGGAACGACAATGGTTCTTATTTGAAGAAGATATATTTAATCTCTATGTATTGCAGCACCAATACGCTATTGGAACAACTGTTTCATGGTTGTACACTAATATAGCCATGCAAGTGATTTTAGGCACTTCTTTCTATTACACCTGGATTGCCAATAATCTATACAGAATAGGTGAGAACAACAGGAGGGTGAACTTGAAAGTGAAGCAAGGCAGGTTTTGATGAACATTTGTGCTTGTGCTCACTCATTTTACTATCAGTGAAATACTCCCATCAGTAACATGGTGAGAACATCAGCTTTTTAATGTCTGGGTACAATAACTGACACTGAGTAGAGAAGTACACTGGAAAAGAGACACAAAGCACTGAAGGAAAGGAATTACACCAGTGATGAATTTGACTTGTAAGTTTGCCTCATTTATTTGGGGGGTTTATTTCTTGGGGTTTTTTTGGTAGTTCACTTCCTGGATGCCTCAGCCCAAGCTCTTTTTGGTTTTATGTATGTGCAAAACCACACACAGACAGACACACACACACACACTCTTCTGTTAAAATGGATGTATGTGCTCCAAAGCCCACCCCTGGGCAGCTGTTTGTACCCCAGCAGAGCCTGCATTCCTCTGACCTCCCTATAGTGCCTGTTAAAGGCTACTGGAAGGTGTGGGCACCTATTTTGATCTCCAGTGTCACGTTAACAGACAGATAAAGTGCAACCACAGATCCATTCCTCAGTGCCTGACAAGGACAGGGGACTTGATGAAACAATCTGACTGCGACTCGTTTCAGGTTAGCCAGAAGAGATTGGGGTTTTTGGCTGGAGAAGTATTTGGAGGACTGAGCAGGAGCAGTGCCTGCTATACATATGTACTGCCTATTCTTGGCTTGAGGGTTTATATACAGCAGTGCTCATCCAGAGAGCTGCCTGTGCATGGCTGGGGAAGAGACCCTGCCGATTCACCTTGCCTTGGTCACCTCTGTACAAGATTAATGCAGTGCATTCCTCTGAGCTGGGCTGAAAGTAGAGCAGGTGCAGAAAAGCATCTGTTTTCCCCGGAGCAGAGAGAACCTCTGTGAGCAGGCAACACCTGCACGCTGCCCGGTTGCCGGGCTCGGGTGGCTTCCTGGAGCCATTCACTGTGTTACAAAAGTTTCTTCCAAGTCCCGGGTAGTCCTAGACTCGCTCCTAAGTGATATCCTCGCACTCAAAGTACTGTCACAGCTATTAAGATCTGCCAGGAAGCTCTTGCTCTAAGACTGAGGTAAGACCTCCTGGGACTGGCAGGCTCTCAGCTAATAGTCTCGGTCTTTGAAATTCATTCCCTTTGGCAGCTTCCCAAAGCCAGATGCTAATGACCTTAGGCATGATGCAAGACCTTTTTATTGGTGCAATTTAAATTTTTTTCTTTTTATTAGTTTCTGAAGCAGCAATGAATCTAGACATGTCTTCTCTTTTGAGCAAATGTCCATTTTAGTACTGCAAGTAACCACCTAATTTTTGCAGAAACATTGTCTGAATCCATCTTACATGTGAAAATGTAATTCAGCTCAGCAGCAGTCAACTACAAAATTTTGGAATGTTTCTCTACATAAAAAAGGAAGAATTTCTAATGCAAGTTTAAGCTCAAATACCTTTGGATTTATATCTATTTATTAGATAGTTTTCCAAAGAATTTGGCCTAATGGGCTGAATGCTGACTTTGGACCATATTCCTAACCTTCTGCCAGGCAACTGTGTGACTACAGGCAGGGATACCTCTCTCTCCACCTTACTGCCTGTGCAGGGATCTGCCCTATTGCAGAAGCAAGAAATACCTTGTGCTGCACTAAGAGCTCTTTCAGAGCCAGCCAGCCTCGTGCTGTTGTGCCATTACTTAACTGCTTGTCAAGTTTTGAAAAGTATACATTCAAATGAATGCAACTTGAGTAAGCTTTTTTTAGGACAACATTTCCTGACTTCTTTAGCAATTAGTAAGCATCAGCAGAGAATATTCTGAAAGTTTATTCTGTCCAGGCTTCCTCTGTCTTCAGGGCAGAGGGAGAGGCTCCTTCTCTGGGTGTTTCAAAGCAGGAGCCTAAAGCAGATATTCTGCCTAGTTCTGCACAGGACTCTACAGAAATGTTGATACATGGAGACTAGGAAGATTAGCTTCAGTAAGCATCATCTTTTCTCCCTTCCTTCTCTCTTGCCTCCAGACATACTGAAGAAAACACTACCAGATCAAGACAATAGCATAAAACTTCAGATTTCTTAAAGTCCCTTTCAAAATTATTTAAAATTAGCTCCAAGTATGTTATCAGTGGTAAAAGCAGCAAGAGTGACTGTGCACCTGCACAAAGACACAGTAAGTAATAATAAGACACTGTTATTTTGTGGTAAATTTTAGTTTGAGACTTAAATCCTGACTGTTTTCTTGGGTGGGTATTTTATATCAAGTCCACAAATGCTATAAACCTTAGAAATGAGTTCTATCTCTGCATTTAAATCAACTGCCATAAATGTAACAAAAGCACATGACTCACTTTCACAAGAAAACAGGCACAATAAACAGTTTTTTTCTCCTATTGCAGGGACCTCCAGCTTCTAAACAGACTGACCACCAAGCTAATGTAGAATAGACAATGAAAGACTCGCCTATGTCTAAAACAACTCTGCAATTCTAATCAAAAATAAATTCAGACATTTTGCTTTAAGTTTAAAACTGAAGAACAGCAAATTATTATTTTTGGAGTTCTTTGTTTAGCTTAAGCATCTCAGCACTAGGTCATCAGTACACAAACACTCAGAGGCAGAGTTACAAAGATGCTGCAGCGCTAATAGGTGAGCACAGGCAAGAGGAGTGCTGCACACTGCTCCTGCAATCAGGAAATCACTTTCAAGACCAAAGGGGAGGAATAAAATATGTTTACAAAGCTTCATCTTTAGAGATTTGCACCTGTTGACAAATCTGTGGGTTTTTTTTGAATAGGCAAATAATTCATTCAGCAACTTCTCTCTAAAATTCAGTGGGCTGAATCTGCTCCTCTCCTCCAGGAACCTACACAGGTACCAACATTGGAAAAACAGCCACCACATTAGCTGTTATCTGGAAATGAGGTAAGATCACGAGCTCTGCAGCTGGAGCCAAAGGATGGAGCCTCCTGCTGCATTCCAGCAGCAGGCTCATGATCTCTGTGCATTAAAGAAATGTAACCTCAGCTGAGCACTGGGGTTATACTGGACTTCCTGTACTTGACTATGAGAAGTACCCGGCACAGTTTGCCACACTAATGGTATTTAAGCTCTTTGCAGAGGTTGGTCCCCAAAGACATGACCGGGGACTTTTCTCACCCTGCTTTTATGCTGGCTGGAGGAGCTGATGTTGCAGAGGAAGGCAAGCACTCGCTGTTAAATATTCTCTCCCTGACAGGCGCTGCTGCAGCACTCAGTAGGATTCTGATCAGTCACACCGCTTTTACAGTTCAGTTGTGGATACTTTCAGAGTATTTCTAATGATCTATTATTAATTGCCAAGAATTACATTCCAGTCTTAAATTCAGAGAACGTGCAACTTTCAGCTGTCAAGGACAGTAATTCAGAACTTAAATTGAAAGTGTCAAAAGCTGTAAGTGGACTGATTTATACTAATTTGAACAACCTTGTTCATCTAGATGAAATACTGAAACAAAAGCAAGGAAAAGGCATTTGAGTAACTGATGTCACTAAACCAGCATGCAAGTGACTAACACAATGAAGTGTGCTGGTGTCAGTAGTTTAGTGAGAAGTCAGGGTTACAAGCTAACCACAAAGTGTAAAGAAAATGTATTTAGAAACAGTCAAATAAAGGGAAAAATTTAGATTTAAAAGCCAGATCCTTAGTACACCTCAGAGTGATATAATACTACTGAAGTTAGTTAAAGCATGCTGTTTCCCACTGAGTGGAGGTTTTGTCCTGCATTTGTGCAAAAGAAAATGACAATGTCAACTGATTTGTAGAGTAAAACCCTGGCAGATCTGCAAAACACTCTGCTGCTTGACTCTTTGGGTAGGGTATGTAGTCCACGGCTGTATAAAGAAAAGGGGAAAAAAAAGGAAAGGAGAAAAAAAAAAAGAGGACTGGAAACTCCACCTGGATGCTATCAGTCTTGCCCAAGTAAACAGTACTGACATTAGTGCTAGCCTGCTGAGTGGTACAGGTTAGAAAGGGTCACAAAGGCAAAATGGTGACCAAACGTGCCTTGAGGTAGAGATGCTCTGGAATCTGTCACAAAAGGAGAGAGCTGAAAGCTCATTTTATCTAGAAGTCATTTCATTTTAGAGTTCAAAACAATTAAAAGACATTGAAAGAATTGTACAAACATGGATTATAGCAAGACAGAAACAATCTCCTTTTTCATATAAACATGCCCTCAACTACACACATACAATGTGATGTGTATTGTTCTTGAGATAACAGTGCAGCACACCATAAAATAACAAGGGAATGGGTAAGAGGGATAGCAAAAAAAAAAATTGTAAATAGTTTTCCTCATAATATTAAACAAATACTCATACCCATAACATAATTAAAAGATTTTGTCTAAAGGAAAGAAAAGAAAGCAAGCAAATGCCAAAGAATTTATTTGTGATGTCCCAATGACGTTTTTTGCTGAAGTCCCTTGAAATAAACTTTTCGACACTCAACTTGTTAAGTTGCAACTAAATTTGCAAACCAGAGAAATATCTATTAGTATATAATAATCAATGAGTTGTAATAACTATTTCATGAGGATTTTTTTCATGTATCTTTAAATTAACTTCAAAATGTTAAGGGAAACAACCTACAGTAATTACTTGAATTTTCTAGTTTGTTTTCTTTCTCTTTTGTCTGCAAAAGCAACCCTGAAACCACATCTGGAAGTCCCAACTCCTGAAAAATATATTTTACCAGTAATATTTTTGTAAGAAAAGCTACATAAATTAAGGATTTCTTTTAAGGTCACTTCCAGTTATCTCTCAATGTTTTAGTCCATACCAAGGAAACAGAACAAAGCAAGAGAGATATTTTCACATGGCATTAAGCAACAAGACTTAGTGTTCACAGATTTTGACAACTGTCCAAGTCTACAACCAGGCTGAGAGGCTATGGCACACTCAGAAATGAAATGGTTAATAAATCTTAAACGCTGATCCTTTTCCAGGCATGTTCAAATAGCACAGGAAAAAAAAAAGCCGCAACAGTAAAGTGAAGTTCTGAACTAATTTTACTTCTCCTACAGCATGCCAGGAAGTGTATTACATGCCATTGGCGAGATACCAAACCTGTGACTCTGGGGGGATGACTGAAGGAATCCTCACAATTCTACATCTTGGAAATAAATTCTGTGCTAGAAGGAAAAGCTCTGTAACGCATGCCATCTGGTACCCTTTGCCTTCTTTTTATGAAAAGGGAGAGAAGAGAGAAAGGCTGCTTCCTCATGTATAGACCAAGACACAGTGGGCCAAAATCAGCTTGTGGTAAGAGCAGCAGAAACAGCAACTCAGCAGGTGCTGTTCTCTCCCTGCTGCATCTCTGCAGAACAGAGCATTTCCATAAGTCTCAGTATCAATCTCAGTTATCTCCAATTCATATCGGGAAGTTTATTATAGTAAGTGGGAGTGTCATTTGGCCCATTAATTGTGGGAGAATAGCACCTAATTGCATTGTAAATGCAAATGGTTATGCTGAAGCCACTATACTGCACTGAACTCAGCTCTCAACTATTGCATGATTTGTCCTTTAAAATATAATTTGTAATGTGTCTTAAGCAAAACCCAAAACTATGCTCAAAATTTAAAATCAACTATTTTATTTAATCATAAAATAAATAAATAAAAGCTCAACTGAAATCAACATTATATCATATTCTGAGAATCCAGATGAAAAAAAATTACTGCTTCAGGATTAGATTACCAAAAGGATAGTTCAGTAATTCTTTGAGAAAAACTTTCTTTAAGTAGCAGGGAAAAATTCAAATACAGGCAAGACTCATATCCAGACAGGTAAAGAACTGTCTACCATTAATTCTCAGTGCCCCAAATAAGCTGTTCTAACTCTTCTTTACCCTGCTAGGAGTTAAAGCAGAAATGGCTATGAGCCAGTGTGAGTTAGCCCCAAGGGAATTCCTGCAGAGTAGCAGGAGGCATACTGGGGACTGGCTTGAGCATTTCTGCATTCCAGCTCTCTCCAGTGGCTGGAATGACCCAGCGGGGCCATCTGCAGCCACAATTCAGTTTGGGCAACACCCAGGCTGCTCGAACCTGGGGAATGGGCTGAAGTACCTCATCTGGCTGAGGAAACAGGCACCGAAGGGATACAAAGCTCCTTTCCATGTATATGAACTCCGCACTGATAGAGTGATTTATTTGGGTCATTCATTAAACTCTTGTAGGACTTGTCCCATATAAGTTAAAGTTAGTGTTCAAATCTCATGAGACAAAGAATGTGGTAGGAAATCACCAGCATAATAAAAATCAATGTATATTGTAAGACCTTGCAATACTATTATAACAGTTTGTTGCACAATAAGGCAGTAAAAGCTATTAAACAAACAGTGCTTATTTATATTATGTAATATAAGCAGTTTGTATCATATCTGGGGTCTATTTTCCTCTGAGTGCAAATATTTAACTCCCATTAATGTTAACAAGAGGTTACCTAGCATGTACTTTGGCAAGAGAATAAAACCTGATTTTTAACATTAATCTTAAGCAAGCTTTCAACTTGAAAGAATCTTGCGAGTACCTTGTATTAACACTATCTTAATTGCCCTGAAATCTGGATTTTGCGAGAAGCATATACACAGATAAAACTAACTTGTGTTAACTTTAAATTGCACATTTTGGGATAATGGGAAATAACTGTGTCACCTTTCTGTAAACTGCATAGCTTGCACTGTGAAGGCACTGTTAGCAGAGACAGTGATAACATCTTTGTAGAATTCTCTCCATTTCAAAGAACATTTTTTCCCTAGCAGAAAATTAACTCACACTATTTTTTCACAGTAAGAATAGTAGGGGGAATTCCTACTACATTTTCTAATGAAACAACTTTTTGGCATTCTCTGTTTACAGTTTGGGGAATCTCCTTGTTCACATTCACACTCTCAGTGAGGACAGTGAAGTAGCAGAGATACATAGCACAAGTAGAATCTGGCCCTTTTCATTTTGTGAAACTGCTTTGATCATGATTCTCTCAAGACATTATTTTAAACTCGAATGCAATTGACCGCTATTGCACCATATGTTCCTTATGTGTGAGCTCTGTCTTGTTCATTAATTTTTATGCCACTACTGTTGGAATTCAGCCAGTGTAATGTGGAGGCAATTAGCAATGTCAGAGTGTTCATGCCAGCATATAATGAGAGAGAGAAAGAGAGAAACGGGGAGATTATGCTTCCTGCTACAGGCAAGGGTACTTTTCAGAGGTTTTTTAAAAAATGTTATTTGAAAACTAAAATATCTAATAGAAGCAAGTGACAAGAAATAAAAGTCTTGTTACAGAAGTAAAATTTACTCACTTATAAAAACTCTCCTTCAACTTTTTAATATGTTCACCTATTTTCAGAGGATAAAACTGAAGATGCCCTGTGGCCTGATGACCTTGTCTTTTAATCTTACAAACACTGTGGCCTACTAAAGCTCTGTATCAAAATGTTCAATGTTAGCCTGCAAAAAAAGATGCATGCATATACTAGAACAGAAGTGTGCATTAAATAATATGTGTTCCAATGACATGACCAAATCTGTGGCTTCTTGTTTTCTTACAAAACCCCTACTACTGCAAATCTTGCAATCTGAGATTTATGCCATTTCCCATTCTTGTTGCTGTTTGTGTTCTTGAAGTTTACAAGACAAAAAAGTATGACATACGTCTGAAGTTCCACGGAGTACTGGAGACCTTGCTGAAGTGGCCACCTCATCCCATCCTCAGTGTCACACACACAGACACCCCCAACTTTCCTTCCAGTGGGCCAGTTTCAGATTACAGTTTTTGTCTGATCTCAGAATACAAATGCAGCTAACAAAAACTACAAAAACTCTGCAGCATTAGAAATCTTGGGCCCATACATCCAGAAGAAGGACTCCACTAGAATTCTCTCTCACAATAACTTCCCATTGAACTTCATATTATTCTCCCATGAAAGCAATGATAAAAACCACTATATACACAGAAGCCCCTTTATAGTGCAAGACTTGATGCAAACTTGCTGTTCTTGTGTAAGCATCTACAGGTATATATTTACAAAGCAGATAACTCAAAAACCTGACTAATCAGGAGAATACTCAAGTTAAAATCTAGACTCATATTCTCTAATGGTTCCTTCCACTTCACATTGTGATTCAGACCCAGGCTTGGCTTTTACAGTCCATTAGGAAGACAGACAACTTTGAAGTTCGCTAGGGACATGGTTCTCAGTTCTTTAGCGTTTAATGGTTTAATTATCTATTTGCATGTGAAGTCATTAAGCAGCTCATACTAATATGGTTATTAAGAGGCATGTCCCACTGAAATAATTTAAAAAACAGTTACAGTAGCATGGTGCTGCATGTGGTAAGGGTCTTGTGGCTTAGTGGCAGCCTTTCACTTCTGAAAGCTTGGCAACTGTATAAAGGTAGTTTGACTAATCCACCTTAATTCGTCCCAGATATTTACCCTCATCACAAAAATCACAGCATCTGGCCAGCTTCGTAGTGTACAGCCATCTTTACAGAACCCCATTCAGAGTTTTGCAAAGGCTTTGCTGCCCTGAATTAAGACACATAAAGAGCCTGCTCCAAAGCCCACGGAGGTCCAAGTCACGGCTTATTGGGCTCAGAAGACATTTATGCCGTTTGGCAACATGGCCTGCCTAGGATCCAGCTACTGTCATTTGTTCAAACTTCATGAGCAATAGAATTCTGTAATTTAGAATTACAGAAACTTTTCAGTAAGTTTCTAAAGCAGGTCACAGAAGTAACAAAAACTTTCTAAACGGCAAGAATTTTAGTGGAACTTAGTCTAAACCAAATGTTTTAGCAGCATGACATCAGGCAGCCTTATTGAAAAGTTAGAATTAATCACTTAGCTTGAATGGAAGTTTTGTTTTGAAAGCCCCTTTTCTCCCCCAGTTAATTTGGACTTTTAACTTATATATTATATTTCATTCTGAGAAATAATTGTGGCAGAAACCTGGAAACTTCCAGAAAGGAAAGATTTCTGTAGCTTAGCAGCTTCCACGTACCTGTTTGTGTCTTCTTCAGCAGATGTAGCAAAGAGACCTGCATGGCTATTTAGAACAAGAGCAAGCCACATCTTCATGTCAGTGACAAACAAAATTAGATCTATTCATTACTAAGCATTTATCGATTCTACTAGTAAGAGGAAAAAAAAACGTGCTATCATAAGTTCAATGAAGTCAACTAAATTATCAAAGCAATACAGTTCAGTTAACAGGAGTGAGCAAAGCAGTGACATTTGAAAAGTAGGTTCTTCTCTTACTTCCATGTTATTTACAGTAATAATACAGGAGAGTTTAATTGCATGTTAAGAATAGAAAAGGAAGGGGAAAGCTTAGAGAGCAGTCATGAGGCAATAGGATTAAGAAACAAACCCAAGCACTACTGAATAGCAGGGTAATTCTTCAGTCAAATGTTATTAGAACAATTCATGGAGTCCCTCTACTGCAAACTAATCCAGTGATTTCAGTTTCCTCTGTTAAGATTTTTTAAGTTGGTATGCTTACATGTTGCATGCAAGACCAATTTAGACAAAAAAAAACTTTTATAGCTTCACAGAAATCTCACATTAGTAGCTAAATTTAACTGATCTATCATATTCGCCAATGGTGTGTCTCAGGCATGTCCACCACAGTCTTAACAAGGTGTCCTCCAAGAGGAGCAACAGCGAACTCTGCTCACAAGGCTGTGCAGCTGTGTGCCTGTGGCTTTCCCTCTCTGGCACTCGCTGCCAAAGCCCTCCTCCCCTCAGTGTTCCTAATGTGCTAAGACACCCGGGATGCAGGGAGAGGCTGTGCATTCAGCACATGGCATGACAGAAATGCCAGCTACAGTCACAAACTTGCCCCAACCAATTCTGCTTCCGATACAAATTGTGCAGCAGACACAGAGTTGGCAGAAGGCAGTTTCATAGGGAAATGGCAACAAGGACAGCAGAATTTTATTTCTGAAGCAAATCTCTATTTCCTCCTGTATTTGTGAATTCTTTGGCTTTGGAAAGAGGTCTAGACACAGTATGAAAGACAAACTCCAGTTTTTTTGCTTCAAAATCTAAGGAATGTGCTGCATGCTGCAAAACTGCAAGTGAGCAGAAATGGTGCAAAGCGTCTCTGTTTTGTGGAGACCCAGGCACAGATAACATTTGGTTGTTGAAAAGACACCTCCTAACAAGTAATATATAATCCTCCCAAAACATGCATACAACGTGACCCTGGCACTTAAAGTTGGGACAGTAGAGTCTTCCCAAGCTCATCCTTATGGGTATTTGGTACTTAACTGAGGATTCCTTTCTAGCTGTAGATTTGTCAGCAGGGGCTCCTTTGTCCTTTCTGAGAGCCGGACTCACACAGGCACAGCAGATACAGGGTATCTGTTCAGACAGGCTGCCTGAATTCTGGCCACTTCTTCCCACTGCTGGATTTCGTAAATCAAGCCCTCAGTAGCACTGGACACTGCCAGCAGCACACTGAGCAGTGCAGGTATGTTCCAGAGCTACTGCCTATGAATCGCTGCTATGGAAACTACCATGCCTTCCAAATCTATACTCAGGATGCATTTTCAAGCTTTCCCCCTCAAAGCAAAGACCAGAAGGACACTCAATTCAGAATATGAGCTGAAATTCAGAGATAATCAATCAATTTCAAAAGAAGTAAAAGGCACAAACGGATCTAGTTGCACCTTAATGTGATTCACGGAAGCAGCTGGCAGAAGAAAAGAAATCCAGAAGTCATCCTTTTGCCCACGGATTTCAGAGGAAGGAACTGTGGTATTTACCTTCTATCTTAGTTCTGAAATTCATCTGCTATGCACTTTTGAGCACACCACCTAAAATTTCCATACTTTCCTTTTCTCATATCAAAAATAATAGATATTACCTATCACTGATCAGGTTGGATTTATTTTTTGTGGAGATTCAGATCCTTTGGGATAAAGTACTGTATATGTGAAAACTATTACTACTCTATTCTTGTAATAGCTCCAGGACAGGTAAGGGAGTCAAACAGCACGGCTGTCCCACTAAACACAAAAACAGCTTCACAAGAAGTAAAATTTAAAATAATAAAATCTGGACATTCAGGAGAATTAAATAAGAGACCAGCTTGTAGTTTTCAAGTGCAGTCATCTGAGTCAGCTCTCTAAGGAGTGCCAAGGGCTAAATTCATCCCTGAGCTATGCTGGCTTCTGCCAATGTAAACCAGGACACGCGGCCTCTGCCAGCAAAGCAGGGAGAGGCAGCAGCAGTGGAAAGCACCCAGTGCCTTCCTCTTTGTTGGGGGTCTAAATGCAGTGGCAGCAGCACCAGGAGAGGCCTGGCAAGGCAGGTTCACAGCTGTGGCAGCCTGAGGTGTCATGGTGTGCACGTGGGAACGTCTTTTACTCTGGGCTCTGTTACAGAGGTTTAAGGAGATTTTAAAGCAGTCTTTGGCAGAGCCTACTGTAACCAAACCTTTTGCAAATCAAGGCAGCGGCTTATAAGGGAAGTGTCACTGACACAAAGAAGAGTAGACCCTTCAGAGGAATGGGATTTTGTCCATCTTCAGATTCCTCTGTGCAGTTTGTATCAATGGACAAGTTTGCCAGTCTGTGTTGCATAACATAACTTAATGTACAGTGAGATTGAGTCTGTGATTTAACTGGGAAACAGCTGTATGACTCAGATGTTTTAAGGGAAAGGCAGAATACTGTGTACAGAAAACTGTCCTCATTCCCCCGTGAACAAAGAGTGGCAAAAACACAGGCAGCTCCACTATGCCAGCTGCAGTGTAGCAGTCCTCACTTGGCAAGATATAAAAAAGAAGATTAACAAGTATAATAGCATTTTACTGTGCTCTTTAGAGTGAAAAATCATTTGTATGTTACCACTACTGATGGTCCAAAACCACAATGCTGAAACTAAACAGAGAATACAGATTTGAACCTTCATCCAAACCCCACCCTCAGTTCTTTGTTAGATCCAAGACTGGAAGGTACCTATTTTCTCTCTTCTGAGAGGCTGGTGTTTTGCAAGGCCCCAAATTCATATGCTTCACAGCTGAAAACCTTGAGAGAATCTCAATTTTGATAGCCACAAACCAGACTTGCCAACCTAACTGGTAAGCCCCAAACTAAGCCTCAACCCAAAGCATTCACCACTGCCCAGTCTCTCCCAGGCTGGAGCTTTGCCAGCAGATGAGGCCAGAGGCCGCCCAGGTATACCTTACATTATGAGGATGGCTCCAAGTATAATCCAGGGGAATACACAAAGATTTGGCTTTCTGTAAAGGCTAAGTTGTGACTGAGTGTCTCATCTTGGTCCCCGTTGGAGCGGAGCCCAAAACCACCACACACTTTGGCACTGTTTGTTGTACTTGGCAATCCTCGCTCAAGCTAGGTGGGTGCATTGGCAGCACTTGTGAGGAACCCCTCCTCTTTAATTGGTGGGAATGTACCTGTAAGGCTGAGCTGTGTTTGGTAAGGCTAAGTGTTCCCGCAAGGGAAAACGACTTGAGACAATGCAGTTGGTGTTTAGAGTAACAAGACAGAGGATGACTGAGGCACTCTTTCATGTTACCTGGAGGGCCCTGTTAAGCTCTTACTGCTTTCTGTTGTTTCACCAAGAAACCGTGTCCCTTGCTTTAGTTAAAGGGAAAGCTGATGAAATAGTGAGACAGGCCAAAAGAGTTTTTCCCCAGTAATTGAGAGAGGCCTGGATCACATTTAGCTTCAGTCACTATTTTGTTCCATGTCAGAGGTTAAAAAAAACAAATACAGTTTTTGTCTTGAACTGTCTAAAGCAAAGAAATTAAGAGTTACAACTGCTCCTCTTTTTAATTTATTAAAATAATTTCTTACAAACTGAAACATTACATGAAAATTAAACTATGTTCTACTTGCAGGCTGCCTAGCACTTTGTTTTGGCTTATTCTATGTAAAAAAAGTTGGTGACATTTCCTAAAGCTAGGCATACATTGCGTGCATTGACTTGAGAGCTATTAATTCGACATGTGCAGGGTATAAGGAGTTTAAATGGTGTTGCGATTTGAACGGCAGTAGGAGTGTTTTCTCCAGCTCCACGCCTTTGCATTACATGACAGAAGGCTGTATATCACTTCCTGCAAAAAATTAAAGATGTCCAGAAGTACGTGACCTCTACTGTCTGTTCTAATGGAGGCTCAGACACCTCAAGACTGAAATTATTACAGAAGCAGAGAGCTGAAAAACCATCTCTCGTATTCTATTCAGTAGAGGGCAGCGGCAGATAAAAGCCAGGTACCTATTAACCTGTGTAAAGTCCTGTCTCCAAGCTAGTTGGCTGCCATGAATCTAATGGCAGCAAACACACCAGGCAGGCAGAAAGAAAATGGTGGATTCAGTGCTTTTGGTCACGATCCTTCACTCAATTCTCTCCCATCTCCCCCCCTGCCCTCATCCTCTCCACTTTTTTTTTTCCATTCTGCAATGAGTGTTATCATCACGGCCAAATGCCTTCTACAAGGTGTTCCCCCTGAAAAGCCAGCAGGAAATAAAAATGCTCAGAACCTTACAGGATCAAGTTCTTAATGGCTCTAAATGAGAGTAAAATAAACACATGCACATGTGCATGCATGCACACACACACCCAGCACCTATTTGTCAGACCTTTTTACCAGACAAGAGCACAAGCTGAAAAAAGACTGTTGCCTAGTGGCAAAGGCACTCAGAGACATGGGGGAGTATGTTTTAGCACAGTCCTTGCACTTAGCATATTAATCAATTCATTGTTATGGTTACAATTAAATACAACTGCCAAGAAATACGGCAAGAATGTTACATTTTGCTCCATTACCTCACAATTACACATCCACAAACACTCATTTCTCAACCTGTGCAACTGAGTAAGAAAAAGAAGCATACATTCATTGTTAATAGCATGTGGTGTTGGACATCTAAATTTACACACATGAATATATATGAAAAACTGTATATATTCCAACTTTCCTAATCTAAAGTACCTTACCTTGACCATCTTAAAGCATACAAGAAAAGAAGGAAAGCCCTGTTGTATAACAGAGATTTCAAGTTTTGAATGTAAGACCAAAAAAACAGAAGCTGGTCAGGAACACCGGAACAACTCTATTTGTTTTCAGAGAAAAAAGTGCAGTTCTATTTCTTTTATTTCAGGCTGGAACAATTCTGCCGCAATGGAGTATATCTCTATGACTTACTACAATTATCTCAAACAGAATTACTGTTGAATGAATGCAAGAAGCACAGTGCTTGTACATCTTTACATTCTTGTGTAAGCTGCTAAATGCTGACTGGCAAAAAATACTGACTCATTTAAAAAAAATTCCCCTGCACCATAACTGGTGGGGGAGGGGGGAAGGCAATTACTACTATATGGACAGACTGCCATAAGTGCAAGTCACTGCAGCATTTCTAAAGATCAAACAGTTTTACCTGCCTGGCTGCAGAGTGGACAAGAGAGGCAAGTGGCACTCGAGTCAGACTGCCAAGTGCTGTCCTGTCAGGCTTTGCCTCAGCATGCCTGCACCTGCATCCCCTCCTGGGCTCCCTCTGGCCTACAGCCTTTGCAGAGACCTATCTGCAACTGCCAGCCTTTCTAACTGCCGAATGACACTTCCTATCAGCAGCTACTTAATGAAAGAGGCTTTCCAAGAGAAGGATCAAGTGTCAGCCAACTTCATCCTTCTCTTCTGGAAAACCATACAAGTCGAAATGAGAGCCTCTTTAGCTGCCCTGCCACAGGACTCTACCACAGTGCTTTACATGTGGCCCAGTTGCATCACTGGGCCATTAACTCTTCAGCTGGAATGGATCTGCTGGGGGAAAGCACAACAGCCTTTCCTCCCACCCCAGAGCACTGCTGAGGGCACTGCTTGCATTTGGGCTGTCGTGGAAAAGTCACAGCTAAGTAGCTCTGCCAACCCCTATCCAAATGATGGTTGCATCCAGCCCTGCTTTTCAGGGCTAGATGCCCCGTCCCAATGCCTTCACCAACAGAGTTTATGAATCAGAAACATGTTTGGGAAAAATCCCAAGTGTGTAATGACTTCCCGAAAAAAAAAAAAAAAAAAAAAAAAGGCAGATTGTGTTTCACTATCCAAACAGGAACAGTGAAGTACAGCTTTATTCTGTTCTCATTTCAAGCATTCAATATTTTGAGCTAAATTTAGCTGCAGAACTTTATTTGCATTGAGAAACAAACCCCATATTTATTACGCTGGATGATGCCATTCTTACATATGTACTTGTATATAAGCAATAACATCATTCACTTTTTATCTCCAATAGGCTTTGAAAGAAAAAAAAAAAATCACAAAATGAACAAATGCACACTGGTGCAACCTACTGAAGCATACACTGAAATAAAGTCCCTGTGAGACAGGTAAAGAGATAAAAAGGCATGAAAACAACACTGAACAAGTAAAATTAAACCTTTGGGTTTTAGCAAGGTATGACCATCAGAGCCCTTTCTCGTTAGCAAGCTGGGCAAGTTGGCAGGATTTGAAGTATTATATCCTGATTAAATTGATAGCTGGTATTCATTGCAATCATCTGAGGATACCTTAGAATCCTATGCAATTTTAATTTCTCCATAAAAATATCTGTAAGGAAGCCTTTCAGGCTAACATTGACTCAGCTACTTGGTGACCAGCTGCTTTGCTGTGGTAGCAGTAAACTGCAAAGTCTTGTACTTACAGAACACACTAAACACCAAACCTTTGTTAAGTGCAGAAACAACACACTCAGCAACTATGTATTTGCTACCTTGTCTCTCTGGGAAAAGCCCTGCAACTTTCTCATAGCCTGCCTAGCAAAAGCTCTGCATGGACTTTGTTCTACATGACACATGGGAACCTACTGCTTTCTCAGGAAGAGCCATAACTTGTAATCTTCACCCAGATTTGTACATCCAGACATGGGGCTGGGGCTCGGCAGTGGTCAGTAGGTAAAATGCTCCCACACACCTAACCTCAGGGGGAAAATTCATAGAGAATCCACCCTGTGTAGCCAGCAGAGGCAAAGCACAGCTGTCTGCAACCATCCAACCGTCTCAGCCTTGGTCATCTTGATCTTTTTAATGACCCCGCGTATCAGCAGAACACAGGCATCTGTTCAAAAGAACCTCGCAGCTCTTGACAGAGCAGAGCACACATCAAAGTCGAGTGGGTCAGATTCTGCCCTCACTAGATACATTAATTCAGAATAACTCAAATGAAATCAACAGAATTACTCGTCATTAACACTACAGTAACCAATAACTAAATTTGCATTGTTGTCTTTGCATTGTAACTTACACAGATGTGCTAGTTTTTGTACTTCAAATTAGCTATATGCTTTTTAGCCTAAGTATTTTTCATTTTCTTCTGGCAAAATTAAGTGTAGTTTCTAAAGAAGACAAGAGACTGATGATATTTCTATAAGAACTTTTTGTTGCTGGCAATACTGAAATGGCAGCAAATGCAACAGATCTGTAACACATCTCAGGGTACAAAGAGTTAATCTCCTTTCTTACAGATCATCTGTATCAGTCCAGATGCTTGGTTGGAAGCAAATATAACCCAAGTGCCTGGTCCAGTACAGCAGACTAAAGAATAAAAATATTTTTATGTTCTGTGCTTATAAAATATTCTATTTGCTGTGTAGTACCAGTTATGTTTAGAACCTTCCTTCAAAGATTTTCTTTTCATATTGAGAAAAATAGATCCATACACTCCTTGTTAAAAAACACCTCTGCCTAAATGTCTAACCTCCACTGTGAAAACTGATCCTTTGGTGTTGGTCTGCATCTTTACTCTGCTTTCAAACTTAAATGTTAAAATAAAACCAAGACAATAGAAATCACAGTAAAGTGCCACTTAAAGTCAATGTAAAGTTTATAATCCTATGCAGTCCATTCTTCTATTATGCTGATGACAAGTTAATTTGGCTGGTAAAAGGCAAACAAAAGCAAGGAAGTAATCCTGTTTTACAGAATATTATTCAAACAATAATAACTTCCTTTGCATAACACTTATTTCATTCCATCATTACTACTATTATTACTGCTATCTTAAGCTATGACAGATTGTGAAGGGTCAGAGATAATTTTTATCAATCAGCCTCCCTTTGTCTTTGGCAGGTTTAATCATGTCACTTGGAATGTAGCATGAGGGGCCTGATGAAATTGGAAAAGCATGTGAAGATAAAAATCACTCTCAGATGAATTCAGACACTTCCTGCCACTCTGCAGATGCCACAGTGCTGCAAGCCACCCTCCCAGGAGAGATGATTCACCTGGAAGGAGGGCCAGGCTCTGCCAGATGTGTAGGAGGCTGCCTGAGACCCACATGCTAACACTGTCTCAATTGTATGAAGCATATGCTTTCAGTCAAGGGTGAAAAATGCAGGCACCAGCACATGCCAAAAGTCTTTCAAGCATGGCCCACCAGTCAGCCTGAAGCTTAATGCACTGATCCATCGAGTCAGCAGATGTGTGTCACCACAGTACAAGTTGAAGCTGGTTAAAGCTATAAAAGAGTGAAGTGACCTAATCCAGACATTCAAATCTCACAAAGAAAACCATATTGTTGTCACTTTGGGGGCCTTAATGTGGGACTTTAAGCACAAACACTGAAAGCCTTCTTGGAGTAAAAAGGTATGTTGCTGCAAAAACATAAATCCCAACCCTAAGCTACACTTGTACTGATTTCAAGTTGATCTGATAAAAGCATAGCACAGCTTTCCTTTTTAGTACTGCACATACAAAAAAGAACATCTGCAGAATTTTATTGCTAGAGCTATAAATGCTCCTTATCCGCTTGGTTTGAGGCAGAAGTCCAAAAATACCTTGATAGAAAGTTTATTTGCAGAGTACCACGATGTACTTGGTAGAGCCAGTGAGTTATACAACATATTCTTCCACTCCTGGCTAAGTGCTGTCGGTGTCAGCTAGGAGTCCAGCTGTAGAACCTGGCTCCATATTGCCTGGGAACTCCTGCCTCCTTTCCATTTAATAATCATTTAGTGGGTACAGTATTTCCCTACACACTCAAAGTCAAAGCACACTTTACAAAAATATTCACCTTGTTCACATGCAGAATGATTTGTTTAAAGAAACCAGATCTCCTTAGCACTCAGAGATCAACCCAACACTGGATGTGTGCAAACCCACTTCACTGTCAACACAGTTGCTTCAAACAGCTTGTTCAGAGGTGGGTGATAAGATGCAGTTCTCACTGGGCAAACACAATTAGGCAGACAAAGATTTTTCTTGAAGTCTTTTCTGTCTATCAACTGCAATCCAGTCTACAGATCTTTCTTAAGTATTCCTGTCTGTAACAGCCAGGTCTCTGGAAGAATACTGATGTTTCACAATGACCTCATTGTGCTTTGACATAGCTTTCCTGAGCTGTGGCCTGTGGCAAACACACACCTGCTCTATTTATGCCCAAGAGGCCAAGAAAAAAACAACCCAACTTCAAATAATATTCAAGTTCAAACAACAAGCAGGGTTCTTCTGCCTCAAGAAAAGTCCACCTTGCAATCCACTCTGCAAAACATGATAGCTGGTCATTTAAAAGTTAACTCTTAGGAACCACTATAGATAAGAGCTACAAAAACTCATGCTAGCTTAAAGGGGGCAAACACCCACAGTGCATCTGAAGTTTTGTCATGTCCCCACCATTTCTCCATTTACAAGTGTTGATTATTACCACTAATTCATAGCAGAGGCTTCCCATAACCTAAGATCAGGACTAAGCCTGAGACTGCACCAGGATCAAATATCTGCATCACAAAACCAAGGTCACAAAACCAAAATCTATGTAAGTACAGGATGAAAGGCAACAAGAGACACAGGACACAGATAGCAATGCCAGGAACAGAAGTAAAAAGCAAAAAAAAAAAAAAAAAACCACCATAAATACACACACATATACTTATGCCCCCTGTATTGATCCTACACAGATAATGAAAAAATGTTTTAAATGATGTTTATAAAAAAGGTTTTTAATTAATTGGGTTGGGGTTTGGGGTTCTTTCAGTTTCCTGATTTTTTCATTGCCATGCTCACCTGGAAGTTACACTGAGCTAAAAAAGACTTCTGGCAACTACCCTTACACCAAATACCTTCTGCATGTCAGCTTTGCAATAATACTTTGCATCATCCATAGCCTTCATTAGCAAATTTGCCCTTTCACCTCAATAGCACCCATCTGACATTTCCACAGCTTCAGAGGCTTTTCTTCCTCCACACAAAGCACATTTTGGAGTGGTTTCAGGGCAAATTCTTTGATTCTAGTGCTAGAGCATTAGTAAGAAAAAAAAAGTAAAATAGGAGAGAACAGTTGAATGTTCCAAGACAAAATGAGTAAGACAAAAGTAGAGCTCCAGAACGACAGTTTTTCACAACTCCTTTTCTGATGCCTTTGTGAAAAATTTGCTGAATGCTAGTTTCCCTACTCAAAAAGCTTTCATTCCTCAGAGGAATAAATAATGTGCTATGACTCCTATGGAAGAGTAACTAGACACTAATAAGAGGAATGAAAGTGAAGGGTGCTCAAGACATCCCTGGTGGTGCTTGAAGGTTTTGCCTTTGGCTGTTGGGGTAAGACTGGACTCCACAGGAGCCAAAATAACAATATCAGTACTTGTGCAACCTAACAAAAGTGTAAACAGAGGAAGGAAAAGACAGCAGTGAAACAACAAAACACAAAGAAATAGCACCTATCAAGCTGAGTTTTCTTTTAGTCTAAGACAAACTATACTTCTGCACCTAAATACCACTGAAAGCTCACATGATAGCATTTGTTTTCATGGTTTATATAAAGCCATACATGCTGCCTCTTATAAAGCATATGAAACCATATTAAAACCCCATATAAAATCATATTTAAAAACCCACATAAAACCATATAAAGCCATGTAAAACCATATTCTACCTTCAGTATTAGCTAGGGTAAAATTAACTTATTATTCATTCATAATCTATTCATAGTTTTTCTGTACTATGTGCTGTCGCAACAGCCACTGCTCATTTCTTTTTTGGTGCTAATATGGAGAGAATAAACTAGAGCTCTTCAGTCCTTACCACTTCTTTCTTCCCAGGTGAGTGAGCACCACAGATGTACTGCTATGACCCTGCTATCAGCTCATGCTCCTGAAGAGCTTAAGAAAGAAATTCTACAGAACAACAGAAGTGTATTGATTGAGATATTTTCATGCTTTTTTTTTTCCAAAATGACTGTTATTAAAGAGTTAAGCCACTCTATGTGTGGGCGAACCACTTTTTGTAATTGCTATCTACCTACAGATCTTGAGAGAGATGTTGATCTTCTGAAATGAAGGGTGCAGACGCAAGTCTTTTTAAACCAATAAAAATACCAACATTTAAGTGTTTTTTTTTTTTTTTGCCATAGATCCTTTGTATGCAAATCATGCATATCAGATAGATAGAAAATTAAAGACTTCTCCTTGGACAAAACATTGTCATTTGAACTTGGGAAAACAGATGGTTGCCAAAAGAAATCTAAACTGTATTTGACAAAGTTCTTCACTTTCCCATCACAATTTCACTATATGATTTTTATTTGCAATGTACACATATTAATATAAAAAAATAATCACGGCTATAATTTTTCTGCTTCTTCAGAATAAGCCATTCTGTAGAACTCTATGTTATATCCACCACCAAAATCCTCTAGCTCTGCAGTGCAAGAAACCTCTCTCCATCCATCAGAAAAAAGAGTTCTTTCAAAACTTGTTCTCTTGCATCCCAGTCAAAACCTGGTGATATGTGTGCACAACTCTGCATTATTTCAGAGGGCTCTGAAATATACCAAATAACTATTTTTAAGAGCCTGTCCCACTTGTGGATGTAAACCAGTATTTCTACATGGCAATGGAACAGCTATGTAGAAAGAGGTTAAAGATTGAAATTAGACGCAACTGCTGCCAGTGTTGGAACCTCTCAGTGCTGTTTTCTGGAGCTTTCCTTCTGTAATGCCATATTCATTTAGTGTAATACATACACCCTTCGTAGCTTACATTCAGCGTGACCACACATTTTCCTGGTTTTGGGCTTGATCCTGCCACATGTCTTCTTCCATGAGTAACCTCTGCTCACAAAAGGCATATCATGGAGGTCTGCACTCACACAGGAACAATGCTTCTGAGGATGGAATTAGAGCACAAGTGTCAAGCAAACAGCTGGTGGGACTACTCCTGCAAAATAGCTCCTGGCCCATGGTCTCCACATAAATGTTGGCTCATGTCAAAAGTGCATAGCAGTGCACAGGGCAGACTGCTGACTCACACAGCAAGATTTCACAGAGCTCTGCAGACCTTTCTGCAGGTATCAGTTGAAGCCTGGAAGCAGTAAAGTCACATTTGCATTGAGTCTTCCTCATAGGGTTTAAGCCAGGACAAAACTATGCAAGGGTAGCTATGCCACTTCCCCAAAGCAAATCAGCCCCAAACTGGTTCAGGCAGTGCCAAATATCAAGGAGCAGTATATTGGTATTCAAATTAAGATTTTATCTATATATAACTGTGCAGAATTTTGTAACTTTGCTGCAAGTGGTCCTTCTACATGCCAGAACATAAAGTAGATTTGGCATCTTTGGATATAGACTGGTGCCTGCAGCTTGCAATTCCACAGTTTGCTTTGAAGCTTCAGCTTTTTCCCTTGCAGTGGTTTGACAATGGTCACGATTCAGCACATTCAATATGCTTAGATCAAGATGGCTCTTCCTTTAACATTTGGAACGGAAAGGAAACAACAAGGACTTTTTTTATGTCCTTGTCACATTAACGGACCAGTTACGATTTTACAGCCCTTGCACTCTTCCGAGGACACAAACTAATTCCTGCTCCTTCCTTGCAGCCCAAGAGGAGTGGTACAATCAGATGATAAATACATCTAATTTTTCATCCCACCAGAACTACAAAAGTAGACTGAAGATGGAGCAACACTTGTGCTTCCCAGGAATGTCAGACAGTATTCAAACAACACTCAGCAGAACCACCCTGAGGTGCTTTGCTCCATATTGTTCCCAGCACCAGACAGGCCCCCAAATGAACTGTGATCCGTTATTTCATTCAATGCGACCATGAGGTCAGTGGGAGTTGTCAGGACCAGCCTTCCTACATTTGTGGAAGGAAATATTTCCTTTTCTTTAATACTTCTTATCTATCTTACCTGTATACATAACATCTGTAACAGGATCAATTAATTAATTAGAGTATTTCTCTTAAAACGCACATTAACTCACTGACTGGAATTTACTGATTTTCCAAATACTTTACATGTTACTCTTTAGATTTTAATGTGTGTTACTGTTTAGATTTTTTTATTCCTGCACAATGATCTGGATATGCTTTGTAGTTTTCTGACAATAATTCACTCGACATAGGGCACACTCTCTCAGAGTGTGATTAATGACGACTTGATTTGTGTGCAAATAGTCTACTAGAGACTATTGGATTCTTTCACTTCCAACAGTCACAACTACAAAGAAGATGAACACACTGCATATTTCAGAAAGGACTGTTTACACCACAGTACATAAGTTGCATTAATTCCTATGAAAGAAGCTGTGACCTCACAAGGTTATTTTAGGGGAACCTTCTACACTTGTGAATGCGAGGGCTGCACTTAGGCCCAATATATATATTCTAGTATTTCTAATAAATTATTTGCCTCCTTATATGCATACTGCTCGCTCAGAAGGTCAAAATTGCATTTTAGGCAACAAGAAACTGTCCTGCTGCCTCAGACGTGCTCTTGTAACTAGAAAGAATCTATGGAAGGAAACAAATGGAGTAGATAATGGTTTGGGGGCTCTTACAGTGGCCTTAGGGATCAGTGTTTCAGTTTGACTTGCATTTCACTTAAGCCTTTGCAGTGTCCTTCATGACCCAAGTGCAAACTGAGTCCTCACATTTACACTGGTCCCACAGCCAAGTAAGCTATCTCAGCTTTGACAGAAAAGTCATTTTTTCCTCACATACATGATGAGGTACAAGTTTTGAAGTCAAAGCATTATTACAGAGATGCCAAAATTGACTTCACTCCCTGCTGAATGCCGACCCTCCAGGTACATTCAGCAACTGCTATAACTAAATGCAACTGGCCACAGTTGGCATGCCCTGATACTACATTTGTTCAAACAGATATTCCACATAGACTGATGCCAGAACTCATGCGTGTTCCAACAGTGAAGGCTGTGAAACATCAGGTTGTGACAGCTGGCTTTAAAATAAAAACTGTCCAATGAAATATATGAAAACATAAACAAGAGGACTCTTGTTAGCCCAGGGAATTCAGTCATTTTCTCAAGACTAGCTTTAAGTTTACTACATTTATCAAATATATGCTTTTAATGCATACATAGTTCCACCTACTTATAAAGTGAACAGCTGAATACAAAATGAGGAGTACCTTTTGTGCAGAGAAATAAAAGATAGCATCTCTCAGCTTCCTCATTACTTTAACCACTATAACCTGCAGAAAGCAAGTAAGAGGTCATCATAATGCTGTGGCAGTGCTCCATTTTCATGTTGCAAATTCAGAATCAGGAACTTCAAGGTCAAAGTGTTTGCTGTATTTCAGCTTTTCTCATAGGTATCTCCTTGCACAAACCAGAGAAAGTACAAGACGTACAGTCATCTACAATTTTAGAACCACAAGACACTAAGGCAGCAATTAAGAGTTGCAATTTCTAGAAACAGATCACCTGCAGACAACCTAGAGTGTAACTGCTCCTCTGATGCAGAAGGATCCACAAGTCCAGTTGCTTTCACTCTAGAAACCTCTTCTATTTACTAATCAGAAGAAGGCAGATAGGTTGAAAGTTCCTGCCAGAGCAATCATGACTACAGTTAGGAAACCCATGACACTGCTTCAAAGCTCTTTAGGAAAAGAGGGCTCCAGTTTTCCAAGGATCTCATTTCAGCCTCTGACAATGAATTGGGTCCTTCCAGGGAATACCTACACACCATTTCTTAATTTTGAAGTATCTTCCTTGGTATTTAATAATTCAGAATCACTTTAAAAGTAAGGCTCTAATTTCCATTTGATGCCAAAACTACTTTAAAGTTTTTCTCTGTAACGTAATATTTCCTGTGCACCTTGTAAACCATTGAGTGCTGTAAAAATCGCCAAACATGCTCTTCCCTGGGGTGTAAAAAACCAAAGGGAAAAAACCCACCAAATATCCTTTCCTCTTAGAATTAATAATAATTGCAAAATGACATGCTTAGGCTTATGAGGAACAGTAGATTCAAGGGATAATTTTATATAAATTACAGTCTTTTAATGATTATTTTTGTCTAAAGGTGGAGCTCCTCTAGCAAGGAGGATTCGTTAAACGAATCAGGCGATCATTAAAGGAAGAATTGAAAGAAAACTCTGCATAACCACTTTTTCTGTCTTATAAGCCCCTTTAGTACTCATTTTTCCAGTCATGAAATGTCTATTTGATCTTTTTTTCATGTGACATGCAAGAGTGCTTTTTCTTGCCTAACAGCATCATTCTAAATAAACCACCAACCACTATTTGATTTTTCACCTTAAACAAGAAACATCTGCATCTCAGACTTCTTCAGCCTACCAACAAAACCTCATTACATAGTATCCTGCTAAAGTTGATCCAGAGAAAGTCAGTATCTCCTGTCTTGTCCCATGTCAGTTATTGCTACTTCCCTACTGTCATCTCCTCCACTTATATTCTGAAAACAAATATCTAGTTTAGGAGCCTTTTTTTTTTTTTTTTGGTAGAGAATCTTGAGAGAAAACTTCAGGAGGAATCTAAAAGGAAAACCTATTGCTTGTGAGATTTAATAAGGTTCAGTCACACAAACTCTCAGTTTCAAGCATATAAATGGTTTAGATTTTTGGAAGGAAACAAAGAAGGAAACAAACCCATTATGTCCTAAGAAACAGTTTACTGAATGAATTGATCTGAAATTATGGTATTTTCATTAAGTGTTAAAATTTCTTCAAATATAAATCTTACTAGATTGCAAACTCTGTTTTGTATACACAGTCAAGTGTTACACCTGTATCCTGTAGGTACAATAGCCTACTGGAAAATATGCAGGTTATGGTTAGAAAGATACAGGTTATGGTTCCTTCCCAGAGAAAAATGCACCTGCAACTCTGACTGTACTGGGGGGTATGGACAGGGTAAATGGTCAGGGTTAACTTATCCACTTAATAGACTTGAGGGCAAATGTTTTCTGTTTGGTCCAAGCCTACAACAGGTTGTTTTCACTGGCAAAGTGGACTGCTCTGGATCAGTTGTAAGAGGGACTGAGGCAGACTGCTAAGCTGCCCTTCCCTTTCAGGTGCTAAAGTCACCTGGAAAGGCACATAGAGCAGAGGAGGGATGCAATATTGCCTGAGGAATACTGCAGCCCACAGAAAGCCCTGTGTGAGGCATCCAGGTGGTAAGAGTCCCCTACAGAGTCCCCTTCTACAGCTGCAAAAGATTTAGTCCACATCTGAAAAGCCTTCATTGCAATAAAGCACTGGGATACAGCAATCCCTATCCCTGATTTACATCAATACAGCTTTGATGACAATGGAGATACTTGGGCTTCAAAACTGAGTGCTTTGACACAAGACCTCTACTAGAAGCACTAAGATAGATTTTATGTATGTTTTATGCTCTTCTGTACAGCACATTCACTAAACAGTACACTTAGAAAACCTAGTTCAAAAAAGGCTTTTCTAACTTTGTAGTACCAATTACACCATAAAAATGCACTTATGTTACAAACTGTAATAATTTTTTAGACAATATTTGTTAATATGTTTTTTAGAATAGCCAATATTTTTATAAATATTTAAATTACATCAGACATCACACAGTCCTTACATTTTATGCTTTGAACTGCACAGCCATGGAATGCTTTTGTCATTGTTACAGCAGAGTGAGTCTGGTATTTCAGATCAAACATGGTATGTAGTCCAGATGTGCTAGCTGTCACTCTGTGAGTAAACATGTCTGATGGACAGTGTGTTAACAACAGATTATTACTCATGATGTTGCATGATGGTTACAAAAAGTTAGCCTGAGTGTCAGAGATAACACCAGTGAGAACTGCTGGTGGAAGTGATGCAGACTGGTATGTTTACAGTCATTTTTGTCATGTGCATCTCTCATTTACTCTTCAAGGGAGAACCAAATATGGTTTGAGCAATTCCCCATGGGGACTCTGGGGAAATACAGAGCTATTTGATCTGAGGGGCAGGACTCTTACTGCATAACTATCAAGAATGTTAAGCAATGCAATATAAAATTCATAATTGTACAATTAAACTATTAAATACATGCAGATTTGCCTGAAGTACTAAGCACATTAATTTATATTGTCATTTATGTGCCCTTTTAAGAGGATACTTGCAGGGTGTCTTAGAGTGACAGATGTTAAATGACAAAATGTTTATCAGTCCCTATAACAAAAGTAGTACAAGCAATAGTATCTGCAATTTAAGTTTCTCTTTGCACAGGCAGACCTCAGTCTGGGTCAAAAGAGACTCCTCCAAGACAGGGTCACCATTTATCTTCTAAAACACTCACCCATCAGCTTCCCTTCTGTCACAGGGAGAAGGGGTGTCCAACTGCTAACACAGTATTGTGCCTTTGTGTCTCTGGCACAGCTCTGAAAAAACAGGAAGGAGGGTTGGGACACGGCCTGGAGAGCTGCACATTGCAGCAACTGTGCAGTGGGCACCTTCTGCCGTGCCCTTACAGCCTGAACACAGCCAGCTCTGCTGGACCTGTGCTGCCTTCACGTGGGGCCAGGCTGGGAGCATCTGCACCTTCTCCTCACACTGGACCAGTGGCAGCACAAGTTTGCTGGCAGGGGCAAAGAAGGTTTATAGTGACAGAAGTGCAAGGCAAAGTTCAGTAGCCCTGGAAAGGTGTGAAACGTGTTTTTTCTAGTCTGGTTAGACCTCAGCTAATTGAGAACTGTTAGCAGAGATCCCTAAATTGTCCTCACAGCCGTGACTTCTGGCTGTAGAGCTGAACACAAGCCATTTCAAAGTACTTTTTCATCCTCCCACTTGTTAAGATATGACTGTTTTCATACTCTGCTCCACTTGTCACTCCTGACAACTGAAAGTAACAGGCAGTATCTAATGGGCAATTATGTGCCTGCCAAGGACCTGGAGTCCCAAGGCTAGATGTGTTACACCACAGAGAATTACAGGTGATTATATAAAGAATTGCATATTCATATGCTAACAAGTATTATGAGACATGCATGAGAAGAGAAGATGACACTGGTCTGTTCTCCTCACCCAAATCTGTCACTATACAATGCAAAATGTTACTGGCAGGATATCATGTCCTTGGGACCACCCAGCAGCTCAGGCCCCTTAGGTCTGATGTAAGATTACAGAGCATTTTTATTTTTCTTCAACAATTCACAGAAAGGATAAGTTGTGCATGAAATGTGGTTAAGGAAGCAGCTCTTTTTTTTTTACTGAAAACATGTTTCCTAGTACAAAATGTGACTGGAAATTTCAAGACACTTTCAGTATTATTGTACACAAAAAAAAGCCCCCAAAACATATAAAAAGTACTCAGCTATTCCACCTGAGAAAACACAAGCTTCCTACATGTTACACACTTTTAAAATTTATTATGCTACTCTGTCACCTCAGGCTAATCTACACAGTATCACTGCCTCCAACTGAATCACACTGCCTTATGCCAATTGTAGATAGTCCATCCTCAATGCAACCATTTGTAATTTTCAGATTTCTCTAAAATTGCAGAAAAATGCAGGAAGCATAAAGTCCACTGCCTAACATACTAGGGCTTATTTTTATTCTTTAAAATGGTAGTAATGTATGCTTTTAGTTATGGAGGTGTGCCAGTAGTGCTACAATTAGGGTTTTGCTGTCACTTCAGTTATAAACCTGACTTTCTGAGGGTTTACAAAAACTCCAGATTAAACAGAAAAGCTTGCTGCAGGCTGAAATATTTTGTATAAGATCTCAGCCAGGGGACAACTTGTTTCCAACATTCTGAAAATATTAATCAGGTGCTTCAAATGTTAGAATTTAAATGTGCTTAAAGAAGCAAAATACTAAAAAAGAACATTTAGTTATGAATTCTCAGTGCAGAGCAAGTTGCTTCCCAGTTCCTATCAGAAATACTATGCAGAAGTATGTCTGCAGATTCGGCAAGTTGAGAAGATGAATGAGAGAACAAAATCCCAAATGTTTGGAGGTGCTTTTGTACTGTTTGGGTTTTTCTTTTTTTTTTTTTTAACAATCAACAAGCAACTGGGATTAGCTTGATCAAAAAGAGACTGATCTATGCAATTTTAAGGATGGAGGTAAAACCTTTTAGAAATGAAAAGTAGGACGAGGACCACAAGGACAACACAGGCTTCCCTCAGTGGAATAAGGGATGAGACACAGGTGTGACAGTTCTCACATGTGCACACTGCAATTGGCAGTGAGTGTCAACACTCCTCAGACTAGGCTTAAACCAAAAATAACATAGTGGAAGATGCACAAAGCTGAGTGTGGGCTGCAAAATTCAAGTGAGCAGGCAGATTTATAGTGACAAGATTATCTTGCCATGACTATCTGAAAACATTTTATCTGTGTAATGCAGTTCTTTAAAGCCATCCCTGTTAAATTTGCATCCCTGCTCTTGACTGCAGTCAGGGCACACTGTCCCAGGCTGAAGGCCGTTAGTTAAACACAAATGGTATCACACATTGCACAGTCGAGGTCTCCCCATGCTGCATTTGCTCTCTTCTACAAACACCTCTTACAGAGAAGGGATATCTTTTGCCCTGAAAATTTATTCCTTGATCTATCATGCTGGCAGGCTGGTGACACTGACACCTCTTTACTATTCAAGTACTATAAAACACATTCATGCAATACAAACAGACCCTTGTTTCTGCATCTCCTGCAGTTTAGAAAGTTCCAGGTCCCACACATTCATTTTTGCCAAATTGGCAGTTGCTAGGAAGCAAAAGAAAAATGCTGGCAATGATTCTGTGGAACTGGGGAACATGCAGGCAGTTTTCCTGCAGCACAGGAAAACAGACACGAATTCTCAAGGGACTTCTCAGGCTTGAGACATCCAGGGATATCTACTAACAAGAAAAGCAAAGTAACTTCAAGGGATGATGGTAATGAGCTAAACAATAATCATGCAGGTTTTGTAATGAATTTAAATGAATTTAAATTGCACACTTGGATTCACTTACCTACTGTAGTTGAAGTGTCTATAGAGGCAGAGAAGTTACTTAAATACTAGCAGCCTGCACATTTACACTGCACAGCAGAAACAAGTTTTTGAATAGAAAGTAGTCAGCCAGAGCAGAAATACAAAAAGATAATTTGCAACCAATAACTTTAATTAAAGACTCTCTTAATAAATGAGAAACAGTATTAAAAATGTTCAGAAAATAAAGTAACACTACTGCTGCTATACTAACAGTAACTTCTCTTTTTAAAGAGTGTAAAAGTGGGACCAAGCAGAGACTGTTAGAAACCTGCAAGGTTAAAGGTATACCAATAAATGGAGAGGTCAAAAACCTATTTTTACAGAGCATCATGCCTAGCTATTTATTGCTTTGTACTTTTGGGAGAGGGGGTTGTGAAAAAAAATAAAAATCTGATACCAAGACACAAGACCAAGCAACTGTATTGACTGCTTTCCCAAAATATTCTTTTCATACAATAATGAAAAATTGCATGGGCAACTGCACTGGGGAGCAAATGAAGTCCAATGGGTTTCTGCCCACTGAAGCTCACTGCAGTGTATCACAGAGGTGAAGTCTTGTAATTTAAAATACATGGCTTAAACATAGAAAAAATATTCTAAGTTCACATTACATATGCTGTACGTAATATACTTTTATCTTTGATCAGACCATAGAGTAA
Organism: Vidua macroura; assembly: GCF_024509145.1. Taxonomy (NCBI): domain Eukaryota; kingdom Metazoa; phylum Chordata; class Aves; order Passeriformes; family Viduidae; genus Vidua; species Vidua macroura. The sequence continues at coordinate 12,858,983 of NC_071582.1, forward strand.
TTTATTATACCCAGCCCTCTACCAGCGAGAGCCTTCATTCCAGCTGCTTGATTCTTGTAAGAAGGTCCATCAGAGCTTCACACTCTGCAACAGCTGAGATTTTGCTCAGGGTGTTTAAGGTCTGCAGAATTATTTTTTCCCCCGCTCCACTTCCTCCACAGTGCTCATTTATAGTAAAATAGGGAAAATGCTGTTGGCAAGAAGATATAAGAATGATTTCCTTCTCTTGCTACTTTGATGATTCCCCTTAGGGAACACAGAACAAAGAAAATCAACATTGGCGGTAGCGGGAAGATCCAAAAGTCTTTTAGGGCAAAGGACACAGGTTGTGAAACAGTTCCCTTCTTCGGGATCTATTCAATACAATCCAATTGTCAACTCCATGCACCTCCTTTTATGATGCCACAGTGCCTGATGCCTCATGCAACAGGGCACTACACAACCTCTACTTCTGACAGACAACACAAGAGAAAATAAAGAATACCCCCCACCCCCACAAGCAGAGTTAACTACAGAATTTGGGAATTTTCTTCCTTCAACAAATACCAGTATTTTCTTAAATTCAGGAATGTTTGCAGAAACTCACAAAGAATTGCTGTCTCCAGTGAAACTTTACATTTTAACACTGCAAGCATTGAGTATCTTTCTTAATCCAGGCTTAAACTGACTAGTATATACAAGTAATACAGGTCATTTTGCAAAAAGCAGCAAATATCTGAAGTGCACATTGTTTTCTTGTTAGTGCTTGACTAGAAGACACTGCCTAACACATAACACATGGCAAGCTCATCAGGAAAGCAGAGTGATTCATGACACCTCCAATCTCAGAATTCTGGATTTGCCACACTTCAGGAAATCTACAGCTGGGAAGGTCAGGAAGACTGCCTGCTGGACTTTCAGCTCTGCGACCTGTATACAGAAATAGTGTACCACAGCTGACTTCTGAAACCTGTGATTATTTACTAGATACACTGCACAGCAACAAGCCCCTGACAAAAAGATAAGAAAAAATTAGTTTGTTAATTGTCAGCTATTTAATTTTGAGCACCAACACAACTCTCAATCAACCTGCACCAGGAAAAGCCAGGCTGAGGTGAATTATGCTGCACAGTTCCTGATTCCTTCTGGTCCTCAGTGTGATACCCTGGGGTAATTAAAACTGGGTCTTCATAAGGTCAAAAATGGGCAAAGTATTTCTTAATTTTCAAAATCAAAGATGCCTGATCCAAGACAAGTTTTGAGACAAAGCAAAGCTAACTGAAAAACTGATCGATACAACAGCATTGAGTCAGACACCCCACTTAATTTAGAGTGCTATAAACGCAAGATGAATAATTTAACTGGGAAACTCATGCCCTTATGTCTGTTTGTGTGCACACACGTATACACAAGCATGTTTACACACATCAAAAATGAGTCCAAGACATAGGGCTACTTGACAAACAAAAGAATATTCATGTTTTGGCAAAATACTACTTTGCTTTTACTGGCATGTAAACCCAGGCTGCACTAGGCATATTTTAGCAATAATGATCAAAGCAAAGGCTTTCCCTGAAGATTAATGACTGGCTAAGAGGATAGTTTGAGGTCTGTTTACCCCAGCTGGTCCTTAATTCCCAGGAAAAGCATCTGCAAGGCTTATTGTTGCTATAAACTTAAGATGGAGGGAGGGGTTATGCTGTTTCAAATGATATGTACAATGACTTTTTAGAGACTTAATGTCTTGCATATTAGCCAGAATGTTTAACCCATCTCTTAAAGAACTATTCATCTTGCAAGTAAATAACTTCAAACTTCCGTAGCGGCACACTTCATGTAAGCACTGCAAACTCCTCTACAAGCAATTCATTACCCCCCTGCCCGCCTCCATGGCAAGTGAGGGAAGAGATACACAAGGATCATTTCCCTCTCCATTGAAAAACAGCTACATCTGGGTGGAGAACCAGAGCTTTTTAACAGCAGACAGAACTCCTGCGTAATATTTAGGACAGAAAGGAAAGAATATCGCCTTTAAACCGAGGAGGATTTAGCTACAGAGAAAGCATTAGCTTCTGCTTGACCAAACAGAAGCTAATGTGTAACACTCTTGGAAAATATGCATGTGGTTTTTCAGACAGATTGTGAATCTCTTATCCACACTCCTGAACAGCTACTCAAAGGAATAATTTCCCTGATTTAATGGAGGAACAGTTCCAGTTTGAGTAAGTAGTTTCCAATCTGAATCATATTTATCACAGTGGTCATGAACATCATGGCTCACCAGAAGATCCCAAATGCCCGCACTTAAGTTCAAAGTGTTATTGCTTGAAATGTGGAATTCTCAGTTACAGTGAAGTTGCATCTTAAAATACAAAACCCCCTAAAAACCAAAGATAATATGCTCACTTAAATTCACAGCACATTCTGTGCTGTGCACATTCTGGATTATTAATAGTAACTGGCCCAGGAAAGGTCTATGGATTTTAGGTTATTGTAATGTGGCAACTGACAGACAGGTTAGATTCAAATCTTGAAGGTGTTTCATTTCACTGTATATATGTTTGAAATCATGTTTAGACTTGAAGTAGGCTATATACTATACTTTCCTGTATACTTTCCCACAGACATACTCTAAACAACAACAAAAACAAGTTGTTTTTAGCATCATTATGAAAAAAAAAAATAACTGGATGTTCCAAATTAACCATGTGATTCAAATAGTCTCTTTGAAAAAAGGATGAATAAACCAAACAGGATTAATTTCTTAAGACTCAAATGATCGAAAGCCTATTCACAGCCAGCAACAATACTCATGATCTCGAATGGGATTTGCAGGACAAAAACCTGTGGTCTAAAAAAAGTTACCTTTCCTTGCACAAATAAAGCTGCTTTGCTAAGTAGAGCAAAATTCAGAGATGTGTGCAATATTTTTGCAAATGAAAAACTCTTCTCAGATGCCATCCTTCTGAAGTTTTCTGTACGAAGATAGGTGCAAGAATTAAGACACCCTCACTTTAGGTTTGTAGAGTCTTCATTACCAGTTTGTAAGGCAGTGAGTGGACTGAGTAAACAAAAACAACTCAGTGAAAGATGAAGCAAAAACGCATTTCTCATAATCTGAAACTAAGCTCTTAATAAATGCACAAAACTTCCTCAAGTGGTGTATTCACTTTGGAAACATGATTTTGAAAAGATCCAAAGACTTGGGAAACCTATTTCCAACATAACTGAATTTCTGTGTGTGCCTAGATCGTTTCCTATAATTAAAAGGGCTTTTCAAACCGTGAGCCCATGGACTTTCTGTACCTATTAAGAACAATCCTTCTCTCTATGACAACTTTTGGTTTGTTTCAACATATCTCCTAAATGAAGGCATCCGTACGTGGAAAAGCAGCTGATCTCATTTTTGCAGGTAGGTATGATGCAAAACAGCAGAGAAGCCTGCTTGTTGGAAACCCATACCTGTATTTACCAGGAAAACTCTCTTTGGACATTAAACAGGGCAACTGACTGATTATGACAAGCCATGAGTAACAACTTGTGTCTGATACACAGTAGTGCCATTCATACAAACAACTGTGGAGACAAGGAAGCAGAAGACTCTGCTGGTACAGGGTTTCTCAAACCTTTTACTTTCATGCAGACAGCAGGATACCAAAACTAAGGCTTTTGTTTCCGAAAAATGCCGATCTTCCTGTTTTTATCAACATCCTATGTTTATGAGGGATGCTGGGTAGGCTGACATTTATTAGCACATCTTTGTCTGATCTTACAGATCATAACTGTGTTCATTTCTTGGTTTATGCATATATAATGAAGCCATGTAGCTGCCTTTTATATTTTCATTTAGCCTTGTATAGCTGAGCAATTTTCTCTGGCTTCAAACTCCCTCCAGATATCCTGACTAGTCCAAACATACATTATTTTGAGAGAATACCCGCAATTTTGTGATCCTACTTTTTTTGTTATTGGTTTTTCTTTTTTTTTTTAAGTACCAGTACATTGTTCTAACAAAATCTTACTGGCTCCATATTCCACTATTCCAGACTTCTTTAGACAGTTACAGCTGATGAGGACAGATGGTACTACATGACAACACAAGAAGGCAAAGATAAGATTATACAAAGATCCCAACACTATAACTGAAACAAAATGACCTGGTAATCCAAACAAGATTCAGACTGCAGAGATATTCAGAAAGATAACCCACTGAGTAACACATATTTGATAGCTAAGTCTTCACTGTCCCTCAGCTTCTATTGCATCAGCTGTACCACCTAGATCTGTGCAAAGGTAATATAAAACAATGCCAAGACAGACTCCAATGTATAAAGGTATCAGAAAAGCAGCTACTTCCTGCTTTGAAGCAGGTTAATGTGGAATCCCAGTACAATTCCAGCTGTGGAACTTCTTAGGGAACATAATGTCAGCAATGTTTCAAACACAATCCTACTCCAAAACTCAGAAAATCTTGCAAATTTCTTAACACATTTGATAAAGCACATCTAAAACCAGCAGTTTCACATGTATTCCTGAATGTATAAACTGATCTGTAGTGTTTTCCTCATACATCCAGGTGCATTGTGATGAAAACAACTTCCCAGCTCTCTCTGGCAAAGACCCAACCAATTTAAAATACCTCATTAACAGCACAACACTACTTCTGTCCTTTAAAAAACTGAAAACTCAACAAATCAGATGACAAAACCCACAAACTACCAAAAAAAAAAAAAAAACCAAATAGGCAAAAACCATAAATATGGCTTTAAACAACATATTGTTTTATACGTTACATGTAGTACTTTAAAAACCTAATTCATTTTTTCCTCAGTAGAAGTTTAGCACTGCTTTTGCTCCTCAGAACAAATACCCTTTATTCCTTTAGTCATTCACACCTGAATCCACCAAAATGCATCTCCAAATCTGGAACTTACTTATTATTAATTTCTGCATCAACTGGCTAAATTACAGCTTTTTCAAGCATAGATTTTACATTATGCTCTTAGAGACTTTTCAAGAAAGTGCTGTTTCAGAAGCTGAATTGTAGAGAGCAGTTTAATTCAAAATTCACTACATTTATTGATAATAATGGAATTATCATCCAACCAAATAATAGGTGTATGTCCAAAAGAAAAGAACTTCACCCATGAGACTTTATATACATCACGCTGTATCAGAAAACATTTTACTCACTAGATATGATTAGTTGATACTTGTAAGTTGATACTTAAGTATTAATTAACAGCTTCTATGACTAAGATATCTGTATTCCACCATCATGAAAGCACAGTCCTATTCATCATTATGCTTTGAGGAAGTGAAAAACAAAAACAATTTTATGCAATAAACTCATTTCAGTTAGTTAACATTTATTATATTGGGATACTCTGACAAAAAAAATCCTCACTTTGATCCAACTACTGTAATTACAGAAAACTGTGTCAGGATAGAAGAAATTAAATAACAAAATCAATTTCATTATTTTAATTTCAAAAATCTGCATGTAAATTTATACTAAAACATAGCTTCTTATTGATGTCAGATTCAAAAACAGGCCAAACCATGAACACAGTATTCTTATATTTGAGCTCTATTAATTTATCAGTTACTTATCAAAAATGTCTTTACTAAATACAGTTAATTCCTTGTTTTTTCATCTACTGTTCCCGTTATATTTATTTGCAAATGAAGGACCAGAAAGTACATTTATTTAAATGTTATTTACAAGCACCTTCAATGTGTTTCCAATGTAATATATCATCAGCGCAGCCTTTGATTTAATTGTTGCCGTCACTCATTTTTGTGCACTAACACATGTAGGAGTTCCAAAAGCCAAAATATTCTTGCCTTTCTTTTTTGTGCTACATACCAGATTTTGTAACCTGTGTCAAGCTACCTCCGATGCTTACAACTTGTGAACAGAGGCCAACAATGAGCCTCCCCAGACACTAAATCATAATCTTCATGTTTTTCGTATTTCACATTCTAGCCACAGTTTCAACATCCATACCCCGTGACATTAGGGAAGGATAAATCAAGGAGGATGACAGCTCCCTTGTAGAGACTGGTACGGCCCTGGGATCTGCCACACCCAACACCCACAGCTCCTGCCAGATGTCTCCAAGAGTCTTGCTGCATTAACCCCTTCAGGAGTAACTGAGGGCTTTGTGCTGAACCTTTTTAAAGTAATTGCTCCATTTTTTTTTTTTTTTTTTTTTTTTTTTAGAGGGGTGGGGGGTAGACCGACAGAAAAAATACAAGACACTCTTCTTCCAGAAACTTTGACTAACTAAAGTACAGACAGTGGGCTATCAGTGACAATTAGTAAATCCACCCTTGTATTTCCTTAAAGACAGGAATTAGAAGTTAAGGGTTAGCATCAGACAACATTTCTTTTTTCATACCATGCTATGGTCCCATACCTAAAATGACGCAGTAAAAACTACTTTACAGTTTTATGTTCATGTCTGCAGACCCAGGACACTGCTTTACCCTCTTGCAATCAGAACACCCATTAACTACCCTTCAGCCAAACAGACTATTCAGGCCTTAAATCAACAGGATTTCTAATCCAAAAGCCGTCCAGCAAACTCCACAACTCTTTCTCTGGGTCTGATCTGGCCCCAGGGACAAAAATTTGCATGCAACTTCTAAGTTTGTGAAGAGTCCCTGGGCTTAAAGTTGCACATGTGTTCAAGCACTTTGTTCAGTCTGAGTCTAAACCAGCTACTTTAAAATAAAAACAGCAGCCATTCAAAGAATAACATTGTTAAAAATATTTTTCCTCTGTAAATATGGTACCAAAGGAAAAAAAATGCAACAAAATAAACATACTCATTCCTAGAAGCACATACTGACCTAACAATAGTTAAACAGCAGCTAAAAAGCCATCGACAAATATAAATGCATGCCACTTCATACAAAAAGGCAAAATCAATTTTATTTCAAAAGAATAGCAGTAGTAGATGTGAAGTGTATCAAAGACTCTTTGTACACTATTGCAGGTAAAAGCATCTGTAGCTATAAACAGCAAGCAAATAGTCACAGCTCTTAGAGTAAGACTGGCCCCTATTCTTCACCAGGTTTATTTTGTGGATCTAAAAGCAGACATCTAGGCAATTTCGTTTGTTTCTCCTGTGCAAAATGTGTTCAAATTTTTAGTTTGTGTGTGGCTTTTCATAAAAAAGTAAAGCAGAAAAAAATAAGGCAAGGCTTGCACTATCAACAAATGTACTTATTAATATTGCACTTCCTAAAACTACTTCCAACTTGCTTTCCAGTAGGCTAGGATTCAAGTTGAGCATCAGTATTTTTTTAACAGTTTTAAGAAGACACTTTAGGTTTCCATCTGTGGAAGAAATCATACTGAAAGTAATACAGTTATTGCAGCTCTTGTTGAAAACAAACATACAATAATCAAGGTTGGACTTGGGCAGAAAGACACTAACATGCCTGCAACTATTTTTCATTCAGGGAACATGCCACTAATAACCTTAAAAACCTTGAAATAACTATCCACAGTTCACAAGAAAGAAATTCAGATGCAGTTTTTATAATTTAAATCAATTGCTCATACATACCAGCACTGATAGGCTGAGTGTTTGTTCTCATATACAACATCTCAAGATAGAGAATTACTATTTCTTCTTGAGAAGGATTTTTTTTTTCCTTCAGTTTGTTCTTCATACACGTGCTCACTAAGTTAAAGGGTTAAGTAACCATTATATTCTAAAGAGCAAACTGTTTGCCTTAGGGCCATCTCCTCCTTACTCCTGATGAATTGCCTGACACTTCATGTATCATACATTACTTTTCACTAGGAAGCAGCATTTGTTTCCAGTCATGGTGTAAGAACTGACTTTGGAAGTATGAAGCAATGTGGGATAGACCAAAAAAACTGAATTACATCATCATCTACTAAATAGTCTATACCAAAATAGCGATACATATATTTACAAATATGCTTGTATTTAAAAAATAGGCACAGAAGTATATATAAAAAAATTCTATGCATACTAAGATGAATAAGAGACCAACTGTGAGAATCAATATTCTGAGTGACAAGACACTTTTCTGGACTAGAATGAAAGAAATGCAAATGTAATTGAGTGCTTTGCACTAGAAGTGTTTGTTAGATGTAAGCTGAAGACATAGTTCCAAGCCCCTGGCCCAGTTCCCTCTGTGATCTTAGAAAAAATTGTAAGACACCAGGGGTTTCATGTGCAGGTCCTGCCAGTGCTTCACACCTCTGAATCATCAGTGCACTTTCCTCCCTCTCTTCCCTGTGTGGGAAAATGAATGCCTCCTTACCACAATGGTACAGCAAGGGTTAAGTCATAAACATTTATAAAGGAGTTGAAACTGCAGAAGCTCTGGACTGCCGGGTATGCTACAACTGAACATAAATTTTAATGAAAATACTTCTACTAGCTGAAGGAAACAGCCAGTGTAACAACAGGTACCAGAACAGAGAGGAGAATGAATGTCTTTACACAACATATTCAAAACATTCAGATGGTGTCAAAGAAGAAAAATAAAATTCCTTCTGCAAGTTCCCACCTTCCTGGGGAACAGAGGACAAGAAACATACTTAGGTGACAGATTTGAAAGGAGATAGGAAGGACAAGAACAGATGGGGGCCAATGCAAAAGGGTAAAGAGCTCAGGAATAGAGATTTCTCAAACAAGTTGTCAGCAAACAGCTACAAAATCCATTTACAAAACAGAAGTCTGCTCTCTCCCCAGTTATCCTTTTAGTAGTCTGTTTTTTGTTACCAATAAGCCCAGTGAAATGAAGATCCAAAGTGTGATGTTCCTTCAACAGGCTCTGCCCTTTGAATCCTATCATATTGCCAAGGAGCATGGTTCTATGAGTTTTACTGAAGTTTTTTTGCTTCCATGAAAAATAACATCAAAATACATATTGAAAACCCCCCACAAAACAGGCTGCAAAATTGAACCTTCCCATTAAGAAATGCCAAGGGACTTGCATGTAAGTGTGTACCACAGTTCAGTTTTATGTCTTACAGTATGATTATCTGATTATTCCATTACAGAGAGCAAAAGACAAACCAAAGATCCCCAGTAAGTCAGCGTTATCCTTTTATGTGAGATGAGCAAACCATGTGCCTGGAAAAGCACGTAATGAGAAAACATTAAATGAATTCCATAATACACAAGGTAACAGACTCAAGATTGCCCAGGCAAACACCATTTCTAGCTTGAGAACTTGATTTTGTAGCCTTTTGCCTTCCCTCAAGCAAAACTTTCTGCATTAGCATGACGGTCACATATTTGGAATGGTCTGTGGCATTCAAAATGCTCAAAACTTACATCCAGTCTTCTATCTCACCTAAGAATTCCCTTCATTGAAGGCTTTCAAAGCTATCTTTGGCATTCTGACTTTGAAAAACGAAGTTTTGTGATTTATCTGTCATAGGTTCTTGTCCAGTTGTAAGTTTGCACATAAGGCTGTCAAACTGCTCTGTTACCTAAAATAATTAAATCCTGCACATGTTTGTATTTTTTGTTTGCTATCCCAACTGGAATGAATACCATCACTCTTTATCTAATTGCAATGGTTTAAAAATAACAAAAAATGAAAAAAAAAATAGAATTAGGACAGCCATTATACACACCAACAGCTAATTAAATATATTTTAGGGTTTTTTCCCCCCTTATTTTAGTGGAAGCATCCAGCATCCCTGAAGGCTTAAAAAAACCCCACTATTTCAAAACTGTCCTTCAAAGCAAACACACAGCAGCTGAAGAACTGTCCAACAGAAACACACGTCAAATGAAATGGTATAATTAAGACAATCTATTTCATAGATAAGCAGCTTATTTTTTTTGAAAGTAACGTGTTACCCTCAACTGGACCACAAGTAGAATTACAGAGAACATTCTAAGAGCAAATGTATTAGCATGTAAAGGAAAAAAGGAGTTAACACATTTTTGTGCATCCTTTAGAGCTGCCTTTTTGTAGGCATCTTTATACATGAGAAAAAGTCACATTCACCTGTAAGTAATGAGCATTACAAGAATGCTTACTTTCAGCAGCTCTGTTGTGTCCCTCTTGGTAGTTGAAAAACCAAAGGCACTGCCAAAACCCAAGCTTGTATGTTTGACTAGAGGAGGAAATCAACCTTAAAATGTTAACTCAAATGACATAAAAACACAGTTTGCGTAACTCACTTAAAATTCAAGAATCAAAGCTAAATGTGAGAATTTACCCTAAATAGCGGAACAAGTAAAATGAAACCAGAGGGTCTTCCAGGAGGCTTCAGAGGATGTTGTGATGCTGCTGTCAATTTCTCAGCGGTCTTGTAAACGTACTTGTATATTTCAGTAAGTTATGACCACAGAAATACTTCCCCGACTGCTATCAAAAGCTTTACAAGGTAGCAATTAACCATCACCAAAACGCGCAACGCCCAAGCTTGCTAACAGAAAGGGCAAAAAATCGTGCCCTCTGGCCGGCACGAAGAAAAGCAAAAACACATACACACAAAAACAAGTCCAAAAGTTAAGGCCAAAAGCCGCCCCGTCCCTGCTGGGACTCGGGCAGGTGCCGTTCCCGTGAGGCGCCGCTCCCCGCGGTCACTCTCCCGGGGCCGGGGCCGCTCCGTGCCCGCCGCCCCGCGAAGCCTCCTCGGCGTCGGGCGCCGCCACGTGCGGCGGGCGGGGAGCGGGGAAGGCCGCGGGGCGCGGCCCGGTCCGGCCCTGCCGCACGGCCCCCCCGGAGCCCGGCAGCGGGCGGCCTCCCGCAAGGCGCCGTTCCAGCCGCCGGCCCGGCCCCGAGGCTCCAGCGGGGCTGCCCCTCATCCCGACACCTCATAACGCCGAGGTCCCGAAGCCGCCCGCCGGGAAGGTACTCACAGGTTCCATGTCTGACGGCACCACAAGGCACGCGGCGCTGGGACCAGCCCTGAGGCGACCCGAACCGACGGCGGCGGCCCCTGCGCTGCGGGGAGGGCGGCTCTGCCCCCTCGCTATTTAACGCTCGCCGCCCCGGGCCGGGGGCAGGTCCCAGGTGTGGCTGTCGCAGGTGGGGCTGTCACAGGTGGGGCTGTCACAGGTGGGCTGTCACCTGCCGGCTGTGACCCCGCTCCGCGCTTTGCAGCGTCCCGGGTCCGCCCCGTCCCTCGGTGCCGCCCGCAGCGCCGGCTGAGGGGCAGGAGCCGGGCCCGGGGAGCCCCGGCAGGCTTGGGGAGCCGCGCCGCACATGGGCAGCGCTCCGGCCGTGAGGAGGCCACAGCTCGGACACCGTGAGGAGCGCAGTCCTTGAGTGCTCCGAGAGGCCAAGAGGTGGCCTTTGCCGTCAGCCAGCATAGCAAGAGTTCGATGGAAAGTCTGAATTGGACTTCTGACACGGTGGAAAGGGGAAGTGATCCCACAGCAATGTGCAAAGCTACATCGGTGTACGGCTTGGGAAAGTGACAAGAAAAATTTCCTTCTCTTTTTCTAGAAGCTTCTACAGCTAAGAAGAACTACCTGTGACAGAAACAAAAAACTGAATAGTTGTCTGAATTCGACTTATCTTCCCAAGAAGATAAACTCATTTAAAAAATAGTGACTCAAAGGTGGGGATCCTACGAATCACTGTATGAAAAAGAGAATATGGTGTATTCATTGTGCAACATACACAAGCTGTATTTGTGCATCTTGTATAGACAGAACGCAGGGGAAAAATACCTTAGCGCCTTTTTTGCCAAAATAACTAATTAATATCTTTTTACTCAGGCTAAAAGGTTGTTACACAGTTATGAAGATCAGTTTGAATAGTTGTGGTTACAGCTTTACAGTTCTATTATTACCACTGTATATGATTTCATACAGCAACAAGCAAATACAATTTGATTCTTATATGATGTATAGAACTTAAACCCTTTAATCACTCTGTGCCCTTTGCAATCTCATTGAGTGTTAGTGGAAACAGTAACTAATGTCAACCAACTGTCCACACTTAATCACTTAAGAAACTGTGTACAGAACCAACTTATTAATCAGACAAAAATGTTCAAATAATTAAATGAAGCATATTACAGCAGGCAGTCTGAGAACATAGTATGAGGTTTTTGGTATGTATAATTTCTATGCTGAAATTCTTTAATGCCAAGTGTTATAACTCTTCAGAAAGGAAGCAGCTTGGGTAAAAAAACACCATATTGATTTAATGCTATGCATGAACTTATTACTGATACTCTTTATTTGGTCTTGCAATAAAAATGTGGGAAATACAAACAGAAAAAGGTCTCTTAAATGGATCTTTTGTAAATGTGTAGCATACAATTACCAGAATATTGAAGTTCACTAAGCTGCTTCAAGTAAATGGATCTTTTCAGAAGGTTGAAAATGCATGTGAATAATAGAGATCTTACAGACAACTCATTTTAGACACAGCTCTCCTGTTTTATGTCATGATCGTCATGATTTTGAAACAGAATCAAAGAATCTTCAATTCCATAAACAGGAATTTAAAGACACATTACTTTCCTCTTTGAAATGTGTCGATGCTCTAAAAGCATAGTGCTGAAAGGCTGCCAAGCTAATAGGCCAGTGAGCACTAGGAAGAGATTAATTTTATACCTGGAATGAGTGTATACAGTTTCCATGCTATTTAGTGAAAGGGCTGGAATGTGAACTAGAGTTTCCTTCATGGTGCAGGGTAATGTTAAACCCTGGAGTTACGAGCTTGCCTCTACAACAGAGAGTCTCAATTCAGCACTGGGACCACCTACAGATGTTAGTCCACAAGAAAGTAAATCAAAATGGGATGTTTGAGATGCTTACTTGTATTTTTTCCCCCAGTGTTTTGTTGAATACTGGTGCTCGTAGGCCAAAATCAGTGTGAATATTTGGGAATTCAAATATGTTACGAGCATTTCTGTTTATTTCAAAACATGCATATATTAAAATGGTGAGGTGTGTGCTAGCAACCACAATCCCCTCACTAGAGAGCTCTGCCTGAGGTGTAGTCACAGTTGGAATCTCAATCTTTGTTCTTTCTACTTTTCAAGGGATCCTGATGAATAAAAAGACACAAAGTGAACGCAAGGCAATGGATTGACTTCCACAAGCTTCATTAGCCAGCAGTGATTAGGAGAGGACACTCAAGAATTCCAGACCAATTTTGAAAACTCTTTCTTTAAAGGTTTCCAGAAAAGTTGTATTAAGGTGGCTTTTGTTTTCCTGTAGCTCACTGTTGACTGTTCAGAATGGATTTCTGGAAAAGAAAAAAAAAAAAAAATGAAACCAAGCAAGCAAACAAAACCCCGGCCTTTTTATTATTGATCACTTTAAGGTATATTTGGTTCAGTATATTGGACGGTACTACCAGAATCTGTATATTGGGTCATCCTACTGGGATAATTCTGATTTGTCATTCATTGTGAAGAGGATGACATCTCCATACCTTTTCTGGGGCAGCTGAAAAAGAAGCTAAAAACTTCTGGTGTGCCAGGTTCTTTCTAGATTACTAAGCAGGAAAAACAATGATGAAGGAGGAACTTTTTCCTAAGCAAAACTGTGAGTAAATTATATTCCTGAAAAAACGTCACTTCCTAACTGATGTCCTTAGTCAGAAGTAGCTGGCATAGGATACCGTGAATATTTGGAATGTGAAAGAATGGTTAGAAAGAGCATTATACAAGTTGTTCTTTTATGCTGCATGTCACGAGAGGTTGCTATTCCAGACAGAAACACACTGAATTAGGTGACCACACCTTGAATTCATGTGAGAAGGGGCATTGAGTCATCCATTTTGTCCAAGAAAATATCCACAGGCAGCAGTTACAGCTGTTGATATAACATGGTCATACACCTAGAGACGTGCACAAGTAAACAGTTTGACTGCTAAATCAGTAAATTGATAAGCCAAAGAAAGCCCATTTAAAACTATTTGAGAGAACAGCTGGGCCTAGCGGAGTGCTTAATATAACACTCAATATCAAATAAATAACCAAACTTCACGGTTCATTTTTATATTTGGCTGAGGAAGAAATGTGAGGAACTATACTCAAAGTTTCATCAATAATCACTTGGAACTTTTCTCAGTCATGTAGAGATTCAAATTACACAATACTAAATACAATCTTGGATAAAGTAATTCTTTATTTTTTGAGGTCTTTGAACTCTAAGTGTGACTAAATACGACTTTGAAGTACAAATACATAGATATATAAAACCTAGGCCAGACGTTTCATTCGTTTGTATTGTTCGACTTCAAGAGCATTGCCTTTTATTCTCACTCTTGTGTTTAATTCATTCATACTCAGCCACTGCAGACCCCAGCAGCCAAGGAAACCTTCTGGACCCTGGAACAGATAATTTTCTGACTCCCTTCAACCTCAGGTTATTTCCTGTTCTCCAGCTGTGATGATTTCACTCAATCATAGTCACTCAGACGCTATTGCCTACTACATATGGGAGAAGCAACATTTGTCCAGCAGTTCAGAACTGCTTTAGAAAAAAGAAGAGTTGTACTTCTCAGAAGAATAGAAGGTACAGGGAACTGTATCTGGTACTGATTCTGTTGGGAATCAGCTAGCCTTGTTATGTAATAATTACTGTATTGTAACTTTATTATGAAATTCAGCTATAGAATTTGATAAGCAAAGTTGTAAATTATTTGTGTTCTAGAATCTTTGGAAAATGCATTTAAAAGTAATCACAGTTCGAACCACTAGGGAAAAAAATCATGTGATGTGTGCCAGCTGCATGTTTTTGTTCAGCCACTGAAGAGTCTCCCTGAATGAATCTTTGGTTGAGGTTGGATTTTTATCATCTATCAGTATATAAATTCAAGAGAATGAACAGCATGTCTTTCTTTTTCTTCAGTAAAAAAATTGACTAATGCCACAGTGACCTCATACAGCTATGTTTTATGCTTTTGGCATTTTGGCTCAGCACAGTGAGAAGATAAGAAGGATACATGTCCAGCTGTCAAGAAATAAGCAATCTAATCATATTGCTGAAAATTATATAGTTCTGTTTCACTTCTGGTTCATCTTGTTTCCTCTTGTACTTCTGTTAAGGAGTGAACATGTCAGGCTATGATATCATTCATTAGGACGGCCATGCCAGCTACAGAGTCTCTGTCTTGAGCCAGCTGAGAGGTTCTTCTCCTTGTGGGGAGTGGCAGTGGTGAAATTGGAATTGCAGGAGCACAAATTTTTGGTTTGTCATTCAGTGGTTGGCAGATGGAATACTGCATCCTACAGTGGACCATGTAAATTGCAGACAAAAGTTGGCATAACAAGAAAGTATGAACGAAGGGTACTTTTCATTAAGGTTTATGAATATATGCTTTTAAGTGATATTAATTTGATTTGGGTAATGTCAATAGTGTGTCAGTCCAGAGGAGCAGAAGGCATTTTGCATTTAAGCTGCTGACTCTACTGATTAGTTTTGGGGGAAACAGGTCCATGGCCCTTTTCCTTTCTAGTGGCTATCTCTGTAACAAATGTAGTGAAAAGGAGTACTCTGGAATACTGCTTTCTTCAAGTTATATAAAATAATTGAGATTCCTTGAGGGCTCCTCTCTGCCCAGGCAGTCAGAGGGCTCCTTTGAAGGTGGCTGGGAGTCATCGTAACTCCAGTGTTTAAAAAGACAGAAGAAAGTTTGAGTCATCATGACATGATAACTCAGGTAACACTCTCTGAGGCAAATGAGGACTTTTCTGACTATTACAGCTCCACAAGCAGTGTATGTCAAGCCCTCACAAATTTAATGCTCTTCCCTATTATTACTTTGTCTCACTTTGAGCTTTCTTTAATAAAGATCTTACCATGTGGCATTAGACCAGTTAGGCTAATTTCATGTGTAGGAATGACATTTGAAAGAATTTTAATAGATTAGGGGAAGGAGTATCTTGTAAAAGCATCCTTCAGCCTGATTAGTTGTATACACATGGTTTAGGAAAAAAAAAAAAAAAAAAAAGTCATGCTTCACTAGCCTTCTGGAACTCTTTGAAGATAACACTGCCAAGATAGGGTGTAGCATGGACATTATATTTTTAGATTTTCAGGAGTCATTTGACAATGTTTTACCCAAGAGATTAATGCTTAAAGAGAGGGGAGTTAAGGGGCAAGAGAAAAGTTTGCTCATTAAATTGAAAAGTAGCTCTAAGCAAGAGCAATGAGGAGCTAGAAGTGTCATTTTTACAGATGGGGAGAAGTAGAATTTGTAAGGTTGCAGCACTTCTGTGTATCAAATTAACTTATTTACATAAACGGCGTGGATGGATGTATTCTTCTGAAACTAAAACAGGATCATTATTATTCATTTATTGCACTAAGAAGCTCTTGAGTTTGGAATCCCAGTATGCTGAATGCTGTATTTTTTGAGACTGTCCCAGCCCCCTTCTAGACACTGTGGAACAAAAGCAGAAGGCAAGTGTTGTTTTCCTGATTACACAGAGGAGGTTCTGAGGCCTGGACAGACTTGGTCCAGGCCACAGAGGAAAATCAGTAGATCTGGTGAGTGAATATGTTTTCTTAGTCATGAGATGAGATTTCTGAGTGGGAGAGGATACTTCACAGGAAACAACAGTAAATTCCAATAATCAGTGAAGTGCTGAAAAGCAAATATTGCCCGGTCAACAAATGTGAAATGCATCTCCAAATAAATATACAATCTAATTAGAAAAGAAATTTAACTTTTATTGTAAAATGTATCTTTTAGCATAACTTAGGTATCTGTAAGAAATACAATTTTATATAGAAATTACTTCAAAGAACATACTTAGAAGAGTTCGCTCTCCATGATTTATAAAAAAATCCTTTAAAAATGGTGCAACATTCCTTATTAAAATTTCTTTAGTTCAAATATAACATTCTAAATTGTTATCTTGTATCTTAATTTCTATTTATTACAGAAAAAGAACTAAGCAGAAAGGAGCACTTATTTTGGCCCACACATGTATGTAATGGTGCGACGGTGACAAATGGAGTGTGAGCACCACGGTGTCTACAACTTGGGTTTGAAATAATAATCTTAGCAAGATGTGAACATGACCACACACATCAAAAGGATGTTCCAAGATGCTGCTTGCCTCTTTCTGTGCATCCACTTCCCAGCATGCTAAGCATAAAATTGTAAGTGATAGATGAAATTTTCGAAGGAACTACCTATACTGTAAAAAATAAAAATTCTCTTTTTAGATTAGGAATGTGTCTTGCATTTTTATATGTCTTTCTCCAGGTTTAAATATCCTCTTTCAAAAAACCAAGACCCTACCCTTCCCTTCTGCTTTGTTTTTGAGTTCCTAGGAATCCTGCCTGACTACACTTCCAATACAAGATCTGAATTTACTCTTGCAAAGGAGGCTTCATAAGACTCCAGCATAGATAATACTAATTTACCCAGCTGTGAAATGGAACAGATTGAACTTTTAAGGACTTCATCTTAAAAATATCTCATCTCTCTTCCCATTCTGCTTATCCCCTTCAAACTTCACTGAGAGTTCTTGGAACTACTCAGGGCTCTTCTCTGTCTGTGTATAGACCCTTGCTTTGTGCATATACTTAACTAGACTAGACACTTAACTAGAATGTAGCTGTAGGAACAAATTCCTGTGAGGCAGGTTAGGGTAGTAGTTTGTATTATTTGATACTGCATTCTTAATAATTAGCAGATGTGCTTTTACATCTTGGTAAACATAAGGTAAGTTTAGGTACTTTGATGGTCAATGAAAGTGGGCTAATCAACCTTGTACCCACCACAGGAAAACAATGTGTGCATGAATAGCTGCCATGGATTATGTAATGCACTGTAATTTTTACCTCCTCTTACTTCACAGTTTATGCCTGGAAATAACTCGTTCTGGTTGCTGTATCTGACTTGTTGAATGACTGAGTGATTGTAGGAATTAATCCATGCATTGCCTATAAAATCTCTTCCTTAGCTGGAGCTGTGCATGCTAAGGATCTTTATCTAAATAACAAAGGCTCTAATCCCAGTTCCTTATCAATGTTATTAATGTAATTATGTATGTTTGCATATTCTTTGTGCAGGATGGCTGTGGTAGGGTATTTTATGCTGAAGCTCCAATACAGGCTTTACCCATGCCTAGGTTGGAAGTGCCACACCTCTTAGATGGCATAAAGAGGTATCTAAGTTAGAAAAGCTGCTCAGTGTGCTGTTATTGCTTGTGTTATGTCCTAAAGGAACATGAGTCAATCAATAATTAAGCCACAAAGTACTGCCTGTTGACATGGCAACATGTTCACAGATGTGACGTGAACTTAATGTCCTTCTTTCATGTCTCCTGTGAAAGTAAGAGTCTCCTAAACTCAGCAACAAAGAATTGGAGCAGACATTGCCAGGGGAAAAGAAGAAAATACAAAAAACTAGATGATTTATTTCATAAAAATGGATGCCTTGGAACCCTTTCTCTCTCAAATCTACTGTAATAAATGGTCTCTCTCTTTTTTTAGTACAAGGACCTTTTCCTGATCAAAAAATCCTCAATTGCTTATTGCCAAACCCTTTTAGAAGCATGAAATGAACTTCCTTATGGATCGCTTTCATGATTGCTTCTTTCCCATGTATTTCACCCCACCCACATTTTTTAATGGAGCTGAAGTGAACACAGTCTTTTAGGTTACTGCTATTTAGGCAAGACCTGTCTAGCTCCAAGAATAACATTAACTGCTGCAGCACAGATTAAGGGTTGGCATGAAGGTCCAAATGTGACTTTGTCATCATTGGTTGGTGCCTGTTGTTCTGAAGACAAAAGAAGCACGAGCTTGTGTGACATCAGCTTCTGTACATTGGGATAATTTTTCCTGGCTGTTTCTGCAGTTTCCCTGCACGTGCTCCCACTCTCACACTCTCTCTGCTTGCCAGTTACCCTATTCTCCTCTTGGCTTGTGTGTCTTTCTTCCAAGCTTTCTGCAGCAGATGTTAATGGGTCTCACCAACATGTTTTGTTTGCCACATGTGTTGCTACTTGTGTCACAATGGGAGAGGGTAATTTTTCTTTTTTTTCCAGGGCATCTTTTTACTTCTGCCTGAGTTGGTCTCTTGATCTTTCACACATTAAAAGTTTACTGCACGTTCTTTCCTTTGGGAGCTTGGTGTCCTCCATGCAAAGGACATGTCCAGTCCAGCAGAAATACGCTTTTATAAGATTGCTTCAACACTGTTTGTGCAACCACTTTGCAGAACTTTGTTATTCATGATTTTATCTTGCCACTTGATATGCATAATAGCTTGAAGGTGCCGTTGATTAAATTTTTCCAATGCTTTGATGTACCAGTGCTAGCATTTCCATGTTTCTCAGCTCTAGAGTGAGGTAAAATTTAGAACACTACAGTAAAGCCAAGGTTTCATCTTATGTCTAATAATGTACTAATTCCAGATTTATTGGATGCAATTCTCCATCTCAATATACAAAGACTAATTGATGTATAAAAGCCAAATGTTTTGAAACTCACGTAAGGGAAAGACATTAGAAGCAGGGTTTAAAATTGTGTGTATTCCTTGCCATTTAACAAATCAGGTAACAGTTTTGATAGCATAAATTTTATAAAAGTACAAATCTCAGCTGCAGACTACTGTGCAGCTGGGCAGTCTGAATGTTTGGTGGATCCTACACCCTTCAGCAAATATTAATCCTAACCTTTCAGACATAAAATATGTGGAAAAGTTTTACCTAAGTACAGTGATAAAAAGAGACAGACACGATTGCTGAGACAGCAGGGTGACCTCATACTTTATGAAATACATCCCTTCGTTTCTCCTTGGCTGCTTTTTTTAATGCTTTTCTTCAGCATCCTATGTGAGCTCAGATCTCTGAGCAGATGAAATTTTATTTTTAAACAAGAAACTTATTTTTGCTTATATCACTTTTCAGATCAATTTTGATTAAAAAGTGTACTCTAGCAATGTATTTTGATAGGATGAGGAGCAATTCAAGAATTTAAGATCTGCAGCAGCATCTTTGTGTTTAGATTTGGGCAAAGTGTACAGCTGAATGACATGTTTGCTGTGCCCTTAATAAATAAATTGCTCACTGGCTGTGCTGCTTGCAAACAGACAGCCTTTGGGCAATGCCCATTTTTCCTTTGTAATATTTGAAAGGCAGGTTCAGTTGAGCTGGAGAAAGGGGCCCAAATCTCCATTTTAAAATACTGACATGCTATTTTCATTTACTGAAAAATAATACTCTAAGGCTCTTGACTTGGAATCCTTCTGTGAATTTTTAACACACAAATCAGTTCATAAGCCTTACGATACATATAATTTACAAACAAAAGCTAGACATTTAATGGGATTTCTGCAGGCACATTATAATTATACATGAACAATAGTCAACGGGGAAGGGAGTGATGGTAGCACCATTAGGAAAAGAGAAGGATGACTGCTACCTCTGCAAGACTTAACTTGATGGGAACTCAGCTATTCCCATGGCAATTCAAAACACTGAAATTATGCTGATTTAGTACCTGATGTGCATTTATGACACGGGGTTTTTTTGGTGTTTTTTTTTTTTTTTTTTTTTTTTTTATCTTACCTTAAAAGTGTCACATTGATATAAGTGGGCCTCATCACATGCAATGAAATTCCACCCATTCAAAAGAAATTAATATGCACAATACCTTTGGTTCACTGTCCAGCACATGTACATGTTGGAAAAAAATACAGTAAATTATTGTACCATTGAATGCATTTGGACCTCTTTTAAGCTGTAAAGTATACTTTATTCTGACCTTTAGTACTCAGAGACTTTCATTAATTTTGCAAATTACAGTGTTTATCTGGTTCATTCCTGTGACTTTAATAGCCCCATCTGCTGGCTGAGCACCAGGTACGAGAACGAGCATGTACCTTTGAAAGCCTCTTGTTGTAACAGGGCTTCCATTAACTTGCTACTGAAATCTTCTGGTTTTTTCCTAAGTGAGACAAAAGAGAGAAAATTGGGGAACTGCATTTTATAGATGCATATTATCTCACAGTGCTGTGGAGTTAATTTTGTGTTTGCAAAGTTCTTCATTTCTGCCAGTGTCAGTCTGCTTTGCTAATGATAAAGATGGACTTTTGTTGTTGTAGGAACTTAATTTCCTAAAACAATTTACAGTTTGCTAAAATGAAAAGCTGTGAAACTGTTGAAACTGGAAGAAAACATAAGATTAAATGTAAATGGAAATGCTCACTGAGAAAGGAACTAAGCAATGATTTGCCCTCAGATGCAGGACATCAGTAGCATTGAGAATGTGTTGTGTTCTGGAGTTTGTCTCATTGCTACTCTTCCCTAGGCATCCATTTGTGTACAAGGTAGGATACAGGGCAGGAGAGACTCTTGATGTGGCTCAGTAGGCTCATTTTCATGTTCTAGTGTTCTTTTAATGGAAATAGATGCGACAGATCTCCCAGAAATAATGAGGGAGGCTTGATTCATCCCCTCATTTTTTAAATGGAACTACTCTGTACTGCTTTTTGAGGGAAAGCTTTTGATGTTACGTGTATAGCCATGGTACTACTTGTTCTACAGGGATATAAAGAAAAGTAGCTTACAAGATAGCTAAAGAATATTGAGCACGTGTTTCTTGTACATCACTGAAACGGAACACATATTTGATGTTGCATTTGCAGATTGTCCTAAAAAAGTACTGTGATTTATCTATTAATACGGCAAAATCCCTTTAATAAATTTCAATAATATTTTAAAATATCTTACATATAAAAATATATTCTCTACAAAATCTGTCAAACAGCCTTGGAAAGGAAAATCCTGAAAAGAACAATGTTGGGGGAGGATGTATGTTGGAGGAGTATACCAGACATCTGATTGTGGTCACTATGAAGAAACAAAAACTTGAGGAGGAAGGGAAAATGGCTAATGAAGGTACAGTGAATAAGAGCCTAAACTGTATTATAATTTGTGATGCTGTCCATTGCAATAAAGATCACCTTAATTCTTTTGCAACTTTCAGTAAAGAAAACTATGCTGAATAAGAAAGAGAAATTTGTCTTTTCCCAAAGTTTAATCCAGTCACTGAAGACAGAATGATTTAACAGAGCTTAAACAAGCACTAACAGAAAAATAAGTTACTACAGCTATCCTATTAATCAGTGGATTCTGATCTGATAAGATATTTGGGTGTTTTTTAGGGCAGTGAAATGTACAAGACAAGTCAAAATCACTTATTATATGGTGGTATCAGCAATACAGGAATTCAATTTTCTTATGACTGTGAAGACTTTCAGTAAGTCCTTGCAAGGAAATCACAGTGAAAGTATTACTGTCTTAGTAAATTAATGTTTACAAATCCTTGTGAACTCAAATTGTTAAGTAAAAGTTATCTTTGCTTATAGACTGGTCTAAAATACAGAGGGATTGAGTATCAAAAATAAGTCAAATATTTATTTTATAAAGATTAAGTACAGGATTGTGTTCATGTTATTTTGAAAGCTTTTTCAAAACTCGGTGAAATTTTCAAAATATTTAAATGTTGCAGGTGAGTTTTACTGAAAGTCAAAAGAGCTCATGGTCCTCATTCACATAATTGCTTGGGAAAATATCAGCTGCTATCCTAGTTCTATAATAAATAGCACATGGCTTAGGAGACCAAAGGAGAGCTTCCTGCTGAAGATCGTGCACAAATACTAGCATACCATGGAAACCTTTCTGGTGGCGTCAGTGCAGAAGATACAACACAGGATGCCTCTAAGTGCATTAAAAGAACACAGATGATTTTAAAAGGAAACCTGGGAAATACATTGATCATATGTTCAAGATCAACATTTTCCAGTTAGTAGGAGTGTTCCTGTAATATCTTTCTACTTGTGCTCTTTTGCCTTCCAAATGCATTTAGCACAGTGATCCAAGGAAATCCACCCTGCTGCAGCTTTCCCAGCCTCTGTGCTGCTCCTCTCCTGCAGAGGTGTTCTTTAATGAGCACATGTTTCTCGGTCACAGGTAGTCCACGTTATGCCTGACTGCATTTCTTTACAGGCTTTAAAACCCTAAGCCTGAAGGCACAAGTGCCATATGTACTCTGGGTGGAAGCCTGATCCTTCAGTGGACAGCTCAAGTGATTATTAATTACTCACTTGTGAAATCCTGGAGTGATATAAACAAAAGGACTGGTGAATCATTAAAAAAAAACTTATTTCTGTTTTAAAAACAATTTAGTTCATTTAATAATAAAGTTTAAAAGTTAGCTGAAAGATTTCTAACCAGTTATCCTGTATACCATGAGAAAAAAAAATGTATATACAGAGCTTACATAAATAATTGTTACCTTTTAAGTACCACATAAAGACATGTAGAGAGGTAACCATCAAAGGAAGTGTTACAAACAGCAGACCCTAAACTTTGTTTTGGTAGGATTGGCAGCTAACACTGACCATTTCTGCTCAGCAAATATCTGGATTTGTCTTTTCCTAAGACCAGCTAATCCATCCTCTCTTCTTCAGGAACTACACTCACATCTTTTTGTATTCACTTGAAGAACAGGTGGCTCAGATCAGCCAAACCTTAATCCTAGCAGACCTTGAACTTACTGGAACACTATTGCTCTTCCAGTGGGCTTAGAAGTTTTCTTTTTTTTTCCCTGCCATTACTATGATTAATAATGATCTTGACACACAGACACAGATACACTTATATATACACTAATAAACACAAATAGGAAACAGAATAGGTTAAGATGTTTAAACCAGAAAGCAGTCAGGAAGGCTGACCAGCAGGTTTTTTTTAATGTGACAGGGAAAAAAATAATATTTTTATTAAACAAAGAATTAGTATTTTAGATAGTCTTACAAGTGAGAGACAAATGCTCTTCATTATCCATTGATTAAAGGAAAGGTGGTTTTCTATTCTACATTAATTTACTGAACAGCTGGACAAATCTCCAAAACTTAAAAAAGATTATTACCAAATGTTTTGAAGTATATTGTGCTTTGCCTGTCCTAAATCTGAATGTTGTACAGTTTGATGATCTGAGATAACCAATTTGTACTCAGAGTAGTACAGAGCCCATGACAGCACACCTCTTGTGATTGTCTGTACTTAGTAACCGTTTCTAAAATCCTAAACTGTCCACTGTGAGCTCGGAGTACTGAGACCACTTACAGACACTTTTCCAAATTATGACTCATTATGTTAAGCCTTCTTTTCATGAAACTCTGCTTAACTGTGCATGTGCTGATTGTTTTCTTTGTCATCTGACTTTCAGACTAGTTACTGATCTCCTTTGATATACTGTACATGACATCCTAACAAAACCAAGTCTTTAATCAAAATGATGAGGATTCAAATGTGTGCCACTGTCAGACAGCAGGGTAAGGCTAACATGCAGCAGATGTGTACTTGCAGGTCAGATGGAATGAATGGATTTAAGACATACAGTTGGTACAATCTTTAGTTTAACCCTAGATCTGATTTTAAAATCCAGGCAAAACATTTTCACAATGAGCTGTTAGTTTGAACTGCCAGCTGGCACAAATATTTTATACATGGGATAGTCCTGACAAGCCCTGATTGTCACAATCTAGAAAGCAACAGGAATTCATTGCAGAGAAAGAGATCGATGACCCTTGATGACAAAAAACCACTTTATGACAAAAATCACTTACATTAGTAGTTCTGTGTCAATATTTTCTCTTTCATGCTAATAATCTACAAGATCAAGATGTAGAAAAGCAAAAGGCAGGTGATTACTTCTAACAGCTTTCATTAATGCAAACCTAAAACACTGAGATTGCATAAATGAAATCTGCAGCTGTGTATCAAAAATAACACTCAAGGATCAGGAAGCACAAAGAGCAAATATGTCAGAATATGATCTGCTTTAATACAGTCTAGAAAAGAGCCTGCAAATTTAAACATTTATTTTTGAGCTGAACTTTTTGAGCTGAACTTTTCTCAAGAAAACAATATATAAGCTGTGGGTGGGTTAGACTGATCTATTTTTCTCCTACACATACACAAAAGTTTTAAAACTGTGCCAGCCTTACTGAGCTCAGTGGGAGTTGTGGTGCTTCATACTTTGAGGAGATGCTTTTGCTGCAAACCAGTTCTGAAGTGACCAATGCCACTATTTTTAAAGCTATAGCATGATTAGTTTTCTCAAGTTTGCTACAGGCATTGAATTTATTGTAGTAAAGACTGTTGTGGGCCCTGTTACTTATTAGGGAAAGTGTTACCAGATAATATATTTATTATAGGAAAGTACAGTAAATATAACTTATTGGACTATAAAAAGAAACAGGTAGGTTATGCTTTTTGTTCTGCTCTGGAAAAATATAGATTTTTGTGCACTGTAGTGATATTTGTTTAATGTTGATTTTGAACTGTTCCCCATTGCTATTGGTATATGCCAAGATTTTGTGGATTCAAGCTGAGGACTGGTTAATTGTAAATTCACTGAAAGATCTGTGAGAAATGCTGATGGCAATAATAATGCTCAACTGAATAAGCAGTTAAGCACTTCTTAACAAGTTATCTTGTTGATGAACCCAGTAGAAATACTGAGATGGATAAATTAATCAGGGGCTAATTCCTGCTCAAGAGCTCTGAGCAGAATGTGCTGTTCCAGGGGTCCAAAGGACCAGAGAGTTTGTAGGGAGTTTGTAGGTACCTCCAGATGTTGATTCCTCTTGTATAAGAATTTTTCCTATACAGCATTTCCAGCAGTGTCACTGCTGTGCATGGCTGTTGACCTCCAGCTGGAGCATCAGTCCTTTGATGGTTATAGGTAGAGGGATTGAATTCACAGCAACCCTAGCGGCACTCTAATATATACCAGACAATGAAATGGATTTTGTCAGCCACGACTTTGGGGAAATGTTACCATTTGTAGACTAATCTTTCACTGAGAATATTTTTTACTCTGAAAACAGAGGTGAATGAGTCCACTGAGGTTAATGAATTCGTGAACATGAGTCAGAGATGTAGATCAAAACTCCTGCCTTTATTCCCTTACTGTATGCTGAAGTATTTGTACAGTCATTTCTTTACTTCTACATGGAGAAAATAGCACGATGACAACTTTTTTAAGTCATCATAAGAAAATTATCCCCATTGTTTAATCATGTAGTATAATGGGTCTACCAAAGTATGACGTGTATCAAAAATGTTTGTCAAGAGCACTCAGAGACTACAGCACCCAGTTTTGTACTTGGGTGCCCCACTCAAAATCAGTAGAACTATTTTCAGAAGAAACCCCGTGCATGACCATTTCCTTTATGATGGCTCTGCTCTTCATATTGCAGTTCATCTGCATCCCGAGATCTCTGGGCAAGGAAAAGAATACATTTCTAAAATTTTCCTTATTCTATTGGGAAACATTTTGTTGAAACTTTGGATGAGAAAGGGTAACAACTGTTCAGCACACTGAACACTAACTAGAGGTCATGATAAGAATATCCACAGTTGTCAGAGAATAAAGAATAATATGAACATGCACAGTGCTTTAATAGTTGAGGAGGGGAATTAATTTTTCTCTTTGTGACCCCTGTATTTAGTTTATACAACAAATACCTTAATAAGTCACATATTGATGAAGAGCTATTATGTTCCATAGTGTTTATATCTATATTATCACGGAACATTATGGCTCTGTGATCTTCAGGTAGACTGTGTTTGATTCTCTTAAAATACCCAGATAGGTGGTTTACTGTAGCTTCAAGCATCTGTTTAACCTAGAAGGTAACTTATGCCACCTGTGTATATGATGTCCAAGACAGTGAATGCCAGTGGAAAGTCCCTATTTTGCAGTTGCAAAATGTTCTAAACCCCAGTCCTGTTCTTGGTGACTTCTTTCCTGTGGTACAGTTTGTAACAGGGTTGACATAGCATGGCCAGTGCAGGATTTGCCTGTGAAGTGCGATGTGGAAAATCCTGGTTTAGGCTATAAATGTTTTGTGGAGGGTATTGTCTTAGCTCTCACTCGTTCCATCTTTGGTTTCTGCAGTTGGATATTGATGCACTGACTTCTGACTGAGCATTTAACAGATTTGATTTTCAGATATGCATTCTTGTCTTAACAATCAAAAAGGAAGAGTTGCACGTTATTGATAAGCACCAACTACACACCTTCCTGGTGATGAGGAATGTTGTCATGAGTCAACGCCTACAGTTTTGTCTTTCAATCTTATGTGTCTGTAAGGCTGCACAATAGTAATGTCAGCTGCTTCCTCTCATGTACCTTATGATTCTTCTGTCCAGGACCTCAAATATTCCACCTGTGCTTTCTTGTCCTCTCTTGCTGTCCATACACAGTATCCTGAGGTCTCATTGCTGTACCTAATTACTTGCTGGGCAAGAGGCAGCATGTCCTGTGGCTGCTTGTGTGTTGATTGTCCAGCTGGTGAGCCAGACAAAACAGAACTTTTAAGTTCACGTTGCAGTTTTTCTCTTAATGAGGCCAGTCATCTATCTAGTCATCAGTTTTCATGTAGCTGGGTAGAACTTAATATCTCTGAGATCACTGCTCTTCTATCGAATTTATTTGAGATTGGCCAATAGATTCAAAAGTTAATGGGAAAGACAGAAAACACAGTTGCATAAGTTTGGGATGATCAAGTTAGGAACAAAGTAATGCTTTCTGAGTGCCAGACTAGACTAGTGCACTGTTTAGGTGTGTACTCACTAGACTGAAGGAGACAAACAGATTCAGAGATCAGATAGATTCCTAAACGCTGTAAATAATGCTATCCCAGGAATGGGTCAAGGAGACCTGCTTGTGTCAGCATATTCACATTGCCTCTCCTTCCACATTCTGCATCATGGAAATAACTTTGAATCTGGAACAGTCTTTAAGGCTAATTACACCAGCATCCAGGGGAAAATTTTGACATTGTGGAGATGTGCAGTGGAATCCTTATAGGCAGATCACAAACTTGTAGGTGCTTATATTGAACTCATGGGAAGTCTCTGAGATTTCATGCATCTATTCCTTCAGTTTAGTTTATGTAGAGGCAAAATCATCCAAATTGTGTGAAATTTAGATTCAGAGTTCACAGACTGTCCTTTACAGAAGAAATACAATGAGATCTCTGAATAATCCAAGTAATCACACTTATTATAATTATGTTATCTATTATTATATTATAATAACCCAAATAATCATACTAGATTCAGGATGTGCTACTGCTACTGTATTCCTGCAGGACCAAACTCACTGGGCCATTAATTTTCATTTGCATCACTTCCTCAACACAAAGCAGGCTTGATGCTACATTAACTGGCAGCCCAGAGGTTCACAGTGTGCTGGGGAGTCCAGGTGGTGCAGCTCTGGAGAAAAGGCTTGTGTAGTTCCTGCCTTGCAGTTCTAGTGTAGATCTTGAGCAACAGAAGGTGGGCAAAAGCAGGAGCAGATGAACTTCTCAGTATAATTTTCTTCTTTAACTCACAGCTTCCAAAATTCTGTGGTTAGGTAAGAATCTCCGCTTTCATTTAAAAATTAAATCTCAGAAGCCATAAAGTAAATCAAAAGAAAAACAAACAGATATTAATCTTGTGATGTTTGATCCAATTTTGTGTTTTGGGAACTGTCTTCTGGTTTTTGAACACCTGGATTTGGCAAGGCTACTATCATGCCTGGAACGACACTCACAAAGAGTTTTCTTACTATCACTATTCCCCTCCCACTCCCTTTCAGGCAAATGAACTAATTTGGACACAATATTTCAACACATTTTTTGCATTGAAGGTGGCTAATAGCCTGCTACAGAAGGAATATATCTAAAAGCTCAAATAAATAGATGAATAATGTGCTCTTCATGAACCAAATGATGCAAATCTATAGTAAGCTAAAATATTAAAAATTAATTTCTCTACTTACATACCAAGCCTGAGTTTAGGATTAGTATTTCAAAAAATACAGGGGTAGTATAACTGCTATGCTAGGGGCTATGAGTTCTCCTACTTTAATGAGTATCTTGTCAACTTTAGGACATTTACATTAGAAATATTTTATAAGGTAGTACAGATAACGTGGGAAAGAACTTAAGAGTTCATGATTTTGTACTATTTATCATCTTAAGGAAAGAGCCGAGTGTATACATTTATTTAAATTAGTTAGGCTTTAAAGACCTCGAATTCCTAGATCTGTTAGAACTAAATCCTAAAATGTGTTCTGGCAATCAGCAGTTTAACTGAATTGAAGCATGCATTTGCAATTTCTTTGCTGGATCACTATCACATTAAAGGTATCCTGCAGATTTGAGTCCTTTCTGTCTAAATATCCTGAGACTTTACAACAGTTACTTACAATCCCAAAATAGAAAACAAAAATATTGCACAAGAACCTGAAATGGGGGAAAATAATTTAGAATTCCATTTTTGAATAATGGGATCCTATTTTGATATTTGCAAATGCACTTCATTAATGTCTTAGGATTTAAAAAAAAGAAATGTCTTTAAACTTTACAGCTTATCTTGGTATGAGTTAATGAAGACTTTGAAATGCCTTTTCTTCTGTGAAATCTGTGAATCTTTTTTATTTACTGAGGCACTTTTGTGAATCTTTTTTATTTACTGAACACACCAGAGTGACTCACTCAGAAAAGTTAGGGGCTATCAAGTAAAAACGTATTTAGGGATTCCTCTAAATGTCTGTTATTCATTCAAAAGACTGGAGGTGCTTCTCTAGCATACTAATTCCTAGTTGATAGTTTTTTAGCTGTTTTGAATAAGAAGGTATCTATGTGCTGAAAATGCATTATCAGATTGTGAGTGGAAGAATTTCACTCTCTGGATGGCGTTTAATGTGGTCATATACCACACATGCATTTTACTGAAATACCTGGCTTCGTTTCCTGATTTTTTTTTTTTTTTTTTTTTTTTTTTTTTTTTTTTTTTTTTTTTTTTTTTTTATTTAAAAACCTAAACACAGTGGTCAGAGCGACTGGAGAGCTCAGAATGTTAGTAATGAGACATGGAGCCCTTTTCTCCTAGGTCACTGGCATGAATTTGACCCTGGTTAGTAATAACCGAGAGTTGTTATCAGCTGGTGGCTGTTTGGTGGCCTAAGACACACAAGCTGGTGGTTTCACTTTGTGTAATGACCCATGGCTGCATACACAGACACACAGCCTTCAGTTAAAACATGTGCAAATAGCTTGGGAAATACCATATAGCTCATGACTGAACTTCAGAACCCAGGCTGAAAGGTTGTCTGTAGTGGCAATTAAGAGTGACAGGCTTTATACCCTGTCAGCTACAGAGAACAAGGTGCTCACCAGCATTCACACAGGTCATGTGCTCCTGCTTGGACAGTAGAACTCACACATTTAAAGCAGAATAACACAAAATAATGGATAAGTACTAAATTAATTCTGTACAAGACAAAGTGACAAAGCAAGGTCCTTATAAGATCTGGAGTCTGCAAGCAAAAGGAGAGAAGCAGAAAATAAAGGGGAAGAAAACCTGAGGGGAAAAAAGTAGTAGAAAAGGGAAGATATGTATTATTAAAATAGAGAATGTAGAGAAATGACAGCAAATACAGTGATGGCCCATGCTTCACAGAACACCTCCTTTACAGAGTTAATCTACTTCCTGTGAAAAAATGGTTTGTTATATAAGATCAAAAATACAGCAGAGTATTTAGGCACATCCTTCACTTCTAGCATGTGCTGCTTGTTTCAGCAGAGTGCCTGTTGTTTCTTACAGTAGGTATTTGCTTATCTACCTTACCAAAGTGAAGGTTTATAATTAAGCTGTGTAGACTCAGCTAAAGGGTTTGGTTGTGATGATGGATGTCGCTTTACTACATCAGCAGCAAGGAGCATGATGACCAGGAAATTAGTAAGGAGTAACATAGAAATAAGATCTCCACTGATGTGACAGGAACTTCAGAGAGGGTTGGGAGGGCTTTTGGAGCAAATGCATGCTGGGTCAGGATTTTCCACAAACTTGTTCATCCATCTCTACAGTTACTGTTAAATATCTGTGACATACGTGTGTTGATTCAATGGTGAAAGGCTTAAAGATCAGGCTGGGTTGACATTTCTTCTTGTAAGGCTCAATATCATGAAAACATTTGAAGTGTAAAGAGCTGCAGAACTGGCTAGTTTCACATGTCATACTGATGCTGTGTGGCTTTGTAAAAGAACTGATACACTTTGACGCTCTAGGCCTGAAGCAAATACAAAGCATAGGACTTCTGAGCATGGCAAGAGACCGTGAAGCAGCAGCACAGAGCACCAGGTAAGATCAAATTCCTGGCTATCTTCCATTTCCCTGTCACACCGTGTATGCTTAATAAACTGCTTTTACAATAGTGATAGGATCTGACTGCCACCTGCATGATGTGTAATGTGTATCCTCTGCAGAAAGAACATTTTGCAGCTGCAAGAGGTAAGTACTTTGAGCCTAGAATACCTGAATGTTCTAAGGTGAGCTCACTGCTTTCTAAGCTGCAAAAATGCTTAATCCCTGTGTCACTTTATATTATTTTGTAGTTAATGTTGTCAGTAGGTTGACAAAGGCACATAACCAGGGGCAGAATCTGGCCTATCATATTTATTAGGATGTGATTCCTCAACTAGACACTACAGCCTCATAAGGGCACATCCTCTGCTTTGTTTTTACATCTGAAATGTGAGGGAGTAGAACCTGTGTTACAAAGCAATAATTGCCAACTCTGTGACAATTCTATGTGAACTGAGTGCTGGTACATGATAACCTGCAGATGCTAAGACCAGTTTGATTTAAGAACTTTAAACAAACCCTACTGACCACTTAGCAATATATTTTTTGTCTGACTCTTTTGACTGACACTTAGATAGAAAGCTCTTTGGAGCAGGAAATCATCTCTTTATTTGATAATTATACGAGGCCCTGTTCCTAACTAACGTTCTACTGAAAAATTATTACAAAAACTCTTCACAGCTTATATTAAGTTCTGAGGCTTATTAATTGTTGTTTATAAATACCTTTCTTCTCTCTAATCCTCTTCTTGTCTATAGTCACTCTTCTTTCATCTTCAGTTATTTTACCTCATTAACTTTTTCTTCTTTTGCAGAAGCAGTAGATTCTGCTCTGCTCAAAGGCAAAACTTTCTGGTGTAGTTAGCAGGGGACTGTTGGTATGTAGGTCTTCACTTCCTGCTCATTGTGTCTTTTGGTGCTTCTTGCAATAAACTAAGGATTATTATATTCTTTGGTCAACTTTGTTTTTGTCTTTTGCAGTCTATCACTGCTAAATAAGAAAGCCAAGATTCTTTCACAAGCTCAAGAAGCATATTGCTGCTTTCCAATAGGTAACCACAGATACTTCATACGTAACCATTGATTTTCTATCCAGGGATATGTAGGAAGTCTTACAAAGAGCATGAGTAAGGACGCATCTAATAACATGTCAGAATTTTCCTGTTTCCACACTTGAATGCTCAGTCCAGAATACTGATCCCCGCACCAGAGAACAACCACAGTTTACAAAGTCAATATATACTGTATGAAGTAGCTGTATAGTTATGATAGTTACCACAGGGAATGAAACCTAAAATTTTTAGATGCAAGCAGAGGGCAGAGGCAGGATCTGACTTTTCTCTGAAGTAGGCTCAGCTAGAGGAAAAATATTGATTTTCACCACAGCCATCCTTCCTTCAGAAGTTATTTCATGTTTGAAAGGAATGCATGAGGCTATAGAGAAAAAGAAAAAGGGTGGTATTTTATCTTAATTTATAATTTTATTTTATTTACAGGGTTCAGTTATTTTATGTGTTTTCTTCCTGAAATAAAAGCAAATAAACCAGAAGATTTTCTTTAAATGCAGTGTTTGATGTATACTGCATTGGAAGTTATTAATTAGTATCAGTGCTCAGTCCTGGCAATCATGATTTCTTCCAAGCAGGTAGTGCAGAACTCAAACAAAAAAAAGTAAAAATAAATTAAAATTAAGACTTCTATTTGTGTAAGTACCCAAATGTTAACAAATTTCCCTGAACCAACTGCTGACTTAAATCTCTAAAGTCTGAAACTAGATTTTCTAAGACTGATGGAAACTGCCAGCTTCAGCTCAGGAGGTCTTTGCAGATTGAAATCAATTGCTTGGCTTCAAAACCCTGTAGTCAATACAGGCTTTTCTGGCTGCTGGGCTTGGTGGGACACTGCTCAGATGCACAAGGAGGTTGCTGTTGGGGTTGGGTGGGGTTTGGTAGAACAAATTTATGCTGAAATGCAAGTGCTCCTTTCAGATGGGTCAAAGGAAAAAGTGGAAGAGGGCACTGGGCAAGTAGACATACAGATTACATTCTCTAAGTCCCCTGAAAAATCTAGTTTTGCCTGTGTTCTTACACTCATTTTTTCAATGTACACAATTGACAGCTTGATCATCATGAGCAGTATGAAAAAAAAACCCCCAAATCAGTTCTAAGCCAGTATTGTGTTTTTCTCATGTTGTGGCGTTTACTTGAGATAATTTTAATGAAAGCAGAATTGCACAGTGTACCCTAATGAAAATATACTTCCATTTCAGTACATACATATATGAACTCTGGTATTATTTAGATCCTTTTTAAAAACAACAAAAAAAGGTAACTCTTTTTTAAAAGAAATTTAAAGTTTTCCTTCATGTTCTTTTTTCTCATTCTTCTGAAGAATTTCTGCCTGAAGCACAGCTACATTACACTCATAAAACATATCAAGGTATCAGCATTCTCCAGGACTGCAACCATTCCAATCACTGCTGTGTGAACAGCTGCAAGTGCATTTTTTTAATATTTGCAACTAAAAATACTTCTGTGCTTAAAAGTGTCTAGTGCTGCAAGCCTTTCTTGGCCAGGACACTTCTCAAATATTCAGTGAAATTCTAAACCCAGTAGGACTCCAGATTGAAAATCAAAATCTTGGGAATGTACTTAAGGGGGTAAAAAAACCAAGCAATAAATAAACTTTGAAAAAAAATTCCTTTTTGGTTAAGAAAGCAAAAAAACCCAAGTTCTTAAAAAAACGGACTCTCAAAACACAGCTCTATATTTCTGAGAGAGTAATTCCTCATGCAGGAAATACCTGTGTAATTAACGTTTACTAAAGCAAAAGCTCAAACCTGCATTCTGCCCATTCCAAACTACTGCTGACTTCATGCAAACAGAGGTGTTCTAAAGTGTCCTATTTTCTTACAAAGAACAAATGTGGATTTTATAATACTGTAAGGAAGCATAAATCTTACTAATTCAATACTCATATAAAATTACTAATAATTGTGTTAGCATGGATAGTATGAAATAAGCAACAAAAGATATTAACAGAAATTCCAGTGTGATTGCATTGATGGACCATGGCACATTTTGCTAAAGATGTCTGGCTGCAAAGCCAGGGAGTCCAGCAGAGGCAATTAGGTGAACTTAAGGCAAGGTTATTCATTCCTCAGTGAAATAATTCTGCATGATCTGAATGTACCAGGGTTTTCAGTCACTGATACTTAGAACACTTAATATTTAAAATACTAAATATTTGCATGTTATTAGGTGAGTGAATAGTTTTCTGCTTATTCAGCTGCTAATAGTAATTACAGACCATTAGACACAAATATGCTACACCTATCAATAGAGGAATATATACTGAGATTGTAAGGCACAAAGCACTGTCACAGTATGAGGTACACAAAGCACTGTCACAGTATGAGGTACATAAATAGTGATTTGATACCTCAATTGTAATTTTGAGCATGGCAGTTTGTTAATCCTAAAATTGGGTAAAAATGAATGCAACAGTAAAGAGAATATCTAGATATTTAATTAACTCATAATTTGAAATGGTTTTTGTTATTATTAGTTCAATTTATAAAAGCACCACGTTTGAATTAGGTGGGTTTATGTGTAGTTCTTCTCTAGTTACTATACCTACTTAGTAACACAAGAGATTTTTAAACGATAATGAGAACAAGGTTTCCCCTTCGTTCTCAGCTAATTTTGTTTTGGGATTACCATGGCAGTTTTGTTTGAACTGACAGGTTCATAGGTTGTAAGGTATGAGGTATAGAATGAGATTTTATATTTTCTACAGCACCCCACAGCCAATTAAAGCCCTAAATCGTTTATGAAAGAAAAGAACTCAGTTACTCTTGTCACAGCACATAGGGTAAAAAATTGGTTTGAAAATTTTTAGATCTTTGTATTTGTTTTCAGTTCTTGAGGCATTAATCTAGCCGGGTGCAAAAATGACAGGAGAATGAGCCTTCAAATTGAAGTCTTAATTCTTTGGAGAAGTTCACTACTGGAACAATGTTGTGATACATCAGCAACAGAGCCCAAGTGTGTGTTATTTCTTGTCTACTCAGTTATTCATTCCTCCAACAAATCTACGCCATTTCACTTGTTTCAGTAGCTCCAGTATTTAAGACAGACTAAAAGATGTAGATATTCAGGGTTTTATAGTTCCATCCTGAAAATGGCTCACAAAACACCTCTGACTATGTCTCATCTATCAAACAGCAAACAATGAAAATCCACAGCATGAAATTGCACCTTGTGGAGCTTCTTGTTGAAGGCAAAGAACGATAAAAGGAGGGGAAACGAGCAGTTTCATTATCGAAACAATTGGAGTAACTAGTCTAAAGATACTCCGTCTACTCTTAAAATACTGTTTCTATTCCAGCATAAAATGTAAACCCCCCACTGCTCTAGGAGTAAATCTGTTCCAGATTCACATGGCAAGCAGTGCTGTGTTCAGTTGTAGAGTAGGTTTCTAAGCCACAGTAATTTCAATGCCACAAGGAGCACAGACTATTAAGTAAGTTGTAGAACCTGGCTAATTCACATCAGTAGTTCAAAGCACCAATGTCTATTACTAAAATTTGTAAATTAGTAAGTTATCAACCAGCATAGCCCATTTTCATGATTTTCCCATGAGCATTAATGATATTTGATGTTTTCCTAAAGTCTGCTCCTGCAGGCTAGTGAGTAGATGCAAACTTTAGCTTCCATCAAAAAAGAGTTCTCGCCTTTATGGTTAGAGATAAAACATGAAAACATGAGCCAGCTGAACCCTGGAGTATCAAAAACCAGAAGGCAAATAAGCAGAGCCCAAAATTTATTTATTTATTTTTTTAAGATTTGGCAAGCATAAGCTAATCTTTTGATATTTGATGGACCACTTTATGCTTTTTAAACACCTGTAGTTAGCAATATTGAACTGGCACAGTATGAAACAGAAGTTCTCTCCAAATACCATTGTACCAGGTCCTGATTTTGCAAGTCGATAAACACCATCCAGTGGGAGCTTACGGCACTGTGCAAGTTTGAACCTTTATTTAATAGATGCAGGTTAATATTAATTATTTATTAAAATATAGTGTAAAATATTCTTTTTTTCCTGTATAGAATTAAAGTAATCCTTGTAATATGAAACCTTAGCACAGCTCTCTAATTTAGCATAGCACATAATTATGGAGTTAAGCACGTGTGAAAACGCTGATTCAGCTTTCTTCTTCTGTGTGGTGCTGAGAACTAGTGAAGAATCTCCAATTATTTAAAGTTTTATTTTATTATTCATTTAAGAACAAAACATGACAAAAATGAAAAGGACATTGAAAGTATTGGAGGCACAAATCTTATGACTTACTTTCTTTCATGTGAGAGATGGTCAAGTACAGTCAAGCTCCTCTGAATGCATCCATGAACAAAATTATGAAATGTGTTTCTGTGTGTAGATTCCAATTTTTGCAAATGATGAAGTAATGTTTGTAACAGATTTGTCTTTCTGAGTCTTGTTGACCTAGTGGAATATGGCTCATTTTCCTTCAGGATCACTGCAGTAATCTCAGCTAAAACCTTACATCTGCCAGAATAGAGGATTAGACAAATTGGCAGGTGGTAATAGATTCAGAAGTTAAAAGGAAACAAACTGAGCAGCAGGATAAAATCATGGCAAGGTAATTAACATTCTGTTTATATTTTCAGAGAAGAAACAACAGGAAAAGAACAGATGCCGGTTCAGATTTGTGGACACTCCCAGGAATTTTTTGCTTTAGGTAAAACAGTAAGAACTGCCCAGAACCTGTGGGACTCAACTGGCCACTCTGGTGAAAGAGGTCAGATTGCGCTGTGACACAAGTCCCACAGAAGGGTGTCATTTAATACACATGGTTGCTTCCTGCACAGAACTGCTTCTCAGCTCCAGATGTGCTTGTGGGAAAAAAAAAGGTCACAAGGGAACAACTAGAATTTAGAAATTATAATATAAATTAAAAGTGATATCAGAGTTATTGGGAGTTTGTTTAAGGCAAATTTTAGTCTGGCATTGTACCATGGGTACCTTAACACACCTGAAGATATATAGCCCAAGAGCTACAAGGGAAAACAGAACAATCATGCAGTAATCAGTCATTTTTTAAAATACCACATGGGCATATGGCAGAGAACAAAGATTATTCTGTGCATAGTACCTACTGCCAATGCAGTATTCTTTGAAGGGCTGATTGAGAAGTCAGATGATGCAGAAGGGACTGGGTTTATATGAAAATATGTAAGGTTTTGAGGACCTTACCAAAGAAATGAGAAATCATAAAAAATGCTGGCCCTGGTGAGGGCTATTATAAAATTCCCAGCTGCCCAAGGTGGATCAGATTGTTCAGTAATGATTGTGTCCCTGCAGCTTTGCAGAAGTTGAATACCTTCATTTTCACCCTGTTGGTCACAGACTTGATCTAGTTAGAGCTGAATTTTTATTAGTTTTTTTTTTTTATAATCTCAGACTGCTTTAAAACATACACCCATCTGCAGCCTTTCACCTGTAGTGAGCAGAAGAACTACACGTGCATCTGATTTTCGTGTCTATACAAGCAACATTAAAATAATTTTACCAGTTTGTTTGAAATATATCAGTAGTTTTATTTAGGCCTGTAAGTATATAGTGGTTGTATCTGAATATCCAAGCAGAGGTGATTTCAAGCAGAGAGAAAGAGAAATTACTGCTTTTCTCCTGTGTAGCAATTTATATTGAAGTAGGATTTTCTTCCCCTCTAAGGAAAAGATAAAAAAAGTTTAAATATCAGTGAAAGGAATTTTGAGGCAAGATGCCTTACAAAATTGTATCTGAAGATTCAAAAAGTGAGAATTTTACCTGTGATTTCACATGTATTTAGGGTGAAACTCCCAACAAAACAGTACTGTGACACCCTGTCAGTGAGGTGTGGTCTGAACACCAGGCAGGGACAAAGCATTTGGCTAAGGCACAGCTGTGGAGCCTGAGAGAGGTGTTCAGTACCTGTTTCTGAAGAATTTTCTAGGTGAAACCCTTTAACCAGTCTGTATCTCAATCCCTTCACTGGTAAGATATGGATCATATTCCCCAACTACACGATGAGTTAAATACCACATCACCCTTAACACTTGTAGTGCTTGTAATCATTCACTGTGAGATCACAGAGTCTTGCAAGGTAAAACATAATCCAAATACAAGGTAATCCATGCCAAAGCCTTCCATGAAGTAGGAATACCCAGTATTACTCATTGGGAATAAATTTCCATTCCAGCCTATTTCAAATGTCCTTGCAATGCTACTGTCATGCCATCTGAAATTTCTTATGGGAGTATGAATTTCTTTGCAATAGATTTTAGCATGGAGCTACAAGGAATTCTTGCCTAGAAGAGGCAACTTGTTGGTTTTCATTTCTATTAATCCAGTGTAGCACTCATTGCATGGGTTTATTTTACATGAACAGATTTGGTTAAGGCAGCAGGGTGTGTTTGCTGTTGTTTTTCTGTGTTGTTGTTTTATGTTAGGTGGTGAACCATAAAATATTTCAGGACTTTTAGCTATATATTTTAAAGTTTAACTGAATCTTTTATAGTAAGTTAATTTTTCTGTAAGATGTCATTACATTAATTTTTGAAGTCTTCAAATTTTCCTCTTTTTTTAATAAGAAACATAAAGGGAGATTAAAAGCAAATTTAATTTGTAATTTTTAAATGTATTGTTTCTCTGTAGTGCTCTTGCAGAGCCTAGATATATACATTTTGTATATTATGTCCTTGCAGAATTCCCACTGTATAGTACATAGAAGAAGTAGGGCATACAGGACAGATTTACATTCCTACCCCTTTATTTGCTAAGAATTTAACTTGCTTTTAGCTGCAGTGTGCATAACTCCATGCTATATAATATCAGAAACATTTTATTGAAATCAAGTTCCTCTAGTTGTCTAGCATACTAAATTAGAAAGACAGTAATTTTTCTTTTGCTAACACAGTTCTTTCTAACCCAGTGACCCATATCCCAGTGAGTTTCCTTAAGCTCAGAAATATGATTTCACAGAACAGTCTGTACATTGGTACTAGTTCTACATTTTAAAATTGTATTCCTTATGGATGGTATTTTCATCTGTTTGGCTGTATATTCTTTCTGTTTGTTTCAAAGCAAAGCTAAGATAATAATAATTCCTAATTCATCAGCACAGTGCTGATTGATTTCTCATCATCCTTTTACTAAACTTTTCAAGTG
The DNA here is from genome assembly GCF_024509145.1 of Vidua macroura. Taxonomy (NCBI): domain Eukaryota; kingdom Metazoa; phylum Chordata; class Aves; order Passeriformes; family Viduidae; genus Vidua; species Vidua macroura. The sequence goes on from NC_071582.1 coordinate 12,898,361, forward strand.
AATTTAGAAATAAATTTGTTATTGAAAAGTGATTTCAGGGCATCATCCTACAGCATAAGAACTAGATTTAAAGGACATTTACCCAACTTAAATAAGCAGAATAACAACAGGCAGAAGATATTTCACTGTAAATTGGAAGGAAATCAGTAGGAACTAATTGATTTATAAAATAAATGATTGGAATGTTTTTTAAATAAATTATGAGCAAGTATACTAGAGCTTATAAATAAATTCCATACCCCTCTAGATAGTTCCAACCAGCTAATCTTAGGAAACTAAGTATCAGTAAATCAGAGCAAGGATGCTGTAACTTACCAGATGTTATTTCATGTATGGAAACTAAATTTCAGCACAGAGAGCATTGCACTTTGCATAGTGACAAAATGCTCAATGTGCCATTCCAAAAAGGATGTGTTTTTAGACTTCCAGGGAAACTGCAATAAGCCTCCCACTCGCTGGAGGTCAGGGAATCTAAAGCTCATGGAAGTGCTACAAGTTTTGTATTGAAGCATCTTTTCCAGAAAAGTTGGAACAGGAGGAGGTGTCAGGGAGATCTGAATAACCCCTTTAAATCAAATTCTACTGGATACATTTGCCAAACAAATTGTCACCAGTTTCTCTGGAATTCTGTGGATTGATTTGAGTTATGCTCCAGTAGATGTTCAACATGGCTTCAATGGCTGAGTGAGTTTACATTTAGGGTTGCTCAGTTTAGTAGCAGGCAGAGCTTCTAATCCCTGTGGAGCTGCTGTTAGCCATTGGTTGACCTGAAGTTCACAGGAGTTGGCTTTAATTCAGAGCCTGGTTTGCTCTGCCTGGTTTGCTGCTTTGGGTGGGTTTTGTTTCAATTTGGACCAGTCAGTTAAACTGCTTTATCCTGAGTTTTTCTTCTTACTCTTGAGAAAATCTGGTTTTAACCGTACTTTCAAGCACTCCTCCATGATCATGCTGTTTCTTGGGCTGATTGTCTTTAGGGTTTGGCCAGAGCAGTAGGGAGGGCCAGGGACAAGAGGATGGGCAGGGGGAAGCAAGGGTGTGCTTTCAGTGTGGCCTCTAACATCAGCATGTTTTGTTCCTTGCCTAAGAGGAATACTCTGAGTGTCCAGGCAGTGTGCAATTAAATTCCAAAGGTACTGGAGGGAACATTCCACGTGTTTTTAATAAAGACCCATAGAAATTTAATGTGACCTTTTTTTGTAGTATCATTTGGGATCTGGCAGTCTAACTTTTGATTAGGTTGCAGAAGGGTTGCGTTTTGTATCAGAAAAAAAAAATATGTCTGCATTTGGCTTGCAGAAAAGTACTTGAAATCTGTGTGCAGTCCTCAGCAAAGAAAAGTTTTCTTTTATGAATGCAATGTTTAACAAGCAAATACATTTCATCTGCTTTTTAACAAGGAGAATATTGCTGTGATTTAAAAGTCTGAGATATTTTCTGGGAGTATTTCTCTATGTTCTTACTGCAGATTTCTCTGTATTTATCTTAGTGGCAACTACTAGTTGATGGGACGAAATGTGATTGCAGGATCTTTTAGCTTTAGAAGGTCCTATTCAGTATTCTCCATGTGTGAAAATCTCACTAGCTGGCATTACAAGGGCAGAATCTTAATGCACTTCTTTGGGTTTGTTCTGTAGAGCGTTGGTTTGATGTGGCCTCTGCCTTTTCACTGGCTAATCGAGGTCCGCTGGGACTGGAGATGGGTAAGGAGCTATTTCACTTATCTTGTACATGTCCATATACAAAGATACATGGTTACTTACCACGGAGATGGACAGGAAATAACAGCGAGGGGGGAGATCTTTACCTCATTAGTAACATTACATTTCCTATAGTGTGTATTTTTCATATATTAAAAGTTAATAAGATGGTGTTAGCTTACAAGACTTAAAGATAGACGTGATCATAGTAAATATGTCCAGAGCTTCAGAAAATATTACTAAGGTATTTTAAAGCATTTCCAGAACACTTTCCTTCATATTCTTTCTATGTCAAACAGTAGTATTTTTTTATTCCTTGTTTAAAGTCTAATGCCTGCAGCTACCATAATAAAATTAATGTTTCATATTATGTTGGATATAACAGTTACAGTTTGAGCCCCCAATCTTGACTAGGGCTGTGGAGTAGCAGGGGTGGAGCAACACCTGTAGCAGGGTAGCTCCTCTAGAAGATATTGAAATGTGCCTGGACAAGACTCAGAGAAGTCCTGATGCATCCCTTTTATAGATAAGGAATTGATAGATTAAATTATACACTAAATTAATGACTAAGTTACAACAGAAGGGAACAAAATCTTTCTTTGGAGAAAGCTCTGTTTATCATTCCTATGGGTATTGTGTATGTTTTGCAGTGGGCACACTGTCAACCAAAGCTAAGTTTAACTCACACATAAAAGGTACTTTGCTGGCATCTTTTCATTGCCATTATATCAAAATTACTGTAGCTCAGATGCTGTGGCTTCAAATTGCATCTTCCATATATGAACAGAGAGCTGCTTGTAAGAACAGATAAGAACCAAGAATATAGTTGGCACTAAATAAATAATACTTAATATTTTCATCCTTTTATTTTTAACTCCCTTGCATTCTTCTCTCAAGTTTACACACATACCTGGATGGGGTTCTGTTTAACATAGATATTTTTTCCATTGTTTAGAGAAAAGATATCGAGGGGAGAACTTTTCAATTAAGTGCACATACTCCAAGAGTTAGAAAGGTCAGTCACTTCTCAGGAAGCTTTGGAACTCCTGTAAAATGCTTCCATGTATTTAGGTATCTGAAAGTATGAAGCAAAAAATAGATTAACAAAAATGTTGAGAAAGAGGATTACTCAGAGAGTAAAAATATAAGGAAAATCCCCATCATGGAAGTAACTGGCATCATCTCAAGCGTAGCTGGGCGTGGGAGACTCCCAGCCTTTGCACACCGACTGCATTGCTGATTCCCTTTGTGCAAAAGGTAATTTTTGAGGAAGTTTTGGAGAAAAATCCAGTAAGCTGCAATAGCCTTTGTGTTATATTCAGGGTATGAACAGCTAATACTGGTTATTTTTGTTAGTGCTTAGCATGAAGCACACTTCTTGAAACTACCTGGACTGAGCTCCTTGCCCAGCACCCGGCTGTGCAGTCAGCAGCTGGAATTGCTGTGAGGGTGGAGATGACACTACTCTCCTTACTGTCTCTCTTGCATAGAACATGGAGCACAGACTAAAATTCATCTCTAGTTTTGTGGGTGACTTTAGGTAGTTGGTCATAGAGGTGATAGAGCCAATTTCTGCAAAATTTCAGCCGGCAGAATAAGTCCCCTGATGAGATTTCTGATAAGATTTAAAATATCTTCTGTAGCCTGTAGAAATGCTACTTTCACAGTTCTGTGACAGATCTAGAAATTTTTGATTTTGCTGAAATGTTTTTAATACTGAACTGAAGAAAGCTCTAAACTGATTTACTGAAAAAATGCTTTCTTATGCAGTACCCATTAAATTTACAAGGACTCTAACTTAACCTTTTCTTCTTAGTGTTGACATTGTATCTTGCCTTATTTTTACACAGTTCAGTGGAAGTTATGCTTGCAGCAGAATGCAGGCTGTTTCTGCATGTCAGTTTTGAAACATTTTCACTAGGCAAAGCAGTTTGAGTCCCAAGAATAGGAGATATGGGCTCACTACCAGAGTAGTTTTACACAAACATTTAATTTGTTACGTTTCTGTTCTTTCTCTTTATTTTTTAAACTTCATTTATAGTCACTGTATTTGGTCTGCAGAAAAGTGCAGAAGTAATCAGAATGTTTATTTTATCACCAAGTTTGTATGACATTTGCTATAAACTAATTTTTTTAGGTTCCAAGAGAGTACAATTGATTAGATGCATATTTTCTGAATTATACAACAGATCACACCCAGCTGCACAGCTTTTCTCAGGTAAGTGAGCTATTATATATTCCCCTTTTTCCTCCCTTCCCCAACTTCCCTAATTAATAAGGAAAACCAGACATCTATCTGCATGAGGCTTGTTTTAAAGTCAGTACATATATCCATGGAAAATAAATATCTAGTTACTAGGATTTATCCACTGGGGCCAGCTCTAATAATGAATTTGAAATAGGATTTTCTTACTACAGAAAAAAAAAATCCTCAGACTCAAAGATAAATCAAAGGAAAGTGGCACCCCGGTGGACCAGACAACCCATTGGCAGCACAGTCACATGAAAGCCTCAGAGGTCACTACCTCAGTATCAGCAAAGCTATTTGTAGAGCTCACTGTGGAGTTTCACATCCTGGCTAAATCAGAATACTTAATAACCTGGCACCCAAATTTCACATGTTGCCAGCCTCAGTCCTTATGTGAGCCTTCCTTTCACTGCTTTGGAAGCTTCCCCTTTGAGTTGGAAAATATGGATACACAGTCCTATGTTTTGACAACTCAAAAAAAAATAATTTAGAACCAGCATTAAGAAACTTACTGTGTGGATGTACAGGTAGGTGAATTTTATTGCAAAAAGCATGCTGGCTACATCTACAGCAGATATGCTGAATTGAGAAAGACAAGATAACTCTAATGAAATTGTAGATATGTGCTTTTCTTCCAGTCTATGATACAACTAGGGCCATTACAGGATTTTCTTCAGAAGCCAGCATTTTTAGATCATTAACTGTTTATGAGTAAAGTATCTGCTTTGCATGGTTTTTTGTTTTTTTTTTTTTTTTTAAGATGTTTTGGTTTCTTTTGGGGGAATGGAAATGTAGGTCAGACCCTTGAAACCATTCCCACACACATTCTCTTTTCTACCCATCCATTAATTTTGATTTTGAAAAGTTGCAATGGGATTTTCTGAAATTTCTGATTTTGTGTCTCATGTCCCTGTTCTAATGTAAGAAGAGTCTCCTCATCCAACTCGTATCTCCCAGAAGCCAAAAATGCTGGAGTGATGGCCTGTCCTCACTTTGAAAAGAGACTGTGGTGCACTGCAGGAGATGTAGTTCGACAGGAATGTTCAATCTATACAGCAGATCAGGAGCCAAGAAATACTTGAACAGAGCTCCCACGGCTAAGCAGGGCTCTGAGCACCTCACTTAATCTGCAGTGTGACCACTCCCCACCTGTAAATTGACACACACTTCCTTGTTTCACAAAGGCTTCAAGAGGATAAAAATCTGTGAAAGTTATGAGATTCTCAGATACTGTGATAAGTCCCAGGATAAACAAATGTTGAATGCAAAACAGCAGCTTGCATGGTACATATTCAAGGGCATGTGGAATGAATTAGAAAGATGAAGAGAGGGAGCAAAAGCATGAGGATGGGAAGAAGCAGAAGGGAGGAAGGGTAGACAGAAACACTGCAAGTCAGGCAGTGTCACTGGAAGCAGTGGGAGAATTACACTGAGTCCTGCACACTTTGAGTTCAAACTGCAAATATTCTTGGAAGTGTATATAAAGCAAACTGAGCCAACAGCTTACTAAATGATGTTTTTTGCAAAATTCCAATGTTGACATTTTTGTGAAGTGACCAAAGGTAACTCCCAAAGAAGGGGTCTTACTGTGTGCATTTAGAGCATGAGTGGAGATATTAAACCTAGGTTTTGTTTAATATCTCACAATAATCTTTTTTGGAGGGAGAAAAATAGAAGTGGGTTAAGATAATTAATTTTCCATACTGTGCCCTGCCAGTGGTGTGAGGGAAAAGGCAAGTTTGGATATAGACATTATAGACATGTGTGGATCTGTAAATAATAGGCCATAAGGCCATACACAATTCCTTAGCTGCCTTTTTTTTTTTTTTTTTTTTTGTTCAGAGTGCATATTGTGAAACTACATACTGGGAACAGATTATTGGATTATTTTTCAGACAATGGAATATAAAGATTAACCATTCACTCATTAAAAAAACAAATTCATTTTTAGAACTGCAAGTTTAGTAATATGACAGATCAGTTAGAGAAGCTGCTGCTGCTTGTCAGAGAACTGAAGAGGAAAAGCCATTTGGCATGGCAAGAAAGAAGTGACAAAACTCAGAGGAGAAAATGTAGGATTCATGTATAGAAAGCTTTAATGCAGTGATGCCATGTAGCTGGTTTTATCTTAGTGGAAAGTGTGGAAAGCCTGCCATTAGGATGGGAAGTGTGTGTCCTTTTTGCTCCAGAACATACTGGATGTCATACATTCCTGTGCAGCAGGACAAAACCCCCAGCTAAGCTTTCCAAAAAGGATTTAGGCAATGCACAGTAATTTATGCTGGCTTTCTGCACTAGAGGTCAAAATTGCCACTGGTCATACTAATGACAAGCCTCTGCTCGACTGCAGTGAAACAACAGTGGCTGCAGATGAGCTGTGCTGATATTGCAAAACCTCTTTCAGCAGCAAGGAATGAACCTTAGTGTTGAATGGAAGGAGCTGAAACAGATAGCTGCTCGTGATTTGCTGAGGAATGTCTCAAAGTCACTCTAAGGTATCTAATGCTCATACCATTTACACTAGGCTGGGCTGCCTTAGAAGCAGATTTATATTTGGGTTTTTTTTTCTCTTTGCAGTGATTCACTTTGTACTAAAAACAATGGCTCTTAAGAAATAACTGGCTTAGGTACTTCTCTGTGTCCACTTTGCATATACATGCATTGGAGGCATCTTCAGCCTCGCAATACCCAAAATCTCCTTGATATTTTTAAACTTCAGAAGCAGATTTTAAAATGCTATTTAGTGGTGTTTGAAATCCTATTAGGCTCCTCATCTGCATTTCTGTGTCTAGATTCCATTTAAAATCTGATGCTAGAAGCCCATGTGACACTTGAAACAGAACTTCAAAAATGTAGTTTTTATAGTCTGATCTTAATGAAAAGTATTATATTTTGAATTTCTTCAGGCAAAACTTTAAGATAAAAACAATCTACAACTGAAAATAGTGACTTTATGTTGTATTTTGAAGGTTCTCTCTGCCGGTCACCAAGCATGGTAGATTTTGTGAGGCAAGATCATAAGCCTAAAGAAATTAATAAAAACTCTTTGTTTTCAGTGATCTTCATATCACACCCTTCACTGAAGAATATCCAGATAAACATACACACTGTTTACTGCATTTTATTTGAATGAAAGTGAAAACTAGTGCAAGTGTCAAGAGAAAAACAGCTAAAAATTAAATGGGTAATAGAGCTGCTGAACAACTGATGAAGGAGGTAGCTAAGTACCCAGAGGGGTTTGGAAGGAAAACAGCAGGTATTATTTGAATAAACATGTTTAAAATTATGAAATGTGTCTAATGTGCGTACAAGAAGTCCAGAAAGCCAACAAAGGGTTTTAATGATAGATAAATTTCAAAACACAATATTCTGAAATTTGTTGTCAAAATCCTTTGGTACAGAAATTATAGATTCTAAATGGCCTGACGCATCTTCTCGTCACGCGAATGAAATACAATAAGACATATACTTTCCCACACCTTATGACTTCTCTTCCTCACATCTGTTTTTCACAGTGGTTTTTAATTTTAGGATTTCACCACCACCATTCCCCCTTTCCTCCTGAAGCAGGCAGTGGGAGATCACTGCCATCTACAGATAGGAGATAGTATCACTAATATTAGAGCAAACTGTTGAAACAATTTCATGCTGGAACATTTTTCTCTTTTTCCCTTGAGCACTTGTCTCCTCAATCCTGCCTTCCTCTTAAAAAACCCCCACAAAGTCACCCAACACACGCTGTCATTTCTTTGGCACCCTGACCATAATCACCCTCATTGAAGAAAAAGCATGGTACTTTTAAGAATCTTAGAAGCCCTGTAATGTTTCAAGTCAAAGTTGAAAGAAAAAACCTAAAAAGCAGGATTCACAAATGTGCTTTCCATTACTTATTATATTTGTCAAAATTTAGTATACATGTCAAAATTATAAATGACTTCTTTCTCAGAAGGCAGCTGAGAGAAATAGCAAACTCTGTGGATATTTGTGTAGATGGATTAAGTGGGTACCTGCTTTCCACATTCCACTGCCTGGGTCATAGTTTCAAAGTGACACATCAGGAAAGACAAGCAAGTATGGCACTGTAGGAACAGCAGAGATACAGCTTAATCTCAATTTAATCTCTGTCTTCTATTTTCTTCCTCCAAATAAGGGATTAAGAAAATTGATAAAGCGTCATATTATTTTTATTATAGAAGAACCACACATCTGCAGCCTATCAAAACTCATTACAATTAATATAACTTTAAAAAGCAAAAAGAATAAAATCAGTGATTTCCATCCTGTATCTTCTGTATTTATATAGAAAGTTATTAATTGTAACAAAATGCTTACCAAACATGTCAGATATCCATCACTAAGACATGATGGCATTCACCATTTTTTAACCTTTTCCAATAGGTGCTGTTCCACTGAATTCTTGAAATTACTGCCTATGTGAAAACATTACAAAATATTAGAATCACAGATTTGGAAAATTAAAAGCAGTCCAGTGTCCCCATTAAGGGTAAGTGATTTGGCAGCTTGCATTTCCATTTCTGCCATGTTATACTTGACACAGTAAAGAAACTGATGGGCAGAACCAAAAAGAACCTATTTCCCTCTGAACTATCTAAATATAGGATTGGGCTCATAGAAATTATTTTTAACCTATGAACTTGAGAATTTAAGTCTGCAAGAGATCACACAGCTGTGAAAAAAGGCAGAAGCTAAATACAGTAGAGTTAATGTAATCTGTAATTGCAGGGGCTTTCATTTGCTGTCTGCCCAAATAGTCTCCTTCATGCACTGGAGAAATGCTTCTTATTTGCTTTTCAGGTGAGAGAATTTCCCTGGCTTGTTTGTCCTACTGTCTGTCCATCATCCTAGCAGCCAGAGTACAATTTTTTCTCCTTTGATTTGGGAGCCCATTGCAGCATGATTACATGATTGCTTCAAGGAACATATTATTATACTAGCAACACCAAACAAGTGTATTTTTGGACAAGTTCAAGGTATAAAAGCAACAGTTAATCTGGTCTGATCATAGGGAAGGAGAGATCTCTGACTCTGAAAATCTTTACCATCATTGTTTTGCACAGCCAGTTTCCCTTTGATAATCCTGTGCCCACTGAATTGCAGAAGGTATGTCTGGTTTCCTTCAAAACTTCTGACAATTTGAACCCAGCTCATAAGAGCAACTTTCAAAAAATACAGGCTGAAAGTTTAGGCCCCACTGAAGTCAGAGGCAAAAGTCCTGTCAGCTTCAGTAAGATCAGATTTTCATTTGTGATATTGATTCAGCTGCTACCTTTAAATACAACAGCTTTAAGGCTGTTTCTACAGAAAGTCAGTGTCAGGTGTGTTTATTATTTTAAGCCACACAATTTCTTTAGGAAAGTAAATATCTGAGTATCTTTACATTTCAACGAGCAAGTTAGGAAGTCTGACAGGAGGCATGCCTGTGTTTCACATATTTTTAACATCTATTTAATTGAAATGGTTTTATGGAAACTACAGAATGAAAGCTGCTTTTTCCCCCCCTCTCTCTCAAAGGGTGTTTCTATATGTAGCCAGGAGGTGGCATTCCTGGGTTACAGTTAAAGGAATTCGTATACACAATTTCTCTTTTGCATTTGAGAGAGAAAAAGGTTTCTTACTATAGTGGCAGTTAGTCAATTAACTGAGGTTTAAACTAATGCAATAAATTTGCTTTATATAGTCTTTATTTTACGAGAAGTGGCAGAGTTATCCAGTAGTAGACATTAATCTTCATCATGAGACAGCAGGGATCTGGCAAGTTGCATCCATCTTCCTGTAAAGTATTTGATAGTAAAAGTCCTTGTCTTCAATTCCGTCATTTTGTTCCTCCAAATAAGCCAGTTTGCAATAATTAATTGACCACAATACTACCCACTATAATACTGTTATAAGAACAGTTAGGAAATCTGAGGGGGGAAAAAAACCCAGTTGAATTTTATCCAGTCAATGAATCTTAATCAGATTTTTCAAAGTCTGATCATTGCCATTTGTGATCCAGTTGGTCTATGGAGTATTGCCATATTTAACATCTGTGTCACATCATGCCTTTCCTGTTGCCTCATTGATCAACAGACAACATGTGATGTTTCCCAGATGTTCAAACACGGCGGATCCCAAAAGACCTATTAAATTACACTGAAAGCAAAACAACATCTATGTTGTAGAGGTTTTGTTAAATTCATGTATGCCTGAATATTCACAAACTTGCTACAAGATACTTACTGATATTCAAATTGCTTTTACAAATCAGTCCAACTCTGAAATGTCCACATTGTGTATTATATAAGGACTCTGTGTCACAGAATTGATAAAATTTTCAGTTCTGCAATATAAAGCAAGTTAAAATAGAATTAAGCATCTACTTACACATGGAGAAGATAAACCACTGGATTTTTTACTTCATGTTACTATTTGTCTCTTCTCACTACAGGCAATCTGTGTCCTTGCAGATTTTTACTCAGATTTATTGATAATTATATATTTTTTTCTCAGATGAAGCTGAATAAATAATGATTTTTAACAGCCTGTGCATTGCATTCGCTAAGCAAGTCAAGGCAGTATGTGCTATTCTTCAGTGTGGCCTTTTTCCACTGAAAAACATCATTATAAAGATCAAGACTTACAAAGATATTACTTAAACCTTTGTTCTGTACCTGAATAACAGTGACATGAAATTCTAGATGGGATTTCAGACAGCATATATGATCCAGCTTACACCAGCATGGTACAACAGCATGATACGGTAATTTTAACATTACTATGAATATCCTTCACACCTTTCTGAAGCTAGTGCTACTCTTATAGCAACATTTCAACTCCATATTTTGTGCTGGCATTTTCAGCCATGAGAGTCTCAGCATTTTCTGATGAACACAGGCAGTTGTGCGCAGAAAATCAGTACCTTCATTTTGTCACCTGCGAATCAGCAGCACAGAGAACTCAGGTGCAATCTGTTTAAATCAAAGCAACATATCTCCACATTACTACAATGACTCATCAAAAGTTTATTTTGCCTTACTCTTTAATAAGAAGGAACATAGCTACTTTAAAAGGCCACCTCAAAGAGAGGTGTTTCTTCTGTGCTTATTGATGATACCATCAACATTTGTTTTTCTCTTAAATCAAATAGGTTTTACAATAGGTTGCTTCTTCTTTCCCAGGAAAGAGGTGAAGAAATTTCAATTCAGAAATGGCCCTATATTTATTTTTGGTATTTTCCAATAGAAAAAAGGGTTTTTTTCCCCAACCCAGCCTTTCCTGGTGGATTTGTTACCTTGCTGTAGCTCCACGAAGCAGCTCCCCCTGGACCCAGGTGCTCGGTTCTGCTGCTGTGCTCAGCCCGCGGCTCCCACGCTGCTCCGGAGCAGCGCCACGCAGGGATCTGCTCTGGGGGATGCAGGCCCTGGAGGCAGCACTTCCACAGAGGGATTAAGCAGCCAGAGCAGCTGCTCGTGGGAAGTGATGCTGCTGCACTGACAACAATGAGATTCAAAGTTTAAGTGATGTTTTTTTCCGATTTGGTCAGAAAATAGAAATGCTTCCCTTTATGGAAACAGACTTATTCAAAAGAAAACATCTTACAATGGTTTGCCAAGTTGAAAACTCCAAGTTAGGAGGAAATAAAAATTAGTAATACTAGATTAGTAATACTCCAGTATTTTCAGGTTTGTCTCCACTGTGGAGTAATTTTGGACAGTCACATCTTTACTTCAATTTACACATATAGCTAATTTTTGGTGAGCAGTCTAGCTGCTTGTCTGAGAGCACTGAGTGCCCAGGTGTATGTTAATTACAAAACCTTTTTTGTTTTAGTGATACCAGGAGCAACATAGGCACCTAAAAGTTACAAGATCTCCAAGTTGGAGCTGTCCAGGAGTCTATCCACATGGTATAATTTGCAAGATTAGGACTGCTAATTTTCAGAGACTTCGGAATGACAGAGCTGCATACACAAAAAAAGTAGGTTGTTGCGTTTTTAAAATTAGAGAATCTACTTATGGTATGGACATATGTAACTTAAAAAAAATTCTCTGTTTAGATTTTGAACTCACCTGAATTGTTTATATCTCTTTTTAAAATAAACACATAATTAGAACCATCTTTATTAATGGCATAAGACCTAACACACTTTTGTTTTGTTATTGACACTTGCAGAACATCAGCCAGAGATTTAGCAAAGTGCTGACAGAAGGTATGTGCAGTATCACGGAGAAGCATGTGGAATACAAACACAGGAAGGAGACAAGAAAAGCAAGGATCTGCATAATGGTAAAGCAACACATATGGAAAGTCAGCTTGAGAAGAACAGTCACATATGCCAAAAATAATTCACTAGCTACATTTAGTTAGAAGATCTGGGGAGCAAACATAAGCATCCTAAACAACTGCAGTAGGTTAGCCAGAGTGTCTGCTGGCCCCAGGGTCACATATTCCTGCTCTAACTGCCAGCAGCGTCCCTTTGGAATGAGGAGCTTTCCAAGTGCTGGCCAGTGCTGGCTGTGGAGGGAAAACTGTCTGTTCTTTTCCGTTTCTCATGATTTCTTATGAAATGTATACTGCAATGTAAAGCCCTTTCAGAAATACCTGAGCCAGTTGATCTGTGCAGAATGTGCTGATCTGCAGAATTGCTTGGTTATGTTCTAGAAACAAAAATGTAGTGTTGGCCTGCTCCTGCAGGATGAATGCATCTTTGTGTGACCAATTCTTTTTGTTTCATTATAAATAATTCTTTCATTTGAATATATAGAAAGGCTGCTAAAACAGCCACATGAGATAACCCTACCGTCCTGGCCATATTTTGCAGAAGGATTTTCTTCTGTTCTTGTTATTGGGGTCATTTGCTGTTGGCATTGCTTTCATATTGTCAGCTCCCAAGTTTGTTGTGTGACATCTGTAAAATAATGAAATGGATGACATTTGGGACTGATTTCACCAAGTGTTCTACTCCTTTGGATCTCACTCTGGAAGACTATGTTTTATATTACTTCATTTGCTTGGGTCAAAACTTAAGAATCGGTGTCACTTGAGTTTAGTAATCCCCTCTTTTTTCTAGAATTGTCAAACTAGGTGAATCTGAGCCTGCTTTATTTTGAAGGCTTTCTACAAGTTTGCTCTTGTAGAGTGGGTTATTGGCCAACTGTTCTTTCAAATGGCATCATTTTCCTAGAGGATCATCTTTTCCAAATGCTCGTTTTCTAAATAACAATTTTCAAGTATACTCTCTTCCTGTGACCAAAACCACAGCCTATTGCCACAATTTTGATGACTAACATGAAAACTAACTAGGTAATCTGCACTGTCATTACATACAGATAATCCTTACAGACCATTAATGGATATCACACCACGTCTGAGAGTCTTGGTCACTGTTGTTTGTAGTTGCTCTTGCCCTGGATCAGGTGAGTACATCCAAAGGCTCCTTCTAATGCCTTGTGTTGAAATGCATTGCATGATAAGCTGATACACAGTAATTTATCTTTTCTTTAAGTTCTAAATATTAAAAAAAAAAAAGCTTTAATAATGTAGTCAGCATGACCCAGAATCAAATACAATAGAATTTCATTGCAAACTCATCTTTCCTTCCTTTTTTGACATTTTCTTTTATGGCAGTAACCACCAAAGACCCAGACTATATTTCAATGACAGTTTTCATTATTTTTAAGAGACATTCAAACGAATGTGAATGTAGTTGGTTTCAAATACCAAGTAAATTCCAATGCTAAGGTGCCTCTATATAATTTAAAAAATACCTCTAGTTTTCATTTTGCTGGAAACCTAATACTTCACGTGGCTGCTACTGCAATTTCAGCTGTTACAAGTAGGATGATTTGTTCATTGAAAACCAATCACCTATGAGATTATTTGTCATATCTTTAGATTGAGTTTCTAATAACAGTGTTTTTCCCATAGTATTAGCCACACTGAAATGCAAGTGAATTACAAATTTAACCTTTTAGTCAAGATTCTCTCTTGTTTGAATTTCACAGGACCAATTTTCAAGCACAGTTCTCCCATGTGAGCAGGCAGTGCATATTTTCTAGTCACTACCTTGATCTGAGCCCAGTTAGGAGTTCTCAGTTTGTGCAAATTCCATTGTCCATTTTAGCACACCTGATTCAGTAACATGCTGGAGCCATTATGAATTCCTCTCATGCACTTTAATATTTCCTGAGTAGTGGAAGTGTAATTGTTGTTTGAATACCCAGACATCTAGAACTTTTGCCCTGAAGGTCTCCTCTGTGAAGCATTTTTCACTCTGCCCTAGCCTGTCTTCCACTTCTAACAACTTCATTAGAAGCTTTTTTCCATCATGTCAGCATTTACCTGAACCTCTTTCCAAATTTTTTGGTAGTATTTCTCATTTCTCTCATTTTATAGACTAAACTAACTTTGCATAAATCTTAAGGATTATCACCCAGCAAATTACAATATTTTCTTTTTTTTCCCATGAGGTAAAACTATGTGATTATAAAGCCTTCTAGACATTCCTTAGCCGCTGTGCATTGCTGGCTACAAGCTATAACTTTTACTTGGTACTGACCTGAATACCAGTGTCTTTCAGGGTGCCTCCACCAAGTCATCAGTACCTGGACTACACAGTTTGGCTCATTAAATAGGTTTTCACCTTGTCTGTATCACTGAGCAATTAGGCTATGAAGTGAAATTCCCACAGGGCATTTCCCACTTGCAAATTCTTGTACCCCTTCAGCAGAGGCAACATGGCTGCTATCCTTGGGCTACAAAAAGGAGTTAAAAAAAAAAAAAAAAGAAGTTGTAGACATGCAGCCTTACTAAAGTTTTTTATCTAATCCAATTTTACAGCTAACACCCACAGCAACTCCATAATCCATTCATTCCCCTCCACAGAGATTTATTTCAAGCTCCTTCCTTCTTTGCTCTGGTCCAGCCATTCCTAAAGCTGAAGATTAGCCAAAGCTGCCTAGTCTCCCTAATTCCATAGTACAGTAAGAGCTTGCTTTAATTCCTTTTATGGAGCTCCAATATCCTAGTTTAGGCCTTATTTCCTCACCTGAGGTGTCTACAGACGTGTCACTAATTTAAGGCATAACTAATTTGGCCCTGACAGTTAACATCTTGCTGCCAGTGTCAATTAGGGAGGAGAAACAACTGCTGAAATCAGGTGTCTGTGGTGTAATCATGTTTACTCGTAAGGAGGCCAAAAATGCTCTTTCCCTAGACACAGGTGGCCCCAGATAACATGGTGATGGCAGGCTTCTTTCAAACATTTCCAAATCCCTGACGGACTTCCCCAAACAGTTTGTCTTCCAGAGTAAATGTTGATTGATGCTCTCCTCTTTGCTTTCTCTCCTGCCTCTCCTCTACAGAGAGTCCTTTGTCAAGTAACAGCCAGATCTTCAGCTCATTAATGTGTTTGTCTTTACACTTTATTTCTTAGTCATATAATATTTTTTTCTAAGAAATGGGAACAGCGATTCCTTTCTCCCAAATTGCAGTGTGACAACCAGTATGAAAGTTCTTGTATTTTTTCTTCTTTGCTATTCTAAAGAAGTAACTCTATCATACTCTGAAAATGTTTTTCTCTCCTAACCCAAGCAAAATGCAGTGAGCATGACAGTGAGTAACACAGAGCTCTGCTGCAGCCAGCAAAGCTTATCTCTGAACTGCTCCCCATGTCCCTGCATAAGTTTCAGCTGAATCACAACTCCCAAGTATCCTTACAGCTGGGATCAAGCAGCATTATCACAGAGCTTATCTTCCCCAGAATGTAAGCATCGCTTGGAATTGCTGTACCATGAAGGCAGAACCACATCTCTAATTTATATCAGCACATTCCTGATACACAGTCATATTTCAGTATATAATCTGTAAATCCCTCACATAACAACCAACCAAACAGCTAAAACATCCTTTCAGCAGAGCTCTTTCTAGTCTGTCTGCTCTTCTGAGTGAGAGACTGTGCCCTTTGGAACCCTGAGCAGCATCACTGCCGGTATGGAGTCACACTACCAAGTGGATTTTTTCTGGTGCACAGCACCAGCCAGGTGTGTTCTGGACTGCTGCAAGAGCTTTCATGTTTTAAGAGCTATAATTAAATTACCACCTACAATGATGGACCGGAGGTTAATGAGCTCAGACAGAGATGCTACGTTGAACCACAAGAAATGAGACAGACCCATAATGAGACATTTTCAGCCTTATTTGAAATAAGACAGATGAAACCAGGCAGCTGACTGGCCTTTTGGTGCCGGGGCTGTGCTCTCCACCAGCGGGTGCCCGGGCGGTGCTCCCCGCGGACAGAGTGGGTGCTGTGTGGGTGCCCGGGCGGTGCTCCCCGCAGGCGGGGTGCTCGGTGGGTGCTGTGTGGGTGCCCGGGCGGTGCTCCCCGCAGGCGGGGTGCTCTGTGGGTGCTGTGTGGGTGCCCGGGCGGTGCTCCCCGCAGGCGGGGTGCTCGGTGGGTGCTGTGTGGGTGCCCGGGCGGTGCTCCCCGCAGGCGGGGTGCTCTGTGGGTGCTGTGTGGGTGCCCGGGCGGTGCTCCCCGCCGCCGCCGTGCCCTCGCCGGCCCAGCGCAGCCCCCGCCCGGTTCCCGCCGCTGTCTCCATGCGACAGCGGAGCGTGGGCGTCTCCCAGCGCTCTCATTTGCATAGCCCGGCGAACGGCCAATGGGCGGGCGGCGCTGCCGCCACATTTGCATGTGGCCGGGCGGCGGCCAATGGGGCGGCGGCGGCCGGGCGCGCGGAGGGCGATGCTCCCGGCGGCGCGCGGGCGGTGCTGCGCGAGGCCGGGCCGGGCGCGGGGACCTGCCGGGCGCGGGCGGCCCTGGGCCCGGGCGGCCGCGGGGCAGCGGCGGCGGGACCATGTCGGTGGCGGGGCTCAAGAAGCAGTTCCACAAAGCCAGCCAGGTATGGGGGCCGCGGCGGGGCCCGGGCGAGCTGTGCTGTTGATGAGCGGGTCGCCGAGCGCCCGCTCCCGCACGGGCGGCGGGTCTCTCCTCCGTCTGTGGCAGCATCACCCTGGCACCTCCGGGGAGTGTTTCCTTCAGCGTTACCTCCGGGCCCTGCGCTCGTGTTTCTGCCTGTCAGCTTCCTGTGCTGTTCTCACAGGAGAAGGTTGCCCCTTCCAATTCTTTTGCTTGGGGCTTCAGGTCTTTCCTTTAGTTATTAATATTTCTATTTGTTGGTGGGTTCGGGTTCGTGTTTTGAGGCCTCAGTTAAAGCTACAGCCTGTATGGTAGCAGCTTTCCCCTGAAGAGTTCATTGTTTTGATATGCCGCGAATTGCTGGTTTATTTTCCTACCTGGAATGCCATGTATTTGTCCTGTAGAGGGTATCAGATGTTTCTAGAGTTTTCCCTCCTTTTCTAGATGCTGTACTCTTCTCTAAAGTGAATCTTCATCTTCTTCTGACCCCTTTATTTCTTCTCTCTTTTATATGTGCTTTATTTTAATAGTTTAGCTGGTTTCTTTAAAGAGAGGAGCACATTTCTTCCAAGCAGGAAGACTGGTTGAATTCCATGGCAGGATGGTGCCAGTGCCAAACCCTGCATTGATGCAGGGGCTTCAGGATGTGGCTGTAGTGGGATTCTTCCACTGAAGGTTTTTGGACGTCTCGGCTGCTTTGCTTGCTCATTCCAAGTCAAAGAGATCTGTATTTCTGCTGGTTGTCATTAATGATAATGGTAATATTGAAATTAGTGTCTGTAACCTGTTCAGTAAAATCTGACAGCTGCTTTTGTCTTGAGGAGAGTGAGGAAAATAAAAGTTCATTGAGTGCTTGGCTGTCATCTTGCTAGGTCTTCCTTCAGCTATGTAGCTTGTCAGCAACCCAAGTACAGAATCTGCACTTTATTTGGATACAGAGATGCTAAATATTTGTATCTAATGTTTCAGTAGTGTGCTCTCTTTCATGGAATGTACTGATCCTGAAAAATGTTGTGAATTGGTATCTTTTAGTTAACTTTCACTGTTTCTTTGAGAAAATGCTGGACCTGTAGAATAAACAAATCCAAGGACAATTTATTAAAGATTTTGGCTTGTTTTGCATCTGATATTCTGGTAAGTGGTGCAGCCTTTGCTGTAGTGAGCTTGTAACTCAGGAAGCTGAAGATACTTCAGTAAGGAAGTTTGAGAGGTAACCACAGGAAGAACTCTCTTGTCTAGCACTGAGTAACAGTGCAGGTTACTTAATCCTGCTCAGATGTCAGGTAAACAAGCAAACAAAAGGATGGGTGGGATCTGATAAAGGTAGTAGTAATGGCAGAAAGGAGCTGTAAAATATATTGAATTTGACTGCATCTATTGGAAAGTTGTGGTATGACTTCCAATATTCAATACAGTAAGGAACTGCAATGCATAACTCATAAGAATATTCTTCTTCTCAGGGTGGGTTAAAGGTAAAAGTTTCAAGTTATTTTCAAATGAACTGAGGAAGAAACATTAAATCAGTTGATTGAAAAAGTCTGTAGTTATGGAAATGTATTTCCTAGGAAATTAAAGTTCAGGAATAAGATACTGGAATTTTTTTTTTTTTTGGTACTAAGGTAATAGGAGACACTTCTTAAAAGCTCATTCTGTAACAATTCAGATAAGATGTTGGGCAAAATAATAGTGGGAAAATAACAGAAGAAATAGCATATATATGTAGTGGATCAGAACAGCCATGTCTAAACAATGAAACTGCTTATCTCTGACACACAGAGACACAGTCATGCCTAGATATATAAACTTGTTGAACTAACAAAAATAAGGTGGGACATGAAAAATGGAAATATTGAGATTCCATCTTTTAGAAGAATTATTTACAAAATGCTAAAACAAGCAAATGCAGAGCATGAGAGGTATTTCTCTACAGAAGGTTTGTTAAATTTCCAAGTACTGTGGGATCACTTAAGGAGACAGAGACCTTTGTGTATTGAGTGGATGAAAGATGCCAATGGTAACTGTTAACAGCAGAGACAGGCATTGCTTGGGGAAAGAATGAAATTAATTCCTTTAGTGTTCCCAAAGGAGAATGGGGGCAGATGACAAAAACTGGCAAATGTCCCAGAGGACATTGAGGAATACTGGAGGGAATGAGACTACTGTCAGGACATGTGATTAAGGAAAAAGAATAATATTTGAAAGCTGACAGAACCTAAGGACAAAACATCTGAAGGCTGAAGCAAGTGTATTAAGACAATCTGTATTTAACAGTTCATTCAGAAATGTGAATAAATATCCAAAAAATGACAAGATCCATATATACTATTTCCATGCTAAAATAGACTTCTGTTAAATGGAAATAAATTACAATTCTAAATTAAATATAGAGTAGTATAGATACATAGTTATAAAAGTAAAATAAATAGAGTTATTCTAAACGCTGCTTGCTCTTACTGAACCACTGAACTTTTTTTTTGCAAAAAACTGCATTTTAGTTTTGTGCTTGTAAAAAGCCTATGTGTCTTTATGTAAAGATTTTGTTGACTAGTGGTGATCACCTTTGTGTGTAGGCTTAAATTCTAAGTGCAGGAGTCCAGGAAAACAAAAATTACTTATGATTTTATACATGCAGTTGAGGTTTCTGGGATATTTGTCTGATGCTTGTCAGCTTGGTTTGTCTGAAGTTACACTTAAGTAAATGAGTGTTTGCTTTATGAAAGGTCAACAGCTAACTTTTTATGGTTACTAATGCCCTTGCTAAAATCAGGCATGACAAGCTATTGCAAACTTGGCTAGTGTAGTAAAAAGTCACCATGGGTCTGTCTGTAATCCAGTAATTCAGTGGAATTACTGGATTGTTTGGGTGGTTTTCCCTTAGAATTTCTTACCCAATTGTATTTTTTTTTCCACTGAAAATTGCATGTTTGTTGGTTTTCACTGAAGTGTCAGGCAGTGAGATCTAGAAGACAGCTCTTGTGTTACAGTGTCAAAATTTACTGCAGTGAGGTCTGTACCCCAGAGGGAGTAGAGTTTGTGCTGGTTTTCTGTACATTCCAATATATAAAGCTGCAGTGCTACTCCATTATCTGTCCCCTAATGATTGCTTGCCCTGGTGTCATGGAATGGATAGACCCGAAGCTGGGATGGATCTCAAAATTTCGGTGTCTGTTACGAAGTGATAACACCCTTCGTGTTATTTGAATTTTCTTTACTATGCCTTCTACTTAGGTTATAAGTTTATATTGAAGTTCTTTAATTGAAAGTGTACTGCAGTGAGGGTCTCTTTCATTTTCCTCATTAAATATCAGTGATGATTCCTTGAGTGTAACTCATTTAACTCATGAAATACTAAGCAGAACCTGTGAAGTGTCTTACCACCTCTCACTGGCTGATAAGCAAGGGCAGGCTGTTTCTCAGGGCTGATTAATTCATGTGCAACTCCCATGAAATTCAGCTTTTTAATAAAATTATTATTCTATTTTTTAAAATTAAGTTTTGTGGAGTTTTATTTGCAGTGAGAGTTTGTGTCCTGTCGCTTTCAGCCTCTGCCAGATCGGATCTGTTTTGCTGTTTTCAATTTGAAAGCTTTTGATGTAGGTGTGTTTATCTGCCTGCTGCTTCTGCAGGCCTGGTTCTCGTGGTGGTTGTGCATGTGGGATAACCCAGGTGGTGGGAGGACTGCATCTTTGGTGTGTACTGGGAATATTCTTAGAGTTTAGAAAAGCAGGAAGCACTGAGAGTGAATAAGAAAGCGTTAATAGGTGTCAGATGCATTTCTAATTTCTGCTGTGCTCTAAAACCACAGCCAGGCTAGGATCCCTATGTAAAGATGTGTGATTTTTCAAAGTGTTTGGAGGCTGGTGAGCTCAGAACCTCACTTCCTTAAGGTGTTTTGAAATCTCAGCCATGGTACTGCCATAGGAAATCTGTTGTTGAATTCGCACTTTTTAAATGTAGTTTTTAAATTAATTGTAGCTGAAGGCTGTGTATGGAAGCACTTTCACTTTCTACAGCTTATTCATGTTGTATTTCTTAGGCTTAGGTTCTCAGAGGTAGTGGAAAGTAATGCTTTTCTGAGGAAATACATCTGCCAATATTCACAATTATTGTCATATTTGTAATGTGGTCATCAACAGCTACTGTAGCCTCTGCAAACTGAAGGTTCTTAAACCTTCTCCTGTTGTCTCTGAAGGAAGAGAGGCTCCAAGAGAGTGTGAACCAAGAGCTGGTTCTATTGTCTATAGATAGAGCCTAAGGGGAAGCAGATTTCCTAACCAAAACAACCAAAATCTGTTACAGCTATTTTGCTTTCTGAAAGTGATTTAACCTAGTGTAATAAATACATAAATAATATGCTCTGTGTTTTAATTTCTTATGTATCCTGAATGGCATTTGTCTTTTCAAGTACTGCAATTTTTTTAGCAATTTTTAAACGGCCTTTTTCTAATTTTTAAATACTTTTTGAACTTTCAGCTATCACCAACAGTTGCAGGGATGCTGCTTCATATATCCCAGATTTCTTCTTCTTCTCCATTGATTTATGTGGCATTTTGATCCCATCTATTGGAGTGAAGACCAAATCAGAATCAAGACCACCTTGTTCCCCAGACAGAATAAGTTGTGTGATTGGATTTTGTTGTTATTAGGGGTGATGGTGGTTTTGGTGATTTTTTTTTTTTTTTTTTTTTTTTTTTTTTCACTTGACTATTTTTCTTTTCTGTTATGTTGTAGATACTAGCCTAGACATAATATTTAAGCCTTTTTTAAATTCCATGTTGACATTGAGTTAATACGCAAAAAGCTTCAATTACACAAGTGCTTGATAGCAAAGGAAGTACTTTGGCAAACTTTATACAAAGACAGCCTGAACTTGACAGTGGGACATGAAAGGAAACTTTATTGCCTACATCCAGCTATATTTATTTCCTAGGACTATAAGCTGTTATCATACAGTCTGTTGGAGATACTGTCCTTTCATATCCATTGTGAATTGGGCATGATAAATCCATGACAGTAGTGCAGAGAAAGCTTCTGTCCTCTTCCTAGTTTTTATTAGATAGTTGGATTTACTTTTCTTCAAATCTTACAGAATTGTGGAAGAAGGACAGTGGTGAAAAGGACAATAGAATTTAGTTTCTTGTCTGATACATTTTAAAATAAATAACTGTGCTTCTGCAGTTGTATCTATCAGCTGCTAAGGTAGCCTGGCAGTAAGGCAGAAGTGTAGCACAAGGAAGCGGTGAGTGCTTCAGCTGGCATAGTACAAGCTAGCAGAAGGTAGAGGTCATGTGCTCTGCAGCCTTTAACAATGCAGCTCCCAAAGCCTGCAAGAGGGGGATCATAATGCAGTAACTCAGAAATCCAGCAGAGATGCAGCTGCTATTTGGAAGCAGGTTATTTATATTTTTCACATAAAATATTTATATATAAAAGTCTAAATGGCATTGCAAAAGAATAGAGAGTGGCATAATAGAGGAGGGAGCTGAAGTTTCTCCTTGAATTCATCTCCTTTTATAGCTTGGCTTTGCTGTAGAGTTTTGCATAGGCATCCTGAAAGTTGGAGTGAGAGCTGGCACTCCACCCCAAGCTCCTGCTGCTGCCTGAGTCACTGCGGCACATGCTGGGTAATACATTGCAGTGCAGGCTCCTGGGAATCCTGCAATGCTGAGAAACCAACAGCCAAGTGAAGCCCAGCAGCAGCACTGCATTGGGATTTTCTTTAGCAGCACTTGGAGTTGCAGTGCACCTGCACTTTCTGTAAACACACATGTAAATAAAATATAAAATGCATCCCATTCTTCATAGCTTCTGTAAAAAGCATATAAAACCTAGACTTGGTTTTGTAATGATATTGTTAAGATCAAAGTGCTTCTGTTTATGTTGATCCCACTTTCACCCCAATTTATTGCCATAGTCTAATTCTATATTGTGCTGAGTTCTCAATGTTGGTCTCTTTTCTGTTCATGGAGAGGAAGGCCCTGCTGGAGTTTTATGACTAGTTGAGAGTTGAACCCGTAGGTTTTAACAATGCTTTTCAGAAATCAAAAAGAGCTATTCAAATGTAAGGTTACACCTTCAATTTGATTTTCCAGAGCCCTAGTGTCCTTTCACTGTGTACATGTTTCTGTTATCAAAGTTACTAAGAGTTTTATGCATTGATAGGAGAATATACCAGTTAATTTCCTGCAGCATCTCAGACAGCAGCAGCTGTGCACGTGAAACACAAAAATAACTTGGCCGTACATACTTGCTATTCAAAGGACACTGCCAAGCCTCTGAGGAGAATCAATTCTGTTTCCCTACCACCCTAATTAAGGTGTATTTTTGATACTGTACTTGTGTTTAATGAACTGTAATGACGACAATGGAATTAGTCTGGTTAAGAACTGAACATGACTTAAGAATCCAGGACTGAAAGGAAATCAAGGGGGTCTAAAATTCTGTTTTCTATGATTGCCAGTGTTTCTGTTCTTATGCAGTCAGGTTACAGACCTGCTGTTACTTACCTTTAAGATTAACTGTTTATCATTTTATGAATTTAGCTTCTGAATAATCCCTATTTGCTTTTTTTCCCCTCTATGTTGTAGCAACTACCAAGGATCCAAAAGGCCATATCTACTGCTTTGTTTTGTATGGAGAATGCAAGAATCATGGCATTTTCATTGTGAGTTTGATGATTAAGAGTTTCCCTTCAGTGATCTCTTCAGCTGTGGTTAAAGGTTTCTGTTTCATGGGACTTGGCTTGTTTTGCTACTGATGGATGTACTGCCTTTTTTGTAGGAATTTCTTGCTGCAAAGCCATGTGCCCCCCCCCAGAGGAGGACAAAGCCTTTTGACCTCCTTTGCACTAGTGCTTTATAGCTCGTTGGGGAATTCTGGAGGGCTCTGTACTTGGAAATTATTTCAGTTTTCTCTGTCACTTGTTTAATTTGATAACAGTAGAAGTCAATTCTGTGTGAGTGCTGTGGGAAGTTTTTTTCTGTCCCATGGATGAAGTCAGTGGTGCATTTCTGCAGTGCTGTTCTTACTACTAGAAAGAATTGTGCCTTGAGGAGATTCAGGACAGTGTGTGTCTTTCTTAGAAAAGGAGCTGAGGAGCCCTATTATCCCCAATTGCATTTGAGTTTGTGGTGTTGTGTGTACCAATGTCTTGCTGCCTAAAACCACTGGCAGGTTTTGAAATAGAGTTACGAAAATAAGGCAAAAATGTACAGTGACTTCCTTTTCAAACTGATGAAATAATGATTGTGGGATTTTTCCTTCACTTTTCACTGTGATACATGGAGGTTTTCTATGAAGTGAATGAAAGGAGCATGGATTATTGCAAACTTTCTGATACAAGAAAGTGCTTGAGACTTGTTTGTTCCCTTTAGGTTTCCCAATTGATGATGAGCACAGGTTGCATTAGCAAAGAATAAGATCTTAAGTTCTTTCTTTTTTCCCCATGGGTAGTGTTTCTAAGGGCCTCCATGGATCCTAGCTAAGTCAGCAGTGCTGCTAGGAGCACACTGATGGATTTTTCAAAATATTTGAGGAATGTGACTTTTAAGACCATTAAAAATTCAGTTGCATTTGTAGTAGACCCAAGAACTGGAAGCACATTGCTTCACAGTGCTCTGATGCTGGATATGAACTTAGACTTGGGAAAGCTGTGAACTAAAATGCCTTAAAAAAAAAAAAAAAGAATCAAACAAACAAGAAACCTCTCAAGTAGCACAGACAATATGCTTGCTGATTCAAAGGGAATGTGTGCAATCCCTGTACAGCAGAACCAGGTAGATTGCCTTGAGTATCAAGAAGTGGGAGCTGACTGTGTGGCAGAAGAATGTGGGTGTTTCACACTGTACCAAAAGCACAGGAAGCTACAGGACTGGCAGCTCAGATAAGTAGGAATGATGCCATTTAAAGCAAAATAATGTGCAGTAAAAAGTGAGTGTATGAGAAGGAGTTCTCAGTCCATTTTATAGTGATTTAAAATTCACACAGCTTGTCTTAAGTGCTAAAACATGTAAGCAGCAGTTTAATAACACTGAAGGACAAATTTCTAACTTGATTATGTGGAATGGGATTCTGTAAGAATTACTGTCTGGAAAATAGTTTCTGAAAGAGCAATAAACAGATTATTTGTCACTTTTCATGTGTGAAAAGTAGATTTGCTGATAAACATCCAGACGTTGTGATGAGAAAGAGCATGCTAATGTGAGGAGAAATTAATTCTAAAGCAAATCAACTTAAAATTTTTGACTGTTGGTGTATCTGGCTGTGTACTGCTTCTGTTGACAGTCTTGTTCTGCTTCCTCTGCACAGCTTGCCTGGGGCTCTGTAGGGAATGATCTTGACCACATTTTTGCTGGTAATGGACTCACTAAAACTGTCACTTTAAACTATGGCCCTGCCAAGGAAGTTTTTACTTTAGATAAATATGTAGTTGTATAGTAACTTTATAACTAATACTCCTAAGTATTTGCAACATATCTTTTAGTGCTAGCAGCTCTTGAACTTTGACAAATTTAAAAATATTTGGCTCAAATACATAAGCTTTGAGCTTAAAGCTGTAAGTTGCTGTTAAAAATGCCCACATCTTGTCTGTGTTATTTCTCCTGTAGTTAGTTTGTACTGGTGCTTAAAACTATTTGCCAAGGAATTACTAAGATTCAAATAAACTGTTTTGGTGTTGAATGTGAATGAATAGGTGTGACTTCAGCAAAGGTTATGTGAATATATTCTGGCTTTACAGAAACTGCATTAGATTGTCCATGACATTTTCCTGCTCTTTGACAGGGCTCTCTGACATCAGTTGTGTGTAAGTGATCTTTCTAACTGTGCATGTGAGTGTTGAAGATGTGTAAGTGCTCGGTGTCCTAAGAAGGTGGCCCAAGGTAGCCTTAAAAAAAAAAAAAAAAAGAATTGAACTTTTAGATCAGCTGATTTGTATTTAAATGGATTTTCAGTAAAGCTGTCGAATAAGCAGAAATCTCTGGTGGTGAAAATGCAGGAGGGCAATTGGGTAGTCATGAATTATGCAGTGCAGTTACATGTTTTAAGAAGAAAAAATATTTACATGTTTTAAAGATTTTAATTTCTTGTTCTGCATATGCAGGCTATGATCTTTGTGTTGCTTGATCTCTTCTATTTGACAAACTAGGACTTTTTTTGTTTTGTTTTGAAAGAAATACCAACATCAGAATGTTACTTTCACAGAAAAATGGTGCAATTGGCTGCTCTATAGCAATTCTAACCTAGTCAGACTTCATGCAGGACCCAGCTACAGAGTGCCACACTGGGTTATGGTTACAGTAAGGTGTAAAATCCTTGTACAGCTTTACAGCCATGGGTAGGTCTGTGACTCTTGATGTGCTGAAAGCTGGCTAGACCCTCCTGAGTTCAGGCCTGTGCTACAATCAGTGATATATTTAGAGTTAACTTTTGCACAAGCCAGTGGGAGCCATCTCCCTGAATAAGCTAGGTAGTTTAACCTGAGAAAAGAGTGAAGGGTCCAGTTTTTGGGTTTAATTCCAGGGCATTGTGCTGGAACTGGTCACATAATGTTCTGGGAACACGAAGTGTATTCAATTCCTCTTAGGAGCTATGAATCAGAGTAGTGCTCTCTTCCAGAACTGTGACTGACAATAGAAGGCAGAGCATAAATTTTCACTACAGTGGTGGCAATTGCAGTGGTGATGGAAGTGAGCAGAAATGAAGAGGTACTGAATGGTAAGGCAAAGTGTGCTTATTTGGGGCAGAGAGGTCATTAAAGAAGTCAGACCCCCTCACTGTACACACACCTCTGCACTGCATGTGCAGGAACAATGTTTGTGCAGTCACCTTTAACAGCTGCATGCTGTCAGATGCAGCATAAAATTCCATGGCAACTTGCATCACCCTAAATCTAGGCTGTGGTTGCCTTGCTCTGCCTTCAGGGTAAGGTCCTGTCCCATCTCCTTGAGTCAGCTCTGGATGCTTGTGTGATCACACACACTAAGCTGTTAGAGGCAGCTTATCCATCTCAAAATCAACCCAACTCCAGCGTGTGAGCAGCTTTCAGGTGGATTAACCCACTGAAGAGCTTGCAGCACACAAGAGTTGCTGCTACCAGTGTAAGGGAAATGGAGAGAATACCTCGATGGGGATGGAAAGGACTTAGAGAAGGCTAAGCAGCTGTGGAAAAGTACCTTAATGATTATTAGAATGTTTTGTTCAGAGAGTAGAATAAATTCTGCTTTGTGAGGGATTTGTATCTCACTGAAGTTCTGAATGATGAGCCCACAAGGAATCTCTGCTACCAGCTCACCCTGGGTTAATGGTGAATGTTGTGATTATGTTAATATATCATGTGTGAGCAAAAAGATCTATCCCTAACCCAGCAAGCCTGGAATCCAAACAGGACAGTTTGGAACAGGTTTAAGTGAAATGGTGATCAGCCTGGATGTAGGTAAAAGCAATGTTTCCGATGAAAGCAGCACCTCAGGCTATGTGAGGGCTTACACAGTGAGATCTGAGAGGCTTCAGCAAGACTTCAGCAAAAGACTGAGAATGCTGTTGAAGGAGAGAGGGAGCACATTTCCTAAGTGGAGGAAGGAGTGCCTTTATTTCAGTTGAGAGTAGAGTCTGGGGAAGGAAGTTCTCAGAGTAAGTACTAGTGGGGCAAATGGTATACAACAGAGACACAAGTTAGGATGATGTTGTTAAAGGTAGCAAGAGGCAAGATAATCAGTAAAAAATGTGGTGTAACTTCTCCTGTTCTGTCAATACTCTGGGCAAAACAGAATGTTTTAAGAACTTCTTTCACAGTTACTTATTAGCATTTGTAAAAGCAATTTTTAAATATAGTCATGAGAGACTTCTAATATAGAGACATCTTAAATCACACAGATTACACAGGAGTAATAAGATAATATGAAAGGTTCTCATATTACTTGGAAAGGAAGTGTGTAAAGGGGTTATTTAAATATCTGATTTCAAGGATTTTGTTTTATAGTACAATCACCCTTTCTCATCTTTGCAGTGGATATATATGAGTAGGTCAAAAGGAAGCCACACCTTCCTTATAAGCACAGGGGACAACTTCAGAAAGGGGGATTGTTTTAAGGCCAAATCAGAATGGTATTACTGCCAAGTGAAATTTTGCACTTGGAACCTGTGGAGGGAGGAAGAAGTGTTAATGTGGTAAACAGCCAGTGGAATGCACGCAGTGTGTAACTTGTTATTCACAGCTCCAACTACTCTCCATGCAGAGGAAACAGAATGAAATATTGCCCAGTTGTACCTGAAACAAAATGCTGGAAGAGAGGCAGAACATGGTTCTGACAGGCACTGAGGTGCTGCTTGTCCTGGTCACCCTGAGGAGGATGGGCTGTCTCTCTGGGATGCACCCACTAACTCTACTTGTCTGCAGTGCTCATGCTCATTCTGTCTCATTATGTAGGCTGGACAGGCAACTGCCAACATAATGAGACAGAAAACCCCCAAAATCTACTTTTCAAAGAAATTCAGAATGTTTTTTTAAGCATAAGTTTGGAACTAAGTGAGAAATCAGTGAAATTAAAAAGTGAGGAAGGATAATCACTATGAGTGTCTTTTTGCAGCCCTTTGATGGCTTTGCATTTCTCTTTTTAGGGTATGCTCATTTTCACAAACAAGATTTCAAACAGATTAGGGAACAGTATTTTAGATTTGCGTAATGAAATATGGAAGTAAAAGTGTGGAGCATGGAGATTCATGGTTTCAGGTTCCCCATTGTTCTAGGCTATTTAAAGTCTTACATCAATAATTTAAATTACTGTCAGAGACTTTAATATAATCAGGTTTTCTCATTAAAAGCACCTGTATCTTTTCTTCTGAAAAGTGGGCAGTCTTGAGTCTGACACTGTTACATTTTTTTAAGTAGGCTTGCAGAGCAAATAATGTGTCTGTGTCCAAAAATTTAGATTGGTTAATTTATTACAGTTGAATTCTTACAAAGATGTTTTCCCTTAGAGATGTGTACAATAATGATGACTTTGAATTTCTAGATTTATAAATGCATATGTAAGCATCACTATTGAGTTCTTTAGGAAACAGTGGAGGTTTGTCAGGAAGAGTTCAAGGTTTTGCAGTACAAAGTAGTTTTTGTTGTACAATGCATGTGCTAAAGAATAGCTGTAGCAGACAAGTTGGACTAAAATGCTCAGTAATAGTGTGACGTGTCACTGCCTGGTGCGAAATGAGTCACTCTCTATAGAAATGCAAAATCACATTATAGAGTCTAGAGTCTTGTACTTTATTCATATATGGACAAGACTGTCCTTTGTCCATGATACTGGTTTTCTTCAATATCTGTGTGCATCTAATTTAAGCCCTTAGACAGCATTGCATTGGTGTATGTACCATCTCATGCTAATGACCTGTTTGATTGGTGCCACTTGCCTCCATTTTCTCAGGGTTTAGTATCTTACTCTTTTTTTCTATACTTTTTTAGATTTGATTAAAGACTAAGTACAGTTGTCAAACTGGAGTGGCTGTTTTGTCATATGTAGAAATACTGGCCTCAGAGCTGTATTCATTTGGGCTTGCTTCAGAACAACTTTTTATGTTCTGACTGAACAGTTGCAGTAAGTAGGAAAGATCATTTAGTGCTGCTTGGAAGAACCACCTTTGAAGTCATCACAGGGCAGTGGGAAATCTTTCTGTGCAGAGAATTGGAACAGGTCTGGAGAAAGCATGAGAGAGAGGTGCTGGAGCTCCATGGTTTATGCAATGGCATAGAGATGAAGGTTTTATTTAGGAATATTATTTTTGTTGCTGAAATGTGTCTTGATTTTGCCACAAATTGCATCTATAGGCAAGGAGGAGTAGATGTTGTGTAGGTAACTTGAAAAACTGAGTTTGCCATGAGGTGGACGCAGTTTCTGGAGGGTACTTCTCAGTGTTTTTGCTGCCTCCAAAGTTCAGTAGCTACCAAAGGCATCAAGTGTAAAAGCACTGTGGTTTAAAAGTGCCTTTGTGAAGCCTGTGTTTCTTACTTTTTCATCCCACTGCTGTGGTCAAACAGTTAAAGTGAAAATTGCAGTGTTAGTGGGTGCACTCAGAAAGCAAGCCAGTGTAGTTACCTGGGAAGGATGCCAAGTCTGATAGGTATTTCAAGTTTAAAGCATTTAAGACTTTAGACAATCACTATGTGTCTCAGAATTACAGACCTAGAAACAGGGGCTCTGCCCCAGTTCAGCTGGTTTAAGATCCTATAGAACCCAGAGGTAAAAGTCCAATTTCAGGATAATGATATTGCTGCAGCAGATTGTCTGGGTAAGTTAATAACAAGTTCCATTAATCACTGGGTGGTCCAGCTCATTTGTAAAAAGACCTTGGGGGAGCAGAGGGGAAGGAATTGTGCTTGAATTGTTCTTTATTGGAGCAAGCACTGGGCCACTGCCATTGAGGTGTTGTTCTAGGTCTCTGTGGCTGGCATTGAGTGTCTGCTTTGTGACAGCTGCTCTTCCTTCCCTTAAATGTACAACACATTTCCTTTCACATGGTTCAGTGGCTAATGTTTAAAGCACTTTGTGCTAGTGGTTAAAAAGAATAAGGAATGTGTGTATTAGGAAGTGGAGAAAGCTGCTCTGTGTTATGGGAAAGAAATAAAAAACACTTTTTACAACTACAGTTGAGGGTCCTGCCATAATTTTCTGCATGTGATTACTGATTGCTTAATATTTTTCTGTCAAAAAACTTTGTTAAGAAAATTATCTCAAAACAAATACTGTATGCATTATAAGAGAAAGAAGTTAGCCTTTCCGGTTTATTAAGTGGTAGACTACATTCCTTTAAACATTTTCTGCTACAATTTTACATTAAACTTAACATTACCTGGTAGAGCTGTAGGCCTCACCTGAAACTTAAATCAAAAAGTGTTCTGTTGCTGACAGGTCTGAAGGTAGGAGGAGACCCAAGTCCCATTTAAAAAATGAAGGGTAAAACACATGCTGATGATACTTTGTCTTAGTGACAGATTTCCAGTCAAAAGCCTTTACTCTTGCAGGTGATTTAGAACCAAGGTGTACTGCATTTTTGAGCCTGGCACTCAGTCCTTTATAAGCCATTTGGACAGAGTTCACAGTCAGTGCGAGTGGTGATGCTTATCTGTTGTGTTCTTAAGTTCAGGTGTCAGGGCATCTGAGGGAAAGTGCTTTTACAACTTAAAGCCAGAAGGTCAAATTTAATGAAATGTGGAGTCATAAAAGGTGCATATCTATGTCATAGGAAGCAAAGGTGATAAAAGGTGGGTTTTCAAGGAACGATTTCTTGCAACCCTCCTTGAAAGCAAAGGTAGTTTTTATCTCTTTCTGGCTGTTTTCTTCCTGCTCCTTTTGTTATTTTATGTTTCTCAAAATAACAGCAAGTACACGATCCTCTCTGGGCTGTTCTCTACAGTATTTCTGTCCTAGGAGTCTTTATTCTTTTAACCTTGAGTTGAAATTATAAGTTGCCAGGATAAACCAGTCTTGTACTTTGATAAAATAACGTGAGAGTGTACCAATAAATGACTCCTGAACAGAACACTGAAGAGAACATAAGTATATGCATCTCTTGATGGAAACAGAAAAGAGACACTAGCAGGAAAATGGGAAGGAGGAGCTGGCTTGTGAGAGAGAATATTTAGGATGGAAAGTTGAATGAATTTTTATCATCCTTAGATGCACAAAGTAACTGGTCATTCTAAAATGTTTCATTTCCTGCCTAAGTATCATTTCTCTGGACAGTTTATCAAGCAACTGCTCCTAGCTGTGGGAACATGCTTTTTGACACTTATGTAACAAAAATGGAGCAACAGCTGAACAATTCTTGGTACCTCTGAGTTGGGCTGAGCATTGGATCGAACATCATGATTAGACCTTCTGGAAAAAGTGTGTGTGTGCATGAAGTTTGCTTTGGTTTTGAACAGGCCCTACATCCAGCAGAGGTGGAGAGAAGTGTTAGAACAAAATGGAAACTGAAAGAAACCTAAGGCAAAAAATAGGTAAGTGATAATGAGGGGTGAGGCAACTGAGAGAAAAACAAACTAAATGGAAGCAGTGCTAGTGAAAAGAGACTAAAAGAAAAAAAGAAAGGTGCTAAGATACCATGATGAGTAAATGAAGAGAAAACAACATTTCTCAGGATGCACAACCTCTCTGTGAGAAAGAAAACTTCAAAAGCTTAGTAGAAATACTCAAGAGATGGGTGAGAGTGACAGCCTTGCACTCCTGTGCTGCAGGGTGAGGTGAGCACACCCAGGGCACTGCCAGGAGAGCCTGGTGCAGGAGGTGAGTGCCTGAACAGAGCTGACTGCCCTGGCACAGAGCTGTGGCTAATACAGTCAGTGTCAGTGGCAAAGTGATTTCCTTGCTCTACCCTTCCCTCCTTCTTGTTTCAGTTTTTGAGCACCGAGCCAAACTCTTTCTCAATCTCAGAGATGATTGATACCCTAACAAAGAGCAGGCTTTGTCCTGATAGTTGAACCTGTGGCATTGATTTAACCTTGATGGGACAGAGGAGCGTCACTATCGCTGCCTCTCTCCCAGGGAGGCAAGCAGTGTTTGTACTTCAGCCTTGTACAGGAACTTCAGCAGTCTAAATTGTCACTGGGACCCTGGGAACTCAGCTGGTAGTGGCTGCTTAGGGAATGCTCTGAATTGCTACATCCCTTCTTGCCAGGGGCATGTTCCATTCCTGCAGGTCTTCTCCAGTGTCTGAGCTGTGATGGTTGGTACAGCTTCAGGCCATCAGAGGCTCTGAAACTGGGATCCTCAGGCTAAAAGAAGAAATTGTAGAAAATCTCTTTATAGGAATTTGAAGTGCTAATGTTTTGAATAGGACTCGGAATTAAATTATTATGGAGCATTAAATATGCTGCCCTTTCAAAAGCAGTAATATCTGCCATGGTTTTCTTTAAAACTTCATTTTTGCAAACTCTGGCACTGGTCATACTTGTAAGAGAAGTGCCAGCTTGAACTAATTTTGCAATTGCAGAAAACTGGGATTTGAGAAATAAGAAAAGGAAGCATATAGTGGACTCCAGGAAGAAATCAGTGCATTCATTGCAGAAAAAAGAATACTGCAAAAATGGAACTTCTGTGTATAATTTAGTATTATTACATGTGCCTTTTGGATAGGTAGGATTGCCATTGCTTTGCAAATAATCATGCAGTGTTTCTTTGCAAAAGTTATCTTTTCATTTACACTGGCAGAGTGCTGCCAGGCCAGGAGCCATCAGTCTGAGCTTTGCTGTACAAGTCTGCCTTCTTTCTAGAGTATTCAACTTCTTGTGTACTTTTTAACCATTTAGATTATTTTTGTGAAGAAAGTATTTGCTGATGGTCAGAATTCTTAATCCTGTTTGAAATGTGTTAGGCCACAGTGATGAGGATCTTGCCATATACTTTGTAGTTTGCAAGGAGGTGATGGGTCCAAACATGTACAGGTAACTCCACAGCAATAGTTAAATATTGGCAATTTCTGTAGTGTTCTCTTTGTGATAACTGCTGACCATACACAGAGGCTGCCCCAAACTGCATGTGTCCTATGGCATACTGATGGCTCCATGATTTGGATGTTAGACTAAGAAAATACCCACAACCTATCTGGCAATTATTTTTGAATGTAAATAACAGAAGCATTTGCTCTGCTGTGCCAGATGAAACTCAAGGACAAAATATTTCCTCAAAAGAAGGCATTAAGTAACAGTAATGCAGTAGTAGTAATTTAGCTGCTCTTAGCTGTTTGTGACTAAAATCTGAAATGAAACAGAGCTCGTATCTTGGCAGTGTTGAGTCCTGTGTGCTTCTCTGATGAGTCTCTTGGGTTAGACTCTTAAGAAGTATTTACATGCCTAGAGATTTAGATAAGCACTTGGTGGGGTGTTCAAAAGCATCCAGGTCTCTAATACCTCTTGGCTTACTTAAGGAAATGTGGGAGTGTGTATATGCACATGTGCGTGTGTGTAAAAGCTGTTGATTAATTCTATTATTTTGAAGAAAAATCATATAAAATTCAACAGGAAATAGCATTCCAGCCACTGAGTTATTTCACAAATACAACTATGCTTGTATCTTTTTTCCTGTAATTTTCTTGTTTTATTCTTGTTTTTCACTATTTGCCTCTATTTGTTGAAGCAAAAACAAAAAAAAAGTTGTTAATCCTTGGGCCTTCTGATCTGCATGGAAAAAAATGTCCTTTGACACATCATATTGCAGAATTTAATGTTATCACTCAAAATTTGAAAACTTGAAACCATCTAGTCATATCTAGTTTAACATGGAAAATAGTTATAAACACTTTTCTACAGACTCTGTACAGTAAAATCTCTTGTGTAGATTGAACATTCATCTCCTAATTTTTGCGACAAAATCTGGAATTACATTCTCATAATAAATAAATTGTATTCCAATAATAAATAAATTGTGCAACTCACAATTTGTGTCCCATAAACATAACTTCCCCTTGTTTTGCCTGCTCAGAAATACAGATAGAATATTTTATTTAAGACTGCATTCCTCAGGGCAGATAGTGAAGGTCTGGGACTCTGGCATTCTCATTTCAAAGTTAACAGTTGTTTACTGTGTGGCCAAGGACAAGTCAGTTTAACCCAAATTCAAGCATTTAGTCTTGTAGTTCCTCCCCTGCATTAATGTTGGAGCTTGGATGTGTGGTTTCAGCCTGTAGGAATTTGTTCCCCATGTTTTCTGAAGCATCTAAAGGGCTAAAGAGTAGCTCTTGCTGAAAGCAGAAAGTCTGGAATCCAGACATGTGGAAAAGCAACATGGGTAGCATGGGCTTGCTTTTAATGAGACACTCGAGACCTTTGGAGTGTCACAGAAAGGGTAAAACTGTCCATTACATCGTGAGGATAAAATATTCTGAAATATGCTAAGACCTTTCAAAGGACATGCTTGCTTAGAGCAAGAGACAGCACCCTTCTCAATGTGCAGACTTTCTTTGTAAGTCTAGATTACACAGTCTGTATTTACACATACTTTGGCTGGATTTGGTTAATAAGGTTAATTTAAAAGGCTGTATGATTGTGTGCAGACTAGATCAGCTGGGTACAGGATTTTGAGTGTTGACTACGGAACATCAAGTGCCCAGCATTCCTGACCCTACTTAAAATTCTCTTTCTGGCATAGACTTACTTGTAGAACAACTTCAAGCGGTATCAGAGCTAGAATTCAAATTAATTAAAAAAAAAAAAACACCCAAGCCAAGCCATATCTAATTTTGTGCTTAATTCTTGCAAAAGATTACATCCAAGAAATACACTAGGAAGAGCACAGGAATCATATGTGGTAAGTTCTCAGATCACTGTCAAAGAAACGAGATTAATTTTTTTTTTAAACAGATGTAGCAAATGTCAAACTAATTAATAAATCTTTCACTAGGTGTTATTTACTTTCTTAAAATGCAGGACCATATCTGGCATATTGGCCTGTTTTTACAGATGACTAGTTGTTTAATGCCAGATACTTCATCTTCCCTAATCAATTGTAGACCTTTCCTGAGACCAAGAGGTGTTACTGTATCTTTTGCTGCTTTCTTGAGAGATGATGAGATTCTAAAGCACATGCACAGAATTTTTCAATCTCTCAAGACCTTTAATATACTTGGGTCTGTTTCCTTTTTGTTTTCTTTCTTTTTCTTGAAAAAGCAGGAATCAAAAGGTGTTACTGTATCTTTTGCTGCTTTCTTGAGAGATGATGAGATTCTAAAGCACATGCACAGAATTTTTCAATCTCTTAAGACCTTTAATATACTCGGGTCTGTTTCCTTTTTGTTTTCTTTCTTTTTCTTGAAAAAGCAGGAATCAAAAACTATTTGATGCATCCTGGAGTTCCTGTCAGCAGAAAGAATTGCAAAGATGCTGGGAACTGGGAGCTCTGGTCAGACACCCACTCATAGGCATTGTGTAGCAGATCTTTGTGTAAAACCCTCATTAGTGTGGTTAAAATGGCTCCCTTCTCCCTAGAAAAATTTCTGTTGTGATAATCTTCCCACATGGCAGAATCTTTTGTTTAGACTACGTGAAATCAGGCTGTTCGACAAATAACACTCTATTTTCTTATGTCTTTTTTTTTGGATTGTGTAAGTCCTTCCTCAAGAAAAGGCACAGTCCTCAACCAGTAACCTCATTTGTCATGTTCTTGGGCTTTGTGCCTTTTCCGTTTTCTTTGATGGGGTTTCCCAAGCAAAGGCTGTTAAGTTGATTAAATACATTGACACATACCCGGGTGTCTTCTGCAGTCCTTATTTATAGAAGTTGATCTAAGTTAGGAGAGTCCACACTAAATGGTACAGCACAACTGTTTATAAAAGAGTTGAAAGCAGCACCTTGTCTGCATAGGTGTGAGTATCTCACACAATCAGTGGAAAAGCAGAACCTCCAGCTGATGGGTTGGTGGGGGAATTTTGCATCTTGGATTGTGAGGTGTATCTGGATTGCCTGCTGAAACTCCTCCATCAGTGGGGAGTGCTGTCATCGCTCAGTCTCCCTAGGTGTACCAGTGCTTGTCAGGGCTTTCTTGATCCCAGAACACGTGGATTGCACTATTGGAGCTTCCTTTCTGAGCAGAACTAAGCTGCCACTTGTGAGCTTTTGCCAGAGCTGTGCTGTGGCACTCGACAGCTGCGGCTGTTCATGGATTCCACACGGGAGCTGCAGGCCTGATGCTCCCTGTGTCCATGGGCACTTCTCTCTGCAGGAGCACATGGGGAGCTTTGATGGACTGGGTCCATTCCTGTTGACTGTAGAGGTCTCAGCTGATTGCCTGGCTGGGCTTCTCTACACTTTGGGTCGTGCTCAGCTGTGAAGAGTTTGCTCCATGTGTAAACTGGAGCGAAGTAGATTGGATAATAATGCTTGGCATAGATCTGCACGGGACCTTTCAACAGTGAAGTGCTCAATGCTGAGCTCGTGTTCCCCTGGCAGCTCTCAGAACATCTCCACATGGGAAAGAGCTGTTTGGGGGTACCCTTGGATCCCCCTTCCCAGGCAAGCCGTGTCACAAACACCTTTCTCTTCTATTCCTCTCTAGGGGGCTTATCCTTGTGTAACTCTGTTCATCTGTCTTCCTAAAAATAATCTTCTGTGATCTTGTTGCTCCTGTTTGCCTGAGAAGTTACAAGTAATAAAGTAGTGGGTTCATAAATATTAGTGAGACAGGAATGTTCTTCATGAATATAAACACTGTGGCGGTACTCTCATGCATTTTTTTAACTTTGTTTGTGTGATTCAGAGATCTCTTGGTAGAAAAAGTATGTTTTCCTTCTTGGAAAACAGGCCCTTGAGATTGAGATTCCTGGTGTCCTTTAGATGGCCTGGGGGTTTTTCGGGTTTGTATTTTTTGGGGTTTTTTGTGTGTGTAAAGGAATTTCCTACCAGAAACTGGGCTTTGAAAAATGAGATGGGGCTCAGATTTTATATTTCGTAAGTTGTATGAAATTTTTAACATTAGAAAATATGTAAAAAAAAAAATTAATATTAATCTTGGTGTGTCTTTAAATGTAGCACGTTTTTCTACATATATTTTAAATCCTTCATATTTTACAAAAATAGTAATATTTTTGGTATTTTTGTTTTGTTGGCTGCAGGGACAAGATTTGCTACTGGGTCCATCAGAAATCCCTAAGGAAGTTGATATTGTGAGCATAGTCATGATTTGTCTTTGAAGTACAAGCATGTCCTACGGTTCTTTATGTTTCTACTTTAAATATCTGAGAATAGACATCTTCAGTGAAACATTAGGATGTGAATTCCTCTGGCCATGGATGTAGTTTTCTGGAGTTCTGGTTCAGCTGCTTGTTGTAGGTAGTGAAAGATGGGTGAATCATCCAATTTTATGAAGTATTTCTTTGTTTCCATGAATTTCTGTAGAGGTGTACTCTGCCATGGGTACTGACAGAATGCTGCTTGAATTTTGTATCCTCAATGTGATTATAATTTTTAATGTGTTCATGTCTCACATAAATTCCAATATGTTATTATGTTTTATAATTATGTATGAACCGTTACCAAAAGAGAAAGCTGCACTTTCTTAAATACCTTTGTACATGCATTGTTAAATTCAGAGATATTTTATAGCACTTATGCAGCCATGGGAGTAATAACAAGTATTTGACTTCTAGGGCACAGCTTCTTGCACACCATAATTTTGATTAAATAGCAGTAGAACCCAATTCAGCTGCTTGATTAATTTAAAAAAAAAAAAAACAAACCAGTTCCTGCTGCTGCTGTCAGAAATCATTTCTACCATTTCACCAAATGCTTTGGGGAAATCTGGGAAAGTTTAGTTGAAGAAAAAGTTACAAAATGCTTCATGTAAAGGTGATGACCCTCTGAGCTTGACACTGTGAGGTGCTGAGCACTCAGGGCTCCATCCAGAAAAGCACTTTAGCACCTACTGAGGATGAACTTAAATGATTTGCTGGGGGTGAGCCAGAGTACTCTGTATCTGTGTGACAGAAACATCTGCACTTTGTAGTAGACCCTCTATTTATTTTGGAGGGTAGAATAAATCTTTTTTCTTTGAAGTACATCAGAGCAAGAGAATTTTTGTTTCCTTTGAAAACACAAGGTACTGAGGTGACTCCAGAGTTCCTGCTTAACGTCTAAAATGAGGGATTTGTATTTTCTCCAAAGCATTAGGATAGAATGAGCTATTCAGCTCAATTAAAAGAAGAGGTCCAAGTACCAGTACACTTGCATAGTTTGGTTTTTTCTTTATTGTTGTATTTTAGGAGAAAATATCTATTTAGGTATATATTACCATTTTCATTTGCAGATGATTTTGTACCCAAGAGACAAGTACTGTGTTTCTTTAGTCTTTTGTTTAGATCTGAATTTGAGAATGTGCATCTTAGTTCAGTTCCTCAGCATGGGGCACTGCTTTTTCTTCTGAGCATCCAGACCTTTAGAAAATCTCTAGAAATCAATCACAGGGATGCCTAATAGCTGCCCAATCACCTAGTTAGTAAAGAAGAATATTTTATTCTTTTTTCAAGGAATATTTTTCTATCATGGTGGTAAGCTTTGTGCAGCTGGCTCTGCCAGTGTGCATTCCTTTAAATGTTTACTAAGTTGCAAGACATTAAACTGTGTTGTAGGTCAAGATCTTGGTGGTCTGCAATACATGAACTAGTGGTAACCTTTTTTTTTTTTTTTTTTTGAGTGTGGGAGATAGCAGTTTATATGAAATACAACAATCAGGAAAGAAGAAAAACAAGTAATACGCATAGCATTGTAGTAGAACTTGGAAGCACAAAACAGGGAATTACAGATATTTGAGGTTAAACTACTTTTGATCTAGAAAGGAGGCTGAAATCTTTGTCTCTAATCTGATAGAGCATACTGGAAGAGGACAAAGAAGAAAATCTCTCCCTCCCCTCAGGATTTGGATACTGCAAGGAGATTTGACTTTGTCCTGCCAGCCACCTTATTCTTCTCTTTGTTTATTACAGGCTTAAATAAGATCCTTGAGAAAGCTGTTAGGATTGTCACATTGCATTAAACCAAATCAAACACTTACATGGCTGCAGGGAAATCGCTGGAACTCTGGATGATTTATTAAGAGGAGCATAACTATTGTGTGTTAACCATACTGGAATGTAGTATTTTGTACTAAGTACTGTATTTAAAATGTATTTAATGCATTTGTGCAGTTTGGCCCAGTTCTGTTTCTATGGGAAATGTAGCCATGCAGTTACATTATTTCCTGGCTCTCTGTGTGTTAACTTTGGGATGAATCTATCTATTTTCCCAGTTGATTGCTTGCTTCCTTTTTAGAGAGAGAGGGAAATAAATTTAAAAGCTTTTCATAGCCTTGGCTTTTTTGTCAGAATAAAAAAAAATCTAGGTTTTGCCTCATGGGTTTGACAGTGTGCATATTTATGACAAATGTAGGAATTTTCTATCCATTAAAATTTCAACAGATAATTTCAGCAGCTAGTCCTTCAGAACAAAATAAATGCTGTAACTTGGTAAAGAGTCATTAAAAGCTCTTAAGCCTTTAATAGAATATGATACCTTTTGTTCAGCCTTTAAATAGCATGAGCTGATTTCCTGGCCAGGTATGTACAAGAGAGTTTTGCTGGCCAGCCACTTCTTTCAACAGTAGCTGAATA
Organism: Vidua macroura; assembly: GCF_024509145.1. Classification (NCBI taxonomy): domain Eukaryota; kingdom Metazoa; phylum Chordata; class Aves; order Passeriformes; family Viduidae; genus Vidua; species Vidua macroura. The sequence goes on from NC_071582.1 coordinate 12,938,346, forward strand.
ACAACAAAAGAACTGTGATGGTTCAATCCTAGTTAGAGTGTTGCAAAAGAAGGGCAAAACAAGTGAAACAGAAGGTCAGAGCATGTGTGCGAGTATTGGTGGAAGAATCCCACTGACTTGTATTATAAAATACCCAGTGGATATATTAAAAAAAAATAGGGTAATTGTTTTGAGAGTTTTATCAGCTCTCTGTAGATCTGGGATATTTTTGGCAGCTTCTTATATTCAGTAACCTTCTATAGTGGAATATGAAAACCTAGTGTAATTCAGTGGATATGCTGTACAAAACATTAGTAAGATATGGCATTTTTCTGAAGCTTGTTTGTATATAATCCATATAACAATGGGGAAATGTACTATTCTGTGCAATAGGGATAAATCTTAATATTTTTAACATAATTTTTCTGTATTTTTATTTTATATCTTGTGATGTTTTTAGTTTAGAGTTTCGGTGAGCTGTAGATTTTACTTTAAAGTATGGATAGCTCATGTGCTGTGTTCATGAAATCATAGAGTGGCAAGGGGCTGGAATGGACCTTAAAGATCATCCAGTCCCAAAAGCCCTGCCACGGACAGGGATACTTCCTCCTAGACCAGATTACTCAAGGCCTTCTCCAGGTTTAGAACTCTGCCAGGGTTGAGGCAATGCTTCATCATAACAAAGCACATCAAGCAGAAAATTATATTATCTGAAAAAAAAAAAATAGAATAACAAAGAAATATCCTGAGAAAAAGAATCTGAATATTAGATTTTTAGAAAAATCTTTTTCTCAGAGAATTTATTGGAATATAAATGCCTTATCAGATAAATATTTAGTCTTTTAAGACTGTAACGAAATTGCAGGTTGCATTTGGAATTGTAGCTGGATATACATAACTAAAACAGAAATCGTAATATCTGGAGGGGTTTCTTTCAAAGCCTATTTGTTTTATTGCACTTTTTTTATCATATAAAATTCTACATAAGCTCACCAGAGACTTTCAGATTGTTTATAATACAGCGTCATATTTAATTTTTCAATTTAAAAAAAACAGTAGGATCTAGCAAGAAGTAACAAACAAGGACCATTTGTGTACAAACTGCAATGTTTCTTCAGGCAAAAAGGTCTTATATAGAGCATCCAAGTTTTACCATTGAGGGTAGTTTGCTATCGTGTGTAACTTCAAATGAGAGGTGATAATACAAATGGCTGATTTGAAAGTATTTTCGTGTTCATAATTAAGCTTTGTTGCTTTTTTTCTTTCTCTCACTATAACTCTAACATATGTGATGGAGGGAGTTGAACAGACACCAGAGGGGAAGAAATCTTTCCTAATGCAGAGCTGTTCTCTGAGTGTAGGTTTTGATCCAGAGGAAGGCTAGTTATCTTCACCAGAAACAGGACTAATGAAAGGCTTTGGCTTCTGACCTGCAGTGGAGCAGTCAAGGGGTGCTGGCTTCCCTGGTGGGAGCTGGTTTTTTTCACAGACATGAATTGTGGTCCTGTCTAGTCAAACGGTGCTGAATCCATGTTGCCCAGGTTCTGAATTTGGAGGTGAAGGATTCTTCCTGTAGAAGAAATTCCAAGCTCCCTCGGAGTACATGCCTTGTGTGATGGCAGCAGTTCTGTCTTTGATGAGGTGGCTCGTAAAGCCTGATAGATATTGCCATGTACCTACACAGCCTCTCAGCTGGGCATCCTCTATTTATGTTCAAAGCATTTTGCAGCTTGATATAAAGCATGTAAATGATGCTCAGCAAATAGTCAGGGAACTAAAACTCAGCAGCTATCTCCTTTGTGCATCCATTTTCAATAATTAATTGGGTATCCTGTGACTTTTAATTGTGAGAAGGGTGATGCTAGTTTTACAACTCCTAAATTCAGTATGATCAGAACAAAAGCTTTTTTGTCCCTAAATGGGAGAGTAGTACAGCTATTCCCAATTATACTAATATGAAATAAGCTGTAGAGATGTAAAATTTAATTACAACCATTAGAACTTTATACCAGTTTTTACAGACTTTAAGGAATCATTCTTTATGGAGTGTCGTTTTTCAAAGGCTATTAGAGCTCAGGGTAAATACCATTGAAGAAGTGTGTCCTTGGGCTACAAATTGCAGTATCATTAATGTTTGCATAGAACTGGGAAAGCTTTTTAACAAAATTGTTTTTCTTATGATCAGTACTTTTTTCCCCAGGTGTAGGTGTGTATTAGGTTGTCTTCAGAGTCTGTATGAAACAGTGTCTGCAGATCCCATGGCTGGCTCTGAGGAGTTGCGTCCACAAGTCACTATGAAATAGTAAAGTAAAATAGATTTAGTAAAATCTAAACCACAAGTAAAATATATTTATATTTTTATTATTGATTACACTTTGACAGTCAAACAATCATGTTACTTCATTAGGTTTATTTTTCACCAGCATATAAATGGGTTATCTGTAATGGGACAGCTATGGGCTGCTACTGAATGTGGGTTTTGCAACTTAAGCCTGAGAAGGGTAATTCCCCCACTGTACTCAGCCTTTGAAAAGGGTTTTTGGAAATCACAGATCTCTTCCTTGCCTGCTGGAGACAAAAGACATGTGTGAGGCTGTGGAAAATGGCATTGATTATTTTTGGAATTAACAGTGAAAGGAGACAGAAACTGTTATTGTGGAGGAGCTGCAGAACTCCTGAGAGGAATTGTTGCTTTTCATGCAGCCTTGTCATGTACCTTTCTCTGTCTGCTCAAGGACTCAGACATTCCTGCAGAGACCAGGGCAGTGTCCTGCTCTGTGTGTAACCTCAGGTCACTCCTCTGCTGTCATGTCTTACAGCAGCAAGATGATGACCTACAGGAACTCACTGGTACTTGGGCTTTTCCATCTGTTTGTCTGCTTTTGTGTTTGTTCTGTCAGTGCTCTGGAAGAGAAATGATCCTGACAAGTGTGTGTGCTGCTTGGCATATTAAGCATGAAGATTGCGAGTGCTGCTGTAAAGCCAGTAGAAATAATTAGCTGTGCGTCTCTCTTTGAACTCATATTTTCCCTTAAGCAGGACTGCTCTCTGTGTGGTAGCAGTGATATTGATGCAAGGTCAGCCACTGCTGAGCTCCCAGCTCTGCTTTATCAGCTCCTTGCTGGTTTTTGGCAGGGCAGTGTCCTCCCCCCACACCTGTGCCGTGCAGGCAGTGACCGAGAACAGGGAACCATTGCACTGCTGAGAGCCCTGACCCATTTTCAGGTTATGCAAGTCCCCAAGGCCCTTCTAATTCAGTGAGATGAATTCTGTTTTAGAAGGCGCTGAGGACAAACAAAACACTTTACTGGGGACAGGTTTGGGGACCAGCAGCAGTCAGTGAGCTAGGCCTGGATTTCATATTATGCTGTTACAGTTTCAGTAATAAAAGCCAATTAAAACAGAGAACTGTTAGGTATTTTTGAAGGAATTTAATGTTGAATATGTGTTAAATCACTGTCGTAGTGGAGGGATGCTTTCAAAAGCTGTTTCACACTGGGTGAGGATCTGGCTTTCCTGGCCATGATTTACTCAGTGAGGACCACAGTCAGGTGTGACAGCCTGGAGATTTTAGACAAAAGTTGGTTAACTTTTAGCCTTTTCAGAAGGTTTACTGAAATAGATCTGAAACTGCTGCTTTGAGTTTTTGAAGGACACCTGGCATTCTTGTTTTGATCATAAAGGTGCTCAGTCTCACAGGTGAGTCACAGTGAAGCATTTTTCACGAGTCTGTTCCTTCCACAGAATTGCACACAACTCCAGCAGCAGGAATGGGAGTTACATCCCTGAACTGACTGGCACACAGGGCCAGAAGGCACTCAGAAGTACAAAGCTGCAGAGACACACTTGAAAAGGTTACTGTGGATTTACCTGCAGTCAGACTCTGGTCCCTGTGCTGAAATCTGCAGTGTAGGTCATGCCTGTGGAGTACAAACTCTTCAAGCATGAGAAACTATTTCTTTGTTTGCTTGTTCTAAACTTGTCTCTCTTGAAAGGAGGGCTTCATTTCTAAGACTGTTCAATTTTGTCCTGCATAGTTACCTCAAATGGATGCTGGCTATTTTCTGATCTGGAGTAAATTCCTGTAACTCTCAGGGTAACAAGTAAATTCCTGTAACAAGTCAATTCCTGTAATTAAATAGCACTACCTTTTTTTTGTGTATTAAATTTATCTTTTTACAGCTATTCAGTGAAAAAATAAGTGGAGCAGAAGGAACAAAATTAGATGAGGAATTTCAAGAGATGGAAAGGGTAAGAAAAGTCACATTATGTTTTTCAATATTAAGTTACTGCAGAATCAAAAATATTTCATGTTTCAAGTGGTTGAATGGTATTGTCGATTTACCTGGGGGAGGAAACCCTATAATGTGCTTCCAAACAGAAAGATAAAAGGATAAATGCAAATTTGTCCTTGAGCCTTGTCAGCTCAGCCAAGGGAGGAGAGACATCCACAAAGGCTGTTTGAGCAGAGGATCAGGCTCCACTGACACCTCTCAACAGTGAAGAGAAATTACTCCAAGAAGGGTGCAGAGCATCAGGAGGAGCCTTCCCCTGGCTGTGTGGGAGTTTAGAGAAGTCTGTGGTGTTAGTGAGGCTTTTCACAAAGCCTTTGCATCTGATAAAATTAATGATAAAAATCTGTCTACTTGGGCCATATTTTCTCCTGGTAAAAGATTATATCTTTTAGTTTAAATCCATGTTCTGAAATGTACATGAAATTGACATGTTTGCTATCCATGGATGAGTTGTGTTGCAAATCAAACAATGTTTGTGCCAGTTTCTGCTTTTACAATTGGTATGTGGGGTTTCTTTAATTGCCCTTGTCTTTCTGTGTATTTTTTAATGTTCATAGTAGACTTACTTTTCTTTTTCAGAAAATTGATGTTACTAATAAAGCTGTAACAGAGCTTCTGTCCAAATCCACAGAGTATCTTCAGCCAAATCCAGGTAGGATAGGAACAATAGGTGTTGGATTTTGATGAACATTGTTTTATTACTTGGAAATTAATTTTAGGTAAATAAAAGCTAATTAGTTCATCATTGTGAGGTTTCTGTGTGGAGTTCTGAAAAGTTCTTCTAAGCAAGAGGGAGAGGCTTTGGCTGTGTTTGTATCCTGCATTTGCTTTCTGCAGTATTTCGAATCAAGGCGCTCACAACCAGGACTATTCAAAGGAATGTGAGTGTTGTGAATATTTGCCTGGGAAATGACGCTTTTTTAGTTGGGAATAAAAACTAGTTTTATATGACCCATATTGTTGAATGGAATCTTATTTCAACTTTGAACTACGAGGTACTGACAATACAAAAATCACCAGTCTGAGATGAGCTTCGTGGCTTTGCTTGTGAAATAATTTATTGCTTTAAATAGTTTAAAAACCGATTTTATCAATCTTTAAATTTTTTTTCTTTTTCTATGTCCCTCTTAGCATACAGGGCCAAGCTGGGAATGCTGAACACTATGTCAAAGATCAGAGGACAAGTTAAAACCACAGGCTACCCCCAGACAGAGGGACTCCTGGGAGACTGCATGATACGGTATGGCAGAGAGCTGGGCGATGATTCTATGTTTGGTGAGTTGGTGCATCTCCTCTGCCAATATTTCAGCATAAAGTCCTTTGCAAAGTATTACTCACTGACATAACCTGTGTAGTTGGCCACTGCAGGTAAGAGGGAAGGTTAAATGCAGGCATCCAGGGGATGGTTGATACAGCTCAGAAGCAGAATGCTCCTGCACATTTGTCTGCCTCTGTTGCAGGTGGGTTTGGTAACACTGTTACTGATGCTGTCTGATCATCCTTATAATTAAGCATTTTAGTTCTTAGTTGACAAACCTAAATAATTTAGGATGATCCTTAAAGGCAGTTTAGTGTTTTAAGTTTTATATAAAGATGGCTCTAATCAATTTGAGAAGTAAACTAAAGGAAAAATTCTTGTAGAAAGAAATAAACAGTAACACTGGATGATTTTTTTTTTTTAGTAATGACCTATGTACAGTAGGGAGAAAAAAATTTTCCCCCTGATATCTGTTGGGGAAAAACAAAAACCCAAAATGTAATTCAGAGCAAAAATTTTCTAGTTCCAGTTTTGTATAGAGAACAAGCATAACTTGCATTATTTTCTTTTTTGCTCTTCAGGGGACTGCAGCAGATACAAAGATACCTATTTGAAATGTCTGTTTTAAAAGACAAATTTTCTGCTTTTACATATCTTGAGATATAAGAGCCTATTCTTTACCGCAGGTCTTGCACTATTGGATGCTGGTGAAAGCATGAAGCAAATGGCAGAAGTGAAGGACTCTCTTGATATTAATGTCAAACAAAATTTTATTGATCCTCTACAGTTATTGCAGGACAAAGATTTAAAAGAGATTGGGGTAAGTTTTCCAGGGTAGAGCTTCACTTAGCAATAATCAGAGTCAAATCAACCCTAGTTCCCTGAGATATTTTTACTGAAAGCAATAGGGTAAATAAATTTTGTTGTAATAGATTTTCTCTCCAGCAAAACAGTGACAAAATCTGCTTAGAATCAATGCCAGACTATTTCTCCCTTGTCTAACTTACTCAATTTGCTATATTGCTTGTACAGTCGGTACAAGCATAGTGAAGAGAAATATATTCTTTATTTTTCTGCTGTTTTATTTTAGTGAACATTTTTATTAATGTTTATGAACATGTGAGTGGGCTGTGATTTACTGCTATGATTATCCTATCTTACCATCTCTGTCAGCCTAAAGCTGTTTATAATGGAGAATGAATATAGCTGTTAAAAAAGGGCAAGCACAGAATGATCTGAATAGCATCATAAAATGTTGAAGTGTCATATGCCACTATAGGAAAAAATACAGGACACTAAGGAACACATTTTTAACCTTTAATGTTAAGTTTTTCAGTGTTTTTGTTTACAATGTGACAATTCAAAGAAATCCAGGCAGTCTTTGTCTGAGTTTGTTGATTTCAATGGGTTTGGGTAATAAGCAAGTTAAAACCCTGATGAAATGCAGAAATGAAAGTTATTTTATTTGTTTACACATAAATGAATGTGGAAAGCATAGCAAAAAGATAGCAGTAATGTCTGTGGCTGTCTCCTTTGAAGCATAGCTGTTTTCACTTGTGTTCTTCTGAGTTGATGAAAGGAAATTGTTTGATGTTAGTTTTAATGAGCATTTTGTACTGTCACTTTGAGTCCATTCTGTGAGTCCGTCAGTCCCAGGATTTTTGGCAACAGAAAAACTTGTGTAGATTTATCAGCTAGAAGTGTCAAGTTGATACCTAACAAGGACAGGAAGAATACAGGCTTTGTTGGAGCACTGCGTTATGAGGGGAATAGAGCCCTTTAACTTTTAGTTGTCATATTGCAGATAATTCAAGATGTAAAATTGAATTACATGTAGAATATGGTGACACACAAATATTTAAGTTGGATCCTGCTTCTCTCCACAGCTCAGAGAATCAGTACTGTTGCATATTTAGTGAAGTCCATGAGGTGGGTGTCTAAAATAGGCAAATCAAGGCTGCCAGTACCCCAAGTGCTACCAAAGGCCTCTTTATTTAAAATTTCATTCATTTATGTGGCCCTACACTTACCTGGTGCTGCCTTGGGTCAAAAGGATGGACTGTACAAGTCTCTGAGCCTTGTATTGCTTTGAGTCTGCATATATTTGCATCCATCACTGATATTTCCTGAGATCACAATGTGTTTGTTTGGGCATATCCCATTTGGTCCTTCTCATAAATGTTCTGTCTCTTTTAGCATCACTTGAAGAAACTGGAAGGGCGCCGCTTGGATTATGATTATAAAAAGAAGCGTTTTGGAAAGATACCGGATGAAGAAGTTAAACAAGCAGTAGAAAAATTTGAAGAGTCAAAGGAACTGGCTGAAAGAAGCATGTTCAATTTCTTAGAAAATGATGTAAGTCTGTGCTGCATCTTTGTTTGCTGCAGTACATCCTTAAGGGGCAAATGTGTGGGATTGGTTAAAGCCAGTCCCATGCTTGACAGGAGGTAAGGTCTGAAAGCAGAAACTCTACCTCTTCACACTTTTAAATCCCCTGTCAGAGATGAACATAATGCACAGCAGAGAATGGGATAACTCAGGAATTTCTTTTGGAGACAAGATGGCCACAGAGTAGCCAAGCAGGACTAGGTGAGAGCAAAATGCAGTTTGGTCAGTGAGAGGGTGAAGGTTGGGAAATAGGTGTAGTCGAGACCTGCTGCTGAAAATATAAGCAAGGGCATGTACTCTCTGAGGTTTCTGAATTTTAGCTCACTTACAGTCAAAACTTCCCTGCTGGTGTGGAGTCTCTGAATGATTTTACCTCGGAAAATCATTACTATTACTCTTTGGCTCTGCAAAGTCCATAGAGTGAGTCTGTGGCTTGAGCTCAGATATGTGGACTTTGGCTCAGAGTCCAAGTCCATCATGAAATTATGTCTAAATAAGGAGCAGCTGTGGCCAGTCAGGATAATCCTCTCTTCTGTCCGCACACAGAGGAATAGCGGGTTGTGCTTTCTCCTGTGTAATCATGGAAATGTAAGAAAAGAGAGCTGGACCTATTTGGGTCTATTCCACAGTTTTGTCTTCTCCTGTAGATGCAGCATCACAGAAAAGACACAAAGTAAAAAGTGTGCTGTCTTCTGTGAGCAAACTACAACAGTGGGGAGCTGTGAAGTGGGAAGATTTAACTGCAAGCAACTTGTCTCTCTATGCACACCCAGTTATAAACCAGCCTGTAGCTCCTGAACTGTTTGTAAGTGGGACACATTTGTTACAGCAGTGTATAGTCTAAGGCAGTTATACCTCTTGCTGTTTTACCAGTGTAAGTTAATGAGGGCAGCAAAAGCTGGAAGATGCTCTTACCAGCAATTTCAGCACTGTTCCACTGTTGGCTCTACCAGTTGCCTGGTTGCAGTGGATGTGTGTTTAGTAATTCTGTCTTGCATGGGCAGCTGAGAAGTGTTTCAGGTACTGTTTATCATTAGTCAGAGCACCAAACTAAAGATAAAAGCGTGCAGGAATTCAACTGGTTTAGCTCAGCCGCTAGAAAACAGATGAATTATGCATTCTAGTGTAAGTAATTCTGCCTTTGGGAGAGGGTGAACTGGATATCCTTCTGAAGTTTTTTTTGGTACCCATTTCCTGTTTTTTCTGTTTAAATAAAACTGTGCTTTTCCCCTTCCAGACCCAGTCTGTCTGTCCTCCCAAAACTTCTCATTACAGCCTTGTTGTCTAGCCCCAAATGGTCTCACTGTGTTTGTGGAGATCTTAACTTTGCAATCACTTCCTTCTGATCCTTTCCAGTTCCCCACGTCTCCCTCTCTTGGTCTTCTTGCCCTGAAGTCTGTTCTCTGAGCTCTGGTTCCCAGCCATCTTGCCAGGTGCCTTTCCCAGGCTCAATCCTGATCCCCACCTTTCTCAGGTTTTTGCACAGCCAGCTCCAGACCTCCCACATTGACACTGTTGCATGCACTTCTTATCAGATCCATTCCCACACAGCCAGTCCCAGGTTCATCTTCCTAAGCAGCTTTTAGTCTTTAAGTTTCTCTGGCTCTTTCCCAGTCTCTCTTTCTCTTCTCCTAATCCACAGCTCCATATTTCTCCGAGCTCTTAGTTGTCTTGTTTGGACAGTCCTTTATTCTCTGACCACGCATCCAGACCCCAGGCACTTTGTGTGTTGTCCTCAGCTGTTTATATTACTCTCTTCTGACTGTGGTGGGATTGTCTCAGCTGATGGTTTGGTTCTTTGCATTTCATTTCTTTGTGCTGTGTGACAGTGTTTGGCTCTCTTGTAGTCCTGGCAGAATTTTTAATGATCTTTTTAGCTGAGTAAAAGCAGACAAAGTATAACACAAAACTGCCATGGGTCCATAAAACATTTGTAGAAAGTTTACTCAGATATTTTCTTATGATCCAATGTCTGAAGACATCATGATGGAATGGAAAGATGTCAGACTTCTTGGGGTCTGGCTTCTTAATGTTGTCTTGAATAAGACAAATATATGTTACTGCTCCATACCCCATACAGCTTGAACTTTTCAGCTTGTGTTAGGGGAATGAGATTATTTGTTACTTCATGAATAAAAATATTTTTTCTTTCTTTCTTTCTCCTTCACATTCTCCCTTTCCTCATCATTCATATTTTTGAATGATTGGCTAATATGTTTTAAATCCAAGTAGATAAATCATTTTTCATTTATCAGTTTATAAATGCTGCCATCTAGTGAGGTAAATCCAGATCATTTCAGAACTGCACTTTGTAAACATTGATAATAAACACTAATGGGTCTGAGTCATCAGAGCTGTCACAGGGTAATTTCTCCCAACATTGATCAGAAAAGCTCCACTTTCACCTGCTGAGGGGTCATGTCCTATTAAATGGTTTGTGCTTGGGTGTTGACAGACAGCTGGCTTGGAAGTTGAAAGCAGAAGGGATTTGCACATTGTGAAAGGAAATGACTCAAGGACCCAGCCCTGAGTTAGTGAACTGAAGTTACACCTCAGTTTTTTCAGTTTCCAACTGGCAATTTCTTTGATAGAATCACATGTGCTCTTTTTCAATAACCTCTACAAGGTACTGTGGTCTTTTGAGATACCAGCTCTGTTTTTAATGATCTATTTGTTTATCCTTCTGCTGAATGTACTGCAGAGCCCTTACAACTATTTTCCTCTGTCTTTCAGGTAGAACAAGTCAGCCAGTTGGCCGTGTTTGTAGAAGCAGCACTAGATTACCATAAACAATCCACAGAAATTTTGGAGGACCTGCAGAGCAAGCTGCAAAACCGGTAAGACAGAACCCCTCAGAAAATGCTGAACCTCTTTTGCAGCCGAGGTTCAACGTTGGAAAGTCACTGAAGCAAGAGATCTTGTTAGCACCACCTCCCAGATGCACATTTGCTGTGCTTTGTGCCAGACTGAGCTCCATGGCTTTAAACCCCTGCCACCTGGCAGCTTCTTGCTGTGCTGGGAGACTTTAATGTAACACAGGATCTGCCCAGGGAGCTCTGAGTGTGTGCAGTCTCTCCCATTTGTGGTGGTTAATGGGGACAGCCTCCCTTTGTTTAGAGGTTTATTTCAACTTGCATACTTTGAGTTGTGTTTTGGAGGATTTGCTTGGAAGTTGGCCTGTTTTTATTGAGATTGAGGGATATAACAAATTTCTACAGCACAGTAAGGAGCCAGCCAGCTGGCCAGGAACAGAGCTGTGCTTAACACACATGTGAAAGACCCAGGTACTTTTTGTCAGCCTAAGGAAAGGGAGGAGTGCTGCTGTCACTGAGTCACTAAAGAACCAGAGCCCTGAGTGACTCTCTGGTGTAGGCAGGGTCAGGAGAACTGCTTGGGGCTTGCAGCTCAGGGTGGCTGTGGGGGCTGTGAGCATTGCCATGAGGGCAGCTGTGTCTGCAGACACCCTGTGCCATCCCAGCTGGAGGGGCCAGGGGGACAAGGAGCTCTTAGCTGGGGCACACACAGCAAGAGGTACTAGACAGTTTTGCTGGTGAAATGGTTTTTTCCTGTATTCCCTAATAAAAAGGCCATGTGTGAGATGCAGTCCCTGGGCCTCTGTCCTGGATGTGTTTCTCCATATGTCATTTGTAGCTGAGCTCCTTTCTTTCTGCAACTTGTGCTGAACTCAGTGGCAGCTGTGGGTGCTCATCACTTCTCAAACTCAGGCTGTTAAGCTTTATGCCTTTGTCAGCAGGACCCAAAGTATTAAATAAATTAGGGATTTGTTGAAATTCAGGTATTGCATGAGAATTGAGCAGCTTTTAGTAAAAACACACACTCCCCACAAAACAAACCAACCAACCAAAAAACCCAACACCATAAAACCAAAACCCAAACCAACCAAAAGAAGCCTAAAACCAGAACCAACACAAGATTTTCTTACTTCACCTTTCAAACAGCAGAGCACTTAACCTGAGCTTAACTTCTCTAAGTGTTTCTTCCTTCTTTCTTCCTAAGTAAATCTCTTGCTGCTCTTCTCTGTGTTACAGAATAAATGTAGCATCTAGTCGGCCTAAGCGTGAATTTAAGCCAAAGCCTGTAATAACTACAACTCTGGAAATTGGTGATAATCAGCAGCACAATGGGATTGCCTATAGTTCTTCCATAAAATCATCAGGTGAGTCTGTCATCACAGAATTAATGTGTCTCTAGATGTTTTGCCAGACTGTTGCTTGAGATATTTCTTGTATCATGAGAACAATGGATCCATCAGGCGTCAGTATCTGTGCATCTGACTCCAGATTGTTTCCCACATTTCAAAACAGAACTGTGAATCAGGGTTCCTCTCAACAGACTCTTATCCATCTGAAATTTAGGTGTGGCATTCTCCTTGGTCTTTTAGGTCTCTGAATTGCCACTGAGGATGGGAGGAGAGAGAGGGAGAGGCACTTGCAGAAAACAGTTCATTTCTTGCAATGACAGATGCCTACAGTGGGTGTGTTTGATCACAGTCTGGAGTATCTCCAGGTGCTATTTTTTCTCTGCAGTCTCAGAGCATAAATGATCTGTTCAGGATCTCAAATATTAGCAATGTAAAATCCAGAGAGATGACTCCCACCCTTCTGGTTTTAAGATCTTCTAACTTTACTGTCCCCTAAATTATGTACCAAAGTATGAACTGAAGTCCTTTAGGTACCTGGTGGTGGGGGCTTAGGACCCTTTCCTTTGATAAGACCCTGATTTCACAAAAAAAGACAACTTTTGAAAGTTGTGTGAATAGTTATAATCAGTAATGTTACACATTGAAATAGCTTTTCCTCATCTCATGAATAAAATTTTGTCCTATCTCCTTAATAACTACATTGTATGATGAGATGAGCCCATTAAAAAAAACAAACCAATAAAAACCCCAAACAAAACCCAAATGACAATATGCAAAGAAATGAGAATTAAAAAGCCTGAGAATTTTCTATAGACATTATTTGAAAGGAAAATAGAGAAGTAGTAAGCCAAAGGTTCCTTTCTCTACTTGGCATGGCATCCAGGATCTTCTCCTGAAGGTTTGTTGGTTTGGTTTTTTTTATTTCCTGACTGTCCAATTTCTTCTTCCCTCCAGTCTTGTTCCTTTTTAAAGGTTGTTGGGAGAGAAATAAGAGAACTAAAAGTGAAAGAATAAAGCTTGGAGCTGTAACTTCATGCTCCTTCTAATGTCTCTTTAATTTTCTTGCACTGTGCTACAAGAGGAAACCATTATGCAATGCACACTGAAGGGGATTTGCAGCAGTTTGGCAGCATAAATCCACCCAGCGAGATCTGATTCCTCAATTTGTTTGAAGCTCCTTGTGCTGCCTGAATGCTGAGTTTTTGTGTTGCTGTAAATTGTGGGATGGAGGGAGACAACCCCCTCTGTGCATTATCTCAGGTTCCTAAGACCTGTGATACAAAGACATATTTCATGCAAAGTACTGGAGGTGTTTGCAGGGATCTGTAACTTCCCTTGTATTTTCACAGCACATCTGGATGAAAGTAGCAAAAACATAGCAACTTTATTAAAAATCACCATAAAATTTTTTGGCAATATCAACTACTTACCAAGTTATATAGGATTTTTTTTTTTTTTTGCCTGTTTTGCATGTGCAGGAGAGAAAGGAGATTCAGATTCAGCATCTGTATATAAGCTAGTGTGTCAAACTGCATTACAGTGGTTTATCATTGCCATCCAGCAGTTGTTCCAAGATGTCCTTTAAGGATAATCAATCCTGCCTTTGGGAGAAAGACAGATGATGACTTCTCCAGGTTGTTTCCAGCGCACTTAGTTAAAGAAAAATCTCAGTTTTAATGAGCTGAAATTCAGTGAAAACTGGAAAATAAATGACCTCTGATCACTAAGACAGGGAAGGAGTGAGGCACTTCCATTCACTGACTCCATCCATGGGTTGTTGCACCGACTGTTTGCATATCACTGAATGAGGAGTTGTCATTCCTTCACTTGCTTAGTGCTGTCAGAATGGAATGAAATAAAACCACCATAAAAGAGGAGATATAGGATATATGAGATAATTGTTGCCATACTTATCTGCTAATAACATTAGAAAGACCATGTATGCTGGTTTTTTCCTCCTGAAGAAGCTGTGGATGCTGTGCTTACCTCCCCAGCAGGTACAAATCGTCACTGAAATATCTGTTCATTCTCTTTTGTTTTCCTATTCCTACTCAAACGTTGTGTATGGAGTTCTGTGAACTGCAGTGGGCTCAATATGCCCTGCTTATAAATGGGAAAACCTTTCTGTCCCTTTTTAAAATTGGAATCATGAAACAGATAAGATTTTTTTATGATCTGTGATTTAGAAATGAGAACCAGGCAGTTCTAAGCAAAACTAATAAATGTCTTAAAGTCTCCATGAGATGGGGAAATAGTTTCCTAAACAAAAAGAAGGTGATTACAACGCTGGCCTCCCCATCCTACTCAAACAAGTCCTTCCATGATTCATTTTCCCCACTTCCATATTGATAGGATGTTCCATATACTATCAAAATGCACATCTTTAATTTCTCTGATACTGTCCCTCAGGGTAAGTAGTGTCTTGGTATTCAGCAAAGCCATGTAGATCTGCAGGGCAGTTCAGAGTGATGTGACACATCCAGCACAGCTGCCATGGTACAGTTCTGAGCATGGAAATGACTTTTCCCATGTTCCACATTAGTTTTTCAACTATAAGCTTATTGGAGCAGAAATACTGTTTTCCTATGTATAGTCTCTTAACATGTGAGGATTATTTACTACTTATGACTTGCACACTTTTGCAGGGCTAGATTCACATAAACTTAATTTTTATGTTGCTGTGAGTTATTTGGCTGCTTTGAGTAAATGCAGATAAAAAAATCTCTAGTTCTAATTCATTGTTATCCTCATTAATGAGCTGCAGCTGTGAGCATCATCTGGCTCATTTTAGAGCTCTTTAATTGCTGTATTACATCATGCCTTTCACTCAGTTTGTTTATCAAGTTTGACTATGATATGAAATATATGGATCTGGTTGCCACATGCTGGAATTTAACATAAGCATCTAAGTGTTTATTCACTTCAGCTATGAGGGAGACTGGGATTAATTATTTTAGCAAGATGCCAGTTTGTGATTATAAAAGTACAGTGTTGCTACCTGATGTATACAGCATGGTGTAGAAGGCAGAGTAGATGCAAGTACAGGTAGTAAGACCCTCCCATAGGGGACAACAAACAAAAAAACCAAACCTTCATTGAAAGGCATTTTGGTTTCATCCTATAGCACTCCAGGAATCACAGACAGCTTCTTGCTTACCCTGATTTTGTGCTGTCCAGATCTGAGTGGTCTGGAAATTAATGACCGTTCTTTTTTAACTGTGACAGGGATGTAAACTGGAGAAATTAAAGAGGTGCATATGGAGTTGCAAATTAACATAAACCCTATTGGCAGAAATAGAAGAGTGCAATTTATTTAGTTGAAACCTCTGCAACATTTGTGCAAGTCGACAGCAAAAGGCTGGAGTGGTGCCAGCAGTTCTGTGATGTTAAGCAGTGTGTGTTGCAGAGTGTCAGGCAGTGCTGCCTGCTTACCTTTGTCAGGGAAGCTTTGTCTCACTGGATTATACAGTAGCAGCAGCTGCCTGACTCTAATGAAGACTTTGACTGATCCTACAGCCTGGAGTGAAACTAGTTGTGCTGTCTGTGGCCATTATTTAAAAACCTTTCCAGGCTGCCAGACGTTTCTTTGCAGTTCTTTGGAGCTTAAAATGAACCAAATGTGGTCCATCTCTGATCAGGTAGCTCACTGTCAGGAATTAACTGGCCTGCAGTAACAAATTAGCCCCGTTGGAGCAGCCGGTGAAGGTGAGGAATGCTGTCAATTACTGCAATCACCACCTTCTGCTGCTGACAGCTCCAGAGAGCTGGTACCTTGGCAAAAGCTGAAAATAACTCAGCTATTTTTAAACACAATCAGTCCATTTTTGGTTTTAAACATAAGTCCATTTTTGCTGGGCAACTGGCTCATCATCTCTTTCTGCATGGAGTCCTTCAGCAAATATATGACAAACAAGCTTTCAGCTGTACCAATGTATTAGAGTAGCTCTAATTTAGTTGCTTCTTGTAGTACTTTGTCACTACCCTGAGCCTTCCAGAGGATGAGCCTGGCATCATAACAGTGCTGCTCTGGGAAGGTTTGCTTAGTCTCTGTTGGCACTTCTCTTCCATTGTTATAAATAAAAGCTCTCTTCTGTTGCTATCAAGGGTAAAATATACCCACGAAAGAGAAAAGCAATTCCTACTTTCCAGTTTTAACACCAGATATCGCCCCCAATTGTATTATTGTCAATTAAAAAGATGCTTTCACCTGTCTGTTTTCTCTGAGTGATCACCACTGGCTCTTAGCTGGTTTCCTTTAGAGACTTCTCTTAATTCCTTTACCTAGAAAATGCCCAAGCAGTTACTCTTTAATAGTTTCTTATGTGTTACCATGATTAACAGGTTAAAATGCATTTTTGCCATTTTAGCTGTTACATCTGTATTGCATTACCAGTTGCATGCAGGTTTACCCAGTAAAAAAGGATAGCTGGGAGACTCAAGACTGGAATATTTGAGTATTGCTGCAATGTTCCCAGTAAGACAACCTGAATAATTTAAATATAAGTACTAGTGTTTTAGAGGTGTCATGTCCTTTACAAGGCAGCAGAATTAAGTCTTTTCTCCTATTCTTCATTTTTAAATGTATTTCAAATTACCAGACTTTTACTTGGATACATTACATATGTTGTTAAAAAATCTGTTATGGCTGAACTACAGTTGAACCATGGACTAGTCCTTGACCACAGAGTTGAGCTTTACAATTTGAACATAATTATTCTAATAAAATGTATTCTAATTATTCATAAATATGAATATTACATATATATTGGTACCACCAATCCAAGCTAATTAGTACTCCTCCATAAGAATATCTTTAAAAGAGGTATTTACTGCATTAACAAGTTAACAAGGTTAACTTTTTTTTTAATGCTTAAGGGTGATTTGAAATGAAGATCTTTTTAGGATAAACATTGCAAATCATGAGAACAGCCAGATACTGTATCAGAAAACAGTTTTTCATCCCTAAAGTAATTTGACAGGTGAGGTGCCTTTGTTCCTACCATAGCCTTTGCCTTAGCTCAGATGGAGGATGTGTAAAATAAAGGACTGGAGCACACGAGCTCAGGGAGCAGTAACCCAGAACTATCACTGCTCAGGTGAGGGTGGAACCTCACTCGTGCCATGGCATGTGTGCTGTGAAAATCCAGGGGTCTGCCTCAGGCTGCAGGGCTGTGTTTGTGGGACAGACCAGGAGCCCCTGCCCCCTGGTAGGTGCTCCCACACGATCAGTGTGCTGCAGTGCCATTTGTTTAAAGGCTTTCTTGTCATTTCCCCTGTTGACTTTTCTGCTTCCTCAACTCCTGCCCTTCCGATTCCTCTGGCAGCTGCTCCACGGAGAGCACATGGCTTTTGACAACTGATTACTCAAACCCTCAGCTGGAGATAAACATCCTTTTGAGAGGGAAGGCAACTAGGAATGAAAGAGGAGTAGCATCTGAACTTAAGGAACAATTATGCTTTCAACTTATATCACTAATCTCGTATTTTATA
This sequence comes from Vidua macroura, assembly GCF_024509145.1. Lineage (NCBI taxonomy): Eukaryota > Metazoa > Chordata > Aves > Passeriformes > Viduidae > Vidua > Vidua macroura. The sequence continues at coordinate 12,955,918 of NC_071582.1, forward strand.
TGTAGAAACACCAGATGTTAATGAATAAAAGCAATGGAAAAGCTGTTGCTGACAGCAGGGCTACATTTTTGACCCCTTGCTTTGTGCTTAGTGGCTGGTGGGATGCTGTGAAGCTCAATTAATGTGGTTGTTTTTTCTGTCACTGGGGCAGGTTCTTCAGTGCACATGGATCAGCCTTGCTGCCAAGCTCTCTATGACTTTGAGCCAGAAAATGAAGGCGAGCTTGGATTTAAGGAAGGGGACATCATAACTTTGACCAATCAGATTGATGAGAATTGGTATGAGGGGATGTTAAATGGAGAGTCTGGCTTCTTCCCCATTAATTATGTTGAAGTGATAGTTCCCTTGCCTCAGTGATTGTGTCATTCGAGCTGTGAACATGATTTCATGACTGAAATGGATTCACAAATGTTCTGTCAGTGTGGCATTCTGTGAAAGCCTTGCTATTTGACTGACTTACTGACTTTTGTATGCGTCTTTTTAAAATGTATTTATTTTATATTCAAAAAAATTTCACCTTCCCTGATTTGTCAACCTGCAAAAAAACCCATACCCAGTTTTTTTGCTTTGTGCCTTGAAGATCACTGTATGAAGTGTTTACTGGTAGCTCACTGTTGCTCCAAAAATGCATTTCCTTGCTATTATTGTACGTGGGGGTTTTTTTTATCTTTGGCTGCAATGATTTTACTATTGAAAACCATTTTAAAAAATACTGTTAGTGAAGCTAACTGTAACCAGTTCCTAAGTTACTGATGTCCTTGAGCTGTTTTCATCTATCACACCATAATTTATTGTGAACAAGTTAATTCATCTTTTGCATTGTATGTTGACAAAAGGCAAAGTGGTTGTTGTCAATATTAAGATGATGTTGTACTAAGTACAAGTTCTCAGCATTGAAAGTTGGTATAATTTACTGACCAAACTGAATAAATATTTCTGTGGGACAAGAAAAGTGGTTGCTGCTTCTGTACTGATGGTTCTGGCACTTGTTTGAGCAGGAATCCACTTCTGCTGAACAGATCAGCTTTCAGTGACAAAACCAATGCATGAATAAAGAAAGTATTAGTTTTATGACACCACTGCACTGTAATTTTAATAATCTTGCTACTTCTCTGTTGACTGTTTAGCATTTATGTCTGTTAAGATCTTTTTCTAGCAGAAGGAAAAGAGAGAAGTTCCTTGGAACTAAGTACAAACTGCTCCCAGTTCCATAGGATTTGTATAGAGCTCCAGTGAGAGAAAGGGGTGAGTAGCACTGGTGCCTACTGCACACAAATGAGAAGTTAATACATTTCTCTTTCTTATATTTAGTTGAAAGGGATGGAAAGGAGGAGAAAGAGAATAGGCAGTGATGGAAAGACATGTAATAACTAAAACTATAACAAAAGCCTCAAAATTAAGGAAGAAGTCTGGCATCAGAAGTACTTACCTAAATGCAGATAGAATCACTTTGTTTTTGTCCATCTCCTGCTTTGCTTAGTAATGTAGTAGTGACCAAACAAAGTGAGTAGCCCTAGAGGAAGATGTAGTTTTTTGTCAGTTGCTCTCCATACAAGACAGATTTATGAGAAGAGGGCTGAATTCTTTACAGGGAAGCTGTCTACTGAAGATTCCTCTTCAGCTCATAGCAGTTCAGCTCTAGTTGAAGTAAGTGGTAAACAGGAGAGCAGAGTGCATTGCCTAAGCTTCCTTCACTCTGCAGTCCCAAAAATCACCAGTTTTATTACTTCAAAATGTTTTGAACCACTCAACAGAAATCATTGAACAAACAGACCTTTATTATTTAATCTGCAAATATTTAAATCCAAGACTGCTTTTATATACATGAAAAATATCTTTAATAGTTAAAAAGTTATAAGAAATAAAGATAAATACAGCAAAGTTAGAGCAGCATCTATTTCTATTGTTTGAGATGGAACAAGAATTTGGATCTGCTAAAATCCAAGTCTTAAACCAGCATCTACTCTTGATGTCTCAAAATTAGAATTTTTAAATAATGTAAGAGTTTAAGTTAGCATAAGAAAACCTCACTTTAGCACCTGCATCCTAACACAAAGCAGGTCTTGAATTTGCAACTGAGCACTTTGGCAAGGTAAAAGATGGTGAAAACACTACTCCAGCATTGAGAGAAATCTGCAGGCTCAGCTGCTCTCCTCCCCTCCTGCTTTCAGGTGGAAGTTTACTTCATGTGGCTCAAAGCCCTTCCTTTCCCCCAGGGCCAGCAGGGGAGCAGTTTGGAGGAGAGACAGAGTGACTGCAGTGCCCTCGAGGCTGACTGTTCCCTCCTGAGGGTTACAGGACAGCATTCCATGGAGCACAGAGCTACCAGAGTGACAGGGAGCTGCACACTGGCCCATAACCAGTTTTCAGGCTGCAGCCTGAATGGAGATTAGAGATAAGGGCTCCAAGAGCAGTGACTTTGTTGTGTTTTTCACTACAGTTAGGGCTTTCTAGTTTTGATTTTTGACTTAGCATATTTTTCTCTCTAGCCCCTTAGAAAGCTGTTGGGACCAAACAAACAGTGCCAGCAGCACAGGTCACAGTATCTGCTCTGTCTGAATGAGATGCTTTTTCACATTTTCAGGATACATTTGTCTAAGTTAAGGCTGGCACAGCTCTGCTGTGATACACTGTACCTAGGAATATACAATATTGAAATAGGGACTTCCAGGTGCTAGACTATAGAAACAGTACACTTAATAACAGGCAGGAATATTTTTGACAATTTGCTTTTAATTCTGAAGTGCTTCAACTCTAGGAACTGATCCAGACCAGTTTTATGTATCTCTGCATCAGGCTCTGAGCAGGAAACATTTCAGACCACTCATCACTCTTCAGGACAGTGTTTTACCGCAGACTTGCTCAAGGTGCAAGGGTGTGATCAGTCACATGTTTCCCGCTCAGGCTGGAAAGAGAAATTACCTTTGGAGAACTCCATGTCAGAATATTGAGAAAGTTGAGGCAGCCTCATGTTCATTGTCAAGTATTTAACATCCTTCTAGGGCACATGTTTAGAAGCTTTGTAAACTCTGTACCCTTCTCTGTTTCAGCAGGTCACAGAAACCAGATCCTTGCATAAAAGTAAAAAACTTCACATGGAGCTTGTATTCTACTTTGTATCAGTGAATCCAAGGCCAGGGTCCAGTACCAGAAGGGAGGAAATTCCATCGTGTTATGGACAGTGCTTCTCACAAAGACATCAGATGAAATATGTGAGTTCCAAATTCCAGATATGACAGAAGATAGCAACATAGATACAGTCTGTGTCACCTGGGACTGAGAGATGTTTTCAGATGATTGTCCACATTACATGACAGAACAGCTGGGATCTTCATTTTGCTGCAGAGAGAAAACATTAGGCTGATTACTTTGTGTACAAACTTAGTATTCCTTGCTGGTTACCTACTTGATCCTCATATAGGGTTTTTAGCACTTTGTAGATTTTGTTACTTATTAATAAAGCAAAGCAGAAGAGGCAGTACATGAACTGAGCTACACAAGTCTTAAATCCATGCAATACACAACTCTGTGCCTTCCTTAATGAAAGGCTGTCAAACTGCCCGTCACTACCTCTCTTCCCAATCATCAGAACCTACGTGACGTGCAGATACATGCTGCTCTTGTTAGGATGGTAAAAGCAGAAGCAAAACATGGCAACACTGCCTTCCTTTAAAGCACAGCATGCATTCTTCCCATTATTTTACTGTGTGCAACCAGTGAACTTCTGTTTACTAAGCAGCCATTTCTGTACTACCAAGGCAGCAGAAACATATAGGTACTAATGTCAAAAGTTTGACAGGAATTCAGCAAACAGGAATGACATTAAAATTTGATTGGAAGTATTAGAATTGATTCTTACCATAAATGGCACACAACTGTATTGTAAAGTTGCTGATAAAACAGATTAGAAGTGTAAGGAAAAAAGTTACTTTTGCTTTCTATCACTTATTGTTAAACAAGTGATATAAGTAAATTCAAAAAATGCCTTTTAAAATAAAAAGAAGCCATCCTTGAGGAGAGGCTCTACTGAGTATGAAAAGAAGCTTGCATCACTAAGAGCCCAAAGGGCAGAACAGCATTATAGACCTTCTCAATAGCCTATTTAACAGGGCCTCACCATCCTTCATTGAGACTGAAAATATTACAAGAACGTGCATGCAAGTCAGGAGATTGATTAACATCCTTTAAGCCAAATGGTATTGTAGTAACAGATATATACCCAGATTTTCTGTTTGAAAGGACAAAAAAACCAAAATAAAAAACCCACAGGCAGTAACTGCCTGTTTAGGTACAATTTTTTTTAGAAAGACAGTAGTAAGGTACTTTTAAGTTAGTTTTCAGACAGATACTTTTTGAAAATATCTAGGAATTGGTAGTGGGAGCTCTAACCTAGTGCAGTAAGATGCAACTCCTTGTAACTGTGTAGGATCAGTTTTAGGAAGAGCTGCAGTAGCTGAACATTTGCCAGCAGGAAGGAGAGGTTTTAGCTAAGCATCCCCTTGCTCTCAGGCTTTGAAGTTTGTATCATAGTACTGTTTCAGGTCAAGACACAAACTAACTTGAATCAAACACAGTCTATAACTGTTTGGTTTGGACCAACTTAAAGCGCTCATATTAGTTGGTTTAGACTATTTCAGCAATTGAAGATAGCTAATAATATATCAAAGTACAGTAGGAGCATCCAAAATGTATCAGTTCAGACTTGTATTATGGTCAGTCAAGAGCCATTTGAAGGGGCTGGATAGTCTTGCACAGGATATTACACCATGCAAGTTGGTAGCCAAAAGTTTCTAAGTATTTTGACCTTAAGTTCACACTGAAATTGTCTTAAAAGCAATCTAGGAACGCTGGAGTGTCAAGTCGCTTCATCCCACAGAAGTAGTTAGTGTTTGCATTCTGTTCTTGGGATAACAGCTTTAATTCACAGTCAGATATTTAGATGAAATGGACATTAAAGGTTGTATTTTTAGTGTGTCAGTAATAAGATAGCAAACAATTAATGCTACTGTTTGGTCATACTCAGAGAATAAGCAAAACTTCAGTTGCATTTCTGATGCAAAGCCATGCAAGCTACATCCTACACGGGACAAGAGACTGCAGCACTACTGATGAAGCAAGTTTTCTATGAGGTGACAAGCATGATTCTCACCATCTCACCTGCTTAAGGAAGCTCACAGGAACCACTATCATGAAACCAAACAACATTTCTTTTTTCTTCTTCTTTTGGTCTGACATCAAGAAAAACATTAAGAGTTGCAGGATATGAATACTTGAAGAAGTATTTTAATTTAGTAAGGAAAAGAAATTGCCATTGAATGACTCTGCTGACAGCATATATTTAAACTTTAGACAGCTTACCTGAGATGCAAACTCTGCTTCACTTCCAGTTATTTCTTCATAATCATCATCTTGCTCACTTTCTTCTCTGGGTACAAGCATTATCTTCCTCTCTGCAAGTTCCTACAATACAATTGAATTGCCACCAAGACCCCGCAGGAATTAAGCACAAACAAGTTTAGCATTAGGACAGCAGAAGCATTTTATTATTTCACTTACCTCACCATCATCTGTAATGAGTGTAACACCAATATTATCTCCAGTTCCCCAAGACTTTTGAGACTTCCAGACCAAATCACTAGGACCTGGGCTTACACCAGCAGCTGCACCCCAGATCTGCAACAGATTTACAGAGAGCATCTGAAGAATCTTTTTCTATAGTTAGATTATGATACTTATTAATTATATATGTTAGACTGTATTTTAATACCAAAGACATCCAGTAGGACAAACTGAACCACTGTAATCGCTGGCAAGTTAGTTCTTTTCAGGACTACCAAGAATGGTTGGTAAAGGCTGTTAACCTTTAACAGCAAAAAAGGCTGTTAACAGCTTCTAGCCAATGTAGAGGTAGCCCTGCTTGACCACTCAGAACATTTGAGTAACAGAGCCAAGCCACAGTCACAGACATGCTCAGGGCAGCAACTGCGTGTGCAAGAGCCTCTCGCCTGGAGTCACGCGCTGATCTGTTGAACAAACTCCTCCACAGTTTGGAGTAGCAAGTGCAGAGTTCAGCTCTTTGCTCACCATCTACATGTACTTAGACTATGGTTTTAGAGCTATTATTTCTCTTAGTACTACAAATCATGACCTTAGCATTGCTGACCCAGAGTAGGCTAAAGATTTTAGCAAGAGTCTGAGTCTCCAAACAACTTTAATCAAGTCACAGGAGTATGGGAAACACTAAAAATACCTAGAATACAATGATTCTGTTTACAATTAGAGTACACTCCAGTCTGAGATAATCCAAGTTCAGTCCAAGCTTTAAAGGAAATGTAATTAGCATTTCAGATCAAGTTGCTTCAAGGATTTTCCCCCTATCTATCTACACAGAAAATAAGAGCTTTAGTTCTTTAGACACTTGGAGTATCTATTTAGTTTTCCATATTACAGGAATCTCTACTGACATCTAACATAAGAACAGAGCTCTGAGGAAGTTTTACAAACCCAATACCTACTGTAACTTCTTGGCCTGCCTGAAGAGTGAACCTTGAAGGAAACTTGTAAGTAACATCTGCCACACTTCCAATACGTCGTCTCAACACCCAGCCATGTAGAGATTGATCCTGTGGGACAAGAAATTTCTCTCAGACCAACACCATATAATTCAAGCACAAGGTTCTTTCCAGACTCATGGGCCAGTTTTAATCCCACTCATGTAGCATACAAATATCTGACAATTTTGAGGAAGCAGCCACATTTCCATTAAAGCTTCCTTATGTTTTCTCCCTGTACTTCAGGGTTAATCTTCATCAAGTTAAGCCACACCTGTTCTTACCTTCCATTAATGGGAGGGTCATGATAGTCTTTACCAGGGAGATTCTCATAAATGAAGTTTGCCATGGCCACCTACCAACTATATATATATATATATATAAACACCTTAAAACTTCATGGGTCATTTTGTATTTCAGGCTGAAATGGCTAAACTACAAGCCATGTGTTTGAAGTCCTGATGATGAATTCTAATAGTTCTGGATTTGTAAACTAAACTAGTGGAAGAACTAGCTAATTGGCCAGATAAACCCTCTGCATAGATTAGATATCACCAACTCTATTCAACCTTTTAGCTGTTTTAAGTATTTTCAACTAATGTGAATCCATCTTTATCCAATTTACTAGAGCACCCTATTTAGTTCATCACGCGTGAGTAATACTTCTGGTAGTGCTACCCTGAATCTGATGACAAACAGCTGAAGGTGTTTGATTTCTGCAAAATAGAGGCTCCTGCACCTCCACCCAAAAAGCACCTCCCAGACAGCCCTGGGAACAGAGCACCTGCAGTACCAAAAGGTCAATCTCTAGTCTGTCACTAAGCTAAAGCCATCCCCGAGCAGTCATACATTACAATGCAGACTCGAAAATGGAAGTACCTCATCAGAGTGGTTTTTAAGCCTGACAAATTTCCCATCTGCATCGATCTCTTCAATAGATATATTTCCAGTAGCTGAAACATGCTGAATAGTCTTAAGTGCAGCACTATGCTCCCTCTTTCTGGTTTCTTTGATTTTTCTTTTCTTCCCATGCAGGTATCGTCGCCCCTGACTTGTTGCTTGAGTTGCTGTGCTGTGTGAAGATGGACTGGGTGACAACTTTAGCCTAGAAGAGAGTCAGATAACATTCACCTGAGCATCTGATGTGCTTTGTTTCTTCTCATGCCTACCCTCCCACTACATCCAAGCTTTCCATGGGGTCTTGCATACAAAATTTTACTTCTATTGGCAAGTGTAGCTAAGTGGTTTGTTTAGTTTGGAAGACAGCCCCAGAGTTCAGAGCAAGCTTATATTGATAAGAGAAGATTCACAACTGCACTAAGTATTCCTTTAAAGTCTCAACAGACAGTCTTTAGTGAAAGTAATTTTAAGTTTTTGACCCTTCCTAGCATGTATTTGAGAGTTCATGTTCTCACCATGCATGCAAGATACCATGTCTGCATAGACAGGAGTTGATCCAAGTTCATTCATGGAACTTGAATGCTCTTTAAGATGTAGCACGAAACTTTGAGTGAGTTGAGGAATGATTAATAGACCTTTGAATTTTATCAGCTGGATTTATGACATTACTTCATCTTACTATACCACATGGTAGATGCAGGATATAAATGCCATTTACAGAAGATGATGCTTCAGTAACTGAATTACTATATTAATGACATGCTTAATGTTTGTTTCTTGTCCCCCTGCATTTGAAGGATAAAGAGTTAGTGTAGAGGTCTTGAATGAAGCAAGTTCTCATAATGAAGATCTTGTCATAGCCTACCTCTGTTCCTCTCCTTCCAACATCTTTCTGTATGCATTTATTTCCAAGTCTAGAGCCAGTTTCACATCTAAGAGATGCTCATACTCTTCCAGCTGTGCTTGTGCCTGCTTCTGAGCTTGTGCCATTTCTTCCTCCTTTTCAGCCATACGCCTTCGATGGAGATCACGATCGTAATCCAGCAAATTCTGTAGCTCCATTATTCTGCTCTCCAAAGCAACATTCTAAAATTAAGGCGAGGGGGAAATAACGAAACCATAAGTGAAGATTAGAGAGAAGAGAATTTTAAATTGAGAGTAAATTAAAATAATTATAAGGTTATACAAATAAAGACAGAACCTGGCTTTGATATTGATTAACTTGAGATATCAGAGTATCAACTCTCTTCTGTGTTTCCATCAGCTCCTCTCGAGCAGCATTGGCAAACTCACTGTTCCTTGCTGCAGTTAGCTGGGCATTCTCCACCTGTGGATAAGTCACTGTTAGTCCTGGGTTGCACATTAGCATGTATTATAAACAAGGAAGGAACACCAAATAATTTTCACCTGTTACACCTGGAAATAGTTATCTTTTACTGAAGTGTGCAGATACCAATAAAGTCCAGGTCAGAAAGTTCTGTATTGCTTTCCAGAGAGGTTAACACAAGTTTGACATTTATATCAGAAAAAGTCAGCAATAATCAGATAGTGAAAAATTCTGGATTAGGATATTGCAGTTAGTAATGTATGAATACTTTGTATGGATATTAAGTAAATTGATTCTCCAGAAGACCAATGGAGAATATGTTTAGGAGCGGCTTGTCAAAGCATAGAGCTGCAGGATATTGGGTATACAAATCAAACTATTATCACTCTTCCCCAAAAGGTCTGTTATTAAAGAGTTCCTGCATCTTTACAAGCAGCATTGAATTGCTCTACCAATACCTCAACCTTGAGATATCCCACGAAAGGATAAAGTGCTCCTTCAAGAGGCACTTACAGAATTTTCAGTGGAAACAAACACAGGCATCCAAAGGAATTCCCTGGCTTGGCATGCAAGTTGGTGTGTAGGAAAAGTTAGGTTTTATTCAAGACTGAAATTGCTTCATACAAACATAACACACCTTGGTCCTGAATCTGTCAGAAGCCTGAAATATGATCAACTTCTAATCCCTCCCTCTATTTATGCTTGAACCAGTTTTGTTTGGGATCAAATGTTCGCAGAAATCCTACTGTCAAATTTGACACTGCTTTGAAATTCCGTAACTACTTATTCCAAGAAGCTGTGCAGTGAATGCAGGGGCTCCATCTATCAGCTGTCTTTGCCAGTGTGACCTTAATTATGTCAAGGTGCAGAGAACTTCAGTTTTGTTTTACTGTCATCTTTTCCAAACTCACCTTTGCACTGAATGTTCGTTCCATCTCGTCTTTGTAGCCTTGAATTTGTTCTTCATGCTGTTTTCTGAGCCCCTGCAGAGCATCTGAGAGCTTACTCTCAAATTCTCTTTGACGGCCAGATTCTACTTCTGCTATCCTGCTCTCATGGACTCTTTTTGTCTCCTTGAGCTCCTAGAAGAAATTTCTCAGAGAGTAAACAAGCCAATACAGTTTGAAACTGGATTTAGTGTTCCAGCTTCACAAATCCACCCCTGTTGAAGCAGATTTATCATTGAGTACACAGTAATTCATCTTTATGTGTATCTTATTCATCCATTAAGACTGCCACATCCACCTTGTTGCCTCACTTTTTTTTCCCACCTCACTGCCAACATTGCTTAAACTAAAATGTAGTAAATATTTAATTTTCAAGACAAATTCTTTGAACTAGATAGATTCTGTTTGTTTTTTTAACTTAAAATACATACATATACAGTTCAGTTTCTTTAAGCACTGTTATTTCACCTATTCTTGTTTTATTCAAAAAGTAACAGCAGTTAGAAAAATTAGAATTCTCTATCAAACCATACACTTTGAGATTCCTACCAATAGGAAGGAAGCTGGTTTACATTCATATATAAATTATTAATTTAGTTGTATGTACTGACTTCTCTCACAAAGGTTACCAGACACTTCTGAGAAGTGCTAAGAAAGTTGGGAACACAAGTTGCTTAAAGGAGATTTAACTTCTCTTACTTTAGGCTTCAAGTAAACATCTGGAATCATTTAACAGTAACTAATATATGCACTGTCACTTACACAAAGTAATATTTCAGTTCTCTTTAGAAGAGCAGCCTAAGAAATTTCTCATATCCCAGATACCTATTGGTACTATCCCAGTCAACACGACGTTAAGTACTTTCTTGAGCCTTCCTATTTAGATGGATGTTATGAGCTGATGGGCTGCCATAGGTTGCTAGTTACCTTTTTAGAGAAAAAAAGCAATGTTAAGATGGGCTTTAAGTGTATCCAAGGATCATGGACACCTAAAAAGATGCCTTGTTAATAAGCTAAAACATACATCTTCATGAAGGCGCTTCTGAAACGTCATTTCTTCCTGCAAAGTTTTCATATGGTTTTCTAGGTCCACCCTCCTCAACATTTCACTGTGGAGATGCTTTTTAGTATCCTCCAGTGACAGATTCAGCTAGAAAAGACAGACAACAGGGTTATCAAAATTAAGAGGTATTTTTTCAAATAAGGCAGCCAAATTGTTACAGGTCATTCAACTTAATTACTCCAGCAATCAAAACATACTGGTTGAGTGAAGTGGGTTACTCTGTGTAAGGTCTTATGTCAGTGGAATCCAAATATCAGCAACAGATAAAATCCTATTTAGTTTTTATGTAGACTAGATTTCCCACAAGGCAAATATAGAACAGCCCTTAATCCCACCAGCTAAATTTGACTCCTCAAAGTAGACTTCTGATGAATCAATTGTACTATCCATATATATTCTTCCCCTTTAAAACTGTAAATATTCCAAACTTCTTCCTACTAATATAATTTTTTGACACTTAATCCTCCAAATTCAGCCTATGTTGACAAATTAATATACATTTTCAGTATTATACATTTCCCTCATGTGTCAGAGAAATCTCCAGGGACTATAGCAGAACATTTCATCTTGCTTCGACTTTGGAACAAGACACATTATATCCTATGGTCATAGAATTAAAGGTACCTACAACAGGGGGAAGTTTTAAGGAAACCACCATCAGTAGCATTTGCTGTCAGCAAGGGTGTAGAAATCTTTTTGTCTACCTGTCACTGTCATAGTTACCAGGCCTTCTCTGCTTTTAAATATCAAAAACTAATTGAGGAAAATGAAGCAAAAACTGCAGGAGCAAAAGCAAAGTTTAGATTCCAACAGCAAGCCTTACACTGAGTACTTGATCCTTTAATTCACGGAGCTCATTCTCCAGAGTCCGGTTCTCATTCAGGGCTGTTGCTAGATCTGCTTCCTTTGCATTTAGCTGGGCATCGAGGTCTCTCACACGAGCCTGGGCCAGGTTTAAATCACTTTCCTTTTTGGAATTCCTACAGGAGAGAGTTTTACACTGTTAAGTGCAGCTAGTGAGGGCGACTTTGTCCTCAACTTGTTTCCCTTCAGAGGGGCCTGTGGTTAAAAACAGGAAAGGTTTGTCAGGCTCACGGCGAGAGCAGAAAACAAACCAGACAGGGCCCTCCGACAAGCATCATCTGTTATACCGGAGAGATTCCTGACCCATTTTCCAGCTCGTTCAGTGCGAAGCCCAAGCGGAAGCCAGCTATTTTCCACGGCATTCCCAACGGGAGAGGGAAGGGACGGACGGCACAGGCCCCCGGCTGCACGGGGAAAGCTGGGCACGCTCAGCGACCGGGGCCGGACAATCCTTCAGGGACACCCCCGCAGCAAAGGCGGCCCCAGCCCCGCAGGAAGCGCCTCAGGGCCCCGGGCCCCGCACGCCCCCGGCCGGGCCGGGCCGTGAGGGCAGCTCGGGGCCGGCTGGTGCCGCGCGGGGCGGAGCGCGGCTGAGGCTGCCGGCGGTGCCGCTCCTCCTCCCGCAGCACACAGGCAGCTTTGTCCCCGGAGGCCACCGGCCGGCCCGGGGAGCGGCCCCGCCGGGGCTTTGCCTCCTGCAGCCCGTCCCTCACACCGCAGAGCAGGTACAGGGAGAGGGGAGCTTTGCTTTCAGAGAAGAGACCATGTCCAGAGCAATGCCCAGGCGGTGGAACCGCAGGTACCACCTGGATGGCCAATACTCTTCAGCTGCCATCGGCACCACAGTGAAGTGTGAGAAGGGCCCACAACGAGCTCCTGTCAGGGAAGAACACTGTCATAATTCCCCACACTGCTCCAACTTTTAGAATCCTTCCAGTTGCCTGCCTACTATCCAGAGTCAGAGTCCCTGCTCAAAACTCGTATTTGAGATTACAAAGAGTAAAGGAAGTCCTCAATTTATTTTGGCAACACCAGTTCTGCCAAGTGGCAAAGTTGTGTCAACTCATACAATGAGTTTTCCAGTGGATAACTGAGAGGAGTTGGCAAAAGTCCAAAGTAATTCTGCAGGATTGATCAGCTTTAGAAAGCTTAAACTGCAAGGAAAGATTGGAAAATACTAAAGGTTGTTTAGTCTAGAGAAGAGAATACTGACAAGAGACAGAACAATTTTTAAATACATGAAGAACCGCTACATAGAGTTAGGGAATCTGTTTTCCATGTCTATTGTGGAAAAGACAGGAAGCTCTGGGCTTAAATTGCAGGGAGAAATACGTGGGTTAGATGTTAGGGAGAGGAAACTGGCAGTTCACCACTGGAGCACACTGCCTGGGGGGATATTCTGGGATCTCCATCAGCTGGAATTTAAAATAAGGGTTACACAAAATCTGCTGGAAGAGATGCAGGTATGGTGGTTCCAGCACAGGCCTGGGGCATGTGGCTACATCAGGTGCTCGCTCAAGGCCTTTTCTAGCCCTGCTCTTCAGAGGCATTTGTTGACTGTGTTGTGCTAGAAGTTATTTACTCTTTACTCAGACTCTAGGAGAAACATAGCTCTACTAACAGTGAAAAATAAGATAACATGCTGTAGTTTCAGGTTTCTTTCTTTTCTAGGTATTAATTATTCACCTTCCTTTTGGGGTCTCTGCTACCACTACCACTTAATGTATTACATATGATATTAAGTATGTCAGTAAGTCAGTAACACTATGTAATACTGACTGTTTCATCCTACAAAAATATAAATTTCATTCTGCAATCAAAGTGTGTGCAAAACTGAAATTCTATTAGTATCTGCTTTAACAGTTCACTTTCCAATGTAAGCGTCTGACAGCCAGGCTCAGGTTTCCTGGATTCTTTCCTGAAAATATTATTTTCAAAGAACCCTGGAGTGAGACATTTAATCTTTAAGAACAACAATTTAACAAGTCTGACTTTGACAAGAGCATTTACTACCCTTTTAATCCAAGTTTGGGGTTCAGAACACCACTTTCCACCCCTATGCAGCAAGCACTGACAGTTACAGTACTCTACAACATTCCAACTACCAACCATTCCAGAGCTAAGTGTGGCCTACAGACTATCAATTACAAGCAAAAACTTTGAGGCACTGCCAATCACATTTCTTATAAATCAGGATGTCACATAGGCTTGATCTGGAGAATTTAAATAATTTTACCAAAAGATTTCAGGTGTGTTTGAAACAGACTCCAGTTTGTCAAGACCAGATGATGTTAGCAGAAGGTACAGAATTCATTCTTACAACCTTACCTGCTACACTGTGTTTATTCAGGAGCAAAACGCACATCCATATTCTCTGGTGCAGAAAGGAACTGCTCTTGTCTTTCTCTGCTGTTTTTCTGCAGTTGCTTTGACCTTCCTGAGGCTCTGAATTCAACCAATATGCTTATCTACAATTCCTCCTCCCCAAACATCTTTGGCCTGCTTCCAGTCACCATTGTTTAAGTAGCAAGAAAAAACCAAATGGAATCAATTTATTGTTGTCAAAAACCTTGAGTCTCTTAATCAGTGAATAATAAGGGCCAATAGTTAATGCTGTTGGGAAATTATCTGGTGACATTTCATTCTATAAGAGTTAAACAGCCACCAGGTTATTTAAAGGGTGTATATATCTAAGGACACGATACCCTCAAAGTTTGTTCCAAGTCATCTGAGACATTTGCAGTTAGGCAGCCCAGATACAACACACATTAATATTAGGACTTCAGTCTAGTCCCTTCAGAAACCAATATGCATCACGTATCATTTCCCACGGGCTGTAAATTTAACCACTTCTAAGACCTAGTTACTGTAAAGGAAAAAACCCAACCCAACAGTCTAGAGAACTGCATATCTGCCAAGTCTAAAGCTTTACAAACAAAGCCAGAGTTATACAAACACAAAGAGCAGCAGAAAAATCTTAGAACAGGCATTACCCCTCTCCTCACTGTCCATTCAAGCAGCTGGTCAGATTTATGAAACAGATCTGTGAGCCAAAACCCAGCATGACAGAGACAAGCCCAACAACTATGGAGCTGAAAACAGAAGCTTACAGTAAAAACATGTTTTATTCCCAACTAGAACAGCTACTTGAATCCTACTGAGTCTATGAGGAGGCAATACTTCCTCTAGGCATTAAAAGAAGAAGCTGGTGCCTAAATTTGCTCTGATACAGGTTTATAACAAGATCTAAGGGGACTGTGGACATCCAAATTATTACAAGTCTATAACTGATATGGGGGTACAACAGGCATTACAGTAACTAGCTAGCAGGCTGCATATTTCTATAGAGGAAGCTTTTTGGGATTGGACACTTGTTCACACACCTCTTCCTCTTCCTGGAGGATGGGACAGCATTTATATTACCTTTGTTCAGGCTTGGTGAGCCTAGTTCAAGATGATGATTCCAGTCTCAGGATACACAGCTTACAAGAAAGTCAAGCTAAAACAGCAGGCAGCTCATCTCAGACTTAAAAGCAACTAGGAAAACTTCTAAGCAGAACCAACCTGGTCCAGGTAAGCCATACTGCTCCCAAAACTATCTTCTACCTGTATTCCCCTCTGGGCAAAGTCTGAGCTAAACAGCCCAAAAAAGATGCACTCTGACTCCATACAAACACTCCTTCCACTGCTCCATAACTTTCTAGATACCTGCCATCATTTTCAATGTTTGTAAACAGGTAGAGTGCCAAACCCATGCAGCTATGCATTCATAGCCCAGAAGGGCAGCCAGCACCCCACGTTCTGCAGGAGCCCCATGCCCATCTCAGGCAGGTGCTGATGTGACCCCACAGCATCAGAGGTACCAGCAGCGTTGCCCCAGGACGCCTTCGGAACAGGCATCCAGACGTCTCCTAACCCCAGAGCACAACACCTTCGGGATTATCACGCCTGCACGACCTGGACATGAACCATCACCGCGCACTCCTCCCACAACCCACGGGCTGCTGCCAGAAGCATCCCCTTCCCCTCATCCCGCAGGAGCCCCGAAGAGGCGGCTCCCCGGGGTGTCCCCGCGCAGGGAGGCCTGCTCGGGGCCGGAGCACCGACCTGACGTGCAGTTGCCGGTGCTCCTCGCCAATCTTGCCCAGCTCCACCTGCAGCGTGGCCCGCTCGATGGCGATGTCGTCCAGCGCCCGGCGGGCGTCGGCCAGCTCCGTCTCATAGCGGAGCCGCAGGCAGCCCAGCTCCCGGTCGCTGCCCGCCTGGTGCTCGCTCAGCCGCTGCTGCAGCGCCGACTTGTCGGCCTCCAGCGCCCGCACCCGCTCGATGTAGGCGGCCAGGCGGTCATTGAGCTGCCGCAGCTCCTCCTTCTCCTGCAGCCGGCTCAGCCGCGCCGGGCTCAGCGGGGACTCGGCGGCGCGGCTGACAGAGCGGCTCCCGCCGGCCGGCGTGGGGGGCAGCGCCGTGGCCATGGCAGCCTCCGCTCCGGGCCCCGCCGCCGCCGGGACCGCCCCGCGCAGGACACCCAGCGCCCGCCGCCGCCCCGGTATAAATAGCCTCCAGCTGCCGCCGGCCCGCGCCGAGGGTGGGCAGCTTAAAGGGCTCAGGCTGCGCCCTGCGGCCGCCCTGGCCCGGCCGAGCCCTGTAGAAAACATTTTTTTTTCTTCTCCCCCCTCCCCCCCCGCTTTATCTTTTACATGTGCCTTGCTGCATTTTATCAATCCGATGGTGCTGCCCGAGAAGGCGGGGAAGGAAAAACCTACCGCAGCCCTGCGTTCTCACAGATCGGTGCAAGGGGTCGGGACGAAACCAAAATCCCAGCTTTAGGAAGATGCATGACAGCTGCAGTGATGCTCACACTCCAGCATGCTCTGCCTGTTGTGTCTGGGATTCTTTTTGCAAATTGTTCAGCTGATGAAAATAACCGTTCTGCTCTTTGTGGGCGTTTTAGCTTTCCTGTCAGCCATCCCACTTATATAGTGTTCTGCTTAAAAGCTGATGCGTGAGCAAAAGGAAGAATGGATGTAGAAAGAGAATCTGCATGAAGACAAACGTGTGAAGCAGTCTGTAAATTTTCACTAATTATATTTAATAAAAATCAGTGTTTAGTAAGAAGGTTGCTTCAGCCCTCCTTTAGTAGTGATGAGAACAGTGATAATTGTCAGTTTTCCCCACCAGCTAATTAATTTACCCTTTTTTACTTCCACTTTTGAGAGCAGATGCTGCAGGAAACTCACTCAGTATGAGCATAAATATCTCTGAACATTACTATAACTGTAAATTACAGTGTTTGTTGTAGCAGTTACAAGAAATGTCAATTAAGATCTTAGCTTAAGCTGTTATTTGCTATGCAGAAAAATAATCCTGGCATCCTCTCAGAATTCTTTAAATGTAGATTTTTATGAAGAGTGTAGGCATAAATTCAAACTCCTGTTTATAGGTGGACAGGCAGGTAACATAAGAGAACAACACAGTTTGCCCCAAGAGTGTAGCTGGGAGCTTGGAATTAAGTCACTTACACCTATGGATAGGAAGGTACAGTACAGATAAGGACACAGATGAAGGTGTGAATCCACAACCAAAATCAACAAGGATTTTTTTTTTTTTCTGAGCATCTTTACACGTTTTTATAAAAACCCAAAACATAATTTCAAGATTTGAAAACTATGTACAGCATGGGAGTGACATAGAGCCAGATTAAGCTCCTCTGGTTCTTGTCTGAGCAACACTACCAGGAAATTCTTTCCTGCAGAGCTGTTCCAGCATTTTATTTTGATATAATGAGTACTTGTTTGTTCTTCATTGCCAATAGAGAGTTCAATTCAAGAAAAAGAAAAAGGGTAGTTTTAATCTGAACGTCTACCTCTAAGACCAAGATGTGTACATCTGAGGGTTTATTTCAGCTTTGAAACCTCAGTCCTCTACAAAGAACACTGTGATTGTGTGTCATTGCCATACTTGATCATTGCATGTTACTGGCCAGCTGTTCAAATACATTGTACAGTTTTGGAACAGATGCAGGACAAAGCAAGAAATCTGCTATTCTAAGAATATTTTTCCTTTTATGCCAAGGCTTTGTAATAATGCAAACAAAAACAGCTGAAAGAAACAGTTCAAAAATAGTCCAGTTAGTTTTATCGTTTGTATTCTTTACCTACTCTCCCTGTGTGAGACCAGAAGGAGGCAGCTTAAGAAAAGCATAATGGAAGTCTGTTGCTGATTCTTTTCTTTGTGTCATTTTTTTTCTGACTTCTTCTTTGATAGTCTGTATTGCTTTGACCACAAATATAGCTGAGGAATTCCTGCAGAGATAAGCCTGTGCCATCCTTTCCTACTGTTTCAAGTTTAAAGATATTAGGAATGTTCCAGGATTAAGAGATGGGGGGGGGGGGGGTGGAAGGGGGGAGGAACTATGAGAAAAGGAAAATACACATCCCAGACTAAATCACAGCAAAAATATTATACAAATAGTCCTTTTACAGTAAAATATAGATATGGGAGATTTAGATGGTATTAGCAGATGTAATAAACGTTGGAATAAAAAACATTGTGGATTTTTTCAAGTATCTTAATAAGCCCTTGATCTTGAGTTGGTAAAATTAAGTGAAAAAAAGAAAACAGCACTGAAGTAATACAATAAAAAGGAGGAAGGGAAAAAAAAAAATCAAGTAAACTTTTTGTTATCCTTTTCTATAGGTATCTTCTAACGAATTCCAGCCAGGTGTAAGCAATGTGTGTTTGTCCCAAAATGTTGTCAGGGCTCCTGGTGCACTAACAGCCATCGTGACCTTGACCAGCCTCATCTGAGGCTTCTGCCCACGCTGTGCCCAGGGCTGCTGGAGCTCCATTTAAGCTCAGGCCTGGCCCTCAACCCCACCTTTTATTCTCTCTTGTGGTTTTGCTGAGCTGTGAGCTCTGCTGGCCCGTGGACTGATTTTCTGGCCTGGTTTGTGCCTGCCTGGTTATTGTAACTTTGCCTGTGCTCTCTGCACACCTGGCTGTTCCCTTACCCGCTGCATATCTCACCCAGGAGCAATGGGAGAGGGCCACAGCCTGTGTGGCTCCTGCCCACCTGTCTGGGCTACTCCTTGGATGAAAGATTGTTAGAGCCATGTCTGCTGCATACTTTTGGTAAGGTGAAGTTTCTTGATAATAATATCTCTTTTTAGAATTCATTTTTTTGTGACCCAATAGAAAATGCTTGAATTCACATCTACTTTTCAAGGGTTAAACACAGTCCAGGCTGTACATAGAAAGCAGTCAGGCTTGACTATTGTGACAATTTTGTGCTGAAAAATATAGGTATAAACGCAGAATCAGCATAAACAATGGAAAATTGTGTAGCATTTTGGTGTTCTTCTCTAGATGTTATTCTGCTCTGTAATTTACCGGAGTCTTTTCCTAAACGCCCACTGGAAATAAATGAACGTATCACTGGACAGTGTAACACCTTTAGGAGCTGCTATGCATAGCAGTGACACTGTTTCAAATGATATTGCTCTGAGGTGTTGGACTGTAGCAATAAATGTCTTCCAAAGCAGTCTGTTACAGAGAGCTGTTAGTGACTCCCACGTGACCAGAGCTAATGAGGACAAATTGGGTTTTGTTGGCCTGATAATGGTTGCTACAGTACCAGAGGAGGTACTTTTCCCTGAGAAAAATAGAGATCCCCCTCCAGAAAGGTTAAAGGCCTGTTTCTGTGTCATTGGTGGTAGTACACAGAGATGGGAAGGGCCTTTGAAGAACACATCACTGCACAAGTGATCCTCCTCTGCAGGACTCCAGCCTATGCCTCTATTTGCCTGGTTAAATTAAGCAGTACAAGTCAGTTGGCTTATAGTGGCTTTTGTCTGCTATGGAACAACAGCCTTCTAGAAATTGGTAACAGGGGAAAAAATATTTTTTTTGTGACCTTACCAGATACAGAAGTAAACAATAGATTTTGTTTGGTAGAATATGAAATGTAGACAATACACCAAATAATAGCCTTTTGTAGGTGACACCGGGCAAGTTCCTTGTTTAGGTGTCCTGGTTTCCAGCTGTCAGTGATCAAACCCTGCTCTCTGCTGCACACACAGAAGCTGTTGCTGTGCATAGTCTGTACTGGCACTGCTGTGCCCAGCACCTGGCTCGCTGTGTGAAGGCGCACGGTGAAGTGCGTATTCATCTTCTCTTTTCGTAGCCTCACTCTGTGTGTCACTGGTATTCATCCCAATGATGTATCATGTGTTTCTTCCAACCTTTAATTTTTTTATTCCTTCTCCCTGTTTGCTCATTCTTATGTTCTCTACCATTTCCATATTGGTGTGCTTCGTGGTGGATGCTCGTGCAGAGACATGCACAAGTCATCTTGTGGCACACAGGCTGCCTGCTTTGTTCTTGCTCTTCCCCAGTGAGCCATTACAGCAAGGGCAGGTCCTGCTGACCTTTGTCCATTGCTCATGACTTGCAATATAATTGATTTCCTCAGAGCCCCTGTTTATTCACCAAATACTGCCTCTTCCACATAGCTCTCAATAACATCTTGTTTTGCACAATCACAGAAGTGAGGGCCATCGCAGAATGAGGAAACCAGGTCGCTGTTGCATGAGAAGAAAATGGTAGACAAGCTCAGGAATTCAATATGCCATATCCATAGTCTCAGTGGGAATATGTTATTTTGCAAGCTAGAAAGACTATCTGTTAACACATAGCTATGTGTAGATAAACTGAAACTATTTTACCTCTGCAATGAATTTTTCATTTTGCTTTATCTGCATTCAGCCTTTATCAATACAAATTCATATTTTCTAATTATGCTCAACATAATCACCTAAATCCTTTCTAAAATATATTTTGCAAACCCACAAAATGATCATATAAGTATGTTATAAGTTTATCTCAAAATGTTTATTTTAACATTTATTATTTAAGGCTGTGAACTGTGAGCTAGGATAACAAATAAGTTTGTGCCATTTGAGTGTTTGTTTTGCTCTTACTGTATAGGATCATAAATATGAAAATGAGCTGTAAGTTGTTTTGCTTAAGAACCAAAAGGAATTCGAAAGACAAGAAAGGACAAATATTTCTTCAAATACTTGAAATAGTGACCATTTGACTATATTGTTTAGGTAATTCTAGAGTCATTTGAACACAAACTGAGAGGAAGACAGTAGTTTTCTTCTACAGTGTTTAGGTCTTTACATAAGCAGTTTTTCTTTCTGAAAGCCTCAATTTTTATTTTTTTTTCTACTTACTGTTTTGATGGAGCTGTTTCCAAAGCTCAGGGTGATGATCTACATGGAAGGCAATGGGTTCCATAACACCGTGACATGAAAGACAGAGTGCTGTGGCTGACCTTTGTACCTTTTTACTAATAGAGGCTTTACTCTTGATAGGGTATAACATACTTGTGAAGGGTGACAGTGTGTGACTGTTCTCTGCCCTGGAGGGCTTGTTATTTCAGAGTAAACAAGAACCCTGTGCATATACAGTGCAGGGCCAAAGAACTGATTAGACTGTGTCAGGGTTCTCATTACTCTAGCTACAGGAAATTTAACATTTTGCTTTCATTAATCAATCAGGTGCAGCTCTGTTACTGATAACTTTGAGATGTTGAACCAAAATGCAGTTTCTGCATGGGGCCTCTGCAGGATACTTCCAATTTTGCTATATGTTATTCAGAATACTGATTTACGAGCCAAATGTTGTTCTGCACTGTTTCAATGGATTTTAAATTTGTAGTTTAGCCAAACATATTTTCTCTTGAGTAGTAAAGACTTCTGTTGTGATGAAAGAATGGCCTCCATGATCATCAGATTTGTGTAGTTGAACTTGGTTTGGGGAAATAATTATATATAAGTGGAATCTGTTGAAGAGGTATGTCTACCTTCATTTCAGGACAAAGATAAGTAGAGAAGTGTTGCGTTTCTTATTTAAATATGACTGTTTTCATTAATGTTCAAAGAGTGAAATTTGGTGGTTATCATGTGATTTAACAAAGGGGTTTTTTTTGCCAGACCAGAGATTGAAGTTTTTTTCAGTTTGGCCATTTGGCAGCTATATCTTACAGAATCTTTTTTTCTCTGCTACATATTCCAATTTCAACTGTAAGTTGAAATTTTCTATTGCAATTGACCATAAATCAAGAAATTACAAACTATTTCATAGTTATGTTTGATAGTGAAGACACATGGTCTTAAGTCTCTGTAAAATGAAGGATAAGACCATTGTATTTCCAACCCTTATCCTCATTAGAGCCCATGGCAGCTGTACAGATGGATGAGATTGCTGTTACGTGTTCCATGAAATAGTAAGTGCAAGCGTCCATATTTGCAATTTTATGAACAGCAAAGGCTTTAGAATTGTCATTTTCCATGTAATTTAAATGATGTATATTTTAGATACCAGGAAAAATGAAGCAAATGTGAAATAAAAAAAATGCTAAAAGCAAGAAACAAATACATCTGAACTGAGTATTAAAAGCATTGCTATAGTTGGTTACTCAAAAATCTTACACTGACTCTGCTGGGCTAATGTGGCATGAGTGGGAATTAAGACTGTGGTGAAAACTGCTATGAAGGTGATGCCTAAAGCACTTGACACTGGACTAGGGATGTACAACATAATGTAATAGGCAAAGAACAGAAGTTCTGCCTTGAAGAGTCTGCCATCTGTACAAAACAGGGTAAGTAAAAAGGAAGTAAAATACTTTTTAAGAGAATGATGTTTTATTTGAAACTCTAGTGGTTAATTAGCTTTTGCAAAATTGCTGACAAACTTCCCCAGGTGTGAAAATGAGGTGACCAGAACCTTTAATTGGTGTCCCTTTTAACTTTAGGGTGTGTGTTAAGGAGTTTGCTATGGAACTGCAGGTGCTGTGGATTTTGAAGTGCTTGTTTTCAATCACCTCTTGCCTGGACACCTGAGTTTCATTCAGTTTTTGCTTGGCTCAGCAGAAGAGGTTATGAAGACCTCCAACAGGAGTCAAAATTTCAAAGCTTCCAGATTCACTGTGAGCTTAGAGAGAAAAGAGTAAAGTGGCAGGAGTGTGTAGTGAGGCTGAGGTGAAGAAATTAAATTGGATAAATGAGAACAAAAATCAGCATTCAGTGAGAATGAGATTCACATAGGAAAGTGCTGTCCAAAACCCTGTGTAGTTTCTAGTAGTGGGCTAAGGCTATTTTTATGCTTCAAATACTGTTATTTTCTGGGTGCTCATCTTCCTTGCAAAAAGGATGATTTCAATGTAATGTAACCAGAGCTATGGATTATGGGGGAGAATGGAATTAACAACACTTAAGTAATTTCAGCAGCTGGGGTAGAACCTTCCTGAGCTCTACTTTCCAACGCAGGTACCACAAGGTACTTGTGTTGTTTACTGTAATGCTGCTTTCTGAAATCTCTCTGGGGGCTAATGCTTGTGGGTGCTTATCTCCATTTTCTTCTGTGCTGTAAAAATTGAGACAGACAATCTCTAACCTGGGGCCAGGATCACGTGAGGAATTAGGTGTGTGTGTGTAAACTGCAGCCTGGCTTGAGTTGCTGAATCTGATGTGAGCTAATCTAGGCTGCTTTCTACTACATGATTTTTCTACACTTAAATTTATTGCAGATGAACAAATGTTTATAACACTTCCATATATTAATTATAAGAGAATAAATATTCTAAGTAAGGTTGGTGCCAGCTGGGAACATTCTAAGAAGAAGGTAGGTCTTGAGGGTCAGCTTCATCTCCATGGTTTGGGCAAAGGAAAATGTACTTTCTGCATTAGATGATTTAATGGCTAAATTCTGCCTTTAAAATCAAGTGGTCAAGTCTGAAGTGTTTGCTACCTGCATGGGTATATAATTTTGGAAGATAATAATTGCAGGTTATAACTGATGTCATAGTGAAAGGACTGTTTAAGTAACAGTGGCAACTGGAATGGATGGAAAGCCAGGCTTTCCGGGGAGCTGATACACTTTCAGCTGAGGGGTATTAGAAAAATGGGAGATTGGGTCCTTAGCAGCACTCTTGCCTTTTACACAGCCTATTATCATCACGTACAGACTGGGAAGAACAGCTTGCCTCAGGTGTCTGGGCTGAGACAGACCTGGAACAGAGCAGCCTGCGAGTTCCAGTGGCACGGAGGAGGCAGCCGGGCAGCGCTGGTGTCGCTGCGGGGTCCCCGTGCGGCTCTGCCGGCGGCTGCCGGTCCCGGGCTCTGCGGGCTGGTTTCAGCAGAGGGCACTCTGTTCCTAACGATAGAGGAGGCGCCTTCCCTTGCTGGTGAGAAACCTAAACAGATTGGAAAAGTTTCCAGTGCAACATATTTGAACAAACTCTTCATCGGTTATGTTTAGTTCACTGGAGCATATTTTTAACTTCAGTGGCAGGGATCAGAGCCCTTTCTCTACGTGCTGCTCTTAGCGGACTCGACGAAAGCTTGGAACATCAGTGGAAGCCGTAGCGCAAAGGTACAGGATTTTGGCGTTCCTGTTCAGCCGCTCGAAGCTCAGAGGGAGAACGAGAGCAAAGCTGTCGTACGAGACATATTCGCCAGATTTACAGTAGGAAACCTAAAATTATTGTAGAGGGCAGCATGATTAAAGACCTACTCGGTGTGCGAGCAGATTTGTAGCTGTATAGTGAGAGTTACTTGCAGATGAGACACAGGATGGTTGTGGTTTTGGAAGCTGCTTTGCATCAGATTCGGAGGCTGACTTCACGGTAGCTTTTGCCCCTCGGGGAAAGACGAACCACTTGGTCCCGAGCTGCCGGGGTCTCGGCCCCCGACATCGGAGCGTCGCCAGTGCCTCCGGGGGGGAGCGGGGGGGTGGGGAACGGGTTCGCTTGGCCGCCCGCCCGCTCTCGCTGGCCGGGGAGGCAGAGGCTGCGCGGGGGGTGCCGAGCGAGCCGCGGAGCGGGAGCCGGGCCGGGCCGGGCCCCGCGCCGCAGGTGGAGGCGCCCGGGCGCCTCTGGCCGGGGCCGGGCTGCGGCGGGCGGGCGGGGGCGGCCCGCTGCCAGCAGCCTGTAGGACCTTGGCTGAGGCGCGGCGGTGGGCTGGAGCCCGGCGTGAGGGAGGGGCCGCCGCTCGCGGGGCAGGATGCTGCATCCCCGGTGCCGTGACAGGCGCTGCTCTCCCGTGCGCCGGCGGTGCCCGGCCCGCTCCCCGCCGCCCTCCCGGCCCCGCTGCGCGCTGCCCGGCGCGCCGCACCAGGTGGGTGAGCTCGGCGGCCGCCCGGGGCAGGGCAGGGCAGCCCCCGACCCTCTGCCCCGAGCGGGCTCCCTCGGCGAGGGGAGCGGGGCGGCCGCGGTGCTGGGCGAGGGGCGCTCCGGAGGAGTCTCCGGGAGGGCACGGCGGAGCGGGAGCTCCGGGAGCACAGCACCGGCACCTGGGAAATACCAGAGCCTGTGCGCTCGGCCGCTTGGGGCTCTCGGCAACGCCTGGACACGGGGGAAAAATAAGTCTTCTTTCTTTTATTGTCATAGCTGATACTTCTGAACGACAAAAGCATCCAGGAGTGCTAATGATTTTAGGACGGAGGGGAACTTTACGATGTTTTTGGAGGGAGGGAATAAAATGCTTCTTTCTGTAAGGAATCTTAATTATGTTCGGTTGAACAGGTGCAAGAGATGTTTGGATAGATGGTTTTCCTTTGGGATGCCTGCTTTTTTAGAAAGGAGTACTTTATTTGAAGGAGAAGTTTGTAGTAACTGTGTGACTTGGCAAACCTGTGGGGTGGTGGCTGAGGGGAAGGAGGGCTGTTTGTGTATGTATTGGGGGTACATAAAACTTGCACTGTTTTGAGATCACTCTGGTAGTGTATAGTCTAAGGCAAGAAGGTGCATTGGCACAAGAAATTAACAGAATTAGTAATATTACTACATGATGTGGCTTTTGGCAATTTTAAATTGACAAGCCCATGCTGGCCTTGTAATTTTGATGATCACTAAATGGATGGATTTTTTTTTTTTCGGAACTCTTATTAAGCCCTGATTGTTCAGTCTCTGATCTTTCAAAGGCAGTGCAAATGACTGCTGAAATCCCAGGGCTGGGCTTTCATCTTTGAATGGTGAAAGTGCTGGAAAGTACATCAGGAGTTCCATGCTCCTTGGATTTTACATTTGAGAGATGAAGGTGGGAGGGATTCCCAATTTGATAAATTCTCCTCCGTGCAGGAAATAATCAAGCTTGTCCACTGTTGCCAGCTTCCCCGACCCTCTCATTGTGGTCCTTTTCTGTGCCCTAATTGGAGCTGCCTCACCCTGCAGGCTGTGCTCATGGCATGTGCTGCGCGCCTGCCGCTCTGGCCAGCGCAGCGCTGCGGTGTTTGCATTGCACTGCTTCCAGCGGCCGGCCCGCTTTGCTTTGCTTTAGTCATTGAAATTCTGGCGGAGCCCACTTGATTTTGTTTGTAACTTGAAACAATTTCTCTCGGCAGAGCCCCAAGGCATGAGGATGGCCAGCCCTAAAGCCACTGGGCTGTCCTGGGAGATCACTTGGTTTGCTTTTGCTCTCTATGCTCACCTACAGGTAGGTAATGAACTTGTTGCTGTTGTCATTTCTGGTCCTGTATCAGGTGATCTTGCTGCACACTTTGCATTACTATTTTAAACCAGAAAACTGCTGAAGGAGCTGCTCTGTAATTAAAAGCTTCCCAATGAGATCATTTTCCTTTCACCAGTCTTTCAAAGATATTCATGTGGGAAATGAATATTCTCTCTCCTGCTTAATATACTCTAGCTGACTTTACCGAAGGGTGACCAAAGGGAGATCTGTCCAGATGTGTAATGCCATGGGTCTTTCTGTGCAGCACAGCTGTTCTTTGCCCCCAGGAGTTTAAGCAGCTGATAAATGTTAAGGTGCTGTAAGTGACAAGGGTTATAGAAATACCTTAGTAGAAACATCTAAAGCATTTGGAAGTGGGAAGGCAGGGAAGGTGGCCCAAAAAGGTCTTTGCTCCAAGTGTTCAATGAGTACAGGAACCATGGAGGAAAAACCATAGCTATTATCTGATCTATTGCCTGACACGTGAGCCTAATCAGTTCCAAGAGGTGAGTATTTCAAGAAATATGGTGTGCTGGTGTGCTGCAGAGATGTTGTTACAGTATGTCATTCTCTATACTGATAGTTCCCACTGCACATTATATTTCAAGGATTTTTCAGTCATAAATACACATAAATCCAATAAATACAGAGAAAAAGATTACTAAATAAACAGAGAATTAATTTTTAATAATAAATAGGAACTTTTTGTTGAGGCATAGTAGTAGTTTTCAACAAAAAAGTAAATTCATTAAATAAAATCAGTGTTGTTGTGCGCTGTTTGTACTATTGCAATACTGAGAAGTGGAGCCTGGTGTGCTGGGCAGTATATAAACATACATCCTGAAGGATTTTGAATTGAAGAACACTACAGCAGGCAAAAGTAATATCAAAAGGAGTATGAAGAACTGAGAAGACTATTAGACAGCTGAGTAAGTTGATCAGTTTATGGTGGATGTTGAGGTTCAAGGTAGTGGGAATGGGGCTCCCCTGCATCCTCAGTAGCACTGCTGAGTGCTGTGAGTGATTTGGCAGGTGATGAACACCTCCTCTCTGTGGATATGGTTGCAGCTAACCAGTGCACTGGTTACTTGAGTAAAGAACTCGCTATTAAAGTAAAAATTTGCATCTGTATTAATTGTGCAGTAAAACACAGTGTATTCAACACGTGTCTGAGCAGATAGGGCCACAGTGGGATCTGCTTTTTGCCTGCATGTTTCTTATGCAAGGACAAGTTACAGATTTGCTATGCCTTGTTCAGCTTGTATTTTTGTGTGAAAGCAGTTGAGTGATGCTGTAATAACCAGCCCTATAAAACACTCAGGAAATAGTTCACGGAGTTCCATTAATAGTTCTGTTCAAGATAAGAATAGAAGCTCAGAGAAGGGACATGTTAATTTTGGTTTTGTGCCTTTTGGTTATGAAGGGACCATTTTTTGCTTTTAAAGTATTTTTCTTGTATTTTTTCTTCCACATTTTTCTTACTGCAGAGCTGGAACCAGTAGTGGCATAGTTTCCTCTTCTCCACAAATGGTTTGGCATAGCTTCAGTTGTCTCTTTATAATAAAAACAACCCAAACACATTGTAGTAATCAATTGGCTATTGTGAGTAGCTTTATGAACACTTCAATCCAGGTCAAATTTTATGGTCTTGATTGTCCTTTAAAATACTGTAATCTGTTTGGCATATTTGAGTCATTAGCACTTAACCCCAATCTTGTAGGAGGCCTTTTTGCTCCTAAGTTTTAGGTGTTTTATCACAATTTTAGGCACATTAAAGATATTTTATATTATTTAACATAACATTTTTGGTATCCAATAACCATTAATTCTTTAATTGGTTGCTTGGGGCCATACTAAATGGACCACACACAGTCATTTTACCCTAATATTGTACCATAATTTCCACTTTTGTTATTTTTGGCTATTAAAGTGCTTATGTCTAGAGCTAATCAATTAGAAACAATTGGATGCTGGGCAAGGTCACAAGTCTATGTCATATCACTTATGTGCAATTGATTAGTTTCATCCTGCTTGAGGCAGGTACAGAATAAAAAAATGACCATTTAAAAAGAATGTGGTGGAAATGTGGTATGAATATAATGCAAAGAAAACTTTAACATGAGAAGTTGTGAAAAAGAGGTAGCTGATCCTGAGAAGCAATGGAACTTTGGTTATAGGAGTCCTTTCTGATCCTTCACACCGTGGTAACAAGCAGTGTGGTGTTTAGCTGGGCTCCAAAATCATCTCTGCCCTTGCAGATGTGCTGTGTCTCAAATTTGACAAAATTATTTTGTCAATGGCAAATTAGTTGCTATGCTAGTAGGTAAATTAGGTTTCCTAGGATAACCCAGGGAACAGTTTACCCCTGAGCATTGTTGAGCTGCCTGATTGTTAAATCTGCTCCGTGACCAAGAGCAGTGACATAAATCACTCAGGAAAAGATCCCTTGTGGGTGAGGCTTGGCCATGTTCTTTTGCAAGTACAGAGTGACCTTTTCTTGTATGTGCCAATATAGATGAAATTAGTGGAAGTGCATTAATCTAAAGCCAGTGGTAATACAAGCACATTACATATGTATGTTTTTCTTGAAAACAAACAAGACAACTTGTCTGTCAAATGGTAGCAGCAGCAGCATGGAATAACTCGTTGTTTCTAAAGATTTAAATGATGACTCTACCCAATGAAGTTACTGTATTCTACAGATTATGTGTATTTGGGAATGTTAACTACATCCCTAGCCTTGAATTTATTGCTAAATATTGTTTAAAAGGCTCCTCATTTTTCCTCACATTGTAGCAGGAGAGCTATTAATTCTACAGATTTTAGGAGAAGGTTAAACTAACAAGGTAGAAGTGTCCAAGTCCAGTTCTGCTGTTTTGAAGTGATCTCTTGAGTACACATTGCTTCATATTGGTAATTGAAAAGGCAGGATGTTCAGCCTGGTAACCAACTCTTTCTTAACCTTGTGATGATATTTTATTACACCATTCAACTAGATGCTGTTATATTTGTTATGAAATGTATGTAGGACTGTATATCTTTATAGTCTTACTAATGGATTACTGGCAGGAAGAAACGATGGCTGTCAGATTTGTATGGGCAAATATATATCAAGAATTTTACACATGGATTCATTTTAGATTTATTCTCTGGTATGTTGTTTTCAAATCGGGAATGCACTGATATTTTCTTAGGTTCCTATAGTCCAAATTAAACCCTCTACAAGTCAGTACAGTTTGCCTCCAAAGACCATGGGGTTGGTAATGTGTGCAGAGGGAGTAACAGCAAAGACACCATGTCTGGATATTTAAGCAGCATTAAGTCTTGGTTTCTATGGAAGGGAAAGTTTCATAGGTCGTATATTCATTCAATAAACTGTTGGTTGCTTCCATGATTTATGTTCCTGCAATCCCTGCCTGCATTATGGTCTTTTCTAACTATCTGTGATATTTTGGAAATGAAGGATATACATACTGAAAACATTATTGTCTTCAAAATGATTCTGCCATAACCAATCTGCCAAAAACTACCAACATAGTAAATGTCTTTAAGGCTGAGCTGTGCAAGGCCAAAAATCTGATGTCCATTATATGACATAGTGGACTTGGAGACCATCTTCGTGGAAAACCTTTGGATTATTGTTTTACAGTCACTGAATGTGTTGCACACTGATGTCCAGAAAATAGATTATGAGCTACATGCCATACAACATTCTTAAGTCTCCAGTAACCTTGATCAGAAATATCAGGGTGAGATTGGGAAGTCCCGAGTTAAACCTGAAGCAGTTTTCTGTTTCTGTAGACAGGTGGCAATTCTGCACCCATCTGGAGTTTTGCCATCAGCCTTAAAAGGCCTGTGGTTTTATTCTTAGTGTGAAGATTGAGTTGCTGCTTCTAAAGACAAATAACACATCTGAGACTCTGTACAAGTATTCTAACTTAAAATATTCATTGCTATTGACAAGGTTGCAACTTAGGGACTGCATTACCAGAAAACTTATGCTTAAGTTTCTGAACATGCTTTAAATTTATGACTGATAATGATTGCTCAGCCAGTGCTCATAGAATCTGAACTGCTGTTACCCCTAGTTTACAATCCAATAGTGGAATTGCCTGAACAGTTGATGTTTCTTGTGACTTGAGACACAAACTATGTATGAATACTTACATTTTAAAATGTGTCATAAAAATGAAAGTCAGCTATGGGAGAGGACCAAGACTACAGATGTCATCAGTGAAGGCACCCCTTTACTATCTAAGTTATTAATGATGATGATAATTTCTCATGAAGTTACACTGAAAGTTGGATAGAAGTTCTCAGATCAGTTGTGTGTAGAGCTGCACATTTTTGTTTCCAAAACCAGGTATCCAAGAGTCTGGTACACTTAGAGAAGCCTCAAGAATAGGAATAATTTCTAACAACTGCCAGTAGCTTCTAATTTCTCTTGAAAGAGTAGTCAAGAAATGAAGGAATGGCTCTAGGATGATCTTTGGTTTAGAGGACACTTGAATGCTTAGTCACTGATAATTACTCATTCAGGTTTGCTTGGTGCAGCTGCACCCCTCATATTCTTTAACAAACTGAAGCATGAACAGCACTGAGGTGGTAGATTTGCACAGTGCACCAAATTCCATTCCTGCATTTGCATCACAGAAAATGTACATAATTGATTGTACTGATATTAAAGCTCTTACTCTTCATCCAGAATTCAAGATTTAACCATCCAATATAATGCATTTTGCTTCAAAAGAACATACATTTGAAAATCAGAGTCCTTTTTATTCGCTGTTACTTCTATAACCCGTAGGTTCACATATTTTTCTTTATGTTCAGTTTTTGTGGTTGAAGCTTTTCTTTAAACATTTCTCCATGCTCGCCTGAATCCCCAGGAGCTCCAGTATGGCTTGCAATAAAGTAGTAAAGTGAATTCAGTGATAGTGGAAGCAGATTCATAATAATCCATCTATAGTTGTTGGCATTTTAAGTCTAGGAAAGAAATCTCAGGTATAACTTCTATCATATTGTGCAAATGTTGTACTTTAGTCAAATCCATGTGTTAGTATAGTTTTATACAGTTAACAATACTGATGATAATTCTGTGGCTGTGCAGAGTCCAACACAGTCACACCTGAACAATTCCAGTGCCATTCTTATTAGGTAAAATCTCTGCAAAACAGGGACAGTTTGTGCATGGTGAAAGAATGGGTTTGTTTTTGAAGTACAGTTTGATAGCGAGCACAACATTCCAGAGGGGACATTGGATATAGCCATGGCAATTCCAGAGAGAATACTGAGACCCACAAGGAACTGTACAGCACTGCAGTTCTGATGTGCTCCATGCACTCACTTTATTGTCAGTGATAGACAATAACTCCTTTAGGTTTTGAAATCATGCACATAACTTCCTTTCCTGTAAGGGGAGAACTTGGTATTAGCTGAAGACTATCAAGACTGTCAAGTGCCCTTGCATTTAAGGGGCAGATTTTCAAAATTCCCTCACTTCAACTTATAGGAGGAAGGACAGTTCTATGAACTCCTTTTTGGGTGATGACAGTGATACAAGAGCGCTAAATTAATGCAAATAGAGCAGTGTTTCCAGAAGGGTTTGTGAAGTCTTTGTTTTGATGACTTTCAGTAAGACCTGAGATGTTAAACACAAACACTGTTAAGTACTCAATTGCACTGGTAAATGCTTAGCTGGATTTCTCAAAACAAGGTAAATTTCAACTAACCTAATGAGAGCCAGGCATTAGGTGCCTTAGGCACTTCTAAAAAGTCTGGCTTATTTTTCATCATATTTAGCTGATTAAACCAAAATTTTCACCCTAAAAATTCTTTTGAAATAACAGGTTTCTGGTGTGTGAATTCTAGTACTCAAGTGCCTATTTGATAATACTTGAGAAGTGCAAGTACAAGTGTCACGTGTTTATAAAGAGAGGGCAGTTTTTGAGAACTTGGCCTAATAAATCCCTTCCAGACAGCATATTACATAAAGTGTTTAGCAACAATGTTATTTCTGTTTCTAATTTTGTATTTATTAGATTTAACATCATTTCGGAGGGAAAATGAGAACAATGTTTTCAGACTGTTTTGAGAAATGTGGTTTCCAAGAATTGTCAGTTTGTCATGCTTCTGGATGCACTAGAAACACAGTGAATTCAAGTTAGCTCAACAAAATTGTGAAGTAATATTAAAACTGCATTTATGATTGCAGTTACGAGATTGTTGCTGTATCTTAATGGTTGTCATTGGTGTCCTGGTGGGAGGTCCCAACTGCTTAATGAGACTGATTTGTAGCATTAAATAAGTGGAACGTTTGTTTATATGTTGAAACATATATTTCTGTGTTTATGTAATGGTGTTTTTTTCTGTCATCGGGTGCTTTGCCAAAAAATTGAAGCTGCTTAAAATTTATAGGATGCAGTCTCCTGTTAGTGCATGCAAGCAAAACAGGGCAACATTTACAGTGTATTTGTGAAAGGACCTATAGGGGCTCACTGCATGGTAAATCAAGGTGTAGAGGAGAGTTTTAGTTGCCTGATCTCCTCCCTTTTAGAAGCAATGAATAAGGTGACATGGACACACCTGCGCTGCTGCAGAATGTGAAGAGTGAGGGATTGTGTTTCCTCAGTCTCTGGCAATAAGTGTTTCCTGGCATGCACCTTGCTGAAGCTCTGAGAAGATTGCAGGAACTGGCTTTATTCCCAGCTGGCTGATTCAGCAAGAAATTAACTAACTCCAACCCCCCCTGTTTTTGTTGCAATTTCCCTGCTTATATACGTGGCTGTTCCAGGCTGTCTACTGGGATGGAGAAATGTGAAGGGACAGGTACTGGTTCTGATTAATTCAGATTTGCCTCTTCTGGTGGACATTTTCTTTTCTTTCTGACTACTGCAGCCTCTTATGGTGTAGCAGTGGTGTGGAAGCAGAAGGCTGAACAAGTTCAGTGCTCTCTGTGGATGTACAGCAAAAGAAATATGCTAATATATTATTTGTCTTCCTCTCCTGAGAGTCTTCTCTTATTAGATGTTTTCAAGGTCTCATTACCCGTTTGGTG
Organism: Vidua macroura; assembly: GCF_024509145.1. Lineage (NCBI taxonomy): Eukaryota > Metazoa > Chordata > Aves > Passeriformes > Viduidae > Vidua > Vidua macroura. The sequence continues at coordinate 12,989,140 of NC_071582.1, forward strand.
TTTTGTTTTCTTGAGTCTTCAAATACTTTTAAATGATTCCCTGGTTGAGTAACATGGATGTTGGCTGAAAAACCCAACAGCACAGTAGTGTCGAGTATTGTCTGCCTGCTAGGCAATATCCTAGCTGTGAACTGCCAGGTACGTGTGGCACATTATGGATTCTTTCAGCTGATCTCATCAGCACTTCTGTTGAAAGCAGGACAGAGAATACATCTATCCCTGGAGAGATGGGCTGTGTGTGCTTTATGCTACATAGGGAATTTTGCCAAAGCCACTAACTGATAAGACTGCTTGAACAGGCCCTGGTTTTGTGCCCTGATTTTATAACTTTATTTGAACGAATATAAGGTGCTTTATGTGACTGAAAAATTACGTGTTTCCTTGAGACTGGTGATTCTCAGATAAGCCTTTTCACTTTTAACAGCAGTTAACAGTGCTAATTGAATGTTAGGAAATTATGTGGAAGGGAGGTGTAAGACAAAGCAAAGAGTGCCATCCTTTCACTGTAGGAATTCCTGGTTTGCCTGTGCTGGTGCACTGTATACAGCTCAAATCCCTTTATAAATGGGGTGGAAAGGTTAGGCAGGAATCAGCTGGTAACTTCTTTCTTTCAGTGTAAGAACTGAGTGCCTTTAAGTAAAACGACAAGGTGGAGATTGAAAACAATGAAGTGTGGCTTTCTCCCATGTAATGATGATGATATTTGGCACTCCTTCCTATACTTTTTGAGTAGAAGGTTACATGGATGTCGGGGGAGACAGGATGAGTACTGGGAAGATCCACTTCAGTACTATACAGATGAACCCCAGCAGGCTGGGAAGGTGAGTCCAGGAAAGTATTGCAGCATTCTTGCTCTGGACATGCTTCTTTGGGTGTCCAGTTATGGGCTGCTGTTGGAAGCTGATAGACTGGATGGTTCCTTGGTCTGAATCAGTTCAGCTGTTCTTAGGTAATTTTGGTGTTCCTTGGGGCAACACTTGAGTGTCATTGAACTAGAACCAGCTCTAGATTTATGTCACTTATGAACATAATTTAAAAATTAACAAAGAAATACATGCTCCAAACTCCAGGAGTATCTGGACAATTATCCTGGACATGGGGACTTGCTCTAAACCTAAATGGGTGCCTCCATTCTGAGCTGCTTTGAGTCTACTGAGAATATTTTTTTATTTTTATATTGTTATTAATTTTTTTCATGCAAACATTTTTAGGATGTTTCTGATATATTTTCAAATGCTAGAATTTTAGAATGATTTTTCAAGTATGCAAGGAAATTCAGACTTAATTACTGAAATAGCTTCTTGTTTTTAAACAAACACTAGTATTTTCTTGAGGAAGATAAATAAACAGCTTCTGATGGCTTAGCATAAGTTCCACTGCCATTATGTGATCAGTCCTTCTGTAAAGCACAAATATTCCAGACATTTTCCCTGCATGAGAGAGCACTTGCCTTCCCCTCAGTGTAAAACTGCACACCCAAATGCTTTTCCCGTTTCCTTTTCCTCCCTCTTCCAGTTAAATTTGGAACACAATAGGTTGGTTAAAACTATAAGGAAAACCTCCAGAATGCTGTCTTAACATATGGGGTTTTACCATGCAGCTGTTTATCTTCTGCTAGGAGGGAACTATAAATGTATTTTTAATGCCAGGAGCTGGGCTTAAAATGCCATTAGTTATCTGGTGGGAATAGATTTGAAAATTAGTAAGCAATTAGATCAGTGGGCAAATACATTTTACTTAATGTTGTAAGTCTCATGGGCCTTTCCAATATCCTGTTAGCATCACCTGTTCTTAACACCCAACCTTTTAAAGCTTTTCCCTTATGCAATGTGACAATAAAAGGGAATATTTTGTTTAACTCATAAATAAAAATTGATAATTTAATTTTAATTAAAAAACCCCAACTTGCATGGTTTCTCCAAGGGAAACAGAGATGTTCTCAGAACACTAAGCTTTTCTTGGAGAAAAATTCTTCCTGTAGATAACCATCTTGAGAAGGGCCTTAGTTGGGATAACAAAACATGTGGGTTTTGTTCTGATCTTTTGAACTTGCTTGAATTATGTCCTTAGCAGACATCAGTGATGCATTTGTTTGCAATTGCTTTTTTTTATTGCTGAATTTAGATCTCTGTGAGCCATCTGTAATGTGTCACATAGATGCCACTTTTTAGAAATGGGGGAATGTAGGAATGATAAACTTTTTTTACTATTTCAAATGTTAAGGCCAGTCTTTGACAATACTGAGGAAAAGACCTACTCCTCTTCACCTGTACTGTTGAGTGTCTTCTCAGTCCTTGTCTGCCAAAAGCTCACTTTAAATCAGTGATAGTATGAGGGCTCTTGTACTCCAAGCTCTACAAGATTTTGGTTCTGAAAAAGATCCTTCATGAGATTTCTGTGCCACAAGTGAGGCCTTATTTTGAAAATTCAGGCTTTCTACTTCAACAGTACAGCATTCTGTATTTGAGTAACAAGTGAAGTCTGCAGGCACTTTGCCTGAGACATCAGTGGGAGTTTTTCTGGAGGAGGACCTGCCCATAGGAAGCAAACTGAGGCTGAATTTTAGTAGTGCTAACTACTTTGCTATCATATTTCCTCTAGAGTGGTGTGAATCAGTCCATTTCTTCATCATATAACTGCTAAGGACAGATGGCATTTAAAAGTGGTGCCTGCAGCTGTTTTTTTGGAAAAAATGGCTGTATTTGTATCTCTGAAAAAAAAAAAAAATCCCAGAAATAATAAAGATAATTTTCCTGTTGCTTATAAACCTTGCAAGAGTTGAAGTGACTTCCATTTTTTTTTACAAGTCACTTTTTTTATTTTGTGTCACTGAAACCATTTTATCAGGTTCCATCCCTGTTGGCAGGAGTTCCTCTGAACTGCTGTAGAGGCAAACATCAAAATTGATCCTTAGAGCATGTGCATTGTTTTTCAGGAGAACTGAAGCTGAATGTGGAAACTAATTTTTTAAAAATTAATGCGGCTCTTTGCCACAATTATTACCTCCAGAAGATGTCTCTGAACCTTTTAAGGGGTTGCAGTCTCCACTGCATGGTGCAGTTCTGGGAGTGAAAAGAGGGAGACACGGGTACAACACCAGTGAGGAAGACAGAGCTGATTTCTACATGTAGCAGCATTTTGTCTGTGCAGATGAAAATTGACATCATGGTGTAGGAATGTTGACAGTGTTTTGCATTTTGCTAGCTGCATTTACTGGAAAGCATGTGTTTCAAAGGGAGTTTTCAATTTTTATAAGTCTTTGCTTCCATATTAGCCCAGTCTTATTTTGAATGTAGACTTGAGCTATGAATAAAATTTAACTCATGGAGTAAGATTCCTCTGTGCATGAATAATGCAAATATTAAGTAGTGATGTGCATGTCTGGGTCAGAATAGTCAAAGCCAACCTTCAGGTTCCACTGTTACCACTCAACATTGTCTTACTCTGTTCAAGAATGTCTTACTCTGAGAGTAAGGGTCCTGAGTTTGGATGATCTTGTCTCAAGAAGAGCTCCACTAAGTGTGGAGAAAGCTTAGCTGGCTGCCCAAAACCAGCCCTTTGGTTGGGGGAAGTTTCCACTAAATGTGGTTTCTTAGTTCCAGATGGGTCTGTGAAAGAAGTGAGCTGAGAAGTGAAGAAAAAAGATTAGCAGCAATGAAAAAGTGACACTAGCTCTTCATCTGGAGAGTAATCATTCAGACAAAATTGGCAAAATTCAATTAGATTATCTTTCAGTAATGGGATGGCCTCTATCTTTGATCTTCATAATCCAATTAATTTTCCCAGAGTTATATATTATGTAGAAAATTGGCAACCCAAGTTTCCCATGTCATCAACTCTATCCAGTCTCCTGAGAAAGAGTTTTTTAAGTGCAACATCCTTGCACCTGCTAGTTCTTCCCCAGCTCTTCCCAAAATCAAGCTGCTCTGAACACCTTCATGGATTTATTCCATGTTACCAAAGCAATTTACTGGATTCAGTAATGGGACTCCCCAGCTGATAGGAGACAGGTCCAGTTTTATTAACCTGTTCTTGTAATGAAGGACCCAATTCTTTTTTCAGTGTCTGGGATAGATGGATTTGAAAGAGTTAGACATCTGTATTCTGAGAAATTACATCTGCATCTTTAGGTGAATTCAAAAGCACCGAGTACTTGTCAAAAAGTCTATTCCTTTGCCTGCAGAGAAAAGTTAGCAAATTTTTTCATGAGGAGCATTTAACAACCCTAGAAAAATACAACTCTCTGCTTCAGGTGTGCAATGTCTCAATTCTCTGCTGAAATTTTAAATTTTGTTCCTATGTGTATGTTCTATGGACATACGTGCATGTGTAGCATGTGTGATTGCACTAACAAAGTCTCAGGAAAACTGAGATTGTCTTCAGCTGAATTTTAGTCTGAATTAAGTGTTAGAAAGCTGCAAGTTCCTGATGGACTCTTCCCTATATATAAGTTACAGTGCTGCTGCATAAAACAATGATTTACCCCAGAGTTATCTTTAGTTGAGAAATTAGACACAATCAGAGCTTTTTGCACAGCTGAATAAGATTGAGGTGAGAAAAATGAGGAATGATGCTTCATGTTGAAGAGTGATGCATTTTGCTAGCCTGAATACCTGCTCTGGCACTTGCAGTGGCATGATAGGTTTTGTAAAATAGAGGCCTGCTTGCATGATTTTGTGTTGGAATTAACTCTTTTAATAAAGTAGCTTAGGGGGAAAAAAATCCTGTTCAGAGCTGTGTAATTAGCGCCAGATAGGTCAGAATTAAGTATGGAGCACCTGAGAAGAAATAAAATTTGGATTTCTTGGGACATTCTTGATTCTAATGGATCTTGCTTCCAGCAACTCTTTACTCTGTGCAGGTATTTGTGTTGAAATTTGTCCAGTTCTCTTCACTGATACTTGTTCTGTTCAGCTTTTCAAATGCTGGTGTAGCTCACCTGTGTCTGCTGCTCTTTTTGGAGAGCTGCCCTAGCAGTGCAGTTTCTGTGGCTGTCAGGACCAGAGGATCTCTGCTGCAGAAGGGATTTTTCCCTCTGGATTTTCATGAGGGCTGGTGAGGGTCAGCTGTTCCCCCAGGCTCTGGAGCTGCACAGGGCTCTCAGTGGACTCAGTCCTGGCTGCTCTGAAGGGCACACAAGAGCTGCTGGTTTTCAGAGGCATGTAAGCTGAATTGCAAGGTTCTCACCTAGCTGGTATTTTCCTACATCTTGGTAATGTTTATTCAATATTTTTTATTTACCAACTGTAAAAAATGTAATGATTAGTCTTAATATATCATCAGAACATTTCCACACAACCAGCTGTATTTCAAATATATCTCAAGTGTTCAGTTATTAATTGTCATGATACCTACCTATGACTTCTATTGTTTATTTCTAGAATCTGATTTCAAGTAGAGCAAGAACTGTACAAGCTTTATTGTTAGGGATGAAATTTAAACTTTATTGGGATTAAGTGTTTAATAGTATAATTTGCTGCATATGTTGCAAATACAAGCTGCTATGAATAGATCCTCTGTAAAAAAAAAAAAGCATTTGATATGTTATGTATGGACTTAAATCCAATATGTTGTTATCTTTAACTGAAGGAAATTATAAGAAGAGATTTACAAAGGAGGGTTTATTCTATTAACTTTAATTTTTTTAAAACTTTCCTCAACTGTTGAATTTGATTTCTGTATTTTGACTTTGTTTAAAATGTGCTGTACATAACTTCCTCTGTTCCTTGACTATTATTCTGAAAATAGTACAAATTGGCTGTTTTTCATCTACATGAGAAGAGAAAAATATAATTAGTAGCAATAGGTGGATTATTTATTTAAGTGGGGTGCCCTGATTTTCTATTTGTCCACTCACAGTAGACATGAGGATTTAAGCACAAGGTTTCCTGTTACATTACTAGATTTTTTTAAGGTATAATTTCTATACCTTGTAAAGAACTGTGGGGGAGACCCTCCCTTTCCTACATGTCTTTGGCCCCCAGTCTCCCAGGAAGTAGTGGTACAGAACACACTGATTTAGAATAGGTATTAGTTTGGATTCTTATGACTTTTAGGTAATTTGGAATGACTCCATGTTTGTAAATGGCAGAAATGAAGAGTTTTGGACTATTTTGAGATTTAGAGACCATATTAAATCTTCTTGGCCTAGAACTTTTGAACTGGAGGCTTAATTATTGTCCCACACTTCCTTTTAAAGTGTGTAGCTGCTTCTTTGAGGGTTTTATATAAGTAGGTAATCAGGTTTTTAAAAAAAATTGGTTGTATTTTTTATAGAATAATTTGCAGTCTGTACCTTTGTTATTAAAGCTGGAGCAATGCAAAATGTCGTAAATCACTGCTAGCATTATCTTAACCTGAAGAATGAAAAATCATATAGGGAAGGGATAAGTCTCATTCAGTCACTTTTGAATGGTTTTCTGCAAGAGGGCAAAAAATTTCAGACCTTCTGCAATGTGTAGGATTTCCTTCAGCCTTTCCACCAGGAACTATAAAAAGGTTGTATAAAGACACAGAATAATTACAGCCTGAGTCAGGCCAGCAAGTTGGCTTTTTTCACTATAATCACGATAAAAGAACATCTATCTTGGCCAAAAGAACTGGGCTCTGAAATAGAGATGTTCTGAACTGATAATTCCAAGTACAGCCAATCTTGCAGATAAATACACAGGTTAAGATTTATATGTGGATCTTGTTATTTAAAATGGTTGCTGTTTAGGCTTCTTATAATTGCATTTTACTCTGTGTAGGGTGCAGAGGAAACCAGGACTGTGAAACATGCAAATGAAAATAGGAGTACTGCCACAGATAACTCCAGCAAGGCTTAACAGTGAGACTCTCATTGTTTTCAATTTGCAAAGCAGTGAAGAAAAGAATGTGAAGAAATGTATAATTATGCAGGATAAGAATAGATCAACTGAATCAATAAGATCACAGTATTTCACACCACTGCAAGTTCACCAGATTGTGAAGGTTCCAGCTTCAGTAGTTTCTAGTGTCATGGTTGTCTTTAGTCTGAGAAGTTATAGATGTATAGGGCAAAAGGAATCTTCTGCAGTTAAATAAAAGGGCAGATGAATTTATTTCCCTCCCTTGCACAGTCCATTGTTCTTGGATTCTGTCTGTATTTTGAAAAGTCTTAGAATGCTAAAGACAAACATATGAGAATCTGGAACCATGCTAAAGCTTTAGATACTGAGCTGTTAGGGTTGGCCTCTGAGCTCACATTAGCTTGTACTGGCAAACTAAGAGCTGACTGTGGATAAGAAAATTCAGGGGAGGTTATTGCCACAGATCCTTCCAAAAGTGCTCAGGAATAGTTGAAAAATATTCTGTAGGAATAGTGCCCCTCTGTAAATCTTTAAAATTAAACTATTCTGTCAAGAATTCTGTCTAACCTTAAGTGCAAATGGTAGTGGTGAAAGAGCAGCTGCTAGATACAAGAGTAGATGATCTTGTGCCACTGCTTAGACATGAGGCATGTACTGGGGACTCTACATTTCCCCTGGCCCTTGCTGACTTTAAAAGCAGTGAGCAGAGTATCCCATGTCCTACAAGAGACATGACAGTTCTTCAAAAGACAAGTTCAAGGGGAAAACCCAAGATTATGTGTACTCTTTTAGAATTCAGTATATAAAAGCTACTTTTGAAAAGTTTTTCCTTAGTAGTCATCCTACTTCTGAGCAAAATGGTGATGTTTTCCATTTGGCTGGAGCAGGAGAGGCCGAATGAGTGGCCTTTAAAGGATGTCCATGGCACTTAGAGCTGATTGCTCATTTTGCATGCAAGGTAAATGTGTAAAGAGATTTGATTGTACCAGCAGCAACAATAAGAGTCAGTCCCTCCACAGCCTTTACTGTTCAATCAGGAGGATTTTTCAGTAGCTTAACTACAGTCTGTGCTTTGTATCCAGTTGTGGATCTCTAAGTTTCAGCTGCTGGTAGGTTCAGTGAAATGCCAGTAACTTGGTACCTGCTGAAAAGTTATCACTTCCTCAGTTAGCTTCTTCAAACTGCTGGTAAAGAGAAGGAAATGACCATTTATCCTACTATCCATCTGCTATGCCATCAGAAACTCCAGAGTGATATTCCGGAGTAAAATTATTCTGTTAAATTTCCTGTAGAAGGACAATCGTAATTGGAAAGCAGTGCATGACTTATGACATGTCTCAGTTCATCTGTCCTGGGAACTATCCATTGTACATACACATCTGCTTCTGTACACCCACACAGGATGGGAAGATATTCCTCCACAGGAAGGTCTTCCGTTCCCTCAGAATGCAGGTGGTATGTATTGGCAAATCCGTGTTGTGGACGTGGGGGCCAAGTTCCCAGAGCAGTGCACACGGAGAGAGGGAATTCACTCAGCTGCTCGGATGAGAATACAAGATGGGTGAGCAGGAATACAATCACAGGGCCCATCTGTCCGTGCTCCTTCTGTGATAACTGTTTCACTCACTTCTACTTGCTGCATTTGAAATATTGACCATTAGAAGACTAAAATTATTATATAATGAGATCAGTCACAAGGAAGATACTTGGTGCTTAAAATATTTAAAGAAAATGCTGAGCATTTAATAGGGCATCATACATTTTTAAATTCTGAAACTAGACAATGTCTTGCCTTTGAATTATAGATGTTCCTGAGTGTTGTCCATTTTTTATCCTTTATTTGTTCATTGAATGCCTTTCTGTAATCACTTGGATCATTTTAAAATTGCTTAACGAAATTTTTTTGCTGGACATGGAAGATGGGTGATAAAGTTGTAGTTTTGAAACTATCCTGATTAGAGCAGGCACCCTGTTCTGAATTAGCAGTTTCTATTTTCATTTTATGTCTGACTTGCTCAGCTGTGTCTTTTAACATTTCAGCAATTTGGGTTTGTTCAGAGGATTTATTTCATTCTTTCCAGCAGCAGGGCCTGTGTTTATCTTTTCTCACCTCAGTAAGAGCCCTTTCCCCTTCACCGTATCAGTCCTCCAGCATTACTGTGCATACTGTAGAGAAGAATAAAAATGAGTCATTAAACTAATGACCATTAGTCTTAACAGTTGTCAGTGAACAGATGCCTGCAGTGCCTGTCATGTGAGCTTTTAATTGCTCTGGGGTTTGCTGCTAAAGCAGAGTAATCTAAGTAGTTGCTCATTAGTGAGCATACACGTGAAATGCTGTCAGTTAATGCTGGTAAATGAGTTGTGACCAGGAAGGGAACAATCTTCAGATTAATGGTATGTCCTTTTACACAGTTGCATTATTTGGTTTTTGTTCAGTTATTGAACCTTTTTCTAGTTAGCATTTCATTTTTAATGCTGCATAGTGTCTGGCTCAGTACAACACACAGTTAAAACTTTGCTCTGCTTGAGATGCTTTCACTGGCAAGAGAGAAAGATGAAATATTCTTGAACAACCACCCTTTCTCCCTGGCAAAAAGGGAGAGGAAGCTGAAAAATGGATGGATCATAAATATCAAGACTGGCATCACTGAACTGAAGGAATAGTTAAGCTGAGATTTAAATGTAGCTAAATTAGAGTGCTTGGAGGAGTGAGTTGTAGTGTTTGAAGAGTGGGCCTCAGTCTGGGAAACCATTTCAGCAGTAGCACATCAGGTGGGAATGATGATGCTGGAAGTCACTGTCAATAGTGTCAAAGTGGCAGACAGATGGTAAGACAAAAGTAATTTCTCAGGGAAAAATGGTTTACTATGAAGTAGCATGGTTGGTGTATCAGAATTCCTGACACCAGTAAAGCACAAAAAGCTTAAAACCTTTAGAGTATTTGCAGAAATGTATTTGAGACTTAGAGAGTGCGTGCTATGAACAGTTTCTTTTGGGAATTTCTTTTTAAAATCGTGCTGAAACAGGTGTGCACACATGGAGGGCGCTTGGCTGAAAGGCATTCACCTCATGTGCCTTATTAATAGCCTTAAACCAACATTCCTACAGCAGAACCATGACCATTTAACTGCTTCCTTATTGTGAAAATGTGCCTGACCAACTCAATGTGCAAGGCTGCTCAGTCCATAAACCCTGCAAAGGGACTTATTGCAATGGAGAAAGAAGAGTAGACAAAGAACTGGGTTAATATCTCTAAAATTATCAGAAGTCGTGGAAAACTAACAGTGGAAAAATCACATTTTCCTCACCATATGTTAAATGCATTTGTGTGCTGAGCTGTTGGAAATCCTAAGTGAGCCTGGGAGTGAACATCTGGCTGTGGCATTTCTCTGCAGTCTGGTTTCTTCCAGGTGAGAGAGGATTCATCAGCTAGAGGTAACAGGGAGGAGAACCACTTTGAAAATTTACTCTTATTCAGGGTGGTCTGTCTTTGTAAGTGGAATTTTGGGACACACCCCCTCTGCAGCCCCTCCTTAAAGAAATGTTGACAAGATTGTAGCAGGTGCTCCTGGTGCTCTGCTGAGAAAGGGGATGAAGAGCAGTGTTAGCCCAAGCTCTCCTGTGGCACCCACAGGACTATTCAGTCATTGAGAAGCTTTTTGATGGCAGATATTGATTATCAGAAGCTTTCTATCTTCCTGATATGTCCAGGTTGCTTAGTTGCATGCTCTTTGGCTTCTCCTACTTGATTTTTGGGCTGTTTGATCTTAGAGTTGTGCAAAAGATGTATTTTCCTGCTGAGAAATTATTCCAGTTCTTGGTGGCTGAGAGTTTGCCTGTTTCCAGGTCAATTTCTATTATGAGAATTTGTACTCATTTACAGTAGCAGAGCAATTCCATCTACCTGTTTAGTTCATGATAAACACCACACTGTTGCTAATGATAACAGAGTAGAAACAGTATGCAATGAAGAAAAATTACTAGTGCTAGGGCAGCCTTTTCTGGGGGCTGAATACTTGCCAATTTGTCCTTGCCACCTGAAGCAGATGTACAGAGAATGAGGGTGGGGAGAAAGCTCTCTGTCATGAGCAGTGAAAGGCAGTGCCCTGCAATATATGAGAGAGTCACTGTTTAGGTTTCCTCACACGACAAAAGTCTCTGGTTTTAATTGCACCCATGAACAACAAATTTAATGCCAAAATCTTCAGCATTTAGCTCTGAAGTGTATAGAGGTTTAGGATTCTTTTTTTTCCCCCAAGTGCCGTGGTTTTAATACCATTCCATCACCCCACACATTTCCCTTCTTTGTGTTTTCATTATGCAACAGGAATTCTCTTAAAAATCTGGATCCGCCACTAGTTCTAGCAGGTGTTTGGCTTCTGAGTGCCAGAGCTTTTTTCTTCACACAGCTTATGGATGAGAATTTCACTGCCCTTAGGCACAATTTCAACTGAAGTATATGAAAAGAGTGTTACTGTGTCAGTTCAAATTATATCACTATTAAAGAAAAAACTCAAAAGGAAATTAAATATAAATAATCATACTAACATAACATAACATTAATAATATTAAGGTTATAATTTAAATTAAAAGGAATTGGGAAAATCTGAGTCAGAAGTCCAGACTCTCCTGAGAGCAGCCATTGTAAATGAGGATATTGACAGGTTTGAATCACACAGTATGTCTTGATGAATAGTACAATAATACTGGATATATAAGAACTAAGTTTATTTTTTAGTTCTGCATAATATCCTCTGTGGGAGCTAAGTATTGTGTGCAGTCTTGCATTCCCTCACCCTTATCATGTTTATCTGATGGTGCTAACAATCTTTTGCTGTGCCCACAGTTGTCCTAGGTCCCATTTTGCTCGCATATAAATATACAAATTGCTACCACCTGTATTGCCTTCCTTGGGATGTTGAGACCTGCATGAAGGAAAGTTGGTCATATGTAGTGGAAGGTATTTTTGCTTAAATCCTGAATCCTGCTGTCACACCAGTGTGGGCATGTCACTGTGGCCAGGTGAAAACAGAGGCATTTTACAAGTGCTGTGCAGAATTATTAACAAAATGGTGCCATAATGTTTTACCTGCCCAGAATTTTTGCCTTATGTTAGTTTTTAGGAGGATTTTTGTTTAACTGCAACTTTTGGTTACCTGGGAGCATTCACACCTTTCTTGTAACCTTTCTTGAGCATTATTAGACTAGTCATCCAGTCTGGATACTGGGAAAGGCAATGAGGAGGAAATAATTTATTAGAAAAGGCTGATGTTGGTCTTGCAAGCCAATCAGGTGCTGTTTATCTCACTAGGAAAAGAGTAGGCTCCTACAGCTTCTTGTTCTTGTTGTGAGGCCTCTATTCATCAATATTTTGTGGTGCTATTGAGTAATTCTGAGGTCTATGTTAATGCTTGGCCTGCCAAAGCTACTAGAGTGTCTTGGCCCTTCATGGTGGAGGCTTCTTCCACCCATTAAGGAATGGCCCTGTATCCTTTCTTATTTTGATTTGTTCTTTCCTTTATTCCTTAAGCAGTGTGAATCTTCATTCAGTGCATGTGTTGATTTGCTGAACTTTATAATCCAGCTGCTTCTGACAGCAATCCTGCATAGCCTTAAACTATTCTTATTCCTTGCCTTTTGTAAAGAAATCTGCAGTTCCTCAAAGATGATGCTCCCAGTCTCCTCCAGTTTGTAACTGGACCTGTAACAGGGATCACAGACAAGCAGGGCTGTCAGATTCCTGCAAAGGAGTGCAGTTGTCAGCAGCTTGTCAGTTGAAAAACAAAAAAATCCTTCCCACATGGTGTTCATGATAAAGGACACTAACAAAATGACCTGGATTTGGCTGCAGGGAGTTAATTTTCCACCTGGTAGCTGGTGTAGTGCTGTAATATGGCTTTAGGATGAGAATAATGGTGTTTTGGTTGTTGCTGAGCAGTGCTTTCACTAAGTTGAGGACTTTCCATCTTCTTACACTGTCCTGCCAGCCAGGAGGCTGCACAAGAAATTGAGAGGGGGCACAGCCAGGACAGGTGAGTCCAAGTGGCCACTGGGATGTCCCATGCTGGGTGGGAGCAAACTGAATAATAAAACTGGAAAATTGACCGGGGTGGGTGGCTGATGCTCAGGGACTGGCTGGGCATCAGTCAGCAAATACAGAGCAGTTGCACTGGGCACCCCTTGTTTTGTACATTTTTTTATCATTATTATTGTTTTATTTTCTTTTTTTGTCCTGTTAAACTCTTTATCTCAGGCCAGGAATTTTACCTTTTTCCTGATTCTTTCCCCCCATCCTGCTATGAGGGGTGAGTGTCTGTGTGGTGTTTAGCTGCCTATCAGGTTAAACTCCAACACAAAACTTTAAAATAATATTACAGATTATCCCACCTTCTTTGCTGTGAATGCTCATAGTACTTTTGTAATGTATTTTTTCTGTGGGGATCATGAGAACCTTTAGAAACTGTCAGTGAATAAAAGGTAGAGTTTCATGAGAATATGCTCCAATAATACTGAAAGGACTTTCTTTATGACAAGAATTTACCAATTATTAAGTTACTAAATAAGGAATAAAAAGAAGGTTTTTTCTGGAATAATGGAACATATGGTGAAAGAGGTGATAAAAAATATCTTTTTAGACTTCAGTCACTTATGTGTGTCTTGCAAGATTTTTAGAAGGGGTTTAAGTGAAATAGTATTTTCTGTCTCATATTCCTTCCTTTCACTGTTTCATCACAGAGGAGAGTTGATAAAGGGGATTCCATCTTAAACAAAAAAGATTGAAAACATCCCCCAACCATTTCCATGCCCTCAAAGCACAAGCTTTGGGGAACATGCAGGTAGAATCTTCATTCACTTCTGTAGATTGCTTGATCTAGATGCTATAAAATTGCTTTTCTATTAGATCTAAACATAGCTGTGCCCCTTCCCCATTCCCCAAGGCTAAACTAAGGACTTGGGGAAATAATTGCATATTGTATATTTTGAAAGCAGGATCTGATCCACAGTCACTAACTTTCTGACAATAATTGGAAGTGAACTGCTCTGGGGTTATCCTCGTGCTGAATATTCCCCCTTGGCTCTTACTTATACAAAACTAGAGAGAACTGAGCAAGCAGTGCTGCTCACAGACCCACCAGTGCTATATTGCAAGGGATGCTGTCCTGCTGCAGCTGGATTTGGGCCCTGGTTCCGAGAGGGGCTCCCTGGGAACTTTGCCACTGATATCACTGGGAGCAGCCTCAGTCTGCTGGTGCTGTACCTTTTAGAGCAAATTTTAGGCACATCTGATCAATTCTTTGGAAAGAAGGCAGAGTCTGTCTAACACAGAGTTTAGAAGATGTAGGAAAATTTCAGGGTTCATATTTCTTTTAGAAATATAAAATGAGGTTGATATTTAAGCTGGGTTTTGAAAGTAAATGAAGTTTTGGCTAAATACTACTGCAGCCTTTCAGTGAAATGTTTAATCTTTTAGCCAGACAATAAGAAGAGAAAACATAAGTAATTGTTGATAAATATCCAAAGGCTTAATCATTAGTATAAATTTTAGAGGGTGCAGAAAAAAATTTCAAAATGTGTTGATCTCAGCCTGCAGTCCAAGCTATGCCAAAGAAAATGTATTTACATTTAATCAAGAAAAATGGTGGTAAAAACGTCCTTTTGAAAAGACTGAAAGATGGGATCTTAATTAAAAAACTAAATGCTCTCCATTGTTCTTCCTGTTTCAGTGTTGGCTTGAGGCTGTACAAATGGAGAGCCTGAAGAAAGGTTTAGGCTGAGCCCTTTTGCTCTGGTGACGTGATCTTAAGCACATTCCAGTCACTGGAACGGCTCCGAGTCCTTGAATGGGCGCGGGATGGTTTGAGCAGCAGGGATGATGTAGGCAGTTGCTTTCTTGCAGCTGTGAATATGATTATAGTTACAGCTTAGATTCAGTTTTCAGTGATAGACACTTCAAATAATACCTGAAGTTTCTAAGTTGCTTGCTGGCAGTGTTTTACTGTGTTGGAAAAGTGGTGGCTTATCCAAAATATTTAAGAATTGTCTTTTGCTTATCTTTGTATATATCTTCATCTCAGAGGCACATTTTCCCAAGCTTGTTTTATTTCTTCATGTTCAAGCAGGCCTAGAATGAGAGATGAGAGGAAAAATCATTAGATTTGGGCTTAAATCTGACATGTCTTAAGTCTGCTTTTAACTAATACAGAGCATGCAACATGGAAGAGCAATCCTTGAGTCTCCCACTCTAGTTCAGTCCCCAGCAGAGCTTTTGACTCAGTGTTTCAGATTGTCTCATTGTCCCAGTTATGACTTCCCTGATGAAATCTGACAGCCAAGTTTTCTTTCAGGATTCTTCTGTGAAGAAGTGCTTGACTTCAGTTCAGCCAAGTCCTCTTTCATTTTTCTAGGAGAAATGACATTTATACTTTAATTCTGATTTGAAATGCTGGCCTCTTAGTTTAATATTAATAATTAAATAATTGGCCTGGTCTGCAGAAATGCTGAGCTGCTGGCAGCTTCTGTGGAAACTCAGTTCCCTTGCAGGGTCTTTAAATGTTTCAGAGTGTCTAGCATTAGGAAGCTGTTTCTGTAGATCTTGGCCATGACAAAAGCCAATCTGACTCTTACTAGATATTTATTCATCAGGACTTCTTGCTCTGAAGATAGCTGAAGTTCTGAACTGTTAGTGTGACATTGTTTATCTGGAAATACACTTTGTCATGTTGTGATGAAGCTGGAGTGCTGTGCTCTATCTAACATTTTTGTATTGGAGTCCTTGAAAATCCATTAAACTAAACTGCTACTTAGCTGGTATATTACTTCCCTGGGGCGTAAATCAAATGCTGCAGCAGCTCAGGAGACACATATTTAACTTGAATTAAATGGGAATACACACAATTTGGTATATGATTGGACTTGCTGTGCATATTAATCTGACAAACATGTATTTACAAGTCATTAAGAATGCAGATAGTTTTTCTCATTTTGTTTTTCGCATCTCTTTTTTTTTTTTTTTTCCCCTAAAACAATGATTTTTGGAAATGAATGCTGCCCATTTTCCACTTCCAACAAGAACCAATAAAAGAGCCACAAAACTATGGAAAGCAAACTGCCTTCACTGTATTTCTCTTTTCTTTACAGAATTTACTTTGGGCAGGGTAGTGCACTTGTGCATAACTGTAAAGCTTTTGTTGATTGGACCTTTTATCTTTTGTCTGTGTTTCTTTTTAAAAGATATTGAAGCAGTTTCAGGAAGAACATGTTATTGTAATTTTCAGCATTTGAAATAGAAAATTTTGAAGCTTTCCTCTGCATTACTTCAGTTTATTCTCATTATGCTCCCAATTTTAGCAAGGGCACAGGCTTAATTAGGGAATGACTGATTTATTTAAGTCTAGGTAATGTTTATATGTATTAAGTGTACATACGAGGAAGAGTTCTTACTTTTCTCTGTCTATGGTTCTTGGTGCCAAGAAACTCTAAAATTAAAAATTCCTCTGTACCTGAAATACTAATGTTTTATTTCTAATTATGTTCAAGTGATTTCTTTGAGACATTACACCTCTGTTTTCTCATTTTCTTGACCTTCACAGCTCAGATTTAATAGAAAGTTTTCTTTCTAAAACTGCTGCTGTATACATGTAAATATGGAACAATTTCTTTCAAGTCTCCTGGTGGCTGTGATTAAGTAGAATAGTAGCATGCTATTATGAGGTTTGGTTGAGCTTTGTCTTGGCCTTAGTAGCAAATGATCTCCAAGAACTGTAGCCCATTGCATTGTGTGGTGGTTTCAGAATGTGGGATTCATTTTGGGTCAAATGAACCAGAAGTTGTGCCCCAGCAGCCCCTCCTGTGCTCAGTGTCTGGGAGAGGCTCAGCTCTGTGTGGGAGCTCAGTCCTTCCCAGCCTTGTTGCTTGCTAATGGCAGCATTGGCTGTGAAGCACTCAGTGACCATTCCTCTGACTCTCAACAATAAAATAAAATCAAATCCTTAAAGCCTCAACTCCAGCAGCTTCTAGTCAGTGTTCTACAGAGCAATGAAACTGGGAAGTGGCAGAAACAACGTGCAGCTTTTGGTGGAAAGAGATTTAAAAAGCAGAGCTTGGCTACAGGCAATTCTTTGTGTCTTGTGCAATTGAAAGTGGAAGAGTAATTTGGTCTTTCAGCACTCAGGTGGGGAGTGGTGAGTGAGGAAGCAATCACAGCCTGACATCAAAGCTGTGCTCCAGCATAAGGCTTGAATAAACCCAGTGCCTTTCATACTTCCCACTTCTGCTGATCAGGATAGTTCTCCTCCATCACATAGCTAGAAAGATGTAGCATGGAAGACCTTATTTTTTCAGTTTCTGACTAATAAGTTGCATGTCCTAATCAACTAGAAAGATTTTCAAACACTGATCTGTTTCCGATTTCTATATTTGTTTTTTTTGTCAGTAGGTAATATATACTTCCTTGCTACATGATATATTAATGTCAATGAATTTTATGTAGTGATTGGTATTATATCTGCTTTGGATATGTTATCACCTTCTACTGTCTTAAAAGGTGGTTTAAAATGCCTGCTTTAAATCTTAAGTGTACCTGTAACTTGACACATTTAATTTAAATCTATTGAGATTAAACTGGCCGTTAAACAGACCTAAAACACTAGCATGAAATGTAATTGTTTTCTGAAACTTGCACTTATAGTCTTTACTTTAAAACATGAATTTATATCAGATTAGCTAAGTCATTCAGAGATGATCTCAAATATACTATAAACCCACAGACTATTGAAATTTGAATTATATTTAAGCCCAAGTGCCCATAGAAATATAAAAGGCTCATAAGGAGCATTGGTAGATTCCTCAGTGGGGAATAAAATGGACTAAGTGGAAACATTATATTTTGTGTTCAGTACAATATATGAATGAAAGTGCATTGGGAACATGCAGCTTATTTGGAGGTGCCTGCATCTAGGTGGTAAAAATGTTTTTCTGCTGCTTTGGTGAGTGGATACAAAATAGTTCTGTAAACACTTGAATATTTGATTTTTTAAAAATTAACTTCTCAGTTTGGGTTATCAGATGTAAGTCATTGGTTTCAATATCAGTTTGCCATGACAGCTGATAGTGTGTTCTTAGTGGGTTTTTTCTTTTGTTTTTAATTAATTGCTTGGTGGTATTCTTTCTTACTTGACTTATACCAGACAGGTAGCAGTACCTATTGCTGCAGCTGACAATCAGTTTCCATTGTAACCTCCTGTGTAACCTTATAAAATATCCATGTTTTACACTGAATTTTTCTGTGCTTGGAAGCCAGATTTTGCTTGCCTGAATCTAGTGAGCATTCCTCTGCTCCTCAAGTGCCTAGCTGCTCATTAGCTTTTCACAAGAAAATGGAATGTGTGTTTTTCTTGTTATGTTTATCAAATTGCTATTTCAGCTTCAAATATTGGCATGTTTTATATTCAAAGCATAACACTGATTAATGTCCAAAGACTTTACATTTTAAATGTTTAAATTACAAAGATGAATAATGCAAACAAGTTTATTGCTATGTATCCTACTGACAAGTTTGTTTATGAGAGATTAGGCAACAGTGTGATATATACAATTAGCTAAGAAGTATGGTGGGGTAATTTTGAGTCTCTTCTGCCTGTAAATTAGGCAAATCTTCCAAAAATATTGTTATAAATCACTAGCACTTAACAGAACTATTTTCCAAAGTATTCTACATATATAAACTAAACTTAACAACATACCATTAAGATAGGTCAGTAGGTGTTGTAATTGTTTTACACCTGGCAAAACTGAGGTAGAAATGATAAGTGCTTTAACCTAGGCCACTTGAGATTTAGAATGCATATCTCTTATCCATTAGCCCTGTGCTGAAATCATAGGATTACATCACTGCCATATTCCCTCACATAGGATCTATGGATAGCCCAGTGAAACCAGTGGGGAAAGATGCCAGATTATGTCAGCCTCTTTCATGTCTGGGTTGTGCTTCACATGTCAAGGCTTGCATCAGCTGCAGCCAGCTCGGATTCAGCAGGAAGCAGCACTGCAGCCCTCTTTTGGTGGCCTTATGGGGAAGCTGTTGTTACCAAGTGTAGATTTGTTCTCCATATTTTATTACTTAATTATGCATAAATAAGGTCAGTTGGCTAAAGTGTAGAAGGGAGATCTCTGCTGCGATAAGCTTTATAGAAATGTAATGATAATATGGTGTGAATGTGAACTACTCTTATGTATGATGAAAAATCCTGATGAAAAAAATCCTCTTTACAATCGTGTTCAGTCTTGCATGCTGAAATATGACCTTTACCCTAGTCTAGACATGTCCTTTGCAAGCTATTTCTAGTTTATATGAAGACTGCTTGATTTAAACCAAGTATGTTAATCTGATGCTGTCATGACTGATGGGGTTTGCAGTCTGAGATGCTGACAGCTCTCAACAGAGTAAGCAAAAGCTCTGTAAGCTTCTCCAGACCATCCCAAAAATGACATGCCATCTACTTTTAATGAGATAAATTGTGAGCTTCAGAAGGTGAACTTACTGCAAGAGAGAAAGTGCAGTAGGTCTTACCTTCCTTTTCCATCACAAACTGCTTTAAATTATGTTGATTGCTTTAGAAATCTCTAGTTAGCTGGCACCTCTGTTTGGTACAGTTCTAGCCAAGAGTCTAGAAACTGGATGATGGCAACTGCCAGCTTTCATGTGAAATTGCTGTGTAAATGTCAAAATATACAGTTTAATTACACCCCTATTTATTAAGTTTATTCATTGGTAAATGGCCAGCAGTAACTTGCATATTTCAGGCCTTTTTTTCTTCCCTGAAAGGTTTCAACCTTTTGGAAGGGAATGTTCATCTTCTTGCCCTGTCCTCACTACACAGCTGGACTCAATATTCTCCGTTCAAAAGCTGATTGCTTATTTTCTCTAGTATGCAAACCAGTTGGCTTCTCAGGGCAGTGTTAAATGCAGGAGGAATAAGGGCAGAAGAGTATATTGTATATCTGGCTTGCCTGAGCCCTCCAGTGCAGGGAGATGCTGTTGGCTCAGGGCTGGGTGTGTTGAGCACTCCTCAGGTGTGTTGTGATGGCTGACCAGGCACAGATCCTCTAAGCAAAAGCTGTTTCTCTAATCAGGGCCCAGGTGTTAGACAGCTGAGCTGGAGATACCAGCTATGATTCTGACAAAATTAGCTCCTCTGTAGCTTGAAATGAGCCCTTTTCTTTCCCAGTGTGTTCTCAAATGCTCCAGTTGTGGATAGCATCCTGAACTAATATGGAGCACTGCCTGTGCCAGCTCCAGTCATTGCCACTCCCTATTTCTTCTTTGCAGTAATATCTTCCTGCAAGATAGGAAAGTAATTTGTAGTGGCATGGCTTCCTTTTGGACTAGATGACCCCTCAAGATATTTTCTAAGCTGAGTTAATCTATGATTCTGTCTTTGTTTCTTCCTGTAAAAACAAATATGTTGCATTCAACCAAAAGCCTATTACCTGCAGCAGCTACTTCTCTAGTGAAGTGCATGAGGAAAAAGAAAATGTAACATTGCTTTTTGAATGTCTTTGAGCAGTGATGTTTAATAAGGCAGAGATGGTTTCCTGTGGTTTAGTAGGTTATTCTGCAACTGAGGCATCTTGTTTTGGTTTGAACCTCTTTAGGTATTTAGCATGTCTCCATCACAGCAAAATATCCACCCAGAAATGCCTTAAAACACAACACTTTTTTTTTCCCCTCCAGAAGTTCATGTCTAGATTTTGTAATTATATGCATAGTTTAAAAAAAATTACCTGTGTTTGTAGTAGGTGTAACGTGACCTTTCTGAATTTCTTACAGACAAGAGCAGAGCAGTCCCATGGTGCATACTTCTTGCCTGAGTTTGCACTTTCTCCACAGGGGAGTTTTCTTGAGGATACCACGGGGGAGCAGTTCCTCACTTACCGTTATGATGACCAGGTCAGTGTCCCATGTGTGAAAATGGCAGAGATTAATTGATTCATGTAACTCTGACATAAAGATTACTGTGAAACAGGTTCAGAGAGCATGTCTTATCTTTTGAAAGCACATCAAATTTATAGCAAGTTGGATGATGACACGCTGCACAAAATCCAAATTAAGGCACTTAGTTGTATAAGTAATAAGTGAAACCACTTTTGGAAAATATTAATAGGATGTAATGGAGACAAAAGCAGCAATATTTTAGTGATGTGTTAATAGATGTTTATAGTTACATCTGCAAAAGGTGTAGAATTAGAAGTGATTGCCCTTTCTGTGAATTGTTTGACTTAACCTAATTTGTTTTATTTAATGGAAAAATCAGTGTTAGGCAGATTTTGCGTTTTCCAGCTTGCAAAAAGTCAGAATGTTGTATTAGTTAATGAAGTTTTTGTAAGGGAAGGTTGGGCAAATTATAAACAAATGGGAATAATGGATGGAACAGTGTTTAGAAAGAAACAATGTTTTTTTTTTTAAGTTAAAAATTTTTAATGCCTTCTCCAGACCCATAGAAACATTATTTTAAACATGGAATATAGATATAAATGTAAAGAAAGCAACATGAAAGAAATGCTGTTAATCTTGGCAGAAGATCTGAAGTAAACCTAGGAAATGTGTGGCGTGCTGTGGAAATTTACTCATAACAAAATGTGTTCCAGGAGTCAGTTGAATTTCACATCAAATCTGTCTGAATTACATTCATAGACACTTACAGTACATTTCTTAATGTAAGAGGAGGGACTTTGTTAGGAAACACTCCCTACAGAAGTGAGAGAAGAGCCAAACTTCCCCTGCATCCCAAGGTGTGGTTCTGTCAGTGATGGGCAGATTTATTTTGAAGGATGGGCTCCTTGCAGGAGCTACTTGAAGAAAGCAGTTTGCTCATCACTATCCTAAAAGAGAAAACCGAGGTGAGTTTATTTAAGCTTTAAACTGACAATGTTTTTAGATAGACAAAAGGAAGAAGAAAAGCTACAATAGAAAGCATGCTGAGCCACTGTGAACTATTTGAATTTAGTTTAAATGTTTACAATAATTCATACTTTTGCTTCCCTAGAGGGTCTTGATTATCAACAGAGAAGGTTCTTGGATAAGACCTTCCTTGGACTAAACACCTGGGAAAGCAATAACTTATAGGACAGTAAAATGCAGCTGCAACTCAGGCTGCATTTAATGACAGTAGTTGAAAACACTATAAAGGTTATGCACTTTGATCAGAACAGTTTCCATTTAATGGAGCACGTTTTCAAGAAGATGATAAATCAAATATAACAGAGGCTTAGTCTGAGTCTTTGACTAGACTGTTTGGACTATGTGAATAATATAGCTGATTAAAAAACAAACAAAATGAATCCCTTGAAAAAGCCTCAAATACCAGCATAGCTCTATACAGAAGCCAGTTCAAAGCCCAATTCTATTTGATGGAAAGAATTCCTTTTGCTGGAAAGTTTTCCATTAATTCCATTGAGATCTGAATTGGATCTAGGATATGGCCAGCTTCTGTTCTTTCATAAATGTGATTTAGTTTTGAAGCCTGCTCTTCCCAGACACTTAGTAGTATGAAATTTAGTTTGAATTCCTGGAACTGAAAGTGGTGCTGAAACATCAAAATGTTAAAAGTAAAAGCAACTGTATTAGCAGTAGTTTCTTTTGAAAGAAAGTTCAGTCCCTAAGCATTATTTATTAAAAATTATAAATACATTGAATGCAGGTGTGAACTGATCTGCATCTCCAGCTTTACCTTCCTGCAAGTAAACAAGAATTTCTTTGCTGAATTTTCCACGATTTTCTGGGAAATTAATCATACGTTTGTAATAATACACAGTTATAATTATACTTTTGCTGCAACGTTAATATAAAACTCAATTGTATCATGGTCAAACTGGGTAAGAAAATTCGATCTTTGTTTTCTGTGCTCCATTCAACTCTTATGACATTTACTGGTATGAATGGATGGAAGTCTTCATTGGGTAATCTCTTGAATTTTTATAAGCTGGGATGGATATGTTTGATACATGATAAATGTGATAAGAATACACAGGTGAATAAAAAGAGAGAAATATATATACATTGAAAGCCCATTTTAACCCATCCAACACAGAAATGGAATCGGTACTGGAAGGTTACCACATAAATAAAGAATACAGCAGCATCTTCTCACACACCTTAATTCCTTAATTTAGTTTTAGCAATTCATTTTCTGTCTTGTCCTACTGTGAAGAGCTGCTGGCCTTTGAGAAATACATTCCCTCCTTTTCCCTGATGTGCAGAATTGTCCTCTGGGCATCCCTGCAGAGTCCTGGTGCATCCCAAGTTACACCTGAAAATTGGAAAATTGAAGTAACCTTGTGCACTTGACTCTAGTAAAACACAAGATCAGTCTGATCTGGTCTGCTGTGGAGGTGATCCCTCCTCTTGTGTCCATGGAAGGGAACAGAACAGATAAAAGGGGAGAGAGGTTCCTGAGACTGTGGTATGGAGGTGGAGAAGAGGGTGGCTCACAACCTCTGTTCTTTTGGCTAACCAGTCTTGAGACACTTGCAGGAAAACCATCTATCCCTATCTTCCCAAGTGTGCCCTTTCCCCCCTTGTAGTCTTCCTTTTCTCCAGGCCAGTAAAATTTCCAGCGAGAGATGGATAATATTTTTATATAGCAGCATCATCATCGTCATGATCCAAGATTAGTTTCCTTACATCCTCCAAACACAGGAATGTTTCAAAGGGGTTTTCTTTGGCTGTTGTGTGTGATATTTTTCAAGCAGGGAGCCAGTTTAATCAGAATCATTCATTCCTTTGTTAGTAAGTAATCTCAGTAAAATAGAACTAGCTGTTACTTAAATATTCAAAAGTATTTGCTATCTGAAATGACAAGCTTACAGTTTGAAATGAAAGATGAGTAAATATTAATAGGAACACACTGTACTCTGCTCTAGCCCAGCAGAATTACACATGGATTCATGTTGTACATGCAAGATAGTACATTTTGTTCTGGTTTAATCTGGCAGGACTGTGCTCTCATTTTTGTACAGGACTGCACTAACCTCTTTGCATATTTTGTTGTTCTATGTGTATTTAAGAATTACATGAAGATGAAATTTTTTGCTAGATATTTTCAAAATTCAGTGAATACCTTTTATACCACATCTATGACTCTAGAGGAAAATACCTTTAAAGATCTGATTAAATACTGACACTCTGATTCACTGGGGTGACATCTGCATACAGTGGAACATTTTAGTTTTGACACATTTATTGCTGTATCTTCAGGGAAAAACAGTGATTCAATGCAAATACTTCTGAGGGATCCCAAAGGACAGAAATGTAGAAATGTTTAATTTCAACATTTTGTAAAGGCTTCTTTGTTGTTCACCACGCAATGTCTTGTATCAGTGCATTGCATCCTTCATTTCTGAAATTTTAGTGAGTCAATGCAATTTAAACCTAACTTGGTACCAAATAGATTTTGATGCATAGCCAAAGACTTCAACTGCTGTTAGAAATTTGAGATTAGAAAAAATAGGCCCCCCCTTACCATTCATTAAAATAATTAAATAACTGAATAAATGTATGAAAATAAATTAAATTATGAAATGAATATACATGCAATAGCCCTTTCTCCAACCTTGAGATACATGTTGAACCTTGCCATAAGGAATAGTTTCCTAGTATTCTTTCTGATTTCTTTTGGCTTTTCACCTTTTAATCTACTACAAGGAATTTTTTTCTTTTCCAAAATACTAGTAGTACTGGAAAGCTTTCTTGCAGAAATAAAATGTTCTTGTTTTCTGACACTTAAGGTATTGCTTCCAAGTATTAAAACCTTTCCATATGACGGACCACCAAGAAGGACAGCAGTGAAAACTTGGTTGGGCTGAATGTGTTTGAAGTACATTTCCACTTTGATTGGCTGGCTGGCTGAGAGTTCTCTTGGGGGTGTGGGTAAAAAAAGGGAAGGAAAAAAATAAGTTTATCTTTAAAGAGAGAAAATGTTTGCTTGACCAGTTAGCTTTCTAGTTGACCTTGCTTCTTCTGAATTTTATGATGTTTACCAGTTTAAACTCACAATAAGGATAGCCTGATTCTGGAATGAGATATATGGCTCTAAGTAGTCCAATCTTGGCAGAGAAATCTAATGTTTCTAAACAAATATTAATGAAAATCTGCACTGTCAGGCTTGTGTTTAGCCACGTGAGGTAAGGTAGAAACTGGTCAGTCTGTTTTCAACTAGATGTGCAAGCTGTAATACCCAGGCTGCAGCTGCTACAGTTCATTTAATAACTAGTCTTTGGATTTGCTAGAAATGTGCCTTGTTATAAAGTGAATGCCAAAATCGGGAAAATATTCTCATTCAAGCCTTGTCTTCCACAAATAGAAATAGTCTGTCTTGGCTTCTGCTTTTTCACAGGGAAAAGGAGCATGACATTTAAAGTATTAATTTGAAAAAATACAGTGGAACTCAGGATCTGAATTACTTTAAAAATTAATATTGAAATGATCTGATGGAACCTATTACTCCACCTTTTTATTTGTAGTCCAGCAGCAACACCTGTTTGTGTTCTGTTAAGTTTTTCATATAACACCAAGGAAACTCTTGTGTGGACAGAAGTTGTCTTATGGGTCCCACTGGGCTGACAGCCGTTTTTCCACAATTTCCTAAATCTTTCTCCATTCCACCTGCTGCTGATTGCCATCCTCCCTGCCCTGCCCCTGGAACGATACCCGAGCCACAGCCTGGCTTTGAGTATTAGCAGCTTGCTGGGTGCTGCTCCCAGGCTGAGCCTTTTTATTCCTTTGCCGGGTAGTTTGCATCTAAATCACCACAGAAATGGAGCCACGAATTTTCAGGCTTGGAGATGAGTCACATAAGGGACATTACTGCAAATTAACACATCAGTGAAGACAAACTCTAATCCCGGGAAAGGAGGAAGATTTGTAGTTAGTGGCTCACTTACTACCCATGCACATAAAGTTTCAGTACTCTGGATTTGAGAAGGAGCCTGAAACCTGTGTTTTTCTCTGACAAGCTATTTTTGTTGATATCCTAAAAAAGCATTCAGAACTATTAAAAAGACTTAACATATTGAATCTCAATGTCTAGCTCTTCATTTAGAGATTCTTTTTTTGAATAAACAAACTGTTTTCAAGTGGCCACCAACTATTTCAGGAATTCTTCTATAATGAAAACATTCCACTATGGAACACTTGGTGGTTTCATTTGTGTATTTGGAGAATGAACCGATAAACTTAATTTTATCCAAGCACCAGAATTGCAACCACTAGTACGTGGCTGTGGGAATTTCAGCACTGTGTCAGAAATACTCCTTTGCTGCTATGTAGAGGACTGGCCTTGCAGTCCTCACTCAGCCAGTCTGCTGATATTAGAATTAATAACACTGATTTCACTGCCTTGAGTCCTGCGAGTCTTTCCATTCTCTTAGCTAGGACATCTTGTGTAAGTAACAAATTACTAGGTCAGGTTTGTGGTACTCCATACTGACCCTACAGATGTCCATAACAAGTTTTAAATTCATATTTAAGGAGTTTACAGCCATGTGTTTGTAAGGCTGTGTGAAGATAAAAGGCATCATTTGGTGTTTCTCTGAAAATTTAACTGAAGGTGATATTAGGTGTTCCCTAATACTTTTAATTCTACTCCATTTTTTATAGATACCTTTATTTTTTTTTTTTTCACAGGCCTAATTTTGGTCTTTATTTTTAAGAATATGTTTTTTGGTTGGGTTTTTTTTGGGTAAGGAAGTTAGCTCCATAATCAAGTGAAATGTGTTTCTGATTTGGAGTGGAAAAGAGGCAAGGATTAAGAGAAAATGAAAACCACTTACAATTTCAGGCAAAACTACTCTTAGAGACTGGTACTGCATAAGTCAGGCATGATCCTATTCAAACAATACTTTTGTTTAGGCTAATTGCTGGCTGGAAGTGTGTGAGCAGCATATGCACAAGTAATTATATAATTACTTGTGTGTGATAGGTTGCTTAGTGAATGGAAAAGTGTTTTTAAATACTTTTGTATATTGGCAAACTGAAGGGGAACTGGCACTTCTTAAAAGCACCAACTACCATTTTTAGTTCAGGGTTTTGTTGTTCAGAGAAAATAGTGGAACTGCTGTTTGCAGTCCATGTTTCTTTGTGCACTAAGAATTACAGACTTCCTTGTTTTCTATTACAGCCTCAGTCCCAGCCCTGCCAAGGGTCTCTGTGTGTAAATCATCCTTACAGAAGCCAGCAGGTCTTCACCTTGTGCAGTATAACAGCCTTCACAGGGAATCTGTAATAGCACAGTTTCTGCTGAAAACACATTTTATATCATTTCAATTTGGATCAAATACATTCCAAGAGGCTGTAATCCTATTCCACCAAATTCTGTGGTGAAACTCACTGGCCTGGGTCTGTAGTCCTCCTGTGGCTGTGATGATAGTGACCTCAGGAGCTGGCAGAGCATTCCCAGGTAGCAGAAGTGACCCCTCATTTGCAAGGTCATCCCCCAGAATGGTTTCTAAAGGAAGAAAGGAGACTGAACCAAAACTTTTAGTTGTTTCTCTTATTCTTGCTCCCCTGGGTGCTGGACAGATTCTGAGGCTGCTCCGGTGGATGATAAAAGGCTATGCAGGGGCTACTGATTTTCTTCCTTTTTTCTTAGACATACTTTTGGGGCCACAAATTGATGTTTATTCAGTTTGAGGTTGAGCTACATAGAAAAACCCACTTTAATACTAAGTACCTTGCTTTGTTTACAATTCTAAGTTTTCCCAAGTATGTTTTTCGGTTTCTAGCAATAGATTAAAAGTATTCTTTTTCTTAATTTATTTTTTTAACCTTTCATTCTCCAAGAAGCAGACAGAAGGATGTGTATTTAGGCAAATATTCTACTCTAAAGTCTTTAACTTAATTCTTCTATACTGGATTAGTTAACAGGACACCTGATGAATTAACATTATACAGATAGGTGCTCATTTGACATTCTTTAGAGGAGCCCAATGATTAAATCATGAGAGATTGATACAATGTAATGTGAATTTCCCACTGACCTCCTTGTGCCCCTAGTGAACCTCCAGAACTTGGTACATGTTCTTATCCAAGAATTTTGACATTGATAAAGGCTTAGGTTCAGCCTTCTAAATTAAGACTGAAAGGTCTGGAGGTAACAGAAATAAT
Organism: Vidua macroura; assembly: GCF_024509145.1. Classification (NCBI taxonomy): domain Eukaryota; kingdom Metazoa; phylum Chordata; class Aves; order Passeriformes; family Viduidae; genus Vidua; species Vidua macroura. The sequence continues at coordinate 13,017,133 of NC_071582.1, forward strand.
CCCATGCTTACACAGCCCTGACTTAGTGCTGCTGCCATCTATCAATAAGAGTTCATTGAGATACAGTAGAGAAGTGCTTCTAAATCAAAAAGATATATTTCAAGTACTGTGGGAAATGCAGTCCTTGGAACTGGAAAGTCATTCTTCAGATATACATGGATGAGAGGATGTTTTAGGCTGATAAAGCCTGATGGTGCATTAATCACTTTGCTTATACAGCACAAACGTTTTGAAACTATGTTTTTTTCTCTGATCTTAAACAAGGAAAGAGCAGATTGTATTTATTTTTTTTGATAATCTACATTTATTGAACTTCTTGAGCTGTTTAAGCTCCTGTTAAATTTTGCACAAATGAGAAGATAAAATTGTTTTACTTAATTGTTCATGAAGGATGAATGTGATCAATATGGATTTTATTTTCTTTCTGTGTTGTTTCTGCCACAGATAACATTTAAAGCCCTGTGAGAGTTCATAGCAGCTTCTTCCTTTTAACATGGAAAGCCTTAGTAAAAAATAGAAAGAAATTTCAGTTTATGCTGCCCCTAGAATAATGATTAGGAAAATGCTTGCTTGATAAAATGATTGATCCCATGTTAAGGTGTTTCTGATAAAATTACATTGTTTTGCAAGGCAGTGGGTAATTGAAACAGGATTTATATGATTGAGGACGTGGATGATATCCCTCATGTCCTTAACAGTCATCCTTTCAGGCCTGTCCAGCATGGGAAAATTATTTATAGGAGAGACTGAATGTGACAATGACCCTTTTAGGAGAGATGTACTTGAACCTAAATTTCCTCTAATTTGTATGTCTCTACTGTAGAAGATGAAGTGAAAAATCTTCTTTTAAAAATCTGCATCTTTAGATTGTGTTTCTAGAAATAGTTAAAATGCTTCTTGATTTAATTAACATTTGCATAATGAACCAGGCTTGGGACAACCAAAGAACAATCTCTTTACCAATTCTAACAGTTATTTGTTTCAAAATAACTGTCAGCATTGCCAGTTAAACCTATCTTATTTCCACTAACTATTAGACTTCAAATGCTATTTTCTTACACAGAAGAAAATGACCTACATTAATTATCAAATTTGGCAATTACAGGAAAAATGGTAAATGCAGGTTCATTGAGAGGATCACCCCTGACAACTGTAGTTCTCATTTTCAGAGCTTAGAATGTGTTGCAGTACTGCAGGATCCAAGGCATTTTAATTCTCCTAATGTGCAACACCCTGGTGCTGTGTGTGTCAGGTGTAGGTGTTACTTCCCACCAGCACTTTTGCTGAGCCTTGGCTTGGAGGCTGAGGGGTACAGAGCATGTCCATGACTTTCAGAAACAGAACTGGGAGAGTTTGTATTTAAAGAAGTATATGGACTTTGTTACTCATTTTTTCATGTTATGGAAGCTCTTATTTTTTTCTTCATTCTTCTTCTGTTTCATATAAAGCAGTTGCTTGCTTTATTGTTTGGACCATAAGCTATTGCTATTTACTAATCCCTTTAAATGATTTCCTCCAAGAAAACACTGAGACTTTGGGGGCTACTTCCAGCATGCAGGATGTCCTGTGAATGTCAATGGAGTTTTTTTGCATGTCTGAAACTGCAGAAATAAATGCTTGCATGGGGTTTGAGGCAATAGTTGAAGGTTGTCAGTGCTTGGTTGAGTGTTTAGCATGGTCTTTGGCAAAGAGTAATGCAGTATTGAGCATGAGCCTTGAGTACTGTAATGTATTTGTAACACAAATTGTATGTCCCATGATTTGTGGAATGATTGGCAAATCAAACATTCCCTTTTATTCTTTGTGTTTTTCCCCCCACTTTCCTATAGACAGGCAATTGTTATGCTGATTCCTGGTCTGGAAGGAAAGGCAGTCAGACCTCTGAGAACTGGAAACAATCTGGACTTTTTAAAATACTCTTAAGACTATAAAACCTGACCTCTTTCCAGTAGAGCCTATGTAACCTAGCTTTATAAAATTATCTCATTGGTAGTCAATTTTTTGTTTGTGTTATAATGCTATAAGATATTTTTGTGCTTTGATGGTATAAGTCTTTATTCATTTAACATTTTTACTTTGCATAAGAGAAAAAGGACTTTTAAAATGGCACCAAACCCTTTAACTGATTTACAGGTTCATGAAGCAGACTAGGGTATTTGCACATGGGTGAGAAAAATTAGTAGTAATAGGCTGCTGTATGATGTGGGATGTTTTTGTAATTTTTTAAATAGCCCTTGGGAGATGGTTGCAATTGTAAATACAAGATATGTTCTCCTTTACCTGATTATTTAGGCTTTGCTCCAAAAATCATAGTAAATTCAATAGACCTTGGATCAGCCCTTCATTTTTTACTGCAAAAAGAGATTTGCCATTGATTTCAGGCAGATTGCATTCAGGTACCCCAAAAGAAATGCTATAGACTGTTTAATCAGGGAACTCCTGGAAAATGGGGTAGATCCTGCAAAGCACCAGCATCACTGCAGTTCTCTGCTGACAGACAAGTTCACTGGTGTGTGTTTGTTTCTGTCAAATCTGGTGTCCAAATGATGTGTGAAGATTTGTACAGTGAACTTTGTGTATTTTCTCCAGATTCTGGATATTGTGGGGATCACAGAATTTTCTGATTTATAGAAGCAAACCTATTTAAACACATGAATGCTTAAATGAATCACGTGTTCAAAATATATAATCTGTTTCAGTAATTATGTTGTACTCAAATCACCTAAAAAAAAAAAAAGCTAACAAAATGTAGTTTCTTACTCCATTCTTATGCAAAGTCTTTGCTAAAAATACACATATTTGCTGATATGTGTAGTGTATAGGCCAGTGACCTTCCTTTGTCTAAGTAATATGGTTGTGTAAGGTATAAATCTGATGAAACAAGCTGTGGTTTTTCAGGCAGCTCCCATAATGTCTCATAACGTCAACACAACATATGGCAAAATACCTTTTTTTTTTTTACTGTTTATAAAAAAATACTTGGAATGCATCACCTTTACTTAAAAGAAATGTAGTGCATTGGCTTGAATATTTTTTGATATTATTAATAGATGAGATAAAATATGTTCAAATATCACACTATAAACCATGAAATTTTACCACCTTTGAGTGCTGGCTCCAGTGGCAACTATTCAGGGCAATATTGCATTCTAATGTATGAATCAGAATTATATCCTAAGTCTACTATTAAAATACTAGGGCTAAGTTTTAAACTTGTCCTGCCCTTTCTATTCCATTTGAAAAATATTTTTTTTTTGCAGGTATTTTTATACTTTACAGTGAACTTGCCAGTTAATGTTCATTCTTCTCCTGCTTCTTCAATATTGAGGCTATAGGATAGTCTGTTTTTCTCATACTTTCAGCTCTGCATTCTAGTGAATGTGAGGCAAGGAAAAAGAGGGTGAAAATATCTCTTAAGAAAAGTCCTTTTTCAATGCAGTTAAGTGACTTTAATTGAAGACTGTTGCCCTGAAATTAATTTTAAAAGGAATATCTTTAGTGTCAAAAGAGATGATCATCCTTGTAAGGTGTAATTATAATGGAAATGTCTCCTGTACTTTGCTGACCAAAGTCTTGCATGCTGAGGGGAGGCTCTGCGGGCAGCACCACGAGGGCTTTGAGAATTGGTTCTGCATATGTTTGTTAATATTCTGGTGTGTGTGGACAGAAGATTTGGAACCCTGTCTAGAGCAGATAAAATAGATTACCTTGGAGTCTGCAGCCCTTCTGCACATGCACAACTTAATTCTTGTGAGGACTCCCATGGACGTCAGAGCTACCCCGTAAGGGAAGGGGCGCACGTTCCGAAGTGTCAGCAGGATCAGGACCTCGTTTCCAGCCCTGATCTTTGAAATTCCATGCTTAAACTCCTGTGAGGACCCCAAAGAGAGACAGCACCTCTTGGGAAGATCTGAACATCTCCTGCTCATATTGCAGTGAGTGGAAGTTGAAATAATTTGTTGTAATATGATGGGGCCAACAGGTCTTCCCCTTTCATAGCTCGGATGTGTACTGATTTAATAACTCCCATTACTCCAGCCTTGTCATAAAGCTTACCATGAATTGCAATCAATCTAGTTTACATTTTAACTATTATTTTTCTTAAATGAGGGACTCAAAACCATTTTTGCAGATTGACGACATCAGAAGATTTTCCAACTTAATAAAAAAATCCAAATGGTCACATAATATTTTCAAAGAACAGACTGATGGAGACTGGCCTGTTGTCAGAAAAATAGTGTAAAAATTAACTCTTCTACATTGTGATTTAATTTAAAATTAACTTATGGTACTTTGACACCATTCATATTTCATAGAATAGGTGCAGGGTGCAAGTTTTCTGTATTTCCTACCATGAAGAAAAAAAAGAAAAAAACATTAACTCTGACATCTGTTTTTAGCACTTTCCTTCATATTTTTGGATGAATGCCTGGCAAAAGCTGGAAAGCGACTAAGAGATCAACCAAAGATGGCCTAAGGGCCTGTTCCCAGCTGGTACGACATCTGGAATGTTATATATAGTGGATAAATTCAGAGTTGTAGTTTAATAAGATTGGTATTCAAGCATTCGGCCTACAGCAAAGGAAAGGACAGTGAAGCTGACAGCATGTATGGTGCATAATATGTTAAGGTGTCTGAAATATAATTTGCTGGGTTTTCACTTTCATTTTGGCAGATCCCTTATGCTTACATATAAACTTTCATCCAGTATTGTTTCGAACCCTTAAAAAATAAAAGGTGAAGTCATATTGGTATTATATCCAGAGTCTTATCTTTTCACTAAGCTTAGAGTATGTCTGGGTTTCTTTCTTTCTTCTTAGGAAAAAAGTGCTAAAGACAGATTTTTATGAGCTGACTAGAAATAACTTAAGCTGCTACCTTTGCAAATTTCGAGTATATGCAGTCTTTTACAGTGAAGATTTTACAGAATAATAAACTATTCAGGAATCTGGACTTGTGCTCTATGGAACCATATTTGCAAGATTTATGTCTCAGAAGGCCTGGGTTTTTTTCTATTTAGTGTTTAGTTAATCTTTGGTCATCTAATCTCCAAACTGTAATTGAATGTGTTGCTAGACAGGCCCAACAGAGTTGCAGGCAGGGATCAGGACAGAGCCACCTGCTTCGAGCAGCCCTGGGCAAGGTAAAAGGTCTGAAAAAGAGCTGGAGGCGAGTTCTGTTTGCAGCCCTGTGACTGCACCAGTCCCACAGAGTGCTTGCCAGTCCCTCTGCCTTCGGGCTGCCTTTGTGTCCCAAAGTAAGGCTAAAGCCTGTGTGCTTTGCAGGGCAGCCCAGCCCAGGAGAGCACAGAGGCTGCGTGCCCTGTCCTGCAGTTCAGCTGGCCGGGGACAGGCCATGCTGGGGGCCTGCAGCTGGGACACAGTTTGCTGAATCCTGTCTGTGCGGGGCTCTGCTGCTCTGCACGTGTTCCCTTTCTGTTCTGGGACACTGTGGGCTTCTCTCTCTGATCTGCCTCTTTGCTGTGGGATGCTGGAGCAGGGGGAGGGTGAGAAGCTGCACTTCTAACTGGGAGTGACAGCGTGGGCAAGGGAGTGTGCCGTGGAGGAGGATGTAGGGTGTGAATTGTGACTGGGCTGGAATTGATGGAGAGGGATGTAATCAAAGGTCTTATTCCTCCATTTTTTTTTTTTTTTAAGAAAGGGCTTGGTAATTCCTCAGCACATTGTGGTCATTTCTATATTATTTATTGCTATGCAAAATCTTGTAGGTGAAGACAAGCAACTTGAATATGACTTGGCAGGAGGCCAACAGAATTCAGGAGAAGATGGGCCTAGAGAGGGAGGAGAGATGACTCTTGCAGCTGCTTTTTGGTAGCAGTTTGGATTTGGAGGTGGAAAGGCCGGATCTGAAATGACTGCAGCTGACAAGAAGGAAGCTGATTTGTCTGCAGGGTAGTGCCACTAATTGTTGTTCAGCTGGTGGGAGTGACAACAAAATCTTACTATAAAGTTGTGTGTGTGGTGCAGGTGTCTGCATGTGGTGCAACTGAAGCTTAAGAGGCTGAGATCACACAGAACAGCAGCAGCATAACCTGTTCATTCCTTGATAGCATTAACAGTATAGAAATATTTGTTATAAATAGAACAGGAAAAAAGAATTGATTGCCTTGCAAATCATATGACTGTGTCCTTCTTACCTTGTCTTGTGCTCAGCTAAACTCAGCGTGCCTTAGTGAGCTTGGGGATGGCCAGTGAAATCCCTGCTGCTATCTACTGCTTTACTCTGGTATGCAAAATACTAGTAAAAAAATCTAAATCTAGGTAGTACTTAAAAAGTTAACATAATTGAACAGATATCCTTGTGAGAGGAACTTAGTACCTCTTGTGACAGGATGTGATTTTTTTTCTACTTTTGTCATTCCCCTTTGGTTTGATTCCACTTCTGTGGTGTCTGCCATTAAAATACTTTCTAGCAGTGCTCTGAAGAGGTTCAGAATCTCGACAGGTTGTTAGCCAACATGCTCACTTCCACTTCTCTCCCTATATATAGGTTATAGGATATTAACAGTTAACTCAAATCCTTCAGACTGAATTTCTTGAATACTACTTTGCCTTTGGAGTTGTTGCCATTGTCTGGTTTGATCTTAGTTCTTCCCTGACTCTTCTGCCCAGCTCGTGCCAGTATTTCGCAGGCAAGTCCCCAACCACTCCAGCAGCCTAATGGGTCTCCCCAGTCACAGACAGCTGTGTCTACTAGAATGATTTTCACTTTTTCCAGGCTGTAAGTGATGCATATTTACAACAACAAAGTGTCCACCTAAAGCTAATATGTTAAGGTGAAACGTGGTGTTAGCACCACAGTCTTGGGTGATTTGCACAGTTACATGTTGCCCAGTCTCACATTGCTGTGAATTTAAAACTGGAATATGATGGAAACAAGCAAGCAAAAACATAGTGGGATTTAAAAAGGGAGAGGGGGGTCCAACTGACAAATCTTTACACCTTAGTTTATGCAGACAGTTAGCAGTCTACTGCATATTTGGGGTCTGATCGATCCTGTGCTTGTCCTGCAGACTGAAATTGCTCTGTCCCTGTTATCTGTACAGTTAGAGATTATGTGAATTCAGTTAAACCATATGCAGTATTTACTCTTTCACAAGTACTGTTGTCTTTGGGAGCTGGTTATTTTAAAAAAGAGAAATGTGATGCTGTCACAAATCTGTGTTTGGAGCCTCAGGAGCTCCATTCCTGAACTTAATTTTTTGGAATACCAGTTGTAGGAAGATATCTGCCATGCTGGTCACGCTCACATACTTGAATTGTTTAACACATTGGCAGTCAGAAATGGTATCATCAATGTTTAACTAGTTTTTGCATGTTAATTTATGTGCTTTAATAAATATTTATTAAAGTAATATATGAAATTATAGTGGATTCAGGGACATATCTAACCTGTATTACTTGCTGAAGTATTTGTGCATTGCTCATTTGGCTTTTTTTTCCTTGTTACAATTATTTTTCTTAGCAATTCTTACAGTTGTTAACCTATTTGTTTGAAATAAAATTCCTTCCCTTAACCCAGCATTTCATGGGTGACATGCATAGATGAAAAAAATGTCCAGCCATTTTTTTGCCAATGAGCTGGAATGCAAATGCATCCATATACTGTTCAAGTTGGTTTGGCAATAGTTCTGTAACTTTATAGGTTTATATGCTTACACTAGGATGGTTCCTGCTGTTTTAAGTATTGTCCAGAGGATATAATTTCTTAAATGAAAATTGCTTGAAGCCATTCATTTTTTGTATGACAAGTGAAGGTATCAATTACTTTCTCTTATTCCCTGTATAGAATAGGAAATGTTAATAAAACTCAACTTCTGAACCTCCTGATTGGTAAATTTTTGACAACTGTGTTGAAAGATCATTATGGATCAAGGAAATGCTTATTTTACTCTTTAAAGGTTACACACAGGACACAAAAATGGATGAGCAATAAAAAGGAGACATAGAGACTCTGAGAATACATATAATTTATTAAAATTTTATTCCAGTTTTCATTAAGCATGGTATTATGCAGATCTACCCACTCCTTCCTTTTGTCCATCTCTGTTGTTTTGTTTGGCCTTATGTTTTCTGCCAAATTACTGAAAGCAAAAGCATTGGGATGTCCGTGTGGAAATTCTTCTGGTGACTTCAATGAGTCTCATTTAACCCATGAAGCAGTTTTCCCTTTCTTTACATACAGGTGTGGTGTTTTATAGCTCACAATTTGAAGGCTCTTGCACAGCAACTTTGATTGTGCAGTGATTACAGGACCGTGCCCTTAGGAAAAGCAGAGGGTTGAGTTGACTCAGTTCTTCCTCTGAGGCTGGATGCTGAAGAGTGGGGCACTACTGATTTCCACTTCAATTAGATTCTGTTTTACACATTAAACTTTTTGAAGGGTCTGCTTGGTGCCATGAAAGGTTATGTCAGGTATAAACTGCATACATTAAATCTTCTGCCCCCATGTACTGTACGTTTGAACTTCATGTTTCCCTTGGGCCTCGGGTTTTTATCCAGAGGACTTCCAGGCTTGTTTTTGTCTTTCTGAGGTGCAGTTAAGCACCAGGTTTCAGGCAGGACGGTGACAGTTCATAGCCATGAGACATTCAAGCTTAGCTGTGTGTCAGCTGAATCTGACTTTTTGTGAAGAGTGATTAAAAGTGTTCAAATATTTTTGCTGAGTTGAACTTGCTTGGAGCATGGGCAATAGCTTTTTCTCCTAGAAAAAGCCTTTTGTTCTTACTTTGGAGACAAATTTTGAACAGATTTTCTGAGGTGGAGGAGGTCCTTGATAACACTGCAGGGAGACAGCATTAGGCATTCATTCAGAATTACCAGACAGGTATGTCCTGTGCCTGAGTTGTTCCCTTTATTTCACCTGGCAGTATTTTGGCCTAAAATCATAAGATAAAAGATAGCATGGAAGCAAAAGAGTTTTGTTTATCTTAGATGTATTGCCAGCGAATTGCTCTCATATAGTTCTGACTAGTTAAAGGAGTGATTTCGGTATTCTACATATCTGCCAAGCAGAGTATCATATGAAAATAAACAATTTTTACTATTCTTAATGCTTTTATATAACTCTATAGTTGTTAGCACTTGTATTTTTTTAAACTGGAAGTACTTATATTGTTGTATCATTTATTAATTAACTCAGAAACTTAATGACATGTGCAACATTCACCTTCAGAAGAAAAAGGGATGATCCACTTGGCACAAGTAGCAGAACTCCTCTGCTTAGAAATCTTCACTTAGTAGATAAGGTCATTTGAGGATACTCTGTGGTTACTCACATTTGAGCAGAAATCACTATTGAGACAGAATTGAGATAAGAGTTTGCCAGCCATAAAATGAATGGCTTAAAAATTGGCCAGCTATTATGACTATGTTTTATCTGTGGCCTGAAGAAGGAGTAGGTTTGAGACATCCTCTGTGTGTTTTCACATAAATGCCTAGGACTTTCATAGGTGGTGGCTCTGAATGAGCAAATTAGATGGTGCCACTTTGCTATTTGGGTCTGGGTGACTTCTCTGGCTCTGTGTCTCACTGCTGAGATCCTTTTTGAGTCTGGACTCTTACCAAGGCTTAAGTTTCCCTCAGTTATTCAGCATGACCCATCTCACGTGTCAATGCAGAGCTTTGAGGGTTGGACTCCATGCTATGTGATAAATGCTAAGCTTTCCAAATTTAAACCCAGACAATAGTAAACTGTACTCTGCATGTTTTATTCCTGCAGGACTTCAGGGTTGGGGGGATTTGTTAATCTCTATCTCCTCTGTGTAATTAGATAGTGCCTTTGTAAAGTGCTGTGGGATCCTGGGCTGGGTGAGGCATCACAAAGTTAATGGATCTCTTTTATCACAGAATATGTAAACCATCCTCTTAACACTGCCCTTTGAAGACTTCCAGAGGTGTATGCCCCATTAAACAAAAATAAAGACAATGGAACTGGTTTCTGTATATTTGTTATTTTGGCATTATTTTAAGATTTTTAGTGGGTTATATCATGAGAGTAAAACCATCAGTGTATATTCCTTATTATAAATCTGGAAGTGCTGTGGTTTTGAAATGGCAGGGTAATGGAGTTGGGAGGTCTTTAAGTTTTCTGAAACTGATATTTTAAAAGCTTCAAATGTATTTGTTGGAAATTTTAATGAAATATATCAGATTGGTACTAGATGTCAGTTAGAAACAGATGAGGCACTAAACACACCCCCTCTTGCCAAGGTATGGTCTGATAACCAAAGAGTTCAGGTAAAATTGAAAGGAATTTATGTCAATCTACTTGGGTGCTAAGTTCATTTCAGGTGTGTGTTAGGAGTCCTTGATGGAAGACCAGAGGCAGTGTATATGTGCATGTGTGTTTTTAGGGATTTGCAGCCATTTCAATGACAAATGTTTTTGTGCTGCTTTTTGAAATGACCTTTTTTTAGGGCACATCTAGAAATGTAACCCATTGGCTGATCTCTGGGTAGCTTTTTATAGCTACCTTCCTTTCTTGCCAGGTTATCAGTTCATGGCAAAATTAAATGGGGGTATCTTTTGTTGCTTCTGTGCTTTCATAAGTAGCAGCCCTTTATTGCATACGTGGGATTCTTGGGTAAGCTTTTGGGCTTTTTTAATGCTGTGTTGTGAAGAGAATATATAATTGTTCATGATTCCTTTTTAAACAGCACATTTCTCTTATCTCTGTAATTTATTTTTAAAACTATCACCTGGAGATAGTCTGGCTTCACTGGAAAATAAGGATTGACTTCAAGGCAATAGTTGTTCATATATTTGTTCAAAGCCACTCACTAATGGGCTTCAGTTTGATTTATAAACCAGCTCTCTCTTATCGTACAAACTTTAATAGTTAGCTTTTATTCATGGAGAACTGAGTGAGTGAAGTCAGTTTTCACTGAGACAACACTACTGAAATAACAAAATGAACAAGCTATGACTGAAAAGAGCCTTAAATATAAATGTTGTGATTGTGACAGGGCTAATGTTTGAATTTAGATAAGCAATATGATGTAATGCTTTCAGAATTTAAAAGAAAATAATTTTCTTTTTATACCAAAGGGTTCTGAATAATTGGTTTGAATATGTGAATAAGAATATACAAAGTTTGTGTGAAAGAACTGTAGAACCCCAATTTGGATTTTAAATGATTGGGGAAGTAGTATATACAGGCTCAGGAATTCCATAGTTGAAGAATTCTGCAGCCTTTGGGACTTTGATGGTCATTGTGTATTTCTGGATGTTATTTTCCTGCTTGGTTTTCACTTGCAGTGGTTTTCAGGAGCCTGGCTGTGTTGTGCATGGGTATAGAGTGCATGGAAGGTTCCAGGCTGACAGTTTGTTGAGTAGTCTAAAGCCCATGGTCAAAGGTTTGTAGAGGGAGATTGCAGTAGGCATCAGCTCTGATCCAGCAGAGATCAGCTGCTGTGGGATGTACTGAATTTGGTGTGTTAAGGACCTGGGGGTTTCAGTGGAGAGCTCTCCATTGCTTTTTTGCTTTGAAAAGTGGCTTGAAGCTTGGAGATAATCTCTGGATTAACTGGATTCACTGGATGATCCTATCAGCTTGAGTAGATGCATAAAATTTGCATACATACATGGCATATGTGGGTATCAAACCCCCACAAATAACATCTAAGATAGTTGCTATTTTTCTGCCTTAATAAGGAACAACTGAACAATGAAATCCTTGGCAGTAACCTTTGGAAAATCTCCTTTGGTTGGTTGTGAAAGTACTTTAAATTGCAATGTTGACACAATAATAGTGTTGTCAAATTGGTCCTGGTATTTCCAGAGATAGTAAAGTATTTCTGCAAGCTTCTAATTCAGTTGTAATTCCCCGGTATAGCACAGGATGTTACCAAAGACTTTGGAGGGAAAGGAAGGCATGGATCTTTGAGTGCTGGGGACTCTATTTTTAGAATAATTGAAATTGTATGCAGCTACCCCCATTTGGTCCAAGAAGAGGTTGAGTCCTTGCTCCTTGCAAACACAATGCTTTTATCTACATTTCTGCTTAAGTAGGTGCTGAAATAAAGATTAATACAAGCAGGATGGAAATGTACTGTATGTGGCACGTCTTCCTGTAGGACAGGAACAGTGCTCCAGCAGGACTAGGGACTGATACCAGGGTTCTCAGCCTAAAGGCTGGGTGCTGCTGCTTCTGAGAGAACAAAAATAGCCATTGAAATTAGTGGGAGCTCATATAAAGATTGTAGGATACAGATCTATATTTTTTGATTCAGAAGGGTGATAGGGTTTCCTGTAATACGAGAAGAAAGATGAAACTTTCTCTCTCAAAGACTATGGAGCTTGGAGAACTGTGGCTCTAGTTCACTTATAAAAAAACATTGCAGGGAAATGAATCAAGATGTAATCTTTAAAACATGAGTAGGTTTTTGTGGTACCTTTCAAAGGGACGGTGGAACAGACTGACAGGGAAAAAATCCAAACCAGGTATTGCACCTAACTGCTGAAAAATGTGGGATGGGGTGACTCATAGTGATAGGGATTAGGGTTTTTTATTTCAGAACTATTGGTTCAAAGTGAGTAGAGATACTGTACTTCCCTGAAAGAATTGGAGGAGAATGAGATAGTGATTTCTATCCCCTTAGATGCTAGAAAGGAGAATCAGTACTAAATGTTTTATGTCACCTTAGAGTTTGTAGACTTCTAAGTTAAAAGTAATATACGTAAATAAGTATTCTGTTTGAAACTTGAATTTGCCAAGTTTCTTTAGGATCCTTTTCTCTTTTTATATTTTCCTCGTTTATGGTGAAGGGTGAGGTAACATAATTGACTTCAGTTTATAGCATCAAAATTTTCTCATCTTATCTTTCCCTTTGGAGATGAGTTTATAGTTTGTGTCTTAGACTCACAGACATAAAAATGCAGTAATGCTTTTGGTTCACTTCACAGAGCACGTGCACTAACAGGCACACCCTTACTCTGACAGATATCTAGATCAGATTCCCACTCTGGCTGCTGATTGCCACTAGGCACAGGGATAGAGACCGGTGCACCCACATTGGTACATGTAACAACAGAGCAGAAAGAAGGGAAAAGAGCTTCTCACATCAGGTGATTCTGTGCATAGTGTGGAAAATTCTTGAGTATTTTTACTGCATGGAGTAAGGGTCCTTCACTGCTATTCTCTCCTGGCTTACTGGAGTATCTCTGTTAGGAGGCCTGGCACTAGGCAGGGCTGAATGCCTTCTCCAAATTCAGAGATGAAATGCACTCATGTTTCACTCCTGCTTTATTTTTATATATATGTTATGTGGCTTCATAGGAGAAAACAAAACATGAACATCCCTCAAAATCTTTTTTCATTTTTAAATAAACTTCATCCATGACATCACATTTCACTTCTTGGGGGTGGGGATAGAATTTAAAAATAAGACTACCTTTAAAATTCCTCATGTGTGAGCAGTGATGTAACAAGCGCATAGGGTTTTTAAAATAATTTATCATGCAGTAATTGTCATTATTCCCATGCTTCATTTTTTCTCTATAAGATTAGGAAGCAGTGGCATTCTTTATGCTTAATGGCACAAACAATTATAGTACTGACTTGGCACTGGTTTGCTGCTTTGGCTGGCTCTGATGCTGCTGGTTTTTAAATTGGCTGCAGAGCAGCCTGTGGGACCGATGTATAATCAGTTGTCTGTTGGCACGTGGTTCTGGACAGCGTTTTTCCTTTGACTCATCTCTGATTGCAGGGAATCTGCTATTGGCTGGAGCATATTGGAGGGGATGGCTGTATGCAAGTTCCTTAGGAGCTATATGCAAAGTCCCTTTTATGGCAAAAGCAAATAGTTTCACATATAACAGGAAAATATGCACCATCCCAATTTACTTTTTCATTGCTCCTTGGGCTTTCTTTCTGAATTTAATATTATAAATTCTTTCTAGTGTTCCAAGTTCAAAGTCTGTGTGACTGAGTTTTGCCAAATAGTGCTTATAATGTGCTTAGACATTATGCTGCAGAAGTTGAGGCTGTACCAAACTGAGCATCCTTGCAGTATTCTTCTGTGGCTGAAATGACTTAACCTCTGTAAGTGTTTCTTGGGGAGCATAGTAAGAGCCCAAGCAAGGAAATAGGAGGAGATAGGCCAGATCATTAGTATTGTGGTGCCTTCCTTTGTAGTATGGTTCCCCTTAGGCAGAGACCTTTGGGAGTTGGAGATTCCATCAGTTTTGGCAATCACATTGACTTGAAAATGGAGATAGTTGCTGAAGGATTTATAGAAAAGTTCAGTGTTCCTATTTGACCATCTCAGAATGTCAGTGCTGCTCCCTGAAGTGGGCATAGCTTTGTAAATTTCTGCTGTACCAACATTTATACCCTTGAACTGTGTGTGTGTGATTACAAGACACATCTGGCTATCACATCTGTGCAAAGCATAGTGCAAATAATTACGTGTAGTAATACTTAAAGCACAGTGAAAAATGCTATTTATTCCTGTGCTGGAGGTATGAAGGGTTTACCTGTAAGATGTAGGGCTGAAATCTGGGAATAGTGCACAGTGGCTTCAAGAGCAGCATTCACATAGTATTTTCTGAGGGAAAACTCAAAAATTTTGTGCAGAATTGGAAAACAAAAAATGAAGTAAAGAGGACAGTAGAGGCACAAAGCTATCTGTACAGCCAATATTCATAATGTCTTTTCACTTGTCATTTTGTTACTGTGCACATTGACTCCTGTGCCTTGATATCTCCTGCCTGAACATGTGTGAAACTGTCTGACTTCATCTGAGAGGCAAAACCTGTGCACACCTAATGATGTTCCAGGAAAAAAACACCTCCTCTTCTGTTTTTGTGATCATCAACTCCAGTCCAGTCTTCAAAACCTTTAAAGAGCTGTTAATATGGGAAAGATGGCCTTTTAGTTGTACTCACTAACTTATCAGCTTCTCCAAATATATACCCACTTTTCCCTTTCTGAATTTTTGTTTGCCCTGATAACAGTGCTCTGCATTGATGCTGGGCTTACCAATGGCTGGTTTCATTTTTTTCTCTTGCTGTCTGACTTCTGCTGTATTTAAAAATACCTTTTCAACAGTTTTAAGTGTTGATTTCTGTCAACTTAATTTTAATGAGTCTTGTGTCAATATATTGTGTCATTTTTTGAAACTTGTACAGGTGGTTGTAGTGAATGTTTACACAGATACAATTAATCCCAAGCAAGCAAAACCCTTTCAAATTTGAAGGATTATATACTATTAATTATTTTCCAAGTCAATAACACTAAATATTATTTTATGTTTGGAATAGCCTGATTGGTATTACAGAATGAAAGTGGTTGAATTAATGGTATATTGCAGTGTGTTTAGGCAGCCACACAATGGCTGAGGAGGGTCTGTGGGGTTTGCTGCATCCAGAACTCTGTTTAGGCTCTTTGCACAGGGATGATTGTATTGAGCCATAATGATTCCAAAGCTGCAATTACTGCAAAATGAAAACATAGCCCTTTAAAGTTATTTGGGTGGATACTTGTGGTAGGTGCTCTGTGGACTGAGCTGTTACTACAGCCTGGAAGTTGTAACATGCACCAGTGTTTAAACAATGCTGTGTATTAACCAGCTTATTGCTTCCATTTTCTCCCAAGGGCAAGAGAAGCCAAGAAAACTTTCATTAAAGAAATGATCCTGCTAATTTAAGGTGGAATGAACTAGTGTGAAGTAATAATTTGGCTTTGGTTTGCTTTACAGTAGTACCTCCTGGAATGACCTGCTGTCAGGTTGTGCAGGAGCTGGAGCTGCCGGTGACATGTGAGAAGCACTTTTTTATAACTGAGTGGCAACTACAGTGTTCCTAATGGACAACACTTATTATTCTAACTCTCCAAGTGCCTTCCAGCACATGGACTGTTTCTGCTGCTGTCACTCTGCCCATTAGAGCAACAGCTCTTTAATAGTCTGAGCAGAAATCATTCTGCCTGCTTGGTGCCAGAGGAGATCCTGTTCAACGCTGCTGTCTTATCACTCTCTGACGTGGTGGAACAATACTTCACCCCAGTCAGGGATGTCTAAGATTTGAATAAGGTCAGGAAAGTCTTGAAAGTGAAATGCAGGAAATCTTAATTTTTGTTTTGAGACCAGAGATCAGATTTCAGATTTCTCTTCTAAAATGAATGTGCCTGAAGCATATTGTTGTAGTTGTTTTCATGTTAGTAAATGATGGTATTTTCAGAAGACCACAAAATACTGAGGATACTGGAGGGGGGAGCCCTAGTTCACATAAAATTTATTCCCAGTTAAGTGCCTCTTCCTGCTAGCTGCCCCTAGCTCTGTCCCCAGGCTGAGGCACAAACTGCCTGTGAGTGGAATAGCAGTGCACCACATCTTTTCTGCAAACACCTTCTGTAAGCTACCACTGGTAGCTGCTGAAACAGCTGGAGTAAAAGCTGCATCACTGCTGTGCTCAGGAAACCCTTGTTCCTTCTAGTGACCCTCATATTGCTCTTATTGTAGAATTGAGCCTATATTTCTGTTTTTCCTTTCATCTGAACTGTTTTCATCTTCTATTGATGAAATGGGCTATAGCTGAAACTGTATTTCTGTCTGGAATGCTGTTTAATTAGAATAAATGATCCAGTGTGTATGTAAGGTTATTTTTCTTTAATAAATCTTTTCTCCATGTGTATATTCAATGACAAAACTAATTAGGAATGACAAACATGTAATTCAATAGGTTAGAGGGAAAGATTTGTAATGCCTCTTGTACTGCTTTTCATAGCCAAATTGTGGACACTGTGGGTTCTTTGTTTGCTCTGTCACCTTGAAGTTCAGCTTACCAAATTTAGCTCGGCATTCTTGTGTTTTTGTAATTTGTGCTGTTGGCCATCTCAGGGTTCTTATTTCAATTACATTTTTATCTCACTGGCTCTTTTTTATTAAGTTACCCTCCTTATAAAAGTTAATTTTAATTAACTCTAGTAATAAAGAAGTTATGGAAGCTGTAACTGAGATACGGTAACATAAATTTTCACTAAAATGTGCATTTAAAAGAAGAATGGAAAGTTTATTTCTTTTTCTATTTAATTAAAAGTTAAGAATCAGATGTGCAAGCTGAAGGGAAAATTATAACATGCTTAATAGAGTTGAAATGAAATATTCTGTACTCTCTTCATAGTTTTTTGGTTGATGTGTTTCTTTTTGTTGGGTTTTTTTGTTTTGTTTTGTTTTCTTCAAGTTATATAACTTTCCCCATCAGGTTTTTCATTCTTTTCTGTCTGAAGTGATGCATCACACCTGCTTCTGATGCCCAGGGACAGCTGTTTCTCATTTTTTTTTCCTTTTAAGAAACCAATGTTGTTGTCATTGGAGTCAGTTGTGAAACTTGTAGGGACTTTCTGGTATAGGTTTAGGCTTTTGGGAGTCTCAACCTGGCAATACTATAATTTTCCTGGGCCCTTCATTATTCCTGCGAGCTGTAACACTCACTGCCCTGCTGGGACATACTCTGACCCAGACACTCCTCTGGCTCTTCTCTACACAGTAAAGAGCTGTTCTTGTTTACTATTTTAAACATCTGTGTTCTTTTCCATCTTCTCACCACTCACAATGGAAGATAGTTCAGCTTTTTATATAATTCCCCAATTTCCTTCTCTGTTCCCCCATGTCAAGCACAGTTAATGACGAGAATGACACTGGAGGTGCCACTGCTGGCCCACATTTTCCAGCAGACACCTATGGTGTAGTGCTGAATGAGCAGGAGGAGCCTGGTGCTGTAGAAGATGCTCTTTCTGCTCTGAAAGCAGCATTAGGCCAGAAGAGTTGCTTTGTCCTTGTGCCAGGACTGACAGCCTTCCCTCTCCTGTAGTTTCTTCAAGCCTTTCTTCCCTGTGCCAAGAGCACCTTTGTACATTCCCCTGCAAGCACAGTTCTTAGGATGAGACCAAGATAGCTTTCATGTTTGTGTCTAAGTTGGACCTACCTTAAAATCTCCTGCAGGTAGTAAATCAGTTCAGCTACCCCAGTAAATTTCTCTGGAGAGAAGCCAAGGGAAGGAATCAACATGGTTTATAAACTTTCAAAATACATAGTAAGTACTTTTTCCCTTAACTTGGTGATTTACTTCTATTCATTGTTAATAAGTTAATGTGGAGAAACATTGGGTTTGGTGCCAAAAATCATCAGGAACATAACCCAGAGCAATTTTTAAGGGCACAGCTTTTAAACAAGCTTCTGGAAGAAGCATTATTTGACAGTACAAAAGTGAAATAACCCAGTTTGTTATTTTAATCTCGTATCTCCACTTCTGGTGTTCTGTCTTGTGGATGATTTGCATTCAGCTGAGGCTTTGGCTGATGGGTTACCATAAATGGCTCAAAAACAGATTGTTCCACTTACATACAGCAATTTTTGTGTGTAATTAGAATAAAGCCAGGCAGCTTTCTGAAATACCTCTTTTCACCTGATTAAACTTGGAGTCATTGTTCCTGAAATAAAACAGTTGGCTTTTTAGAAGTCCATGGGCTTTTTCCTCCATGAAAGATAGGAGTCACTGTTCTTTGAAAAAGGCATTTCTTGAATAAGAATACTTTTTAAAAATTTAGATGAACTCTTGTAGGTGGGAATTTGAAATGAACTGGTTTTGTATATTTATTAACTGTATATTATTTAACTGGTTTTGTATACTTTATATATTTTAAAACTATTCAATCCCAAATATGCTTTGAAGAGCAGTGATGGTCTTTATAAAATGGAAAAAAAAAAAAGATTTTGCTTTTGCTTACTTTGAAAGTGAAATGCAGGAAACCTTAATTTTTGCTTTTGAGACCAGAGATCAGTTGGTCTCTGGTTGGACAAGGGAGAGACTTTGTAGGCAATAGTACAACTGATTTTTCATGGAGAACCAAACACCATTCTTGTACTATTTAGCCCGTGAATGAAGAAAGATTAGTAGCAACCTTGGTAATTGACTCAGAAGTCCAGCTGAAGTTTGGGAAGACTAAGCTAATATATTCTGGGTGTATGCAGAGCAAGAAAGCAAACAGCTTTCTGGAGTAGTTTATTTACCCTTGTCAGATGAAAACGAACTCAGCAGTGTCGTCCCTGATGTGTGGCTCACAGCACAAGCACAGGAAGGATTATTAGAGGCTTTCCTCACTGAGCCTTTCCCAGACTAAGTGTCACTAGGGTATTACAGCCCCCACCTCACACATGGAAAGAACACTTGTTGTTTTCACCATCTTGCCAGACAGCCGTGGTGCTCTATTCTTCACCAGTTTGCCCCAAGATGTGCTGCTTGCCAAGGCCTCCAGGGGGGTTAAGCACCATGGTCTGAGAGGCTGCAAATCTCTCTCACCTCATTACTATTGCAGGGAAGATGTGGATGATGGAGAGCAGACATAGCTAACCTTTGAGTATGTTGTTTGAGAAATCTCCTTTTTTGGGCTAGGATAGGGTCTTCTCCTGACCCAGCAGCATAAGTTAAGACTGAAAACCAGAACAGACAGGACTTGTAAAAGGGATTCTACTGTCCACTTGTTTTTCTACCATTCTGGTGAGGCCTCACAGCAAAGTTAGTGACAACTGCTTGTGTGCCAACCCTCGTTTATGGGTATTGTATCACTGTATAAACTCTTAGAAGAGTCTTCACAGCCCAGCAGCTCTGCTCTGGGGCTGTGTGAGCTCGCTCATGGTGGCTGCAGGGTAGCCGTCCATGATTGGAGTGCTGAAAAACAAATGGCAGAATAATTCATTTCCAGAAAATGCAAATTAATCCAAAGTAAATCAAGTTCGTAGAACAGAAATCTAGGTAGCAGATAACTGATAGAAATTTCCTGTGGGATTCCTGTCTCTGTGGGAGGTTGCTGTACATTAGAGAAATATAAATGTTTGGTTTTTTTCAAAAAAGCACATAAAAAAGAAGGTTGAAAACAGTTTAAAGAAAATAAGAAACATCTGTCTTTCTCCTCACCCTTTTTTGTGTAGGTTATTAGCCACTTCCCTGCTAAAACAGATTGTCATATTTTACTCTTTTTTGTGTGTGTGTGAGGGTTTAATATGGAAAAGCACTGGCCAACTGCAAGCTGTTACTGCATTTTGATTTTTGTGTGTGATAACATTTGGAGAGAAAAAATGAAGACAAGAGCTTACTCTTTTAAGTTTATAACCAAACTCCAAATCTCCAACTAGGTTACTTATAACAGCTTTCTTCAGATTTCTTCTCCAGCCATATTCTTATTGACCATTTCAGCTGCAGTTAAATGTTTCCCTTTAGCTGATGGTCATCCTGGAACAGGCAGAGGATGTTGCTGGAACATGTCTGAAGGCACAAGAGATGAGCAATGAGGCCATTCTACCCTGGGCAACTCTCCAAAGGAAGTATTACACACTTGGCTTTCATGCCCTGATATGTGAGACCTTGTGATTTGACTACTTGAAGTGGTAAAACTCCAAGTATGATTTGAAGTGCAGTTGGTTTTGTATTGTGCACCACTGGACTGTCAGTGTTAGCTGTAAAGGGTATATTGCAGTAATATTATTTAGTGTCTAATTAGCATCTTCTCTCAAAGGCTATTAACTGGACTATCTCCAGCTTTCTCTTTACTTAGTTGAGTGTTACATCCACATCAACTTTTGAAACAAAAATCTGCCTTGTGTGGGGTCAGGATTAGTTGCACATAATCTCACTTATTGTTGGGGAAACTGAGTCAGGAACTTATTTATCCAAACGCTTGTAGCTGCTCCTCATCAGGCATCAGAGGAGGTGCCTGGACCCCAGATCTTCTGTCCTAAACACTTGTCCATGCTGCACGTGTGCTGTCACCTAAAGGCAGCTTCCCTTCACCGGGATATTTGAGCTTTACTATGCTTCGATGCCCTCTGCTGCTCTGTTAAAATACTGCTGTCTCCTTGCTGTCTGGAACATAGATGATTTTGTTCTACACTTTTTTCCCCCCTATAAATTAATTGGCCCTGGTGAGAAGTTGTTAGTAACAAGGATAAGAGTAAGGGACATAGACTGTACTGAAAATTATTTTCTTTGAAGACATTTTTTCACTTCTGAAATTCTGACATGGTTCAGACTAAGATAATGGGGTTTTCTTGTTTTATGGCAAGGGGAGATTATATATATATATGTACATACAAGTAGGTTTTATTGCTGTTTTCTTAAGTTTCTGCCTATACAATGTATAGGATCTGATATTCAAGAGAGAGATTTCAGATTCCTGAAATCAGGAGCTATAAATTTTGACTTGGGAGCTTGAAGTCATCTATGAATTGCATTGTAGGTGCTTATTTTTTTCCTGTGGTTTTGTTTTGATTTTTTTTGATATTCCCCTCCTTTCCTCTAAGATTTTTTGTTTTATATCAGTTAGTTTGGTAGATCCATCCTCTGGTTACTCCTGTTCTCTAGAAAGAAGCTTTAAGGCTGTAATCCATTAACCTACACATTTTGCTGTGTTGGGGGCCTGTTGTTGCTGTATGGTTCCAGCTGCAGTGATCTTTGTGTTAAAAATCTGTGGGTTAAGATTCCTTCCTGCAGCTTCAGTTTCTTCAGTGATTCTTTCTAGCTGTCAGGAACACCCATAATAAAATGTTACATTAGACTTGGTTTTCCATACTATTAAGATAGTCACAGAAATTGAAAGGAAAAGTACAATTAGGTGATGTTTGTGACCTTATGGATATTCAATTAATCCAGTTTACCTTTGCCTCAAGCCAAGCAATTGTTCTTTGTGCTTTGTGTGAGAATTGTGTGCCCAGTGTCTCATTTGAATTTGTCCAATCTCAGCTACCAATGGCTGGTTTGTTATACTGTCCGACAGTTCATAGATATAAATAAACTTCTAATACCTGTGATCTGCTCATGGGAAGATGTTTGCAATACTGCAATCCTGTGTTTTCTCTGTTCATGAAGGTCCATAGGTAAGACATTGTCTTGGCCCTTGGGCCATTTTTATTATTACTTTTTGGGCCTTCAGCTTTTCAAAACCTTATAAAAATATAACAACCAAAATTGTGGAGGGCTTTTAAAAACAAGTTTTTAAAAATCACCATTTGTAAGTGCAGTTGTAACGATTTTCTTATTCTTACTGACTACTGAGCACTCGCCTTAGCTGTTTTTATTTATTAATTAGGAATTGTACAGACTTCCTAATTCCCTTTGTTGAGTCTTTATTGAGAGTTACTTGAAATCTGCCACTCATTTACACTCATTTATCATATGAATGATTGATTATGTAAATCTTGGTTTTAAAGCTATGCCTACCAGATCAAATGCTCTGCAAAAGTTAAACAGTTTTATAATTACCACTAAGCCTCCCAGCCACAGCTGATATCAGAGTGTGGCATCAGGTTTATTTTTACAGGACTGCTTCTCTGTTGGTGTTCACAGGAAGGTTTTCTTGGTTCTCTGCTTATGCTCTTCTGTTTATGAGAAGCTCATGATTTCCCTTATCTGTACGGAGCCATTACCTTGGCACAGAAAGTGAAGGCAATTTATAATTCTGTTTTTAAGATAGGCTGTCAGCAAATCCTGTCCTGACCACTCTTGAGAGTATCTTATACAAAAAAATAATTGTTCCTATATTGGTGATTGATGTAGCAGAACTGATAAAAGTTACATTGTTTAAAAGTGTTTATAAATCACCCTGTCCATATGTTCATTTCCTGTAATCTGTCATTATACTTTCAAACATAATTGTGAGAGACACAAAACTGGCTTCATAGCACTCAGGAATGAGGTTTGCTTCCATTTGGTCTATGTTGAAAGGTGGCTCAAAGCAAAAACTATAATCCTGGAATACCATGTACGTTACAACAGGATATCTTTGCTCTGTGGTTTTGAATTACTGAAGGGCGTAGTCCGTCTTCAGAGTTTTTTCCCTAGCATTGCTGGGATTTATGCAAAGTAACTGGGCCAGTTAAAGGGATTGCTTGGCAGAGAGGACCATGTTTTTTTTTTAATACAATTCTTTTTCTCACTTGGGAGGTTAACATTATGACAAGCTGGGTTTACAGTCAGTGTTGAGCGGGGATTTTGGCTCCGTCTGACACAGATGGACTACTCGAGCACTGTGTGGTACAATCACGGCACAGAGCTCTCTGCTCTGTTCCTGAAGATGCTTCCCAGTTTCTCAGCTAGACCCAGAAGCTGAATGAGGGAGCAGCTATTGCAGCAAGAGTGAAATCTGAAACACTCTCTTCATGCACAGGTTTTTGCATTGCAAGGGATGGAAAAACGGTTTTGGAGAAGCAGTCTAACTTTTACTATCTTTTATTTCTTTGTCAAACTCAGCCAGGAGGCAGAGGTTTACTCTGTTACAGAGTGCCCCTACTCCAGGGTCTTGCTAAAACAGGAGAATAGGTAGAACACAAACTTTTTGTAAACTGTCTTTGTCCCTTGGGTACCCAACCATGACTGGCGGCGAGGTTACTGGCCTTCAAACTGTGCACATTTTCTTCCAGGTAAAGATTATTCCTTTAAAGAGGTAAAATAATGCACACAATATTGTCCTCTAAAGCTGCAACACATTCCTCCAGAAGTATTATTAACTGTCTCCACATCCTATCCAATTTTCCTTAATCATGAGTCTTCTTAAGGAATCTGTCCTTTGCCAGGCTCCATCAAACTATAGGAGCCTCCTGTTCTGCATAGTGGACAAGAACAACATTTAAGTATTGTAAAATCATGAAAGGAGTTTTTTTTCTTTTCTTTCTGCCTATTTTTAGTACTTCACTAATGTCTGGGTAAATTTTCAGCTCTCTCACTTTGTATAAGGGGTTTGTACTGACAGACTGAGATGTTTTACTGACATCTGTATCAGTTATGTAAAACATTTCCTTATTGCAAACTTGTTTGGAGGGAGCAGATTTGAATGAGTTCATAAATGCAAAAAAATGTGTCATTTAAGAGACATGCAAATTGTCTGTACTGGGAGATTTGATTTTATGAACTGAAGAACTAAGGAATAGCTTGAGCTCTGAATTAGGATTTGGGGGTATAATAAAAATTGTTAGCTATGCAATTGAAAAGTATCCCTTAAGTCCAGCTCAGAATGTGCTTCTTTCTCTCCATTTGACAAATTGGAAAGAAAGGGCATATTTGAGTTGTGTTGCTCAGTAAAGCAGGAAGAGTAAATTCTATTGCTGGTGTTATAAGAGGTCAGAGTATATGATCAGCTCATCTTTCTTCCCAAGTAGCAAATCAGTGCTTTATTCCTGTTTTCCAACAGAGAATTTATTAGCTGCTTCGGGTATTATGTTCATGCATTGTATCAAAATTGGTGTGATGGTACATTTCAGTGTGCTTTTATTTGTCAATCCTTTTATTAGCATTTTATAATTATAATTTCAGAAGATATTTCCTTTAAAAAAATGATCAGTTTTACTGTTAACTGAGGAGCTTTCTCTTACTTGGGAAAATTGTTGATAGTGTCTGAACAGTTATATGCCAGCAAAATTAGATTTTTGTATTTTCCCTCAATGCGTCTCTGACTTAGATTTGTATTCACTTTGTATGTATGCAGACACACTTGAAATCTGCTTTTAATTACTGTATAGGATTGACAAATCAGAAATACAAACACAAGCACACAGCTTTTTAATCATATGTAAGTCACCTTTCAAAAAGTGTCAAAGAATCATATTTTTAGAAGCCTATTATTTGTATAGACACAAGTAATGCAATAGCTCAGCCTTTGAGATTATGAACATGGTTATGATGAGAATATTCTTGGCATAAGTCAGGAGTATTATATAATAAGGAAACAATGTCTTTTTATACTTTTCTTCCAAAACATTCCCTAGTGAGAACTAGGCAAAAAATCCCCATAGGATTGCCTATGAATAGATCCCCTTGCAACATGATAACTTCAGCCAAATTACACAAAGTAGATTTAAAATCCTTCTCATGTTTTCATAGTTATGTTTTAAAACCCTCTATTGGCATCTAATATGAAATCTGATTGTGTAACTGTAAGACCCAGGCAAACAATGTATAGATGGTACTAAACCATCCCTCTAGCAGTGTGGATGCCTAAAAGGCAGGAGACCACGTTGTCAAAAGCAATCAACTATTTGAGTGAGGTAAAATAAAAGCAGTGGGATTAATCTGGATTTACCTGATGCCCCAGAAGGTACAGAAAAGCAGTGCTGAGGCTGAGGAAAATGTCTTTGGCTCAGAAGTGCTATAGGTTTATGATTGTGTACACCACGAATGTAAAGCCTCATTTAAGGTCAGATCCTCTGTAAGGCAGCCTTCAGAAGGGTCAGTGACCTGCTGTAACAAGAGGTGTCAGAAGGGCAGGGGAGGGACTGGCCCCTACAAGAGTTCAGATTCAGAACATAGATGAGTGATAGGTTGTTACCCCTCTTCACTCTCTTTGCTTCCCCTGGGACTTTTGTCGCTCTCCAATATCACACAGAATGCAGCTCAATATCTTCCACATGGCCTTGTGCAAATGCTGAGAGCTGAGGTGAAGCAAAGTGACGATGAAAGTGGATGTAGCAGCTGTTGTCTGTGTTTATGATGTTTCCTAGTGTTTCATGAGTAGTTTCTAAAGAAAGCTGTTAATCCACGGTGGCCA
This sequence comes from Vidua macroura, assembly GCF_024509145.1. Classification (NCBI taxonomy): domain Eukaryota; kingdom Metazoa; phylum Chordata; class Aves; order Passeriformes; family Viduidae; genus Vidua; species Vidua macroura. The sequence goes on from NC_071582.1 coordinate 13,042,687, forward strand.
AGAGAATGAGAAAATATATTGATACAATAGGTGGTATTTATAGTGCAGATGAGGATTTGGGAGTTCAGTTAATGATCTAAATTGGGCAGGAACTGTTCATCAGCAAGCTTAAAAGCCCCAAAAGAGACGTAGCTTTTGGGTGTGCAATATATCTGTTTCCAGACAGACATCTGGGAATAGGTATGTATAGCCAGCCTCCAGAAGACAGAAGACTTGATTCATCCAGGCTGCTTTTATATTAAATAAGAAACATAAAGTTGATTTGTGATAAAAGAGTAGAGCAAAACAGTAGTTAGATGATTTGAAGGATGCTGCTTAAAGTGGGAAATATATTGTGAGATAACGTGTTTTGGAAGAGGCCTCCCTCTGGCAGGCCTAAGCCAGGCCACACATCTTGGGAAGAACAGATAGCTGAGGGCTGGACCTTGTCTCCGAGCCAAATACGAGACATTGCAAGGCCTGTGGATTAAAACAGTGTTTTGTTTTAATCCTTTTGTTACTTTTGTGTTCTGAATCCTGATTGCTTCTTCAGAGTAGCTGTCCCTTAGCCCTTCTCCCCCACCACAGTATCTGGTACAGATCAAAGGGAGAATGGCTCTGGAAGACACTGTGGTGTATCCTTGGCTTCCAGGCAGGATCAAATCCAAGTGAACTGCTCCTGGTGGATATTTGCCTAGCTTGTTTCTAAATCTATTTGTTGACCAGGATTGCAAAGCCTTCCAAACCCAGCTTTTCCTTATTGTTGTAGTTAGCTTCCCTTACTGTTTGTTGTTCTTATCTGCTGCCATAGCTGCTGCTGTGGCTTTGAACATGCAAAGGGGAAAGGAGAATGAGATCACAAACCAAATTTATACTTTTACCATTAGCTATTTGTCATCTCTACAAAGGCTAAGAAGCTTGTTCTTTATTTTTCAGCCCACGAGTTGCTACTCAGATAATTTTTAATAGAGTTGAATGATGTGTATGGAAAAACTATGGAATTTATAGATGTAGTACAGCAGTGAGGAAAAATATGGGTGCTTATCTGCCTTTGTGTTCAGCGAGATAAATATGATAAACTAATTATGTTGTGGTCTTTGAGTTGACTGATAAATGGCGAACAAGATCTTTTCTTGAGGAAAAAAAGGCCTCTTTTGAGGATCTATTTTAAGAAGAGAAATAAGTAATGCTGTAAAATGTGGAACATTTAAAAGTGTTTGAAATTCGACAGTGGATAAACTTGCATAAAACCTGTTAACTGTGTGTTGTGGACTGCACAGCTCATTGATCTCCTAGCTTTCTGGAAAGCTTCACTTAATTAATTTAGCTTTATATATTTCAGTGGAAAAAATGTGTGCAACCAAGCAGGAAGTTGTTTCAGGCTTTCAAAATGAATTTGTATATGGAATATGGGAAAAGACATAAAAGATATCTCCCTCTTCCATGCCAAAAAAGGGAACTTTGCTATGCTAAAGATGTTGGAAAAAACACCATTTAAAAGCTATGTGTGTGTGTGTGTGTGTAAAAATGTATTCTTAGGTGGATCTTTTTTAAGGGTATTTGAAGAAGCATAATTCTAAAGTCTAAACAAATACTTTATAGCTAGGGGAGACTGGTAAAAGAAATGAAGTTGAGAAAAGTATGCAGGAGATTTTTCCCCTCTTCTTTGATCTTTATCTGCCCATATGTGTAAGAAATCACATCCCTGTCTGTAGTTTGGCTGTATCTGACATGGAATTCAGGGGTTCTTGTAGGTCCTATACCAAACCCAACAAAGTGAGTGAGATACTTTCCATCAGATTCAATGGCTTTTATATCAGGCTTTATTCACTAGGTGCCTGACAGTGATAGTTTGGTTATCTTTCATTTACCAGAGTATATAGCAGAATTAAAAACAAAAAGGGAATTTATTGGTTAAGTTATTTACACAAATTTCCCTTAAGTCCAAATGCTAATGATAAAACCCACAAAATCCCCCCAAACTCCTCCCTTCACCAAACCCTTCAAATACAAGCAACCAGGGAATTTTATAAATAGATATTCTTACCTTTACTACAAAAAATTTGTGCGGAAGTCCTATCTTGGAATAAGCTATTCATTAGTTGGCTTGGCAGAAGGAACATAATCCAAATGAATGAGCTGCCAAGAGTATTTTTAGTGGTTTTATGTGTTGCCCATTCAAATCTTGGAAAATTTCTTTAGAAAATTGGACAAACTGACCACTCATTTTTACGGGCTTTCACAAGATCTAAAAGTGAAAAACAACTATTGTATTTAGCATCTGTTAATGGAGGTTTCAGGCTGCAGAACTTGAGAAGGTACTGCTGGGAAGCTAATACAATAACCATAAAAAATTGGACTGATAATAGGAAACACTGGCACTGAACAGATATGGAAAGAGTCATGCTAATATTCCATATCCAGGCCTGCTGCCCTGTGCCGAGTGCTAAAGATACTGTGGTGAAACACACACAGTAGTAGAGATCTGGAACGAAATCAGAGTCAACTCAAGATAGATGAAATTGTCTTTTTCTCCCATGAATGCTATTCATTGGATAATTCTGTCTTTGGAGAATTAAAAGCCAGGAACTTGGACACAGAAGAGAAAGCAAGTTGTGCTAACATTTTTCCAAATGGGGAAATATATGTCTTTACCCCACATGTGTAATTAAGCCTTCATCTTCCTTTATTTGAAGTCAGTGGCTTTTTCTTTTTCTCTTGCTTCTTTGGGAATTGGACCTAGACCTGTGCTGCCATTGTAACTGTTCCCTAGACAGGTTTTTTTCTCCCCAAGCTGGAAGCTAGACAATCAATAAAAGGAAAACTATTCACCAGATATCAAATGAGTTTCAGTGGATTATATTTTATTTGACTTAAAGTGGAAAGGAATGACAAGAGAATATTACATTTTTAATCCCACATAAAATACATTTCTGGGAAACTGTTCTCCGCACATGGACCCTTTTTTTTTTCAGCAACAGTCTTTTTTAACCTGTACATAAGTTATATCCAAAAGCTGCCCTCAGAACTTCTGAATATTGGGGTCTTCTGCAAGGTGAGATTTAGGCAGGAGATTTTAATGTTTGGGGGTTTGGTTTTTTTTTTTTTTTTTTTTTTGGTTGGTTGGATTTTTGGATTTTTTTTTAATTAGCTAAAAAGCCCCCAAACCCTTGCTGACAAATGTCTTTTGCTGTTTGTGAGGCAACATAGCTGGAGGAACCTTGAGATTCCAGAATTGGTACAAGCTTTTGACTGTGAGTAAGCAGAGATCAAACAAAAATTGCACCTCTGGAAGAACAGAAGCACCTTAAGGACCCGTTTGACTGGTGCAGGTGCCCACCAAGGAAGGTTCCCAACATCTTCAAGACAGGCTGCCCTTGTGTAAAGCAACCCCTTCCAGGCAATGAATGAAACTGTTCTTCAAAGGCAGGAAATCAGCTGGAGCCAGTGGAGCTGAGCAAGCTTTAAAATTAAATTTGTCTCTAAGTTAAGATGAATAATAAAAAGAAACACTGAAATTTTGATTTTGGATCAGTTATGCCATTGCTTAATATCACCCAAAGATCAGCTCATGGTTAAAGAGGCAAGAACAGCTTTCTCTGAGAAGAAAACTCATCTGGCTAATTTTGATTTATGCCACAGTAAAGAGGCACCAGGATCAGGCTGACAAGTTCTAGAGTTACTTTGGGCAGAATTTCAGTCAGACTGCTTTTCAGTTACAGATTTAGTAAATCTTCTCCTTCAGTATATTAATTTAAAATGGCTCTTCAAAAAGCAATATCTACCTTAAAAATCAGGGGTAAAAAGATATTAATATAAAATAATTCCTTTGAAATTCAAAAGCTTTGAATTTGTCTCCATTTATAGAAATAGAAATTGGGATTCGTATAATTGCTGTCATCTAACAATATGGATTTAATATTTTTCCTTTTGACATTTGTTCTGTTGCCAGGCTGTATCTGCTTATGGTCTGTGATCTGTTTTGCATTATGTTTATAGAAATATTATCATTAAAAGTGCTACATGTAGTATTAAATAGCAGGGTGAGGCAGGAGGCATGAGTAGAATCACTTGTTCACAAAGGAGGAGTTTGGATGCCTTGTCTCTGTGATAGGGCATACATACCTATAATCAAATTACTGGCCTGGCACTGTGGATAATACTGGTATGAAACTGAGGCAGGCAGGAGTGCAATATCCCAATATCCAGGGTTATGAATATTGCAGATTATGGATAGACAAAATGCACAAGAAAGACTTTCCTATACTGGCTGCTCTTGCTACAGTTTATTCTTCTGTCAGTATTTCCCCTATAAACTCCTTTTATTCATAGGCTTGGCAGTTTGCCATAAAATTTTGCTTCTAGTAGGAACTTGGCAGACAGTGTCTCGAGTTAGGAAAATTATTTTAAACAAATTTTTAAAATGTATGTATTGGGGCTCTTTTAAAAGTTAGAGATGCAGTAATTATTTTCTGAGAAAAAGGATTGGTTTCAGTGGGGTTTTTTCATTGTAAATTCTCAAAACATTTTCCTAAAAAAACAAAACAAAAGTTGTAACCAAATAGTGAAAACATGTCTTTTCTTTCAAAAGCATGTGTATGAAGGTACTGTACATAAGTGTCAATGACTTGTGTATTTCTCAGTGATGGTTTTTAGGGTACTGCTTTAAGTCAAATGACTCATGTGTCACTGTGATGGAATAAAGCTTGTTTATGATGCTATAAACTGTTAGGAAAATAGCATGCACAATATGTAATTTTAAATGCCCACACTCCCTCTTGATTTGCTTTTCCATAACATGCGTGTAAGTTTTATACACAAGAGTCTTGGAAAATCAGCCCTTCAACAAGTTCAGCATGATACAATAATTAATAAGGTTGTGTGAGCAAGTGGTGCCATTATGTCAATCTGTACACTCAGGTTGTGTGAGCATTCATGGGAGCAGGACAGCCTTTCCCATACTTCAGTTTGCAGTGGTAATTTGGGCAAAGGCCACCTGGACCACCACAAATCAGCAGGAGAGATTTTGATGGTGACTGTGGTCCTTACAGCTCACCTGTAGGCTGAGAAACAAGTGCCCCCCATGCTCTGCCCTGTCACTGTTCTCCTACAGTGAACTGGAAGTTTGCTGCCTTATTGATTTTAATCTAGAGGTTCAGTGGTTGAGAGCATTCCTGCCATAGCTCTCCTTAGCCTGGAATGATTTCCTCAAACACTGTCAAGTGGGTCTCCATCAAATGAACACATCAAGAAGGACATGAGAAGTCCTAAACCAGCACAGGAATTTTATCAAAAGGAGATGGGTCTATGGTAGCTGCCTGACCCTCAGGAGATATGCATAGGATTTCTTTTTGTTTTTATTGTTTTTTTACATGGAAAGCATTATTTAAAAGCATTGAAAAATATTTAATCACAGAAGTAGGATTGCAATTTCATATGATATCAGAATATGGAAAATAACCCTAAAAAAACAAGCCTCAACAGGAAAGATTTTTGTATTTGACAGTGGCACCAATGTGCCCTGGTGTGATTTTTGAAAGCTGATGGTCCTCTCCTTTCACAGACATAATGTCCTCACTTCCATCTCTGTTACTCTTGATTTTCCACTGCATGCACTGAAGTGAGACCAGTTTTAAAAATTGCATGGTAAAGCATTTAAACGAACCCTCATTTGGATGTTTGCAAATACATTTAATAAGTTAATTCAAAAAAATAATGCCAGATATACTTCCCAGAAATTGGAATCTCTTTTTCTATTGTGCACCTGAGGCATTCTGCATGTTGGACTCTGGCTGACCTGTCACACTGTTTGTGCTGGATGGGGAACATGTGGTGTGCTGTGTGAAGGTGGAAAAACCCACTGTATCCAGGTGCAAAATTTGAATATGCATTCAGTAAAGCTTTCATGCATTATTACTGTTTTATGAACTCCAGGAAATATATGGACTGGTGTTAATGCAAATTTTTAAGTAGGCCCAGAGATAATTAACATATCCAAATGTCTTGAAGATTGTCTTCCCCTTCACACTTTGTACCTACTGTACATACCCATATCTGAAAGGGCAATGTTTAGAGTTGCAAAACAGGAGGTGGAAGAGCTCTACAAGGTGCATGAAAATCTGCCTTTGGGCACTGAGGTAAAATTCTCAGCTGTGCTACTCTCACAAAGGACTTCATCCTTCTTCCTGAGGTCAGATTTTCATCCCTAAAATGGACATAATACATAACCTTAAGAAGCTCTTGTTATATCTGTGCCAAGTTTTCTTTGCACAACTACATGCAAGGGCCGAGTATTTAAATACCATATTGTGGAGAATGTTTTCTAATTCATGATAATGTATATATTTTTTTTTTACATTCTAGGATTTAACTTTTAAGTTCTTCATTGCAATGTTAATATAATCAGTGATTTTTTTTTTTTAAAGTCATGCTTCTAACAAATATTATAGAGCATTCCATTCTGTCTTTTTTGCCCATTTTAAAATTCTGCCTTTATCTCTCTCGCAAGCTCTGGCAAGTGTTTGCCTCAGGCTGGCTACTGAGAAAGTGGGCAGAGTGTGCTACAATTTCTATTGGTTTATTGGTTATGTTTCCTTTCAGAACCTCTGTGTGTTCTCCAGGGTCTGGGACTTCTGAGCTATTTGCCAGCTACACGTGCAAATCTTCAAGTTCTAATTCTCCAGACCACTTAAAAAAGGAGGATTGGAGTGATGCTGAGCATTTCTCAGTGTAGTTTCTATTTCAGATGTGGCAGATTCAGAGGAATGGATATTTATTGAGAGTTCAGATTTATATATTTCCATCTATGTAGTCACATGTACTTTTTAATCCTGGAAGGCAATTAAATACTGGAAACTCAGGGACAAGTTATTCATATTTTTCATCCTGAGCAGTTGTCCTGAATGGTTGGACAAAAGCTGATTAGAGACTTGTTCTGCCTCTCTGACTATCACCAAGGATAGTGAATAGCCTTCCTCCCTGTTCTCAGGAGAGTATCTTCTCTATGTTCTAATGCTGGTGAATGTGGGACAATATTTACCAGTGCAGATAAGCAGATACAGGGCTTATATGGCTCTGATTGGGCAAGCAAGAATGTAAACCTGGGCAACTAAGTCTAGATTTTCAGGTGCATTGCCAGTGATGTAATGCACCAGTATTTGCAAGATGTGCTTATCAGGGTTTCATAAAGGGTTTCTCTCTTTTCTAGAGGTTTTTCTGTCAAAATAGTAATTTATGGAATATCACCCAAGAAAATAAGCCAGTTTGCTGTTGTTCAGAGAGGCCAGAGGCAAGTGCTTCTCTTGTCAAAGTCAGCAAGGGAAGGAAAAGGTACCCTGGAACTCTGGTGTAGGTCATTATATCTGTCAACAGCGAGTACAATAGAATTTGTGTGGAGTTTTTGTGAACCCATCTGAACAATGTAATTAACTCAGAAATTGAAAAATAGCGACTTAATTATGCTTTAAGTACTTCAATACTGATTCCTTCTAGCAGGAACATGTAGGTGCTGTCCTTAGCAGTTAGATGCAGAAGGAGCTGTAGGTGTTAGGTATTGTAGTGCAGTTGCTTTCTGCTTGGGCTAGTTAGGGAGGGATCCACGATTTCTTCTCCATGCCCACAAATTCCATGTTCCCTCTGTTGCTGCTCACAAAGAAGGAAGGAGGGGATACAGACTCTTTTCAGTGCCAAAAGCCTCAACTAGCTCATAGGTGCCAAACAGCCAAGCAACATTTCATCCCTTCCTGGATGCCAAAAGCCTCAAGTATCCCTGCTCCACCTGCCAAAACCTCCAAATCTGTCCTGACAACTCCTGCAGAGCAGGCCTGTGCTGTCAATATGAAATTTTGCAACACTCCGACAGCAGAAAAAATCTGGATGCAGTATAACACTGAAAAACACGCTGAGATTCGCCTTCAGTTTAGTATGAAAATGAATTATGCTGTAAATATTTCCTGTGTGTGACACTTGTGCATGCTTTATTCTCCAAAATTTGAATTTATTCAAAACTTCTGTAGAATGAAAATATGGTGCAGAATTCAACACTGAGGTGTCTAAAGTCCATCTGAGCCCCCAGATGTATTTTTTCATGTAGCTCAATAAGTCCATCATCTGCCTTTTGGCTGATTCCTTGCTGGTGATTCACCTTGTACTGAGCTTTACCAGCTTGTGTTTCTGAAATGTTCTTGTTATTATGGGGCACAGCTTCCATTTTGCAGTGAGTTTGCAGTGCTGAGGCCAAGTGCAAGGAATAGGTAATGTAACAATTTAAATGTTAACAATGTTAACAATTTAAAAACTAAATAATTCTAAACATCTGCTTAAAATAGCTGCATTTACTCCCAGGTGTTTTTTATCAATCTAAAATAATGATGCATTGTTTTTTCTCCAGGATTTTAAAATTCCAGATAGGTTCTCTTTAACATACAGAGTAAAATATAATTTACTTTGGTACACAGAAGTAAAAGATTTATTAAACTCAATGACATATACAGTGCACAATTAGGTAATATATAATGCACTCAGCAATAGTAGAATTATACCAGGAAATGTCTTGAAATCTGTTTTAAGGAAACAAGAGGAGTTTTTAAGCTAAAACCAGGTAATGCAGGATCCTTTATTAATAATTCTTATTTGTCTGGAAATATGTTTTGGCTGTTCTATTTAGTTGCTGCCACAAGTGAAATAGTTTTTCCTAGATCTGTAATCTGCATTCTCCACCTCACTTAGAATACAAAATAGAGGTGTAAATCATTTTTGTATGTGACCTAGCAGTGAAAGAGATTTCTAGTGTAGCTTGTTTCAAAGCTTTAGACATAACAGCCAGAGTTAAAAGTGAAGCACACAGTGCTGAGGCTGAATAGCACATCCAGCGATTATCTGCAGGTAAATTCTTGTTCTTTCCTGCTCACAGATACAGTCATCAGTGCAATTGGATACCTCTTCCACCAAGTGTAGTGTCTGCAAACAAGAATCTGGGAAATGCATCACAGAGCTACTCAGGCAGGATATGTTCCCTTCAGTGCCATAATTCCTCATGCTACCTCTGTTTGGAGCTGTTGTAGGTATGAGGAGAAGCAAATGGCACAGAGCAGTGCTGCACATGAAGATTAGTGAAGAGCAAAATAGCCTTGTGCTTTGGAAGACTCTGAAAGTCAGGACAGTGTTAATAGTATTTATGGGTTGTGAGAGTGGGAAGAAGCAAAGAAAAGGAAATGCTTCATCTCTTTTCAAAACACCATCAAGGATGAAATTCACTCCTGGGAGAAGGGCCAGCACTGAGCTTTGGGTATTGCTTAATTTAGGCCTTCAGTGGTACAGAAGTGGTGTTTATACTCTTCAACAGGTTCCTTCCCTTGGATGAGTTTAATCTGAAGAACCTAAATTCTGTATTTAATTATAAGAAATATATTATTAAATAGCAATATGCTATACCTGTGCCAGTGTAACTGTTTTTGGTGATTTTCTTTTAAAATTTGGCAAGCCTTAGTGAATTAATACAAACCAGTTTAGTAAGCAGCTGTGAGAAAAACAAAAGCACAGCCACCCAGAGAGCTGCAGTGACATTGGCATAATAGCTGTATTGGTAAATATTCCTCCATATCCAGGTCCTTACATGAAATGACAGAGTTATTTTCTGAGCCACACCACTTTAACCTGTTTCAATAGAGCATTTCTGTGTATCCATCCAGTCCCAGGGGCCAATCTCTCCTAGGACCTGACAGAGCTGGGCACCTTGCCCTGGGGAGGTGTTTAGGGGCTGTCACAGGGCAGGATTTGTGCTGATGTGTGCATGGCACAGGGACTGTCACCTGGGGGCTCTGGCAGAAGAATCTGTGTGCCAGGTCTCTGCGTTTCTTTGACTGCACATACTGCTGCTGTAACTCTCGTGTCGAATACCATGGGCTTGCCTTGTGTTTGTGTTTAAAGAAAAATTGTATGCTAAAAGCTCTGTAAAAACAAACAGTTCAGGTATCAGGGCATTTCTGTTGAGAAGCCGAATTTTTGTTACACTGAATGCTAAACATTTACATATCCAAGCCTTATGTAATAGTTGTCTGAATAATAATAAAAAAACTGCATAAACTGACCTTCGTTCTCTGGCACCACTTCTCCTTTGAAGTCTGCATGACCAAATTCAAGACAATTATGTCATCCTTCATAACAGCCAAACAAAAGTTTGGCCAAATAATCTTTTTTTCTCCATCTGACAGCACTGTGTTTGATTTTTGTAATGTGTATCAATGTAGCTGTTGTTATTTACTGGGTGCTACAAGTGACAGTAAAAATCCCCTTGTTTTGGAGCAATGATCAGCCCTGTGAACATCTGGATTTAATTTATTTTACCTTAGTGCCTATTTCTGCTATACTGGGTTACTTTGGGTAGTAGGTTGCAAGGGGAATATGGCCTGAGAACTCATGCACATCAATAATTTGCAGAACATGGTGGTCCAGTATGTGCCCATATGTGACAGAAGCAAAAACAGAGCCCTGGGCAGAAGAAGGGAAACTGGCATGAACACTTTTCCCTCGGTTCAAACCTACCAGTGCCACACTCCAGTAAAATTCTCTGTGGACAGCACTGTCTCGGTCACTTAAGGGTTGTCAGCACAGAGCTCAGATTGCACATCACTGGGCCTCAGACCTCGAGAAAACCTTGGCAAACTGTCACCTCAGTCTTTGAGTCTATGTCATCAAGTGCTACAAAACTCAAGAGTTTAATTTCCCTTGCCCCCTGATTCAAATAATCATTGTGCAGGTCCATGTTTAGTGTTGTGACTTTTTTTGCTTTCAAAATGAGTTAGATTGGGATGAAATATTTTGAGTCTACCTTTATCATATACACTGGATTTCTGCAGAAACTTTGTATAGGTTGTTAGCTATTGCTCTGACTGCAATATTTGCATCTAAGCCTGCGTTCACATGTGGTACAACTCTTCCAGTGACGTGTTTTCCCATCCAGCTCTACGTAAAGAGCAGCAATCTAGGTTGTGTTTATAGCTGGTTTAAGTTATTTTATCTGGATTCACTGCAGCACTTGTGGCTTCACCGTGTAACATCATGGGTGCACGTGTGCATGTCCATGCACCCATTTACGTTAGTGCTGGTACATAAATATTTCCACAATGAATATGCAAAATATGTGTTGTGCTTTGTCTGTTGCAAAATTAAGGCACTAAAGGAAAAACTATTCTAATATGGTCCAGTGTCTCACTGCTGAACCATGTTAGAATTATGACTGAAGTCAATAAAGACAAGAAAAGCTGAAGTCAAGCAAGCTGGGAATGCACTCCTGATGTACAATAATATCCTTCTGTGTCCAATTGCAATTAGCTCTCAATTTAATTCCTAAATGAGTTTCCAAGGCTTTGTTGGTGTAAATCATGATGGTGATATTTTCTTTATTTTGCTTCAATTTAGTACCATGGTGAAGACAAATGTAATGTGTAGAGTTTATGAAACCAGACAGCTAGTAAATCAATATTATTTTGGTAGTAAATTACTAAGTCAGTGCAAGCTGCTTTTAACTCTTTCCCATGGGACAAATAGCTTGAACTAGCTGGAGCTTAAATCAACACTGTGGGCACTGAATTAGTCAATGATTCTAAAGAAGGCTTTGTTGGCATAAAGTTCTGCTTTGATCGTCATAGTATTTACAGCTTTTTAATTAGATACAGTTCAGAACAATGGCTTTTATCAAAGCAATTTGGGAAGTGAACAACTGGACTTTGTTTAGAGCTTTAGATGACACTCTGTCTGTTAATATCATCTGGCTGGTATTAATACAATGATGAAGTTAGGATTATTTTAGGCATTGTCACTGCTTTGTCAAAAGAAACTAGCTGTTCTAAAAAACAGTGGCATGTGTTCATTTTTTACTATCACAAGTTTAGTCATTTCTCAACATGCTAAAACCCAGTCATTTGCTTTGGGCTTGCAGGGAACAAACTAATTTTGCACCCATAAATTTGAAAGAAGTGACTCTCTTGTTCATCTTGATTTATTTTCATGTGCTGAGTGACTTGTTGGGAAGTACTGAGCTTTTTTTTTTGTCAAGACTGAAGGCAGTTGGTTCCATTTTCAGTGTCAGACATTTCAGACTTGGCTTCTGATTTAAAGTTAACCCAACAGCAGTGTGAATATTCCTCAGGGATCTTGGTGGAGCTGGGATCTATAGTTTTTGGAATGGTAGGCTGGCCTAAGAGTGCTTTTAAAGCTTTATGGTAAGCAATTGTAAAATTTGTAAATTTATAAGAGCAAGAAAGTTAAGGAGCCACTGATGTTTTTAGACCAACTTCAGCAATTCAGTTCTCACATAGTGATGCTTATCCTCTAATAAACAATTTATTTTTTTTTTTTGACAAGTTGACCACTGAAGTCAATGAGAATTAAAAAAAAATGGCTGGAAATATTTGTTTTATTAAAGATTGAGTTAAATTTTCATGTTCTTTCAGTTGTGATTTTTGGGGCAGAATAAATATTGGTCAATATTCTCTGCCACCTGAGAAAAATTACTCATTGCCTCACTTTTATCCCCAGTCTGACTTTCATAATGATGCCAAAAGCTATTACTTTATGTTAGTGGTATTTTTATGTGCAAACTATCACTATGGTGGTTTGAGAAATTGGTGTTTTAATCTTAAACTGGGTGTAATATAGGATTCTAAAAATCTTAGTTTCATTTTAACAGGCCCATCAGGTGTTTGAAGATGATGCCTTGTCTGTGTGCTCGAGACTTTAGTTCCTACACAGCAAGTTGGGCATAGAGGAGTTGGGAACAACAGCATGTTTGGACACAGCACTGCTTTGGCAGGAGGCAACACATCATCTGCACTGGATCTTCAAAGGCTCTGCTTTCCCCCCATATAATTATTATGCATTAAAATAGTAGATTTGAAATATGGTAAATAAGCAGCAAAGTAACATAATTGGTACTATTACTGCCAAGCAGTAAAACGTACTCCAAACAATTTTTTTTCCCTCCTTTCTGTGTTTTCCTTTAGAACTCCAGAACGACCCGCTCAGATGAAGACAAGGATGATTCCTGGGATGCCTGGGGGGCCTGGAGTGATTGCTCACGGACCTGTGGAGGGGGAGCCTCCTACTCTCTGAGGAGATGCTTAAATGGCAGGTAAGCCACATGCTGGTGTGTGGGGGGTTCTTCTGCAGCTCTGGCACATTTCCAATCCTCTCTGGTTGCTCCTGTTTCTGAGAACAAGTGCTGTGTAAGATAGATCAAGTGTTATAAAATACTGCTTTTAATACATGTTTGTAATAGACAAATAACTTAGGCTTTAACTCTGAACTTTAACGTGTTATGAAATGTAATTGTGGAAGAGCAGGAGTTTTTTATTTGGTATGGTCAAATAGAGAGGGGAGTCCCTTTCACTGTAATACAGATCAAGGGGTCAGTCACCTGTGTACAAATCAGCCTGCACTTGGACATGACTTGGCATAATGTTCAAGTGCCTGCTGCTCCTATGGAAGTATCAAATATGCTTTCTGTTAGGGAAGGAAGGACAAGAGGCTGTAGTCTCAAATTGCCCCAGGGGAGGTTCGGGTTAGATGTTAGGAGGAATTTCTTCTCAGAAAGGTGATTGGGCACTGGAATGGACTCTCCAGGCAGGCAGTGCAGTCGCTGTCCCTGGAAGTGTTTAAGGAAGGACTGAACCTGGCACTCAGTGCCATGGTCTAAAGTGATATGGTGGCACTGGGTCACAGGTTGGACTCGATGATCTCAGAGATCTTTTTCAACCAAATTGATTTGCTGATTCTTCCCTGCCAGTTCCTCCTATGCAGTGGTCCTGGTACATGTTTTCATGTATCACTCTTAGTGTGACTTGAAGAGAAGAATACATGCAGTGAAAGCCTTTTACCCCAACATAAAAGGTAAAACTGGGATTTAAAAATGTAGGACTTGTTGGTACAATCCTTAAAGTAGGAGTAATGCACTAGGCCTGTAGTCAGGCAAGAAAAGATCCCAGCCAGCTTTGAGGCATCTGTGCTGGCATCCAGAATTGCCTGTTTTACTTGAATTATTCTTAAACATTTTTAAAACTGATGATTGTGCTTACATTTTTTAGTTGAATGCAAGTATCAGCCAGGAAGTCACTTTTTCTTAAAGAAGGCTTGGAGTGTGATGTGCTACTTAAGTGCAAACTGTATGAAATACAGAGCTAAATGTGATTGATTAAAGCACTGCATGTTTCTTTTATTGAAAAATGCACAAAGATCTTAGAGAAAAGTAATAGTTCCAGCAAGAAGCCTTGATATTCTACCAATGTGTTAGGGACTGTGAAACAAGCTCAATAAATTGTAGCAGTATAAATTCCACTGTGGTTTTATTAATATTTTTAATGTGTTCCCCCGTGAAAAACATGTGTTTTCCATACCTTGACAAATGCATAGTTTAAAAGGCTTTTTCTATGTTTGATTTTTGTAGTAATGTCCGGGAAACGTACAATTGTGAAACAAAGTTTTCACATGTGTGTGAATCATAAACATTTTTAATTTGCATGTTGTGATGCAGTAAGTCTTGCAAAAGATTGGAAATTTGAGACTTGAAATACCTTGAGCTTTAACAGTTGTACCTTCAGCTGAGCTGAGCTCTTGCTTCAGGCATCCATTTTTTTTTCCTTTAAAATGCTCTTTTTCAGTCCCTCTCAGACATTATAAAAAAATTGTTATTTTCATGCAAGAAGAAGAAAATTTAATCAAAGAGATGTAAATTGTCAGTTGTGTGATCACACATTCTTTAATGTAAGGCACATCTTTTTGGTATGAAGGAATTATTCCAAAACACGGTTCTTGATTTTAGAGAAATCACTAATTATAATTTCTTGTCCAGTCATTTGAAATATGTTTTAAGTTCTTTCAAAGTCTTGATATTGCCATTTTAACATAGAAGAATATCTTACACTGTGCAAAAGTGCTGGTTCGTTAGTGAGAAGTTTGGCAGAGTATATCTTTAAAAGAAGTGTGAAACCCAACCTCCCCGGATTTATGAGACCACAATAAATAACCATGACTCTATTACATGCCTTTTATTTCAGCTACTAACAACAGACTGAGGATCTGAATTGCTTGCATGTCAGGATTCACATGCATTGGGCACATTTGCATGCAGTCCATGAGAATTCTGTTTAATTTAAAATTATGAATCAGATACTCTAATCTTCTAGGCCACATCACATTTTTTAGAAATAACTTGCTTGCAATCAGCATAGAGCAAGCTCAGAGATGTCTTTTTCACAAAATGAATGTGGTTTTCATAAGGTTTGCAGTAAATTGGACTTACAGGGCAAGTCACACGTTCTTTGCTGAGGAGAGACAGCAGTGTAAAGCTGAATACCCAGATCCCCTTTGTATTTAAACCTTGTATTTTGACTCCAGATTATGGTAGGGCAGTAGCAATAAAAGTCTAATTTTTGGAGAATAACTAGCTGTAAAACAGGCAAGGTTGTGTTTTGCTATTATACACTTGTAACCATTTTTACTTTTTTTTTTTTTTTTAGGAACTGTGAAGGTCGGAATATTCGATACAAAACCTGCAGTAGTAATGTGAGTCTGGCCTTTAATCCTGTTTTACTCATTCAAAAAATGTGTTAAAGTTTAAGAAATGCTGCTTCTTATTTAAAACCTTATGGTGCATAATTTTCTTTCCATCATTATTACCATTTTTAAACAGTTCAGTCTGCATGACACCATGAGGTCTCAAATTTAGACTTCCCAAATGGACATTTTCTTCTGAAATTATAGTGCCAATTGTGATTCAGAATGTTTTATATCACTTATTAGGAGAGTTACACATTTTGAAGGATTAACAGATCAATTCTCATCTTAAACTAGCAAGTGTTTTTCCTGGGGGTGCTGTCTTGTAGATGGAGCATTAAACTGAGCTCAGGATCATTTGTGATCGTTAGTGGTACAGTGACTCTCCTCATGTGAACAAAGAGTGCCTGGTCCCTTTCAGATCTTAAATAGGATAATTACTCCTTATATTCCCTCTGTTTGCCTAAACCCAGATCTTTATATGTCTGTATGCAAGAACATGCACATTTAGGTGCACTGGCACAGATGATGTCCATGAGTGTGAAGCTGGAGGTTTGACCCTGCAGTTGCTGTTGCTGTGATGCAATCACATTTCATTTTTATAGCCACGTTTTATGAAAACCATTCACGTCCAGCAAAGCTCATGACTTGTGTTCCACTGACTTGTAGCTGTGCTTTGTGCTGTTTAAACAACTGCTGCCCTTCAGCCCAGGTCTGGGCTGTCCAAGGTGAGCAGCTCAGGCAGGAGTTTGTGGTACCACGGGCACTTTTCCTATGGGTTGAGTTGTGCCCAAAGGCGTGTAAGCTCAAGTGATACTCGGTCATTACCAATCCCATGATTTTTGCCAGCAGCAGGCAGCTGTGGAATGTGACATGTTCTCCTTAAGACGCCTGACACTGGAAGTTACCCAGTAAATACTGAATCAGTGCATCTCCTAGGAGAGCTGACCATTCCTGCTTTTCAGTTTGCCACACCTACAGTGTCTGCTGTGCCAGTTGGCTCCTGCCCTCCTTGAGAACAAGGCTTGCTCACACCTTGAGTAGCTCTGCACTCCACTGCTCAGTGTTGGATGGATTTCCCACCACAGCAGCTCGCAGCCGAAGTTCCTGCTGGCAGAAGCAAGTGGAAGTGATAAATGAATCAGTCCCAGTGCATGCAGAAATCAGATTCTGGAGACAAACCCTTTCAGAAGAAAAGGCCCAGCAGCTTGGTGCACGAGCTCATGAATAAAAATGCTACCTGCAAAAATACCCTGATGTTTAAAAGCTGTGTGATAACTTGCTAACTTGCAGTCAGGATGTAAGCAAGGAACAAACTGTCCCTGAGTGCTCCACTGCTTATTTAAATGTGTGTTTGTATGCACTGTATACAGTAACAGCCCTCTGAGTGCTGGATCCTGTGCACTGCAGCTTCCTGCAGGAGTACAGAGAGGTCATCCCAGTGCACCTTGTTCCTCCAGCACCAGGCCTGGGGAACTGCCCAGTGCACGGAGAAGGGAGGATGGTGAGGTCAATGTGGGCATGGTTCCTGCTGTCATGCACAGCTCTGTATGCTTTTAGGATGTCTGTTGTATTTTAATATAGCTGTGGATGCTGTTCATTTTAAGATTTATGCAGTAGAAATCTAATGGAAATGACAGTGCTTTGTGCTTCATCATAGAGAAAATTAAGATGATTCTCATATCCTCTCTGAACTCCCAGAGAATTTATCTGAAGTCACTGGAGCCTGTTTTTTAACTTTAGGACTTATTTTAAAGCGATAAGTGGCAGGCACCTTGTATGTGAATCTGTTTGAATTTATGATGATTCAGATGTTAATTTCCAGACAGGAAACTGCCTTTACAGTTCTGCTTTTGGGGCATGTCTGAAAGGGATTGGGTTCCCATTTCAGTTCAGATACAGTCAGAATTTCTCAGGAATGGTTTTTCCTAGATTATGGGTTAGATAATTAAGAACTCCTGAGAAAAATATATTTAATGAGATTTCCACTGTTAATACAGTTGATCTCTGAAACTGGCATTCCTGAATTCAAACCCCATGTCAGATCTGAGTTAACCTTGAAACAGGACCTTACACCTAATGTAAATCTGAGACTACTAGGCCAGTTTAGTTTCAAATGATATAATTTTCCCGAAAGCATTATTCCTAATCAAGGCTTCTCACTTTAGGAGTGAAATTGTAGTTTGAAAATTAAGAGTTTAAACTAGCTTCTTTCCATATTAGTAGGTATTACTGGTAACCACATGAGACATTTGGTATAAATACACAGTGTAAAGCTGTCTGCAAATGTAATTTTGCTACATGATACATTACACCACTAACATCTATATTGGGGAGTACAAATGAAGCACAACTTAATATGTGTGTCATTCTAATGAAAAGAACAAGAATCATTTTACCAGAAAATTGGTTTCATGTGAATTTGTAATGGAATAGTAGTAAGTTCATTGAACTCCAGCATAGTTCCAGAATAATATTAGTGATATTTCAATCAAAAAATTAATTCAAGGTCTTAACAACAAAATAACTGCTAAGATAAAGGCATATGTATAGCCTGCTTATCTGTCTGTCATAACTGAGATGCCAGGTGCATGATTTCCTAAAACTGCATGTGTGCTTTCAGCCTTCCATATAGATATTTTAGAGAAATAAACTATCCATTGTATGTTGTTCAATGAGATTTTCAGTCTTTCTTGCACCCCTTTTTAAAATTTCAGTTTTTCTATATAGTGTTACATTCTAATGCTATGATGTGCACTATGTGGAAGTGTTTAAGTTAATCCTTTAGGGTCCTATTCACAGAACAAGTTATTTGGGCCATTTCCCCATAAATTTCACATTCTTGTGTGCCAAAAAGTCGCTTATATTTTTGCCAGAGTGATTCTTCCACAGTCAGAAAAAACACTGTTTTGTAAAAGACAGCCCCATGTTTAATTCCACTGTAAACTTTTATTATATGCAGATAATGCTCACACTTGTTCAATACATTTATCTATAACTGTTCCAGCATCCACTTAACCAGCTAATTTATCCCATTCAGAAAATCTTGGCTGTATTGTGTCTACTTTAGACTATAATATTTCACCTTGAGTTACATAGTTTCTCTCTAATCTGTTCATTTATTTAGTTTATATTTACAATGCTGATGCACCATAAGGCTCCCTTGGCTGGGGTGCTTTCCAGCTCAGGTACCTTGATTCTGCTTAGAAGTGGCCTGAAAATTGTGTAGGAAAAACATAGAACCTGAGGCTAATTTCAAAAAGAAAACAAAACAATGACTTCATCAGTTTTGGCTGGGTTTCAACAAAATGAGATTCAAAGAATAAAACTAGACAAAGGGCTAGACTTTCTTTGGTGTCATCATTTTTACTGGGAAGTTTCTTGCCTTCTCTTTTGTGCTTTTTTCAGTAGAGTAATTGTTGGCAAGAGTCACAGGGTCTGATGCAACCTTCATATTTTGTACATGAACATTGCCTACAAAGCTACAGGTTTCCCAGGTCAGCTTTGTTTTCAAAGGTTGAGAGCTCTCATTGCCAAAAGTCAAAGATACATTTCATAAGGAGCCAGCCCTTGGATGCAGTAGTTTTTAATAGTGTGTCACAAAAAAAAAAAAAAAAAAAAAAAAAGGGAAAACATATATATATGTCTGTGTGTGTCTGTGTTTAATCTTCATGGTAGTCATGTCTAAAGCATCTTTTTCAGATCTGTCTAATATGTTCATAAGTCATGTCATAAAAACATTTCATTCCACTGCAAGGTCTGGGTGTGATTACTTTTGCCAGCATTGTCATGTATTAGACTTCATAGATATGTCTTCAGCTCCTTATGCAGTGTATGAACCTACAAATGGCCTGGCCATGGTTCAGTGGATTGAGTGTGATAGAAAAGCTATTGCTGAAATTAAGAAATTGGAGAAATCCTGAAATTAGTAGCAAAAAAATTTAACAAGTAAAAAAAAATGTGAAATATTGAGAGGGAAGAGAGATTGGTGGAATGAAGTGATGTCTGAAATAGATTAAAACCAGAGACACACAAACAGGATGAGGGCTGGGTCCCCCATATCATTGTCTGATATGATGACCCTGCCCACTTCCTGAACATAGTTCACCCTTGCCTGCCATTCACATCTTTGCCCTGCCTTTTCCTTTCTATTTTTTAAACTCCCTTTCACTTTTCCAAACCACTCTAATGGAAGTAAACTGATGTTTACAAGTCCTCTTGTTGTCTTGATTGCATTCATTCTGTGCTTAGTTGTGTTTCTCTTTAAACTCCTTTCTTTACACAAATATTTATTGTTCCCTGGAAGACTGGGATCTGGACTTGGTTGCTGTCCAAACTCTGATATAATGCAAATGATAATAATTTCAGGTCTTTGATATCCCCCTGCGATGCTCCTTTTATGCTCCTGCTTTTGCACAGAGCTCAAACATAAAGCAGGTGGAGCTGCCATGTGAATCGAGCTGCCAGAATCACTTTGGGTTCTTTGAAGGTGCCAAAAGAGAATAGGGAGATGAGGATTCATTTGCTCTGAAGCAGCCAGGAGGCGAGTGGAAGGCAGGAGCTGCATTGTGTCGAATCAATGAGAAACATACAGTAACCATGGGCTTGACATCCTGACTTTGTGGTGTTTGTGTCTTGGCATCGCATCAAGGCCCAGTGATAATGGACTGTAACAGCAGCCTGTCAGAGCTCAGCTGAAGGCCATCACTCTGCCTGCTTGACAGAGTACTCTAATTCTTTGTGATGAAAATGTAGCTGTGCATGGCTGAGTGACACTGCTCCCCAGTGCTGCTTCTAACTTTACCTGAATCTAATGTCCACTTACTATTTTTTGATCCTTAGTTGCTCCCCTGTTTGCATTGGTGGGAGGGAAGCATATGGTATCCATATGAAACTCCGAAGTCCTCTCTGCTTTTTAGCCTTGCTATTGTGGAAAATGAGAGGTGACAGATAAGTCAGAGCCAAAATTCTGCTCTCATTTACACCAGTGCAAACTTGGTGAATTTCTGGGGAGTGACACTGCAGTGAATATGTGTGGCTTCTCACAGTATTTACTTGATGCTCGTAGAAACTCCCACTGGAGGGATTCTGTAGAGCTAAAATACTCCCTGTGTCTTATTCCATCATTTCAAAAAACATGGCTCAAGCTAGAATCATCCAGATTAAAAATAATACAAAATGTGTTAGTATCATTCTAAATTATTGTCACTGTAAGGCGTAGCATTAGACAGAGCTGAAAAGTTTTGCTGGGAAAGTTCAGTAACTTGCTCAGTGCTCAGCTGCAAAAACTCCATATGTTGGGCAGTGGATAGAATACTGATTTTTAGGAGGTATTTTTTGTAGTTTGCAACCAGTTCAGAGACAGTTCTAGGCTACTGTTTGCCATGGTGAAAAAAACTCCAGACTGAGTGCAATATAGTTGGTGGCATTGGACTGAAATTCAAAACTTTCTCCTGTATATTTTACTCTCCAGTCCTGTATAATGCACTTACTATTTTGTCAGATTTATTCAGAGAAGGTTCAGTTCACTGATAAGGTTGAAGCTGTGCTTGGGATCAGTATTGTTAACTAATACTTACTAATAAGTTCCATGAGTTTGCCTGACACATCACAATCTTTCAGTCTTCCATCCAATGAAAACAAAACTTTACTAAAATCAGCCCCACATCTGGCTTAGATGTGCAGTTGGAATTCTTGGAAGAATATCCTTTCAGTCTGGCATATGGACTCTTTGACACTGGACATACTTTCAGATGAAGTCTGCAGTGAGGAATTGTTTGACACAGTAACTCCTTTGCCAGTACTTTACCAAAATTATTTTCAAATCAATCAGTATTCATCTCCATTCCTGTCATTATAGTTTAATATTAACATCATTGTTTGGGTGCAATGCATGATGTAGAAAAAAATATTTTAGAATGTTTTATATCAAGCAATTCTCATACTGAACTGAACAGGTCTTTCAGCTGTATATGCTGAGGCACTGTGTGGGAGAAGGTAGGCAACTGTCTCATTAGAACTGGAAATACAGGAACAATTGCTACCAAATTGAAGTTTATTTTATTCCAACAAAATAAGCCTTACTGCTTACATGAGTTGAAGGTGCTTTGTAATTAGACTAACGGACTAAGCACTGACATGTCTGGTGTTTCCTCCTAAATCTTGTGCTTTTTTCAAACACTACTGAACAATTAATTACACAAATTATTTTCTTTTTGTTTATATGTAGCATTAATATCTCTTTCATTACTCTGACATATGAATTGATGAATGAGTGTAGAGGCCTCAGAAATACTTTAGTGGGAAAAGCTACTGAAAAGAGAAATACTAAATATCAGACATCACCTTGTAGTTACTTGAAATATATAGATTAGATAGAAGCTAATTCTTACTATAGAACCAGACTTTAACTGTACTACTTGGTGTTGCAAAAATTAGAATTTTTAATTATCTTCTCATATCAGTTATGTTGTTATTCCTGGAATATTCATGATATTCTGTACTTGCACTCCAAGCAATGGATTAAACAACATAAATTCTTTTAATACACACAGTAAAACTTTGTAGTGTGGTGTATTTGTCAAAGCAGATCAGTTCTTGAACAAAACCTGCCTGAAGATCATCTGTGTTATTCATAAGATAACTTTTACTGCAAATGCAAAGTATTCCCTAGTTTAAAAAAAATGTATTTTTTGGTTTGTTTTCAGGACTGCCCTTCAGATGTTGGTGACTTTAGGGCACAGCAGTGCTCTGCCTACAATGATGTCAAATACCAGGGACACTTTTACGAGTGGGTCCCTGTGTATAATGATCCTACTGCACCTTGTGCCCTGAAATGTCAGGCTCTGGGAAAGAACTTGGTTGTGGAGCTTGCCCCCAAAGTGCTAGATGGTACTCGCTGCAACACTGAATCCTTGGATATGTGCATCAGTGGAATTTGCCAGGTATGTTCATGGTGGGACTCTAAATGGGGCCTTTGTTGAGAGGCCCTTTGCCCTTCATTGGGTGCTTTGGGACTGTTTTTCATTCTATTTATCAGTTTAGATGTATCTGCAATTGCTGCTGAGTAGATTGTAGATAAATTACCTTCTCAGGAAGACACAGAACTTCCTGACTGCCTTAGCCATGGATATTTATATAGACAAAAGGTCAATAAAATTCATTCCTCTTCTAATTATGCATGCAAAAATTAATGAACCGAGGTATTGTAGCTATAGCTTTACGAAATTTAGTATATCTGTGAGGATGTGATGAAATTGCAGAGCCTTCCATTTCATTTTATGTTTTGACTCTCATATAATCTCTGTTAAGGAGAAAATTGGACATTTTATGGGATCCAGCCCATAATGGCAGGTGTGAGTATGTAGGTCTGTCTTGTTGTATGGATGAGTGACTGTGGATGTTGTGTCTGCATGAACTGATTGTTTGAGTCTTTAAATGGCAATTTACATTTCTAGATATATTTATTATTTATTAGTTATGCTATTGACTTTATACAGTTGGTGTAAAAGCAGAGAGTTACAATATTTGAGGCTTGCTAGCCTTGCCCATGTCTCATTAAGAAAGCAATATTGCAAACTTGTTTTATGAACAGAGCAGTTTATAGAGAATGGACATGTTATTGCAATTAGTTTTCTTTCTCTGCAAGTGGCTGTTGCTCTGCTAAATGTCTAAAATGTGTGTGACTCAAAAATGCAGGATATGGCCCAGTGAGAAAAATAGCTCTATTATAGAGGAAAATTTGACACATTTGGCAGAAGACTGGTGCATGGATTATAGCAACATTAATATATGATCTGGACCTTGCTGTGGGTTTTATGTGGCTTCTGTGTATGCTGCAGTTCCGATGCCAGTCGTGTCAACACACGGTGCATCTGCTGCCTCTGGAGCAGAATTCCTCACAGAGAGGCTTCATTTGTCAGTGGTGCTTCACTGTGGGATGCAGCAGTGTTTGTTACCCTCTGTTGGAAATAGGATGTACCTCCAGACACTCTGGGAGCACTTGCCAAATAATGTATTTCTTGTGCCATGTTCTTAGTGGTGCTTCCTATCCCAATAAAAAGGCTTTTACCCGGGAGGGTTGCCCAGCCTTTTCCAGGAGGTGCCTCTAGAGCAGCCTTTGCTGCCTGTGCCCATTGCAGCCTGAGTGCAAGGCTGGATTAAGGCAGCTCTTTAAGGGCTTGTGCTCAGGGCACTGTGGGGGTGCCAGTGTCTCCCACAGCGACTTCAAACACCTCCTTCCATCCTTCATACATGGCATAAAATTCTCTTTGCCCAGAGTGGATCCAGTTTTGTGAAGAACAGTTGGGAGGTTTATTTAAAAGGGCTGCTTTTACTGTTTCTTCTTAGCATTTTGTAATGTTCATGTGTATATATGATAGAAAATGCTTGGAAATGTAATAATACATTTTAGAATAAATGAAGTGGTGGAGAAGAAATTAATCATTCCAGAAGCAGGAACTGGAACTCACGCTGTTGATGAGAATCAATTTCTTTTCTCTGTCTCCTATTTTTATTTTTTTAATTATTTCTTCCAATTTCACAAAATATTTTTCAGTGTGAGTTAACATCTTCAGGAAAAAAAGCCTGGAACAAACATGTTTAGAATGTTCTGTGCTGTAACTTATTCATTTTTAAAAAATTATTGCTGATACTCATAAAGAATTAACTGTTTTAACTTTATTTTCTTGAAGTCACTGGCTATCCCTGAGGTATTTTTGAACAAATTGAAAATTTTTACTTTTTAAAGTATATATTTGATAAT